>NC_080782.1:105227257-105842882 GCF_028018385.1 Neofelis nebulosa
AAACCCCTTCCCTACCCTCTGAGAAAAACATGAAGAGGGAGGGGGAGTAAAAAAAGGGGATGGCACGTGGATGGTTTTTGTTGCAGCAATTGTGGATTCAACCAAGTAAGGCTTCTGTGTGGCAGGAGCCATGCCCTGCAAGAGACAGGCTTAGCACCATTTACCTCATTAGTAGGCCTCCATGTTGCCATGCTGGGTATGAGGGCGGAGGGCTAGAGCTGAACTGCTCCAGTGCAAGGGACTTGCAGAGATGATGCGAGGAATGAGAAAGAAAGGAAAAGCAGCAGCAAGAGGCAAGAGAAAGCCTTCGGGGGAGAACCGAGATGTTTACTGATGGCTGTAACGAGTTCTCCTCAAAGGTTTCAGAAAAAGTTCTATGTTTCACCATTGTGGTGTGTAGCTGGATCTCCCAGAGGGCCCTTACTGAACGGATGACTGGGATTTCCAGTTTCATAAGGCATGAAAGCAGAGGTGGTCAGTAGGAGGTTACTATACTTGAGTTACACCTTTAAGGTCTTGATATAAAACATGTGTTCCTTTAACAGCATGAAGAAATGGACTGAACGGAGGACTGTGAGACCCTGCACGTATTTTGGGCCCTCTCACTTTCTGTGCGATCGAGAGGAGCTCAATGACACCACTAGGTCTCAATCCCTCTGGAAAAAGACTGTGTAATAGCAGCTTACCCTTCATCTCTCTCTGGAATATTCCAAAAGCTAAGAGCTCTGAATAGGGTCAATGCACCCGGCTTTGCCCCTGACCTCATCATCTGGTTTGATTCTGGGCAAGTTACTCAATCTCTTTAAGAAGTGAATTCCGCCGGTGTAAAATGATAATAAAATGTTGCCTGCTTCAAAGAGTTGTGGTAATGATTCAATGAGATAATTTCTGAAAAACTTGTTTATCAGAGTGCAAGAAGCAGGGTAAGAATCAAACAGGTGGTATCTGAAACAAGTTCAGAGGCAAATGGAGGAATCAATGCACAAGACTACTAGGAGTTCTAGTTCGGGATGAACAGGCTTGGCTTTGTAGTTGCAGGCAGTTCATCTAACCTTTGTCTTCAGCTTCCTCATTCAACTTAACTCTTAATTATTCAGAAGGTGTTTTGATAGACATCACAAGTCACAACATCTCTGGCCTTCCATTTCTTCACTGGCCTAATGATAGGATCAATAACAAAAAATCAGGAATTTTTTTTTAATATGCTTTTTAAAAAGATGTTTATTTATTTTGAGAGAGAGAGAGAGAAAAGAAGAAGAAGAGAGAGAGTAGCCGAAGGGAAGAGAGACAGGAGGAGAGAGAATCCCAAGCAGGCTGCACACTGACAGTACAGAGCCCAATGTGGGGCTTGATCTCACGAACCTTGAGATCAAGACTTGAGCTGAGATCCAGAGCCGGACCGTTAACCGAATGAGCCGCCAAGGCGCCCCACCAACTAGCTGGTTTTTAACATCCCTTCCATCTGTAAGTTTTCATGAGATCATTATAGTTGTTACCTTCAACATCTGTGTCCTTGGGCTCAGTCGTTTATATCCTGTTCCTAAATATCTATGATCTAGACATCAACATCAGTGGTCTTCCACTCTTAGACGTAGCATAATATCCACACTGCTCAGGCACCCAAACATACTCAGACACATTGCACTCTTCTGTATTTATTCCAGGTTTCCTTTTGACTTGATAACCACTGACATCACTAGTCAAGAGCCCTAAATGAGCTCGTAGATGACTCCTAAACTCCACAGTCATTGATAAAAGGATAACATACTCACAAATAACATAGGATGGATTGTATTTAACGCCATTATATGTCCTCTCTTGAAGTTATGAGGCAAAGGTGGGGTACAAAGATAACTTTGGTGTCAGGTCAATATGAATTTGAATGGTGGCTGATTGTACTTCCTAGCCTAGTTGGGCTCGTTAATCTCTCTAAACTTCAATTTCTTGGTCCGTATAATGGAGCTAGGGATAGCTCAGCATAATTTGAGAAAATTAAATGAAATAATGATGTAAAAGGGCTTCGCACAGTGCTCTGTATTCCTTCCTTCTCTCTTGGAAGGGAGGTATAGATAACAAGATTGATCCATCCCAATAGCTCATGGTCCTGGAACCCTGTTGACCTAGCACTACAAATGAAGGGGGAAAACGCCATCTCTGATGCCACATTTAAAGAAGTAAGTTAAATTGGGAAAAAAAAGAAAGTACTTCGGTAAATGAAGCCTCCAAGGGTTACTTACTGCAGGGTTAGTCAGCATTTTCAAATTCTGCGACCTGACCTCAGTTCTTAACTGTCCTGTTGTGCCACCGTGTGCAGGGGGTGTGACTGTGACGTGTGCGTGAAGGACAGCAGTCTTGGAGAAAGGACTGGGAGAGTGATGGGGCTCTAGGGACCCGCCCACATGCTGCCATGAAGAGTCTAATAGGAAAGAGGGGAAATGGGAAGAATAAAGAAAAGCAAAATGCCAATAAACTGAAAAATAAACCTTACTATCCTTACCTGTCTTTTTGCTTTATCCAACTGCTAGCAGATACTCTAACAAACAGTACAATCTCTCTAATATGGACTAGGAGAGGCTCATTTCAGGTCTGATGACTAGAGAAAGAAAAGCAAAACTGAATAACTGAAAATCCAAATGCTGATTAACCGAGAGTTGGCTCTAAAAAGAATGAAAACATCTGCTGGCTTCTTTGAAGAAAGAAAGAAAAAAAAAACCAATCCCTTTGGGTTTTTCCTGCACCAAATCCTGTTCTCAATTTTCTGTTTGGGAGCCATCCAGGAAAAAAATGACCTCTCCCATTCGAGTAATGAATTTCTATTCCCTTTTGAACTTTAAATATGTTAATTTAATCCCCACATGGTCACCAAAAAATATGTATTGTCAAACCATAGATCTTGACACACTGCTTCAGGGCTCACTGCTACCCTGGATCTCTGTTTCTCTAGTTCTCAACATAGAGCTTGTCCAAAGGAAAGATAGCCTGGCCTGGCCCAGCCCAGGCCTATCCCTCCAGTGTTTACAAGAATTCTGCCTTTTTGTCACAATGTCCTTTCAATGAAATGAAGCATTCCCAAACCTCTAACGATTTCAGAAACTGGCCAAGAACAGTCAGTAGAATGGGACCAAAACCACATTACTACTCATTTCTGGCCATGAAATCAACCAGCATTCAGAACATATTATCCTACAACACGGTCAATACCTCCCAACCGGGATTTTATTTATTCTTTTTTTACAAAACTATCCAAGTATTTGCCCTCATTGAAAAAAAAAAAATGTGGTATGTTAACCTGCAGGCCGAAAAGCACTGTATAATCTTGAGTGTGTGTGAACACTGAGGGTGGTTGGATGGGCTTGTGCTCCTGGGAATACTGATACCTGCTGCTGCTCAACGTCTAGCTGGTTAGGTATAGATTTTTTTAAGCTGGGGAGTCATCTTTCTAATCTGGGATTCACTGGCATTTATTAAGTACAGGGTGCTTTTGGGGAGGCAGAGTCTAAAAGCTATAGGAAATTTTGTCCCTGTCTTCAAGGAACGCACTCCCCCACCCTCCTTCCACCGTGGCATCCAGACTTACCCTGTTGGCCATCCCATACCCTCCAACTTAAGGCAAGCAGGCCAAAGCTGCACATATAGAAAGCATTATGTGAGGGTTTGAGCATTACTATAATCATCTGTAAAAGCAGTATGCAAACATCCAAAGATTTACTGGAACCATTTGCAAACCATTAATTCCACAAACTTATCGAACAACTGCTCTGTGTGCTAAGAACAGGGGGAAGATGCACAGATGGCCAGGGCAGACCTCCTTTTAGGAACCTATAATCGAGTAGAGCCGATGAGAAATGTACACAGCCCCATAAATGAGGAAGAAATTCAGATCCCTGAACTACCTGATCCATGTCATTTGGTTACTTCTTACATCCAGTGATCTTTTTTTTTTTTTTTTTTAATATTTATTTTTGAGAGAGACAGAGAAAGAGAGACAGAACATGACCAGGGGAGGCGCAGAAAGAGAGGGAGACAGAATCTGAAGCAGACTCCAGGCTCTGAGATGTCAGCACAGAACCTGACATGGGGCTCAGACCCATGGACCATGAGATCATGACCTGAGCTGAAGTCGGATACTCAAGCAACTGAGTCACCCAGGCACCCCATCCAGTGATCTTTTTTATATTTATTCTATCTCGCTGGTTCTCCATTTTATTTGCTTCCTTGGTCCACAAGTATTGGAAGTGACTGATAACAAGAGGGTCCACAAGAAAACCATGACACAATATTACTAGGAAAAAAGACAAGCACCTCCATAGTCACAGGTATCTTCAATCCTGCTGATCCACTCTTTCCAGGAAGTAGCCTCAAGATTCATTCTTTACCACTTCACATGGTTTTTTATCTCAGTCACCTATTCCTACTGATAAATGTACCCTGGGTCTTACCACCTGCACTGTTACATCCCCTGATATTGTAAACTCTAATTTATTAATTATTGGCCAACTTCCTTCTCTTTTTCTCCCATATCCAGATATGCTTTTTATTCAACCTCATCTCCTTGCTTTAAACACACCAGCTTTTCTATGTTCCTTTCTCTCCCCATTTATCAGCCCTACTCATGTCTTCGCTTCCTTCCTTCCCCAAACTAGACACAAAACACATCACTCCCATCACTGTTTTTCTGCTACACCTGACTCTCCAATTCCCAAACTTGGATCAACCAAATTACCTGCTGTGTCCTATTTTCATCTGTCACTCAGCTGCCCATTGCTGCCCTAATACAGTCAGAATCTCCAAACTCACTTGGTCTTTGGGGTCCTCTGTGTTCTTTGAAAAAAATTTTCTGATCCCTCTCTCATTCTGGGGATGAGATTTTCACTCCTCTTTTCAATGGGGAAGACCCCTCTTTGCTCATGGGGAAAATCAAGACCATCGTGTAGGACAACCCTAAAACTCAAGGGCTCCTTTTAGTGAAGTATCTACCTCCTCACCACCCCACCACCTCCTTATATTTAACAGAAGGGAGGTCCCTCCCTGAACAGAGTTTATCCATCTTTGTTGCTCTAAGAGGTTCCCTAAGATTCTAATGTGGGGAGAAATGCGTTTCCAAGTGTCAGATAGAATCCAAATTTCTATAATTTCTTTAAGACCACTTCTTAGGAAACTATGTCCCAACATCTATTCTCGTAACTGGATCTCAGAGCTGCATCTAGGACCTCCTCCAAGCACTCAATATTATCAAATGTGGGGACATGATAAAATCTATGATGACATACAAATGTGCAAAGTTCTTGAATACTCTATTCCATTTTGTATTTTGGAATCTGCATTGCGAATGTACCCAAGATTTATACTTTGTAATTTTTTAAATTTCCTGTTAGTCGTTATCAAACCGGGATTTAAGGGAACAAGGTCCACATTTACCCACACATGAGACAGCCAGGAACAATTTGAAGTCTGTCAACAGTAAACTGATAGGCAGGGAGAGTAAACTCAAGGAAGCTAATAAAAATGGAACTTCAGAAGACCCTCAACAAAAGAAAACTATCTCTAGATACAGGAAGCCCTTCACTCCAAACCCATCAATTTTGAGAACAGTAAGTTGTATTTATAAATGGGCCTCATCAGGAGTTTCTCAGTGTCATCACTAAGTCTTTCCTATAAGGATGGTCTTTGGGGCAACAGTGCTCCAAGTGCAACTAGTCTGTAGGTAAAGTCTCAGCCAGCCCACTGCCAAGCTCGGCATTCAGCACGCTAAATCTGGCTTACGGCTGGATTACCCCAGCCATAAGACACAGCTTCACACTATTTTATAAGGTTCAAAATATTCTCAAAGTAAGTCAAATTTCTAAACCATGAGCATCCCCAGGAGATGCATGTAATTCTAAGTTCACTCAATCCGTGCTACCAGGTGTTAGGATGGACACACGATTGCTCAACAGTGGACCTACCTACCTTGACTAACATCCTCCTGCTTATCTGCTGATATGAATCATGTGAAGGAGTTCTTTCCTTGGCCAGAAAGAACTGAAACATCGGGAAAGAGGAGTTCAATACTTAGGATACACACCTTGGGTGTTTGCTAAACCCCTTGGAGAAACTCTCATAGACAGAACCAACGTAGCGTGATTCAGGCTAATCACCAGGCAGTCTAAGGGCTGACTCAAATTTTAGATTTTTGGTTTACACATCTTTAAACTGAGAAAAATGACAATGTCTACTTATAGAGTAGTTTCAACAGTTGCAAAGCCCTTAGCTTTAAAGACAAAATGTTACGTATAATTTATTGTTTTGGTCATCAAAGACCCCATCCAGTCCCACTTTCAGAAAGAATTTTTGCTATTGGGAAATATAAGCAGGGGTCATTTCTAAGTCTCAGAACATAAAGGGAAGCGATAGCTGCTGTTTGAATATAATGACTTGAAATCAGCAGGCCTAGTCATTTCAACCAAGACCTAACATGAGCAGCCAGTTCTCTGCGGTAGGAAAATCTGAGGACTCCCTGGATCCAGTTACCCACAGAAGAGCTGGGTTCCCAGGAGAGGCTGCAGCTGAAGAAGAACCATAACTGTGCCGAGCAGAGCTGGAAAGGGGCCAGCAGGGAATAACCCAATCTAAACCCTGAAGATGAAAAGGATCTTGGATTAAACAAGGTACGTCTTAATTTGAATGAAAAAGGCATATTATGAATCAAAACATGCCTCTCCATCTAATCAAGTGCCACCATCCTGAACAACCACTGCAGCTCTATGTGGGAGCCCTGCCATCAGATAGCTCTATCTAGAAACACAGCTATATCTGTACTTATAAACCCAAGTGTATCTATAAACACATCTATAGCGATCATCTTTCATTCAGATCTAGATTTCTAGTATCTCAGTCTATACCCATAAGGAATATAAAGGCTATACACCAAAGTGTTAATACTAGTTATCTCTGGGTGTATGTGGTTATGGATATTAAGAAATTTTATACTGGGGCACCTGGGTGGCTCAGTCAGTTAAATGTCTGACATCAGCTCAGGTCATGATCTCACGGTTTGTGCATTCAAGTCCCATGTCGTGCTCTGTGCTGACAGCTCAGATCCTGGAGGCTGCTTTGGATTCTGCATCTCCCTCTCTCTCTGTGCCCCTCCCTGGCTCACACTCCATCTCTCTCTCTCTCTCTCAAAAATAAATAAACATTTAAAAAAAATTTTTAAGAAATTTTATATTATTTTTTTGCTGTGTTTTCTGAGAAGTATGTGTTGCATTTATAACAATACAATAATGGAATACTGATTTTGAAAAAGACATTGGAGGGAAAGAAAAGACACTGGGGTGATCTCAGCCTTTGTCAACTTCCCCTTGCCCCTCGTGAGAAGCAGCACTAGGGAGGCATGTCCTGGGGGAAAATCTTGTCAGTGAGGAGGGATCAGACTGGAATAGTTTATGAACAGGAAGCAAAAAACAAAACAAGGAAAAACAAAAACAAAACAAAAATCAAACCCTGCTTGTGGATTCTCAGCTTTTGTACATGGAATTTCATTTCAAGGTTATATCCTATACAATGTGGTGTGTTTTTTTGTTGTTGTTTTTTGTTTTTTGTTTTTTTTTTAACTAAAGTAAAACCAAGAATGTTATGGTTCACCATCCTTGGACACTTCTCTATTCTTCCCATTGTAAAGAACTTTGTTCACATGGTTTCCCTGAAATTAGATGATTAGAAATAGATTTTATATCATGCTTCTTAAAAAGAAAACAGATAAAGAACACCTAAGAAAGAAGTTTATTTTAATTTTTCCAATGTAATGCCCACACAAGTAAAGTTGGTATTTCCCTAATAGGCAATTTTAGGTCATGTGTCTCCTGGGCTTCCCAAGTTAGTATTTTGGCAGGGATTCAATCCTAGGAGGCACGGATGGGAAGGAGGAGAAATAGGTGAAGACAGGAAGAAAAATAGGATTTTTTACATCTGTCTGGGCTAATGTACGGTAGAGGATCCTGGACTTTGTGTATGAAGAGGTTCTAGACTCACAATGGAGAGGATACCAACAGGTGTGATGGAAAGAGCAGAAAGCCATGGGCTTCACTGTGCTTCTTGTCCTTGGCTCTTCACCTGAAGAGAATCTTCCGATGGCTCCAGGACCATTATTTCTATAAAAGCATGGTATTGTTTTCCATATAAAGACCTTAGTCCCCAGCAGACATCTATACTTTGCCACCTCATTGGACTGCAAACCACGACAACTGAAACTGATGTGTTTATCTTTCCCCTCCCATGTTTCCTGTCTTGGCAATGACATTACCACTCACCTGGTCACTGTGACTCCCCCTTCTTTCATTCTCTCTATCCACTCACTACATTCAAGCCTGGAAACTTCCCTACAGTTTCTCCTCTCTCTCCATCCTGTTTCAGTTGCCTTGGTTCTGGCCCTCATCATTTTTATTCTTGGACCACTTCTAGGCCTAAGCTATTGGCCTTCAATCTGTCTCTATTGTATTCAAGTCTCTTCAATCACATTCAAACTAAACATTATTGTACACCTTTTAAGTGCTAGATGTAGAGTGCCAGATGCTGGATGTACATACACAGCTTATAAAAATAGGTAACAGCTAATCATCATTAGTCCTTAACTCCATAACAGATATACACTTTACATGTCTAATATACTGTAATCTTCACAACATCCCAATGAGGCAGCCATCATTATTATGTCATTCTACAGATGATGAAATCTAGGAGTAGAGTGCTTAGATACAACTGCTGAAGGCATATAGCTAGTACTTCTTGGTGCTGGGTGTGGGCCCTGGCTGTTTGACTCTAGAGACTGGGCCTCTGAGGTCTAAGAAGAGAGGTCTCTGGCCTTATAGAGTCACAGAATAGTGGGAAAGGCAACTGATACTCATATATATACATATTAACTGGCATCAATTTCCTGTGGGAACATGAAACATGGTGTGAGGTCAGAGAAGTGTTCTCAAAAGAGGCGGCTCTTGACCCAAGCCTTCTATGAGGAATAGGACTCCACCAGGGCACAATAATTGTAACAGAGAACTCTTTTTTTTTTTTTTTAACGTTTATTCATTTTTGAGACAGAGAGAGACAGAGCATGAATAGGGGAGGGGCAGAGAGAGAGGGAGACACAGAATCGGAAGCAGGCTCCAGGCTCTGAGCCATCAGCCCAGAGCCTGACGCAGGGCTCGAACTCACGGACCGTGACATCGTGACCTGAGCTGAAGTCGGAGGCTTAACCGACTGAGCCACCCAGGCGCCCCAACAGAGAACTCTTAAACAGCATTTATACTGGGCACTGTTCTAAGTGCTCTACACATCTTGACTAATTTTATCTTTATAATTTTTGGTAAGAGATATGGTTCCCACTGTACAAATGAGAAAACTGAGATTAGGTAGGTTAAGTGATAAGTTCAAAGTCACACAATAATGGAAATGGCACAGCCAGGATCCCAAACCGGATTTTTGGGTTTTGGGATCAATGCTGTTAACCATTACACTCCCTTGCCTCTCAAGAAAAATGTGGTCAGGGCATTCTAGGCAGAGAAAAAAGTCCAGGCAAAGACATAATGCATGGTATGGAGTGTGGGCAATGACAGGAGATGACCTCTGTTATGGGCCAAATTATACCCACCTAAACATGTATATATTGAAGTCCCAATCCTCAGTACCTCACAATGTCCCTGTATTTAGAGTCAGGATATTTGAAGAGGTAATTAAGTTAAAATGAGATAGGGTAAGCCCTCATCCAACATGATTGTTGTCAGTATAAGAAAAGATTAGGACCCAAGGAGAAGGCAGCTACATACAAACCAAGGAGAGAGGCCTGGAACAGATCTTTCCCTGAAGGCCTCAGAAGAAACAAATGTTGTGGACACCTTGATCTTGGACTTCTAGCCTCCCTAACTATAAGAAAATAAACTTCTGCTATTTGAGTCATCCAGGCTGTGGTACTTCATTACAGCAGTCCTGAAGATTAATACAAGCCTACAGGGGTAGGCAGGGACGTGTGAAATTGGGCCTTGATCTTAGGAGCACTAGAAATGGACCACGGGGTTTTCAACTGTAGTCATATGTTCTGACTGCTGTTTAATTGTGGTCACCCTGGTGGCACTGTGGAGATTAACACTTGAGGCTTGATGAGGTTCATGTGGAGGTCCATGCAGGGGATAATGAAGGTCTCATCCAAATCAGGAATAGGATGGAGGAGAAGGAAGCAGAAATCACGATGACAGAGGCAACCACCTGCTTTTCCTTCCAGCCCCCTGAACCTACCTCTACAGCCATCTTGAATTTCCTATCAGTTACCAAACATGCCATGTGCCTCCCACCCCCCATTACCATGTCTGTGTACCTTTGTACATAACACTCTGAGCTGCCTCACATTTACAGATGATTTTAAGACCAGGCTCCAGGGACAACTCCTCTAAGACACTATGTCCAGGTCAGTGTGTCACTGTCTGCTTTACTTCCATAGTATTGTGTATACATCTTTATTTCGACTCTTACCCTCTTGGCTCTGTGACTGTTCCATGTCTGTCTCTCCAATTAGATGGTAAAGTCCTTGAGAGAAGATATAGGCCTCTAATGGACAAAGGTAAGCGCATGACAGATTTTCTTTCTTTCTTTTTCTTTCTTTTCTTTTCTTTTCTTTCTTTCTTTCTTTTCTTTCTTTCTTTCTTTCTTTCTCTTTCTTAGAGAGAGAGAGAGAGCAAGGGACAGAGAGATAATCCCACAAGGAGCAGAGAAACAGAGAGAGAGAGAGAGAAAGAGAGAGAGAGAGAGAGAGAGAGAGAGAGAGAGAGAGAGAGAAGCAGGGCTCATGGTCACCCAATGCAGGGACTCGAACTCATGAACCCTTAGATCATGACCTGAGCCAAAGTCAGATGCTTAACGATTGAGGCACACAGGCGCTCACAACAGATCTTGAATGAACAAAATAAAGCCTTAAAAAAGGTACAAAGGACCATACAAATTTAAAGAAGAACCAGATTCTGGTTCCATAAGGTTTCTAAGGATGTGCATCACAAATCAGGCATATAGGAAGAGATGCACTCCTGAAATAGGTCACATGTACCTGTTTGATAGTCTTGCCCTTTTTCCTGCTGGAGAAGCTCAATATACCCAATTTCTCTAGTGGGCTTTAGAGGAAACCACGTTGGGGGCAGCATAGGGGATTCAACATGCTTACTTAACAAAGGATGATAAATGAGTTGAATAATCCTAATGCTCTGTGGCCTTTAATGGAGTTTTCCCTTGTGTAATTTGCTATGTCAGCTTTGGTTTTTAAACTCTCATTTAGATAAGTGTCTAGACTTTATAAAATGACTGTTGCCTCCACAGCCTTCAGATCCATGAGGATGTCTTGGTTACAGCTCTCACATTCAATCCACAGCAACGGAGGCAAGAACAAATACCAGTCAGAATGTGTGATTATACTCAATGCTGTACTGTCTTCTTAGGCACAGTGAGTGGCCCAAATGTACATGGTTCTCAGTGTAGCTCTCTCTTGAATGGTATTTTTCTCTGAAGTTTCATTTTCTCTGTGGGTGATATGAGCATTTCAGTTTAGTTTTGAGGTCATGACAACTAGAGTATAACTGGAGGAGTTGATTTTCATTTTTGGCACAAATTCTTGATAAATCCATCATCCTCAGAGTCACCATCAAATATCAGATGGTGAAGGTGATGCTATGATGCCCTGTTTATAAAGATGAGGTGACTGACCTCTGTTAGTTTCCTATGACTGCCATAACGAATTACCACACACTTGGTGGCTTAAAACAGCAGAAAGTAATTCTCAGAGTTCTGGAGGCTAGAAGTACGAAGTCAAGGTGTCAACGGGACCAAGTTTCCTTTGAGGGCTCTAGGGCAGATGCAGTTCATTGCCTCTTCCAGCTTCTAGTAGCTTCAGGTGTTCCATGGCTTCTGCCCACATAACTCCAATCTCTGCCCTCGACTTCCCTGGTCCTCTCTTCTCCACTCACATCCTCTGCATGTCTTCTTAAAGGACACTTGTCACTGGATTTGGGGTCCACATGGATAATCCAGAGTAATCACCTTAGGGTCCCTACCTAAATTATACTTGCAAAGACCCTTTTTCAAAGTAAGATCACACTCACATGTTTGGGGAGATAGAACATTCAAGTATTGGGGTGCCTGGGTGACTCAGTTGGTTGAGCATCCGACCTCGGCTCAGGTCATGATCTCACGGTCTGCGAGTTCGAGCCCTGCATCGGGCTCTGTGCTGACCGCTCGGAGCCTATAGCCTGCCTGAGATTCTGTGTCTCCCTCTCTCTGACCCTCCCCCGTTCATGCAAAGTTTAAAATAAATTAAAAAAAAAAAAAAGAACATTCAAGTATCATTGTGGGGACCACCATTCATGTACTACATGATCCAAGGGCAGAAAGTCGTGAGGTTGGTAAAGGTGCTTTCTCAGGAGTGATGACAGGTTTCTACTGATGTACCTACAGCTCTTGCCACTTCGACTCTGAATGTAAAGTTATTAATTTGCACACCCACTAGCCTCAGAGCCAAAAGCCAGCTCTTATCAAGAAATGTGTTCTCCTTGCCCTCCATAAACATGCCTTTAACATGTTTGAACTGGCTGACTATGTGAAAAATGGGAATATTTTTTACATAAAAGTCCTAGGTTTCTGGCTTTTCTTGTAACGTCAGAGCTAACAACACTGGGTCCAGATTCTCTCTCAGTAACAAGGCTGTAACTTGTACCGTAGCTGCTCCCTTAGATGGGGTCTGAGCTTGCCAAAGTCCCTCACCACCCTATTGCTTATCCAAGCTCCACTTTACTCATTGGAATTACACTTGACTCTTGAACATGGGTTTGAGGTGCCCGAGTGTGTATTATGTATTACATGTATGTTATACATAAAAATTATATGTATATATTATATTTTTATATTTACACATAAACATATGGCCATATATTTATGTGTTTATGTTATATAATGTAATATTTATATATAACATACATATAATTAATGTAGTATTTCTATATAACATACAATATAAGTGTTAATTGAGTAGGTTATTGGTAAGGCTTCTGGTCAACAGTAGGCTATGAATAGTTAAGTTTTTGTGGAGTCAAAAGTTATAGGCAGTGTTTTAACTGTGCAGGGTGTTTGACATGGCTAACCTCCCTGTTGTTCAAGGGTCAACAGTAGTTACCTGGCTCCTGAGTTGGCAATCTGTGGCCCATGGGCATGTTTCAAGGGCAGTTAACCACGGGTGAAAATTCAAACAATGACCCTGATTCGTTCTAACCATGGAGCTGAATTCCAGAAACTGTTGTCCAAAGAGTTTGCATAGACAAGGATAATGAGCCATTTTAGATTGCCCCAACGTATCCAGTGGCAGCCAAGATTCACGACCCAAAGATCTACAACTCTATTACTAGGAGACAGATCCTATAAAGTAATGATCTCACTTCTTTCAGGCCCAGCCTCATGTAAACATTACTTATAATCCTGAATTTTGCAGGCCCAACTTAACTCCAGAAGACTTGCTCACAGCCTTGTGCACCAAACGTTTTATCTATTTTATAATACTCGTTACATAATATGATGAATATTTTCCTGCTCATGGTAAAATTTGTTTATTGAGCTTATACCCACAGAGCTTAGCTGAGTTAACCTCTCAGCATTTTATTACCCAACACCTTTTTTCTAAGGGCACACAGGGGGGAAAGTAAAAAGAAAACTGTATTTTCAGCAGGAGTGGATTTAACACTACTTTTGCTTCCACTCTGGAGTCCAGATCATACAGAGCTAGGAATGGCCATGAAATAAAGAAATATACAGAAACCTTCAACGTGCAAGACTCATTTATTATTTGCAATTAGACTGACAGTTGGCAGTGAGTAATTAAGGAAACACTGACCTAGCTAGTGTTCCTACAGAGGTATTTTCTCTGGCATTAGCTGTCCTTGCACAAATTTCCCCATGCCATTCTCAATTTTAAAAACTGGTATGATTTCTGCCTGTAACATGGAGATATATTTTCATGTGTACTATTCTCATGAACAAAATTGAATTTCCTTCATATATTTTGTGCTTCTTTAAATACATTTCAATATAATACATTCAAGATTCTTGAAAAAATATCACACACACACACACACACACACACACAGAACACACTTCCTACTGGGTCAAACCTGTGACATCTTTCTTCATTAGCACTGACTAATGAGTTGACTTACTTTAGCAGAGACAATCTAGGTAAAATGACGGATTAAGTGGCAAATTGAACACACACAATGGCAACATTCAGGGTATACATAAAAGCCATCACTTTTCAAAACCTCAACCAAAGTAGATTCCACGGAAGTAGCAGAAGCAGGGGTGGGAATGGCAACGGACTGGTTTATAATGTATTAGGAAACAATCTGCTTTGGTATTCTATGGAAGATAAATTATTTTTTAGTATATAAGATACAGAAAGAGATCATTTTAAGAATGATTAAATAGCAACTCTTGTCTATCAACTGATGAATGGATAAAGAAGATGTGGTATATATACACCATGGAATGTTATTCAGCTATAAAAAAGAACGAAATCTTCCTATCTGCAACGATGTGGATGGAACTAGAAAGTATAATGCTAAGCAAAATAAGGTGGTCAGAAAAAGAGTTAAGACCATACTGATTTCACTCATTATGTGGAATCGAAGAAATAAATGTACAGAGGGAAGAAAAAAGAGAGACAAACCATGAACCAGACTCTTAACTACAGAGAACTGATGGGGACCAGAGCAGCGATGGGGAGATGGGGTGAAGTAGACGACAGGGATTAGGAAATGCACTTGTGACGAGCACCGGGTGATGTACAGAACTGTTGAATGATTATACTGTGCACCTGAAACTACTAAAACACTGTGTTAACTGGCATCAAAATAAAACCTTCCAAAAAGAAATTAATAGACCTCTTATAAGAGACATCTCACAGTCTACCTCATTAATAATATAACAAGGAGTGTAGCTGCCCACTTTGATAATTCACCAAAGGAATTCTACCCATTTCATTGAAAATGCTTTGGAGAAAATTCTTCTAACTAAAATAAGACAAAATCTACCCTTGATCTTTTATTTGAAACATTCAAGAGCTGAATGGTAGAGGGCTGTCACTGATTCTTTGAAGACTGCCTCCAGATTTCTCTCTCAAGACTTATGTGAACCATGCTTATCGACGACCATGGAGACACTGCGTAAAGTGAGCAGCAGGCTGAGGAAGGGAAGTGCTGATTAGTGAGACCTGCTGGCTGTAACCCTCCATCCCGGACATCTGTCACTGGTTTTTGTGAGTAATGAATTTTGTTCCTATAAATTGCTCTGAAAGAGTTACACAGTCAGAAGCGTAATTAATGATGATAAATAGCTATACACGAGGCTACTGCAGCTCAATCAATCTTAATTTTTCAAACTGTTGCTTCTCTACAGAGCAAATGGACATAGCCATGAAGTGCTGGCAAAGCAAGGTTGACTAAGCAAAGATTGATAAGGAAATGAGTTTACAAAATGCATATTCCATTACATAGGGGCCATAACGTCACAGTTACTTGTTCATTCATTTCTCCTAATAATCTTGAATCGTAAGCTCTTGAGGTAGCGAAATATCCTCACTGAGAACACATTTTAATCTCAAAATAAGCCAGGTGGTTCTTCAATGTCTCCAGGAATTTTTTTTCATTCTTTAAGCTACAAGAACATAATTACTATTATCGCCACTGATACGACATGTGTTTAACAAGCGTCTAAGGAGCATCTGATACTGTGGAAAACTCAGGGAAGAGGAGGAAGAGCTCATATGACATAACCTCAGCCTCAGGGATCTTGGGGTCCAGTTGATGTGGTGACATGACAGTAAAGAAGTACCAAAATGGCAACATTAGTGGCTACTGAGTCAGGACTGTCCCAAATAGTGAATGTCAGGATGACCCCAAGCACTGAGGGTGTACACTGTCAGTGTGATACACACATATGGGGAAAGCACCTTAATGAAGTGAGATACAAGTCCAAAAAATTTTGCAAGAGGGAGGTTTGATGTAAAGCATTGCGGTGGACTCTATGGACTTTGCAAAGCAGTTCACCTGGGGAAGTAACTAAGCATCTCAAGGGGTTGTTCTGAGTCCTTAATGAGACAGCAAACAAATCGTGATCAGCATGATTAGCTTGGTGTCTGTCCTACTCCGGTAATTATTATTATATTCCTGATTTGATTACCCCAAGTTTTAACAACAGTTGCAGAATGTGCTCAATTACCAAAATAATTTACTTTGTGATGCATATTGTAAATAAGAGCCATGTGAAAAATAATTAGATACGTTGACTTCCCCGCCGTGCCCCCCGCCCCAACTGTAGCATGAAATGCCTGCTTGGACCCTTTTATGGTTCTTTCCCCCATGAATTTTCATAAGTTGAACTCCTAGAATGGCTCTCTGGTGAATCATTACTAGATGGATAAAGCTTTTTAATTTGGGTGCATACTTGATTTGACAGCTACCAAGTCTGGCCAGGTCCCAGATTTGCAGATTGATAAATTAACAGCCTCTCAGCCTGTCTGTTTTTGTTCCCCCACCACCCGTCCCCCCCGCCCTGAGATTTGAAGGCCCATGATGTGAGCAATTTTTCCAAACTTATGGCATCTTTCCGCCACAAATCGTTGTCCCCGGAGGCTAGTAACTGGCCTCAGTTGTTACAAGAAGGATCCTTTAACAACACCTTTCAATAAAGCTACAGAATGCAGAGCAGTTTTGACTTTGGCACACACAGCCTGTCCAGCTAAGCATGTCTTTCTCTGGTCTTCCCCACTAGGCAAGGGAATTCGGCAAGGGAGGTATTAGAGAGGGAGGGATTATTGCAGGGAGCCCAAAAGCAATGAACACAGAATAGAAACAGGGACACCTCGATGAGGAGGGTGGTTCTGTGGCCTTCACAGCCTTCTCCTCGACCTCTTTGAACTATTTCGTGTCTTGCACAGGCATCTCAACCCGCAACCCCCACAGCATACAGGTGGCCTATCAGCTCTAAACAGGGCTCTGCCAGTATTACAACACTGGTTTACACACACTGGCCAAACTTGCCTCATCAGCTCAAGTCTGGTGCCAGCAAGCCTGCAGATGTGGCTTCCTTTCCTGTTGCCCAAATTTTCCTGCTTATAAGACTCAACTGAGACACTGGTAAAAAACGCAGATTCTAAGGCTCCTTCTCTGGAACTTCGAAGGCAGAGCCCAGGGATCTGGCTTATTCACACACCTCAGGAGGTTCTTAGGATCTGGCAGAGCAGCAAAACACCGCTCTGGTCTTCCTAGGGGTGCCACCGTATCTTGCAGGAGAGACCGGATGTCAGTGGGTATGTTCACCTCTGTTCAGCCATGCCTCCGACCACAGAGTCAGAGGCCTTGAGGTGTTTTTCCAAAAGCATCAAATCCTCCATCTAGTTTCCAGGCACTTAAACCATGTGAGAGGTAATGTTTTTAATACTCACCTAAAAGCCTATAAAGAAGGAAAATTCCAAATCCCAGTTGCCCTCTTAATTAAGCACCTGGACAATTTTGCATCAATAGTGAAAACTTCTTAGAAAATCACTGAGGAGGGAGGGAGGGATAGTCAACTATTTGTTGAGGGAGCCAGAGAGTGAATAAAGTAGCTGTTTTTTGAATATCACTGTTGACTCAAGCCTCACTTGTGTACATTTGTAAACTAAGCATGCATTTTTCAAGATCCATCGTTGCTTTAAGAATGTTTGGGGCGGGGCGCCTGGGTGGCGCAGTCGGTTAAGCGTCCCACTTCAGCCAGGTCACGATCTCACGGTCCGTGAGTTCGAGCCCCGCGTCAGGCTCTGGGCTGATGGCTCAGAGCCTGGAGCCTGTTTCTGATTCTGTGTCTCCCTCTCTCTCTGTCCCTCCCCCGTTCATGCTCTGTCTCTCTCTGTCCCCAAAATAAATACACGTTGAAAAAAAAAAATTAAAAAAAAAAAGAATGTTTGGGGCACCTGGGTGGCTCAGTCGGTTAAGCGGCCGACTTCAGCTCAGGTCATGATTTCACGGTCTGTGAGCTCGAGCCCCACGTCGGGCTCTGTGCTGACAGCTCAGAGCCTGGAGCCTGTTTCAGATTCTATGTCTCCCTCTCTCTGACCCTCCCCTGCTCATGCCCTCTCTCTGTCTCAAAAATAAATAAACGTTAAAAAAAAAAAAAAAAAAAAAAAAAGAATGTTTAACCTTGGGGCACCTGGGTGGCTCAGTCGGTTAAGCGTCCAACTTCGGCTCAGGTCACGATCTCGCGGTTCATGAGTTTGGGCCCCGCGTCGGGCTCTGTGCTGACAGCTCAGAGCCTGGAGCCTGCCTTAGATTCTGTCTCTCTCTCTCTCTCTCTCTCTCTGTCCTTCCCCTGCTCTCACTCTGTTTTGCTCTCCCTCAAAAATAAAAACATAAAAAAGAAAAGAGTAACCCTGTGTATGTTCTGAAATGTTCATAATAAAAAATAAAAGATTATTTAAAACCACTTTTCTCATCAAACTTTGTTGGTGCATTTAGAGATATAAAATATATGTAATCATAATGTTCTTTCAAGCCTTACTGTAAATTATCTGACCCTCACTTCTCCTGGATATGTTCAGAGAAAAAGCATTTCCATCACTTTAGTAATTGTACATAGATAGACTTTATGCCTGGAAATATGTTTTCTCCTTACTGGTATCTTGGCTGAGCCATCCTGTAAATTAAAGCCCAGTACATATTTAAAAGACAAAAACCATGGGATACTAAGATTTTTTTAATTAAAAAAATTAGATATAAATAAGGTCTGTAGATTTGATAATAGTGATGTATCAACGGCTGGGTTTTGATCACTACTGTGATTATGTAAGATGCTGACATCTGTGGAAAGTGTGTGAAGGGTATAGAGAAATTCTTTACCCTGTTTTAACAATGTTTGAAGGTCTCAAACTATTTCAAAATAAAAAGCTAACGAGTAATTTAAAATTAGATGGGATTCAAATTCATATACTCACCACTTAGACTGCATACATGGCAACACTATCTTACTTGCCTTTTTAATTTTTATTATTTTTTTAATGTTTATTTTTGAGAGAGAGATAGGGAGTGTGAGTGGGGGAAGGACAGAGAGAGAGGGAGACACAGAATCCGAAGCAGGCTCCAGGCTCTGAGCTGTTAACATAGAGCGTCACTGGGGCTCGAACTCATGCACCATGAGATCATGACTTGAGCCGAAGTGGGACCCTTAACCGACTGACCCACCCAGGTGCCCCACCTTGCCTTTGTTTAAGGCAAAACATTAAACAAATCAATCTCCTCTTTCATCACTCTGTACTCCCACTAGCAGTGAGTAGAAGCTCCTGTTTTTCTTCTTCTTCTCCAATACTTGGTATTTTAAGACTTTTTAGTTATTTCCAGCATCAGGTGTAAAGAACAGAATTTTACTCTCACCACTTCTAAGACAGATCGAAATTCTTTGAGTGGCCACTCGGATTTTCTGTTCTTCATAATGTTCATATTATTTGTTGGTTGGTATCTTCCTATGTTTGTTTTCTTCTTTAATTTTATGTTTATTTTTGAGAGAGAGGGAGAGAGAGAGTGTGCGCATGTGAGGAGGGGAGGGGCAGAAAGAGAGGGAGACTGAATCCAAAGCAGGCTCCAGGCTCTGAGCTGTCAGCACAGAGCCCGACGTGGGGCCTAAACTCACGGACAGCGAGATCATGAACTGAGCTGAAGTTGGGACACTTAACCAACTAAGCCACCCAGGCGCCCCTGTTTTTCTTAACGATACGATAGCTCTCAGTGTAATTTGCAAAGTAGCCTTTACTTACAATATGCTTGCAAATATCTTTCATCACTTCATAGCTTGCCCCTGTTTATAGTGTCTCTTGTCAGACAGATATTTTGTATTTTAACAGTCACAGGTTTCCACCTTTTTCTTTTGTTTTTAGTATCTTATATATTTCCACTTTCCTCAATATCATGATAGCTTGATATTTTGCTCCAAAAGTTTTTCTTTTAACACAAGTTTTCATCTTCACAGAACTTACGTCTGTTACTATTTTAGAGGCTGGAATCTATTTTTATTCACTTGTTCCACTTTATTTAATGATTTATCCTTTTCCAACAGACTTTTAATGCCACATTTTATAACAAGTTTTCATATATGCTTGGATCTATTTTTGATTCTCTGAGCTGTTCCTTATTTGTCTATTCCTACACAAATGTCACTTTTACTTTACCATAACTTTAAAATAAGTCTTACAATCTTGCAGATCAAGAGTTCTTTTTTCTTGAGAATCATTTGGTGTTTCTGACTCTTTAATCTTGTGTATGTATTTTGCATTCATCACCAGATGACAAACATTTTAAGTTTTCTTAATTGGAACATTATTGAATTGGCTGATAATTTTGGAGAAATTGACTTTATGACATTGTGCCTTTTTATCCACAAATATGGCATAATTCTCCACTTACAGATCCTTCTACGTTCTTCATTAGTATTTTAACTTTCTCTATAACTATCTTACACAGATTAAGTTAGATTTATTTCTGAATAGCTTGTAAGTTTTATTGCTTTTGTCAATGAGTTTCTTACCTTTTATTTGGCTATTGACACTGTGTAGAAACACTATTGACTTTGGTATAGTAATCTTATACCCAGGACCTTATTGAACTTTCTTATTAAAAATCCCAGATTTTTAATGAGTGGCTCAGTCAGATAAGTGCCCAACTTCGGCTCAGGTCATGATCTCATGGTTTGTGAGTTTGAGTTCCGCACCGGGCTCTGTGCTGACAGCTCAGAGCCTGGAGCCTGATTCGGCTGTGTCTCCCTCTCTCTCTCTCCCTCCCCTGCTTGTGCTGTCTCAAAAGTAAATAAATGTTTAAAAAAATTAAAAAAAAATAATTCTAGGTTCCCAACTCTTAATGCTCACTGAAAAATAAGCTAGTTGGGGTTGAAGATCACAGGAGAATTTTTGGTGACAACCAGGAATGTTCTGGGACTCCTTCTCACCAAATGTAAGTAGCTCCCACTCCTTCCTTAAATCCAGACATGAGGGATTTAAGAAGCCTAATAAAATATGTCCTCACGAGTCTATAGTTCTAAGTGGACCGGCACTCCTGCCTTCCCATGGGAAATGTAAAGGGGGTGGCTGAGCAAAGAAGGGGTGGCCATATTGGCAGCCTGGACCATTGGAATTGGTCGGGGCAGAGGCTGGTGGGATGGTTCTTGGGATCAGGTACAGTTCAGTAGGAGAGCATGCTGTATGCTCATCACAGGATTTGTTCAAGAGTACTGCCTTGATGGGTCAAAGATTCCAACAGGAGTAAAATGTCAGACATCCAGAAAATGAAGAAGAAGCTACATGAGCTGTTGGACTGGCATTCCTCTAGGGAATTACAAGTGAGAAATCTGGTAATGGGGGAGAGGCTGCAAACAACCACAAATGTACCTTTGAGAGATAGTCAGCCTTTAACCTATAGCTACAGAAAACTAAGGTCAGACTGTTGCCAGTTAGGCAAGACATTTCTTGCCACTTTAGCTCTGCTTCCCCCTTTTGGCCCTGGAGGGCAGGGGTCAGAAACCACAGCTAGCAAGACAAGGGAGGTGGAGTAAAGGGGAAGTTTGGGAAAAGGGAGGAAGGTTGAACTCCTCTTCCCTTACCACCTCTAGAGGCTGCTGACCGGTATCATGTAGGCTTTGAGAAAAGAAAACTGTGTAATGAAGTTTCAATTTCAGCTGTTGCATTGGCCTGGAGATGCTATTACCGATGGCAGGGACTTACTCCCATGAGTCCTGCTGGTCTGATGTAACTGTGACATGACATAATATGGGAGGCACTATACTGCAGAGGTTAGATCCTGGGCTTGGAAGCCAGACTGCTGAGTCCTAGCTTTGTCATTCGTCAGATGTCTAAACTTTCTGTTTCAGTTTTTCCCTTTGTAAAGCATGTAATTGTGTTGTTATGAGCAATCAGTTAATATATTCAGAAGTGCCTAAAGCAGTGTCTGCCCTTTTGTAAATGCGTAACACTTACCGTAAGCAGGCAGTAAATGTTAGCGAGCATGATTACAATAGCTTTATTTATAATTAGCTGTAAAAGTCCTCTGTTAACACATACAGTAAAGTTCAGGTTTGAGAGACACAATATGCTTATGGAAGGTATTTGAGGGTTTGTGAGCAGTTTTAAGGAAATTTAACTCAATTATTTTCAATGTCATGGTTTACCTGCCTGGCAAGAGATTTCAAAATAGTTTTCAAATATGAGAACACATATTTTTTCTCCTCAAAAAATGAAGACTGAGCCCTTACATGGAGATGGTGCCAAAAGCAAAGAAGGAAAGTTAGCTGTGTGATGCCCCTGCTCCTCCTGAAGCTGAGGTGAAGGCAAAGGCTTTGAGGGTCAAGAAGGCAGCACTGGAAGATGTCCACAGCAACACCAGCAACAGAAGTCCACAGATCACCCACCCGGCAGTCCAAGATACTGCTGCCCAAAGATCCTTGAAAGAATGCTCCAAGGAGAAACGAGCTCGATTACTAGGACCCAATTCCCCTTGACCATCAAGTGGGTCACAAAGACGGACGACAGTACGTGTGTGTTCACTGTGGATGTCCTGGCTAATGAGCACCTGATCGTCCAGCCTGTGAAGAGGCTGTAGGACACTGAGGCGGCCAAGGTCAACACTCTGAGCAGGACTGATGGGAGAGAAGAAGGTGTGTGTTCCAGTGGCCCGTGACCAGAAGATGCTTTCTCTGTGATCAGCAAACTTGGGATCATGTCAGTCCAGCTGGCTAATTCTAAATATAATAAATTTTTCTCCAGGGACAAAGAAGGCTGATCATACCTCTAACTGAATGCCACCTGTATTGTTGAAAATTTCACAAAACCAGGAGGGGTAGCCTCTACAAAAACTCATGCCAGGTGAGTTCAGATCTGCTGTACCTTTGCTATTTAGCAAAACTTTTTTTTCCCCCATTTCCCTACCTCTTGTCAAGTGTGTACTGATTTAACACCCTCCTCAGGGTGTCCTTGAGGAGGTGTCCTTGAGGACAAGATCAAAATCCCCATCTTGATCTCAAGACTATCCACTGACAACACAGAGAACTCCAACTCCCTGACTGTTCCCCAACCCTTTTCCTATTCCTCTGATCCCATTTCCATAATAATAATAATTTAAGAGTAGGCATGATAATAGTGTCCTTCCTTCTTTCAGAAGTGAACTTTCCATTCCAAGTGCTAATTTCTGTTGACTACTACCTACTCCATTAATTACCCTCTTCCAATTTTACCTTCAAATTTTCCTCTTAAAATTTTTTACCCCCCATAGTATATCAGAATTCCCACACTAAATCAAAAGGAAGAAAAACATATTAGAAGCTGAAATCCCTAACAATGAACCAAAATATTTCCTGTTAAATAATAACTCTTTTTAACCAATAAGAGTGCTATGAGCAGGAGGTGAGAGGAAGAGGCTAAGGTGGTAGAGAAACGTGTAACTAACACAAAATAAGCATACTTCGTGATTTTTTTCAAAATCTATTATGTCAGTTAGCCATGTAGTGTCTCCTTAATCAACTCATAGAGAGCCGGGATATCCTGGCCAATCTCGTATAGTTTGCATTCCTCTATACACTCCCCAGTTGTTTTGTTTTGGTTTTGTACACAGCTACTGAGCTATGCTTAAAATGTAATAAATAGCATCTATTTAATAGTACATAATGTGGTAAGTTTTGATAGGCACATACACCTGTGAAACTATCTCCATGACTAAGTTAATCAACTGTTCCCTTGGGCTCCCTCACAACTGATTAGCTTTGTCACATTTGATCAGTTCACATTTTCTGTAATTCCATACAAATGTGACAAGTACTTTTGTCTGGCTTCTTGCACTCTGCTTAATTATGTTGGGATTCCACACACTATTGCATCGTATCAATAGCTCATTCCTTGCTCTTGCTGAGTAGTGTTCCATTGCACGGATGTACCACAGTTTGCTTACCCATTTACCTGTGAATGGAAATACAGGTTGTTGAGATGTTTATTATAACCAAGTGCTATGAACATTCTGCTGTGGGTCTTTGTATGGACTTAGGCTTTCACTTCTCTCGGATAAACACGTAGGGGATAAAATGGCTGGTGTATGTTTAAGTTTTTAGGGAACCGCCAAACCATTTCCCCAAGGGTGTACCGCTCTGAATGTTTAAACATTTCAAATATCTTTTTATCCCCCTAACTTATCCGACTGCAAAATATGAGAGGTTCAATGCTGTTCATAGTACACAAGGTAAGGCTTTTAAGAAAGATGATGTTTCATCACCTAGGTCTTTGCTCAAATCCTAGGAATATAATCCCCTGTGCCTGCTTTGCTCAACAAGACAGTTCGAGTATTCAACAACATGAGGACATGCGCCAAAGAGAAATGCATTCGCCAACCAAATAACAGCTGTCCTTGGAGGGCTGCTGATTAACCAGCAGGGCTTTGATAGCAGTACAGCCTAAGCAAGGTGGCCCTGTGCCAGGAGCCTAACTATCTCATTCATTTTAATGGTTTTGGCAACATGGAACTACTCATGTCATCTTATTTTGATGAAGCTTTCAATTTTCATTACCCCTTTGGGAAATCAATTTCAAATAAGCTGCCGATGGCACGGTGTGTGTGTGTGTGTGTGTGTGTGTGTGTGTGTGTGAGAATATCCATGTCTATATACACACATGTATTTGCACACAGTTACAGACATAAACCTAGACATCTTCTCTTGCTCTATGAAGACGGAGGTCAGGGTAGTGACATGTATTGTGACATTTCTCACTTTTAAGTTACTAAACCCAGTGAGAAATCTGTGGCATTGACTTAGCAAGCTTCCCGAGCTGGGCCAAGGACAAGCAGGTCTCTGTGGATTGGTCGGAGAAGCCAGATCAACTCTGGCCTAATGTGGAGGGGGAGGGCTCGGGGTGGGGACAGACCCTGACGGAGCACGAAAGGTGCCAGGGAGGCAGCTGCATGCAGACGGCGATCATTCCAGTAACTCTCTGCTGCTGTCATCACCATTCATCCAAGTGAAAAAGAAATTCTCCTTTAAAGATGGCACTTTGGGGGAGTTGCTGACTTCCTCCATTTTTTTCTGCTGTGTTTCTGTCCACCACACTGTTTAGCATAGCATCAAACTATGACGCGACGTACTTCAGGGCATCCAAGCTACATAGAGATGTGTTAAGTTCTAGTTCAGCACAGCTTCAACTACTGTTTTATTGGGCCAGGGCCTCCCTATTCTCCATCCCTCCAATGCCAGGTTCTTTCTCTAGACTTGATTTCCAAGGCTCCTTCATTTTCAGCCCAAACCAAGGCAGGGATCCACCTTAGGGGATCATGGAGTTTTTGTCCTCTGGTTCCTTGGGCACCACTGACTGTCAGGGTGAAAAGGTCTCCTCGCACTGACCTCAACCTGATTCCTGAGACAAAGGGGAACTTTCCCCTGTCCTTTCTGGGCACCACTTTGGGTGACTCTTCACAGTTAACAACTCTCATGTTTCCTCCAATCCCCTGATTCTTCCCAAATTCCATCCTGTACCTTATCTTGGAGAAATTCTTAATTCCCATTAACTTACACCCTTCTTTTCTTTCAGGAAGCAGGCTCTATGCTGCGTCTCCTCAGATAGCATCATCACATCATAAACTCAGCAGCTGTACGCAAACATGGTACGTTGCATTTGGAGGAGGAGTATTGCCCTGAACTTCTTTTCTGCAAAGGACATAGGCTTTTAAGTTCAGAAGGCGGAATTCATTTACTAACTGGCTAACTCTGGGCGAGTTACATTCAGCTACAGTTTCCTTACCTGAAAAATGGGGCAGCAACAACTATCTTTCAGGGTTGTATATGAAGGTCAGGTGGGAACATATGTGCAAAATTACTCTGAGACATGAATTCCTTTTACACATGTGCTCAGGGAGGAGCGGTCCTCCACAGAAGTGTCAGGCTCGATGTGAATCCTGACCGTGGTAATAGCTACGATCCTGAACAACTTGCTTCATTCTCAGACTTTCAATCGCTTCATCTGTATAATTAGGATAATGATATATACAAGTCTTGTAAGGAATAAATGACACTGTGCCTATGTCAATGCCTAAAGCCTGCTAGGAGGCTTGCATAGATATGACAGAGATTCAAAGATTAGTGTAATTAGAGATTTTGAAATATCAAGACTTCCTAGAATCCCCATTCTGTAAGCAGAGAATCTAGGTCTTTCAGTCTTACCTTCCTGGTAATTTTCAGATCCAGACTAAAGGCAAAACAATCAGGAGAAAGGCTACTTTCTATCTACTTCTGAACTAGCAACAAGTGAATAGGAGTGTGAAAATGACTCTCTAAACTTTGAATTCAAAACAGCCATTGAAGGAAATGCTAGATGTCTAACATGAACTTGAGGGAGCCAGGGGCCCTAAAGCCTTACTCTTCTGTTATTCATGCTTGATTGGCTCCCTTTCCAATTGGAAAGGACTTTCATCCCTTCTCCTGTTTCCACACTTGGAACTTTGCTCTCACGTCACTGGAAAGAAGAGAAGTCAGGTAGCCTGAGTTCCTCCAGTTTCTTAACTTCCACCTTGTCTTGTCCACCTGCCCCCAGCCTGCCCTCCCTCCTCTTGTCTCCATATGGCTGATATCCCCAACCGCAGGCCCACTGTCTGTCTCACCCATCTTATGTGACTTGAGACTAAGTTCTCGAGTCTTAAATTCCTTTCTACCATTTGTCCTTGCTGTCTTCTCCCTTCTGTGCACAGCCATTTTCTGATTTCTCTCATTATAAAACTGCTGTCCACTGACACTGCCTGTCCTTCAAACTGTGCCCTCCCTGCACAAGGAAGCAAATGCTTCCTTGAATAACCTATGCGTATCTGCTCCACTTCTCGCTCTCTTCCTCAAAGTTGGGCTGCACCTCGCCTCTACCGGTACCATTTCCCACCTCCTGAGCCCTGGTAAGGCACAGGTCTCATGTGGGATTCCAGCTGCCTGGACCCCTCTCCCACCTGTGATGCGGCAGAACCAGCCTTCAGTCTGGAAACTCCTCTCACTTCCTCTAGCACACCCCTCTGCAGTGGCTTCCTCCCGACTTTTCTCATCATTATTTCACAGTCCTCTTCGTGGACACCTCTACCTCTGCCAACACCTCCAGATTGGGTTTGCCTGACTCTGTCCCTTGCCCTCCAGTTCTTCCTAGTTTATTCACGTCCCTTAGCGATCTCATGTACTCGGGGCTAGCTACATAATGTGAGGCCTAGCATGTACTGAAAAGGCAGGGTTGTTTGGTCAACAGTTATTCAAGATGGCAGGAGCAGAGCATGAAACCAAGGGCGGGCCCTTTGCAACAGCACAAGTCATGTGTCAACTCTGGAGCTTCCAAATACATAGTGTTTCGCCAAACGGTATTTCCAGCCAAGAACTTTTTCCTGAGCTTTAGACTTAAACACTATTCTGCATGAACATCACTCCAGGTAGATTTTGTTTAAATCCTGGTGCTTTTACTTACTAGCTGTATGGTTCTGGTAAAGGCATTTTCTCTGAGCTTCAGGGACTCAATGTAAAATCTGCAAGTTTTTGCAGGTATCAAGCTGATGATTCAATAATAGAGGTTAATAATATATCCTATAAACAGCTATAAACTGTCCACATTCATAAAATACAAAAAGCCCTGAAGCAGGAAAAGTCGGTAGCTGTTGTAACATCAGGGCTGGCTAGTTTCCAATCGTTTGGAAATTGTGCAAATTAGGACAAACAGGTAGCAACCTTGGAAAGAGCTTGGGAGTAACTTTTTTTTTTTTAAATAAAAACAACGCCACAGCATTTATTTTCATCTGGTAATAACATAAAATTAATCAAAACAATATGAACAAATATTTCAGAACTACACTCCCAACAAACACCACATTAAAAAAAAAAAAAACTATACTGCCTTCTCAAGAATTTCACACTTCACTGATCATTTCGAGTTGGAGATACTTTGGAGCAGGGTAATATCTCCTCTTATCATGATTTTACCCAGTTGTTTTCTTGACTTTTACAATCAGTCCCTTCTATATCACCTAATAGGAGGTTTATACACTCATTAAAACCAGTAATATGGCCCTCTAACCACATATTCCCTCATAAAGCCACACCTGAATCTGAGATTTCTCAACCATCGGAGTATGACGGTTGCTGGGCTGCACCATCAGCTTTTGACTTTCTGGCCCTGGCCAAGCATACCACAGAGGAAGCTGACGAAGACCACATTAACCTGCACACTACTCCAGAAAGCAAATCAAGCTTGGAAATAATTGTTGCCCACAAGCAGTATTTTAAAAACATGTGCAACATCGTATTTCAGTGAAAGAACAAGGATGCTGAGGGCGAGTTCACCTAGCAGAGATCTAGTCACTCTGGCTCTAAGAACTTGACATCATGTACTTTGAGCTGGTGGC
Source organism: Neofelis nebulosa (assembly GCF_028018385.1). NCBI lineage: Eukaryota > Metazoa > Chordata > Mammalia > Carnivora > Felidae > Neofelis > Neofelis nebulosa. The sequence continues at coordinate 105,255,718 of NC_080782.1, forward strand.
CAGGCTCCAACCTCAAAGGCAAAGAACATGGATGGACCCACACGGCAAAACTAGAACAGGTCAGCCTTCAGCCGCCAACACTCAGAACAGGATAGCTTGTTTGGTAAGTGATGTGTGTATTTCCAACTTACTACTGGTCATCGCAAGCAAGAATTTTGGTTGCGATATAAAATTCAACATACCCCACCCAGAACTCAACAATCCCCTTCCTTCTCAAAGCTGCTTTTCCTCAAACCTGTGTGTTAGTTACTGGTCCCACTGACCACCAAGTTGCTGCAGCTGAAAACTCTGGTCAAGTTTTGCTCTGCTTCTCTTCCTTCATCCCACCAACCACTCCCCATAAGCCTCTGTATGACAACAGGCATATAAATTAAACAAAAACACAAATGGATCAAATAAAATACTGTTTACAGGTTGATGGGGGGTGGGAGGGAGGGGAGGGTGGGGGATGGGTATTGGGGAGGGCACCTTTCGGGATGAGCACTGGGTGTTGTATGGAAACCAATTTGACAATAAATTTCATATATTGGAAAAAAATAAATAAATAAAAAAAATACTGTTTACAATAATGATTTCATATTGAGAGCCGTAATAGTATTGTCATGTGATTACTATTTTTCTTACTTTTCTCATTATTTTGTAGGTAGACTTACCGCCCACGCTATTTTAAATGACTATAGGTCAATGAGAAAAAAACCACAAACAGATCAATGGTAAACTGGGTAAAGGCTATGCGCAGTCAATTCAGAGAAATAACACAGATGACCCGTCTACTTCTGGAAATATTCTCTATCTAGCAAAGACTAGGGAAATGTTGATTAAAGTAAGATAATTCCACCCATCAGGATGGCTTTTAAAAAAGGATAATATTTAGTTTTTATCAGGTGGTGGTAAAAGGGAATGTCTGAGACAAACCATACTTGAAACGTGCCCACCTTTGGACTCAGAAATTCTACCTCTCAGTGGCTATGTCTGAGAAATTTTTGCATGAATGCCTAAGAAAGCATACATAAAGCTAGTTCACGACACATTTTCCATGGTAGCAAAAAAAAGGGGGGAGAGATCACCTAAATGTAGACCTGTTGAAAAGAAATCAAGCAAATTATGGTATATCTATACTAAAATATTAAAGAACAGATAAAAAATAAAGGAAAGTGTTTATAAATTCTAGCTTAGAAAATCCCTACACATTAAATGAAAAAAACGAGTTTCTGTCAAATTACAACAAAGTAAAATTTAGCTGTATCACATTTATAGTTATGTGATTGTACAGAAACAGGTCTGGAAGGAACCTTATTCATAATTAAGAGGGTAGGGGGGTGAATGAGGGTGTGAGGGGGATGAAGGGGGGAAGGGCACTGTTCATGTAATTTCCTATTTGAATTTGCTTAATGGGAATGGCCATGTTAATTACTTAACTGTAATGTGGTAATCATTTAAAAAACATGGCTGATACATTTTATCATCACTCTGGGATCAAAATACCTGATTGTATCTGACTAGTATGGATCTGTTTGTATCAGCTAAGGCAATGCTCCTCAAAGGGAGGGTTATAAGCTACCTCTATCAGAATCCTTAGGGGTACGGGAAAAAAGGGGGGAAAATACACATGGCCCAAGCCCATTCCTAAATTTAATGTTATAGCTATGGGATGGTCCCAGGAATTTGTATTTAACAAGCTCATGATCAGAGCGGGAGAAACACAGGAGCAGGGAATTAACTTTATTTGGGTTTCATTGCCCCTTGAATGGTTTTGAATTCCTGGTTCTCTTTAAAGAGACTAGAAAATAAGGCCAGACTGACTTGGGGTAGGAACAGGAGGCTGTCATTTAGTAGCTAAATTTTCAAAAATGCTCCCCAACCACCTGTGTTTGTGGATGCAGGTGTTGACCTGTGTGTCTACCTGAGGTGGTTCCTTGTACGCGAATCCACACCTGCCATGTTTGCACCGATTCAGAGTAGGTTCAGGATTATGTTTTCTATTCTGCTTCCTACTTCCAGGGTTTAGGCTTCTGCTCCTAATTATGGTTCTACCTTTTTTTTTTTTTTTTGTATTCCCCAAGGAGATTTCTGTCTGCTAGCCAATACAGATTCAAGAAAAAAAGGTCTCCTGGGCTTCAGCTAGCATAGCACTTAAACATTATGGTTTGCTAGTTACCTGTGTCTTTCTCAAGACTGTGAGCTACTCAAGGACAGAGCTATTAAGTGCTGTTTCTCCAGCAGCTAGCATAATCCTTGCTGACCCATAGTAGGTGCTATGCTCTTCACATATCCTTTCTACCACAAGGTATTCATCTTTTTCACAATTCAGTCGCAAAATCAGGCTGTCAAATGAAAACTCTCCTGCCCCCAATTTCTCTCTCCCGCTTTTTACCACTTAAGGCATCATTTTGTCTTCTTGACTTGGATAAATGCAATGGAGGTGATTTACTAATGCCACACTTCAGAAATGTGCCTACTCAATCTTCCAGATTATCCTGATTTCTATTCTTTCAAGATGTTTTACTTCCAATTCTTTTCACGTTATTTATATACCTCTTACATATATTATTTATATAACACAACATTTTGTTAAAATTATTAAATATTTATTTAGGTGTCTGTTTCCCTTCCCTGGGCTGTCTGCTCCTTTAGGCAAGCCAACAGCCCTAGTGCCTGGCACCTAGAGGGTGTCCCTGAGCATTATACACAACTGAGAAATTTCTCAAGTTTTAATTTCTGTGCTTATTTCTGATATGACACTTTTTTTTTTTTAAATCTGAGAGAGAGAGAGAGAGAGAGAGAGAGAGAGAAACCACGAGCAGGGGAGAGGGGGAGAGAGAGGTGGGGAAAGAGAATCTTAAGCAGGCTCCACATTCACCATGGAGCCCGATGTGGGACTCGATCCCACAACCCTAGGATCATGGCCTGAGCTGAAACTAAGAGTTGGACGCTCAACCGATTCAGCCACCCAGGCACCCGGACAACACTCTAAAAGAAATACCATAATTTAAAGAATACAGCATACTTTTTGGGGAAAAAAATCTCAGTTGAATTTTTTATAAAGGTGGAACTTTCAAGACACCCTGAAAATAATCAGTGGGATAGCTCCCGTAGAGCACGTAGTTCAGAAATAAGTACCATACCCATATCAAACGATGCTTTCGCTTCAGCACATCACTTGTTTCTAGGTCTAGAAAGAAAGCACGCTGGGTTACGCGGATTTTAGTTTGCTCACCCAATTGCAAAATTCTGACTTTAATAAAATGTGGTTTCTTCCTAACAATAACTTAGGAAAAGTTAACTCATGCGGCCCTCTTATTCTTTTTCTGTTGTTCTTAACTTTCAATACATTTTTTGCCCTTTCCTCTGGCCCTTTAACATTTGAAAACGGAGGGAAGAGGAAAAAAAAATCGACCATCCAAATATTGAGCCACTTTACCGTGTTGGTACCACCTGACTCTTTAGCAGCCTGAAAGCCGATAATCCCCTCTCACCACTGGCGATTACAGCACCGTCCTGGGCTGCAGGCTAGTGATTCTATCTAAGGCAGTGCTCAATTGCATGAAAAAGCAGTTCATAGTCACCCCAGAGGTAACTTTTCCAGTTAGGACAGCTGACTCCAATTTCAGTTTTTCTTTGATTCTCGCTTTTGAGTACCAGACACGCTAAGCATAATACAACATATTGTTATATTTATCAGGCTCTAAGAGAAGGCATTATCTTGAGCCGCTATCAAGCTCTCGGTAGTTTTTGCAGGCCCTCTCAAGCTTGTGCTCTCATCCGCCATTGGGATTTCATCTACTTTTCAGGCTGGTCTCTGATAATTTCCCAGACATTCCATTTTAAGGCTGTGAAGAGGACGACTTCTACCTACCTCTGAGATGCCATTTGTTCCAACTAGGATCTTGCCACAGGTCCTAGAGAGAGAGAGAGAGGGAAAGAGAGAATCTTAAACAGGCCCCACATGCACCGTGGAGGCAGATGCAGGACTCGATCCCACAACCCTAGGATCAAGACCTGAGCTGAAACTAAGAATTGGATGCTCAACCGACTGAGCCACCCAAGCGCCTGGACGACACTTAGAAAAAAACACAAAACCAAAAACCATAATTTAAAGAACACAGCATACTTTTGGGGGGAAAAAAATTCAGTTGAATTTTTTTATAAAGATGGAATCTCCAAGACACCCTGAAAATAAGCAGTGGAACACGTAGTTAAGAAAGAAATACCATACTCCTTTCAAACGATGCTTTCACTTCAGCAGACCACTTGTTTCTAGGTCTAGAAAAAATGTATTTTTTAAAAATAAAGACACCAAAATCAATTCCACAAGTATGATGAATCAATTCCTGCCTTTAACACTATGGCACAGTATGGACCCAAAGCAACCTTTTTCTGCAGGTGTGTAAGGTGGCACGGTGGGGGTAGGGTGGTCTGCAAAGACATCTCTAAGCTCCAGATAATAAGAGGGAGCCAGCCACGAAAAGATTTAAGGACAGGGCATTCCCAACTCTTTGATAACAAAATGTAAACTTTCTTTAGAAGTCCGGTTTATAACACTTTATCAATTTTATATCAATCACGTGGCCCTGCCCTAGCTGCCTGCCCTGCTAGGGAAGTAGGGAGCTGGTATTTTGAGCTTTCCTACTAGGAGACAGCTTTCACCATGTTAGGAATTTCCGCATTGAAAGAATCCAAACCTGGGTTGCTGAAAACAATGATAAATATTACTGGTAGCATTTTAAGAGAAATACTGAAAACAAAAAGGTAAAACAATCTAAAACCGTATATAAACATAGTTCTCATTTAATTTGCAGTTAATCTCACCAAACTCATTTAACTTCATTTTCAGTTACCAAAGTTTCTGTACTTTAGGTACTTTGAATTTACCATTTGGGGAATAAGGAAATTCTTGTGAATTTCAAATTTCCTCTACTAAAGAAAAAAACCTAACTGGTGAGAAAACATTTACAAAAAATGATTTACTGTAACATTTGGAGTTAATCAAAGTAAGTTTTTCATGACCTAAAAAATGGCCCCCTTGGTCATTCACTGGACTGGTAATACTAGGAAATAAACCTTGGTAAATCCCACAAGTTAGTCTCTGTGCCATAGTCGTACTGATTTTATTTTCAGTAAAAACTAACCTCTGCTTTCTCCTGATCTTCGCAGGTGAGTTTCTCTTGACCCAACTCTGTAGACCACAGGATTCTTCCCCACCCCCTCCGTTGTCAAGGTTTTTGCAATATCACACATTCCTTAACTCTGTAGGTCAAGAACGCTCACTTTTCCTCTTTGAAAAGTGGGCAAACGTAATGATCCCAAAGCGTCTGGGCTGAAACCAGAAAATCATTCTTTTAACTAAAAAGATAGCCAGTAAACAGGAATATCATACATGTCAAGGAGCAGGGATCGCAGCTTGTGCTGGTCTCAGAGAAGCTGTCCGGGTCTCCCAGAGCTCCCAACTGCTGGGGCTGCAGAGCCTCCGTGGTCTGCGGCCTGGCTTCCAGGCCCTCCTAGAAAGGTCCTCGGAGCCAGGTGCTGCAGGTGCCACCCCCACAGCTCTACTCCAACCCCCTGCTGCCTGCGCTATCCCTTGCAGATGGTCTCGGTTTCCAACCATGTGATACAATGTTCCGCCAATCGCCGGCCCTGCAAGGAGCTGGTGGGGAAGTCAGCTATTGGCTAGAACAGGGGCAGAAGACCGCCTGCCATTGGCTATTGCGGTTGCTACCCTGGTGAGAGCTCCCACAGTGCTGGAATTGGGATCTCAGCATGGAGCCGCAAGCAATAAAACATCTTCCAGTCACTCTAAAACTCTGGTAATTTTCCTTAAGTGTTACTTGCAATGCAAGAGCACTATTGCAGAGGGCATAGAGTTTGTCCTTAAAGAGAAAAAGAGATTTATATATAGAAGGAGCTTACAGCCCTGTATATATCTGAATATGTGTGTGAATAGATACATACATATACAGGTATCCCCCGCTTTCCGAAAGCGCGCCTTATGTCACTTCCCTTTTTATGGAACACCTGCATGAATATGGTAAAGGCTTTTTTTCCTAAAAAGGATGTTTCCTAAAATCCCCTTTGTATTTATCTTCGTGAGTGAAAACAGGTACTAATTTAGGTCTTTCATAAAAGCTAAGTGGCTTACTGGTAAACCAGAAGTTACTCTGTGCCATTTCTGCTTACTAAAAGTCTCATAGGAATGCTGTACTTTGGGATGGGAGGGGAAAACAATGTAAATGTATAATTACGTATGTATAATAATAATACATGTGTGATTGTTTGTATGTTGGTCTCTGTAGACTGTAAGATCAAGTCACTATTTTTCTTTTTAATCTTCATAGATTTAAGGCCTAAGAGTGTGCCTGACACATAGTAGATGCTCAACAAATATCTCATGAACGAACATATTTACCCCCAAACAACCTCAAGATTTAGTATAAAATTGAATGTACCGTTCAGTTGATGTAGTAGACAGTCGTATTAAAAATCATGTTATTTGTGAGATGCTGCGTGTAATCAGATGAAAGTTTGAAACACACACAGCCAATAAATTATAAAAATTACTATAAAAGTAAATTATATATATGTGTGTGTATTAAAATGTAGGCAGATGTATGCTCTGATAATGACATGGGTGTTAAACCAAGTCACCTGAAATGCTTCACATCTACTTCTCCAATGGTCTACACTGGTTTAAAATATTAAAAACTGAAATCCTAGTAATTTTGCTTATACCTCTATACACAGTTCTTAAAATATCACCTGAGACTCAATAAATATTTCTGAGAGTATAAAATAGCCTTTTTTTTGATTGCTTAGGCAAATCAAGCACAGCCTGAGGTTGTATGAATTTTGATTCTAAAGGGATAGAAAAAAAAATCTTCTTTTCCGTATGCCTGATTATTAAGAGTCAAGATAGAAACATCTTTCTACTTTTCTCCTGCATTAGTTTTCTGTTGCTGTGTAATGAATAAGTGTAGCAGCTGAAAACAATACCCATTCATTAGCTGCTAGTTGTGAAGGTCAGCACTCCTTCACAGCATAACTAGATTCTCTGCTTAGGATGTCACAAGACAGAAATCAAGGTACTGTCTGGACTGAGTTCTCATCTAGAGACTTCGGAGGAAAATCCACCTCCAAGCTTGTTCTAGTTGTTGGCAGAATTCAGTTCCTTGCGGGTGTAGGACTCAGATTGCCTTTTTTTTTTTTTTTTTTGGCTTGTCAGTTGCAGCTAGGGACTGCTCTCAGCTTCTACAAGCAACCCACATTCCTTACCATGTGGGCAACCTCCACCTTCAAGCCAGCCATCAAATCACATCAAATCCATCTGCACTACAAATTTCTAGTTTTTCTGTCTTTGATCTTTAGACGAAGATTTAAAGGTCTTATGTGATAAGGTCTCACCCATCTGGATAATCTCCCCCTCTTAAGCTCAAGTGATTTAGGAACTGAGTTACATCTGCAAAATGCCTGTTGCCATATTAGTGTGACATAATCATGGAAGTGACATGTCATTATATTCAGATTTTGACACTCGAGGGGAGGGGATCACTGGGGATCATTTTAGAATTCTGCCTATGCCATTTCCTTACCCTGGGCTTTGGCTTGAGGACAGGTATTGTCAATCATCTGTGTGTGTGTGTGTGTGTGTGTGTGTGTGTACGTGTGTGGGTGTGTATGTGTGTGATGTGAGAGAGACCATGTGTGGTGTGTGAGAGGTTGGCTCATTCTGATCTCTGAGGTCAACTGGATTGGTCCATGAAACAAGGATCAATTGCAATAGCATTATTTTAAAATTTGACTATTCTGCTTTATTGTCTGGTCTCTTGGACACCTTCTGTTCCTCTTTACCCGCTACCCTTCCTATCCCACTTCGAAATAGTTGGTGGTCAGCAACACTTCCACTTTTCCCTTGGCTTCTGTCTTCATATAAGAAGACATGCCACATACTTCTGGTGAAAATAGTCACATTGAAAAATGGAAGCCCAAGAATATGAACACATGTCCGCTTGTAGTAATGAGTGGGACACTGTGGCCCTGAGGGCAAGTCTCTTAATTAGTTTGCATGGAATTAATATTAAGTGATTACTCAAATCTGCCCAACAGTTTTGGTTGCAAATGTTTTCCCTGAAATATTGTGTTCCTATCAGCATATTTGGACAAAAACTGCCATGAGAGAAAGTGTTGGAAGATTAGTTATCTGGAGGTATGAAATGACAAGTTAGCTAGGAAGAGACCTCAATCCTATTATTTCTGAGTGGAGGCTGTGTGTTAGTGGTGTGGTTTGAAATTTCAAATTAGCAAAACAAAAATCCTTGTTCTGGCCCAGGGACGCTGCACCTGCGGCCCATGGGCCTCCGAGGTTCCCAGGTGGGCATCATGGAGGACCAAGGACTTTTTTAAATTGAATGTTCATTATGAATTTGTATGCTTATGTTTCTAGAGAGGGATTGATGATATCATTAGATCCACTCATGAGTCCAGTTCACCCCAGCAATGAAAAATCACTGGGCTAATTGAAGACCGTCTTTTCATGATCATGGAAATCGAAGCCCAGCGGGGTGAAATGACTTGCCTGCAATCACAGGACTAGTTTATTTGTTGCACGACTAATATTGGATTTGTAGACTCCTGATTCTGACTCCTGATGTAGACTCCCATTGTGAACAATGAGCATTTTATCTCACTTCAACCCGCGAAAGACATTTGAGGTCAAACAAGTGTGACAGTCATATCCTAACTAAAGCACTATTACACTGATCCTTCAGAAGTAGTTCTTGAGATACATGGTATTCTCTTAAAAAGAAATGAGCCAAAATGAGGAAAAGGTATATTAGTTTGGGACATACATAGATACTGCTGTGTACATAATAAAAATTCTATAAATGGCCATTGAATAAACGGGATGGTCTACTTACAAAATGAAGGTAGATGAGGAACCTGATTTTTGACTAGTACCCTGTTATTTACTAGTCATGCCATATGCTGGAATTGCCATAAAAGTTACTTTGGGGCAAGTATGGGTTTTTTAAGATACATTACAGGCAGGAGAAAAAGCTCAGGGCTTATAATGAAAAAATATATTAATGATGATAATGATAGTAAGAGTATTTGAGTGAATTTGATGTACCACGCATGACTGTGCTGAATGACTTACCTAAATTGTCTCACTTAATGTAATCCTCGCCAACGTTCCATGATTTAGATGTTACCCCTAAATCTACAGATGAGGAACCAGAGGTGCAAAAAGGTTAGTCACCTTGCCGAAGGTCAGAGTTAGTAAGTGGCAGGGGACGATTTCAAACCCAGATGGGCCTTTTGCTTGAATCTCTAAACACATGGTCCACTCCCAATAAGGTGGAATAAACCATGGAACAGGCAGATTTTTTAAGAACCAAATAACAAAACCAATAGGAATTATCTTCAAAGCAGTTTCAATGAATGACCTCCCCACCCCCTCAAAATACACCCATACGAATTTATCTTTAGGACTTACCTCAACATTAACTGTACATTTTTCTTTTGTTGCAGGTTTTCCTTCAGGTCTGGGATTAGCTGAATTAATGGGAAAGAAATACTTTTACCGAGGCCTATTAATATAAAACATAACTACACAGAAAAAACCCTAGAGACATTAGGAAAGTTGAATGTAAAAACTTGGGGCCAGAGGCAGTGGAAGTGGCATCTTTTTAAGGCTGAATGCCCGCTTTCCAAGTGGTGCAAGAAATCCAGATTCTCCACGTGAATGGCATATGGATTTGCATTTGTCCTCAGCGTTTACACATGACATAGACAGTTAAGCCACGGGTTGAAAAAAACCCACCAGCTTTTTATTGACTCACGACATACAGGCAATAAAGAGCACACCTCATAGGGGTTTTAAGTCTAATTCTGATACCTTTCAGGGTGACTGCATTTGTTTCCTTGGAAATTTGTTGGATAGATTGTGACGGTAGAGGGGATCCAAGAGTGACCTGGTGGCTTTGTGTGGTTTTACGCTTGGGTCTCGGTAACAGGAACCAACGGCAAGGCCAACCTGGTCCAGCCAGTTTATATTCAAACATATCACGAGGAAAACTGGGGTGAGCCAGCTGTTCTAGTGAATTTATACAACACCACCAGGAGACCTGGTGTCCGTTACTGTTGTGGGAGGCTTTAAAATACCAATGACAGCTGCCTGAATGTTCCCAAAATGTTGTGAAAGTAGCTGTGGAAAATGGCTCTCATTTACTGAGGGTGACTGAGGATGCCAAACCAAGCCTGGCTCTTGCATAGGGGGGTGGGAAGGTCATTGCCTGGGATGTGAATGGGCTTGGATCTTACCTACTCTCTGCTGTAACAAAACATGTTCTTGGGCAAGGACTTTGTTCCCCTCATCTCCTCACTTACAGTAAAAGAGTTGGACAGCATTAGTGATTTCCAAGAGGAGATTGAGAGAATTAGGATTGTCCTCCCTTGTCTCCTCTGCCCCAAGTTATTAGATTCTTTGGAAGAGAGGAGAATAATTTAAATAAAACGATGTTTGACAGTTCAGTAAGCTTTGGGGCCTAATGGCTTCTTCGAGTTTTTATTTTCTACTTGAAGACTCCTGTGTATATGTAAAAATATTTAGTACAATCTGTGTGCTGTTCTCCTGTTAATCTGTGTTGTCAGTTTAGTTTTTAGGTCCAGCTCCACATACGAGGGAGAGAGAGGCTTTTCCGTCCCTATCCTTTCCTCTCCTTGAGGTCCTGCAAAACTAGCCCCTCCACATGCTTTCTGGATTTCACTTTGTGCACTGGCTTCAATGGTGTTCCCCCCAAATTCATGGCCATGCAGAACCTCAGAAGGTGACCTTATTTAGAATTAGGGTCTTTGCAGATGTATTGCTTTAAGATGAAGTCATACTAGATTAGTGTGGGCCTGCATGACGACATAACAGAGACACAGACAAACAGGCAGGAAATCCACTGTCGATGGAGGCTGAGTTTGGAGTTGTGCGGCCACAAACCAAGGAACGCCAAGGAGGTTGACAGCCACCAGAAGCTGGAAGGGGCAAGGCGGGATTCTTCCTCAGAGTCTTTGGAGGGAGTGTGGCCCTGCCACCACTTTGATTTTGGACTGTGAGCCCCCGGAAGTGTGATAAAATACATTTGCTATTTGAAGCCCCCCTGTTTTGCACTACTTTGTTATGACAACCCTAGCGAACATAGATTTGGGTACCAGGAGTCATTCCTTTACAACGTTATGTCCGTTATTTCCATTCCTTGCCACTTCCATTTCTTCTCAAGTGCTTTCATTTCTGCCTTTATTCATGTTTATCCTGTCTGACATATGTAAAAAAAATGTCTTTCATGCTCCATTCTCAATTTTGGCTTGCTGTGATAGCCCTTCAATAAACTGTTTCTGTTTCCCACTGCTGAACACCTTCTTTTCTCAGTGCTATTAAGTTCTTAACTGTGGTCAAAGCCCTTGATAACTCACCTATCATATCAGGTTCTACCTCTTACGGCTGGATGCTCCAGGCCTTTCTCAGTTTGGTTTCTCTCAACTTACCAGACTCCTTCACGTATTTCCTCTACTCTAAACAGACGATCCTATCCCAAGTCTCTGCTCATGCTGTTTCCCCTCCTTTTCTTTCTGAAATGCCTGAAAACCCCCTGCAGCCTCTTTCTTCCCCTTCTGCCCATCTCTAGAAAGCACCTAGAAAGTGTCTCTACTCAAGATCCATATCAAGGGCTCTCTCCTTTGTGAAGATTCTACCATCTTCCTTGGAATACACTTGTTTCTTCATTTTCTGAACTCCTTTCATAATTTAGGTCACCACCGCCCTTGTGTATCATGTTGACCAATGATCTTGTGACTTATTTTAGCCTAACTCAACTGTAAACTGTTTAATACCAAAGACTGTGCCTTCATACCTTTATGTCTTCATATCCTTTCTAGCCCCTCATAGGGCTGAGCATAATGATAAACACAGATTAAGATTTAGATAAATTCATGTTCATGAATTACAGGGCAGTCATGGGCTATTTGGCAAACACAGCCAGGGATTTCTGTTAGGAGAGAATGTGCTTAATTTACTAAAATTCTCTGAGAGGGTCAGTAAGCATGCGGACATAATTTCTTTAACCTTTCGAAAAGCCTTGACAAAGTTCCACACCAGAGGTTATTTAAAAATAAAAATGAGTCATGATGAGATTGTGGGGAATGTTTTGTCATGGGTAGGGAACTGGCTTAGGGATCAGAAACCTCCTGAACCAACTCTTCTAGTAACGAATTCCATATGTTTATAACGTTCCACCCAGAGAAAATGGGCCCTTCTCTGAATGGGGAGGGAATATGGAGGGGGGACCCCAAATGGTGCACAGCTCAGTTTTATTTAGCATGTTTGGGAAAAGAGCGTTCACAATGAAATTTTTCTCAGAATTAGAATGCCAAGTCAAAAGAGGGACAACTTGAGAATGCCTTAGGAGAATACATGTCATCAAAGAAGTGACTGATGAGTCTGCGTGCTGGCAACGATAAGGGAACGCATTTGGGAAAAAGCAACACAAGCTACTTTTAAGAGGTGATGAGTCCCCAACTATCTATTTCCACCAAGCAAGGAAACCAAGACATGGGGTCCTCTGGAAGACTAATAACTTAGCACCCCTTCAAACAGTGCTATTAAAATGTTTGATCAGGGGCGCCTGGGTGGCTCAGTCAGTTAAGCGTCCGACTTCGGCTCAGGTCATGATCTCACAGGTCGTGGGTTGGAGCCCCGCGTTGGGCTCCGTGCTGGCAGTTCGGAGCCTGGAGCCTGTTTCAGATTCTGTGTCTCCCTCTCTCTCTGCCCCTCCTCCGCTCACACTCTCTCTGTCTCTCTCTCTCTCTCTCTCTCAAAAATAAATAAACATTAAAAAAAATTAAAACAAAATGTTTGATCAACATTTATTTAGAAGAAAGGCCAAGAGCTGCCTGGGGGAAGAGCTAAGAAGGTGGTGGCTCTCAACTTTTTCTCTATTGTTCTGTAAAATTCCATTTGACCCCAAAGTTGCGTCTCTGCATCAGGGAAACCAAACAACTCAGCAGTTCACTGAATGCACCTTCCATAGTGATTGTCCACTATGACTCTAAAATGAGTCTTGGACACTCATCTCCTCTCTCCAAGAAATATTCGTATTCCAAACGTATTCTTATTTGATAAGGAGGGAATTTTAATACAAGAACAGTTGCCCTGTTGTTGAAAATTAGTCTTTGGAGGAAAGGGGAATGCACGCAAAACCTAAAAGACATGAATGGTTCGAAAGAGAGGGCTTTATTGCAGGAGTATGACTCCCACCTTAAGGAAAAAATGGTGTCTAGAACCATCAAGAGCAGGTGTGTTAAGAAAGGCACAGTGTGCCTAGGACCACCAGACTCAATGCCAACCTTGGGCATGGACAGCAGTAAGACTGAGTACTTGCCGCTTCTGCAGGTGTATATTTTGCAGCTGCAAATCTCAAGTCTGGAAACTTCTGCAACAAGTAATCACAGAAAAATGAAAATTTCAACCCCTAGGCTTTCAACTTCCTATAAAAAAGAATTTAAACAGAAAACCAGTAGGCAAGAAGCTAGTCTTATTTTAGGTGGAAGCCCATCTGCTGGCAGAACCTAGATTAGAACAGTTGAGAGGAAAATCATGATTTCGAATTAGACAGATAACAGTGACTCTGCTATTTTGCAACCCAAATATATAAAGTAGAAGTCACGCTAGATTGAGCACCAAACAGTGATGTGCAAGAACTGTCTTGAAAGGGGAAAGCAGGGCTGTTTTTCTTCTCATTTCTCTCTTTTCAATTAAGAAGAAAAAGTTCTGCAAAATGTACACCGATACTGCTTTTTAGGCAACGTAACAAATTATTAGTTTATGAAAAAGAGACACAGGAAGAAAGAAGCCAAATTCATGTTGTTGAGCACAGAAGAGGCACTGACACTTGGCTGGGCCTTAGTGACAGAGGAAGTTGAATACAGGATTAAGGAGACAGAGGACCAGGGCAAGAAAAAGATGGCAGTGGGGAGGGTGGGAATGACTTGACTTTCAGAATGGCATCAGGAAGGACTTTTTTTTTTTTTTTTTCTCTCCAGGGCCGCGAAGAGATCTTTCAGGAAGGGACAAAACATTAGAAAGAATGATTAACCTTTCTACTTTTGAAACAAATGACATCAGGAGCCCATAAATTCCTGAAAGTAAGAAGAAAGACTTCTTCAATACAAGGAGAGTTTAACCATACTGAGTAACAACACTGCGACAGTCAACATGCTATGTCGTGGGGACACCCTATTGGACAAGGCTCCACCTTGATCTTCATGGAGCTTACTGTGGAACCCCTTTGTAAGAGGGCAGTAACATGCATAGAAACATGCATACAAAGCCTTCATTGGCCTCCTCTCCCCTCCTCATCTGCCTCCGTCTCTCTCTTCCTCCAGGGGTAGCTCAGTCAGCCTTCTATCACACCACAGGTCACACTGTCCTGGGAGCTTCTTGAAATTACAGATGATATTTTGTGTATAATATAAATGAACTTGCCTATTAACGAAATAATTGAACGAAACCCCCCAAGAAGATTTGAGACACTATACAGAAATACTTAAGAGTGAAAGCGTAAAAGTAAATACATGCATAAACAAATCAGGGGGGAAATTGGGGCAAAGGAAAAACAGGTTAAGAAAAATAAGATATATCTAGGAATAATTAGAAACTCTTAAACTGGATACTGAAGGGTGGATGGCAGTCTTCTAGGCAGAGAAATGGGATTAAGAAAATTCTAGAGAGCTCTGGCATGTGGCATGTTTGAAAAATGTTGTTGCTAGAAGCGGGAAAGGTGGCGGTGACAGACTGAAGAGAGACTGAGAGCTGTGTGATGGAAGGTTTTACACAACCTGCCATGGGGGAGGTTTCCATCCTGCAGGAAATGGTGAGCCCCAAAGTGTCATGATTAGATCTATTTTTTAGAAACGTCTCTCCAGCAACAGCTTGCAAGAGGCATGAAAGCATAAGTTGGAGGTCTTTCTCTTATCTCCTGAAAATTCTCACCATTTTCTCTCTGAGCCTCAGAATATGACTTGACCTCTTATTTTCCCATTTTAAAGAGGAAAAATACAGCATTTAGTGGGAACTCCTCTGAATACTTGCCTGTTCTGTCAGTCAGCTAGAACCAGGCCACCACTACCCTGGCCCCCATCATCCCTAGTCAAAGGCAGAGGTGACTCTTCTCCTGTGAGCCTCATTCATCCACAATATGTGATCAGCAAATGTCTTCCTCTCTTCTGTATCTATGGTACCCTGGTCTGATGCCTTCTCGTTAGTCCATAAAGCACACCCTTCTCGAGATGCCTTCCTTATTAGTTCTCTCTTCCCTTGCTTCTACAGTTAAGTTGCTGTAACTTTTCCACATTCACAGTTGGTATTTTTTTTCTCTTCTAACTCACTCATCAACCACTTCATGGTGCATTTGACATCCCAAATTGCTCTTGTCAAGGCTCTTGTGACTTCCAACTAGCCGTCTAAAGAATACTTGCATTCCTATCTTATTTGACGTTACCATGGTATCTGAACCAGGTGACTACTCCCTTCTTGAAATTCTGTCTTCTTCATTTCCTCTTTTCTTTCCGTAGAGAAAATATTATCACTACATCTCTTGCTTTTTCCAGAATTAGAATCTTAGGCTTGTTTTTTTAAAGTTCAAATTCCTTAGAAATATGTATCTGGATCCCAGAAAAGAGGTGGTTACATGCACACATTTGGCCATCATTAGACATGGATTCACATGAAATCACCAGAGAGATGATGTACAACAAGGAAAGAACAAGGACAATGATGAAATCCTAAGGGATATCAATATTTATGAAGTGGGGAAGAGAAACAGAGAAGATGAAGACAGTGAAATCATAAGAGCAGACTAATGAAAGAAATGTTGGAAAAGCCACATAACAGTTTTGAGTCCTAAAGGAAGGCCAGATAGAGTAATAGAGAGTCATGAGTCAAGAGTTCAGCATGGCCTTGGAGGGGACAATTTCAATAGAGTAATGAAAAGAGAAACCCACATATATGGGTTATTACAAGAAATGGAGATATCAAATTTATACTCCATTTTTCTTTGTATTTTATTTATTTATTTATTTATTTATTTATTTATTTATTTATTTATTTAGAGCACACAAACAAGGGAGAGGCAGAGAGAGAGAATTCCAAGCAGGCTCTGCACTGTCAGCACAGAACCTGATGCAGGGCTCAATCCCACAAACTGAGATCATGACATGAGCTGAAATCAAGAGTCAGATGCTCAACCGACTCAACCACCCAGGCACCCATATTCTCCATTTTTTCAAGAACATGGACTTGAAATAATAAGAGGGAATAATTTGGGAAGGAATAAGGAGGTCCTTTATGATGGTAGAGATCTGAACACACTTATAAGCTCTAGGCAATCTTTGAAACTGGTAAGAAGCAACTAATGACAAATGAAATGAAATGTCAGTTTATACAGAGGTTATTAATAAATATAGTCCTCCTAAATAGATATGCACTAAAGAATCACTGAAGTGGATCAAAGTGCTAATATTTTGTAGGGTTTTTATCAAGAATATGATGTGTTTGTTGGCTTATGAGAATTTTTTTTTGCGAGTCAGTTGGCTTTGCGTGTGCAAATTATTGATAGGAGGTGGCATCATAAAATTTAAAACAGCTTGGTAAATGCTGATGTAGCAGAAAGGGGCATGAAGTTGGAATCTAGGGACCTGGATCTGTTACTAACCAACAGTTTAACTTCTTCAGGTCTCTGTTTCCTCCTTGCCAGTTGAGGGATTAATTGAGATCATCTAGTCTCCATATGTATTTTCAAAGGTTTCTTTCTACTCCAACATCTTTGTTGTTTTCCAAGCTAAATTTTTTTTGCTTCCAAAGTCTATGGTCATATTTTTCTGGGTTGTGAACTCCTAATGAAAAGCTTTAAATTATATACCTTCATTTTAGTGGCAAAAAATGAAGCACATTTTTGATCATTTGAATGATGAACCTGTGTGTGCAGATTTCAAATCCTGCATTTATTTCTGTATTTGCCAATGTACATCTGGGGTGACGTTTTGATCTCTAAAAGGATATCAAGTAACTTTTAAAATGTTGGAAATCTTCTCTTGCTACCTATAATGGTTTCTTTTATTTTCAAATCGATAACCAATGTCCTGTGTCTACCCCTGAATTTGTGTTGAATTATTTTACTCAATTTAATGACAAAATTTCACTTTTTAAAAACTGTTTATTTCTTTTTGAGAGAGAGAGAGGAAGCTAGCACACTGCTGTGCGCACAGTTTTGCACGCACCAGCAGGGGAGGAGGAGGGGACGGAAGAAGGGGAGGGACAGAAGGAGGGAAAAAGAGGATCTGAAGCAGGCTCTGTGCTGACGGCAGAGAGCCCGATGCAGGGCTCAAACCCACGAACTGTGAGATCATGACCTGAGCTGAAGCTGGATACTCCACTGACTGAACCACCCAGGTGCCTGGACAAAAACTTCACTTTAATGTCAATAATTTTCAACTAAAGGACATCTTAATAAATGAAGTAAGACTTTAATTTCTTAAGTGAATTAATGCATTGATAATTTGATGGGACACTCTGGAAATGACATTGCAGCAGCATTACCCAGAAGGCTGGTGGACAAGAAGACAGGTCAGTTGAACCTAATTAATGAGCTCTGCCCAAGTGAAGGTCAAAAGACATCATAGTGTTCTGAAGAAACACAGGCTTTGCAGAAATTTGGACTTAACAATATGTTGGGAAAGTGGAATCATAACATCAAAGATAATATTATACATGTAGGAAACGTAAAAGAAACTTTGCCATAGTAGTAGGTACCCTTTTCACGTTGAGCAAGAGGATTTCATCCCAACAAAGCAACCTCATAGCCTACATTAAATTATATTATTTGAATTTTATGCATTTTTGATTTATACTGAATTCATAATTTTATTTTGACTTGATAGTTTTATAAAAGCTATGGATATTAGAAGTTTATACCTGAATTTATGCATGTAGATATTTAAGTAAAATTTCAATGAAATAATTTATGTTAACATGTTTGTCTTAAGAATTTTTTTCCCCTTTACAAGATGTCGATACCTAAAGTTTGATAACCTGGTGTTGATTTTAAAGCTTATATATTTCTGTAAATTCCGTTGAGCGAAGTGTGGGGAAGCAGACACTATTGGTAGCCAACGGATCCGGATGATACAAAGAAAAGCTTGACAATTGTGGGGACTTTATGGGCAGAGTTTCCCCAGAGCCAGACTCATTTCCTACCATTAAGGAAAAGCCACAGGGAAAGGTAGCGTTAGATCTCAAACCCCATTTGCCAGATTGTTGGGACGAAGTCAGAGGAGTGGGGGCAGGTTCGGGTGGCCAAAGAAGACGGAGAAAAAGCAACTGCCCACGAGTAATGTTGGTTTTGTATGCATTAAAGGAATTGGGTATCAAAATTAAACATGAGTCAGGAAACCAAAAGTGGTTTTTGAAAGGCCTGCTCAAGGCTGGCGCATAAATAAATGAAGCAGCCATCTCCAGCATGTGAATAACGGTCAGACCCTCCACACAGCACTGGGCTTTTCAGGCAGCAGCTCTCCGATTCAAGGGAGGAGGGAAAGCAGAGCTTGATGAAGACAGTAGAAAATGGCATCGAATAAGACTACAAAAAAGGATTGCAGACACCAGACTTCTTTTGCTTTGAGATAACATGAGGGAATAAGAATTTATTTCTACTGACTCTAGTGCAAAGGGAGATTATACGAAACTGGGCACCAGAAGTTCTCCAGCTCACATAGTAGGAAAAATAAAAGTGGGACACAACGCGGACTGTAGGGATTCAGACTGGTGGCACTTAAGGGAAATGACTTTAAAGGGACCTTGGGGGGAACTCACTCGATTGATAGAGAGTGTGGACATGGTCTTTAGGAACACTTGCAAAGCAATTTACTGAATTCTAGGTCCGCCAGAAAGGACTCTCAACCCCCTGGCCATCTCTGGGAACATCAGACAAGAAAAAGGAGGAGACTGAATCCCAGCAAGAGTGTCAGAAGTGGAAAGAGACACGACTCGCTTGGGGATGTCGCGGAGGAAGCTGACAGAGCGTGACTCGGCGAGAACTTGCCCTGGTAGGGAAAGGATGAGTCAGTGAATCCGAGGTTGCCTGCTGAAAAAGGGAGGTCATGTTTGGAATTCATGGTGTGGAAAGAGCTGTGTAAATATTATGCTGTCTTTTTTTTTTTTTTTTTTTTTTTTTTTACTAAGGTTCACATACAGCAAATTATGTTCAGTATTTGCTAATACGTTTTACTCGGATTGTGAACTCCTCCAGCAGCTTCTTCAGGCTCTTCTCAGCAAAGGGTTGGGAAGTTTCTTTTCCCCTCAAGTTTGTAATCCTTGTTGAAGGTCAAAATGCTTCTGTTTCACTAGAGGGTTCCCCAGGAAGAGCCCTTAAACAACAAAGAAAGGATGGAGCGAATGTACTGAAAATCTAGCCTTTTGCAAGGTAGGTTGAGAAATTCTTGCAAGTGTACCTCTTACGATTTTGGCTGTTATTTAACCGTGTAATGAGGCATTATCTCACAGCTAGCCCTGGCAAACATGGACTGGAAAAGAAAATCACGCTTTTAGTTCTTAGGCAGCTGCTTTGAAAGTTCGTACATCGGGCACAGCTCTCTGAGGAGTTTAGGGAGAAATCCATTTTATAGGGATGGTTACTGTGTGAGACGTACTGGAAAAACATTGGAAAATGTGACTTTTCTTATGACATTTGCTGCCTCTTCCTTTACCATGGGGAAAATCCGAGGATCAATGAATTCCTATAAAGTCATCTGTGACAGCACCCTAAATGCCCTTTTCCTGAGATGAGGGGACACCTCTTTGGGAGGAGGTCTTCTGTCTGTGTGTGTTTCACACTTGGGATTGAATTAGGGACAGAGAAAGGGAGGCTATTTGGGAAACACTATAATAACATTTTTTATTACCACACCTCCTTGAAATTGTGAGGTGAGTCATGCTGAGGATATTTTCGATAAATTCAGATGTTGAGAAACTGGAAACAAGCAATTTCTAAGTAAATTGTCTCTGGGTACTTTGAACTAGAAATGGAATACATCTGTCTATCAAGTTATTGAATGTTAGTCTAAATCAATTAAAAATTAGTTTAAGTGCCCACAATCTAAAATGACTTTTTACTTTCTGAGGAAGTTTCCAGAGGCTTACCCTCTCCACATGTTTAAGTGAATAACCACAGAAACTAATGAGTGATTTACTAGCAGGTGAGTGGGAGAGACTCTCTCTTGGTAGGTTCGAAGGCAAGGTTCGAAGGCAGAGGTACAGGGGAGAGAGAATTTAACTACGAATTAGCACATCTGGGCCTTGACTCTTCCGTGACTGGTTCACATAACCTCCCTGGGCATAGATTTTTCTGTTTGAAAAAAGAGCGCCTCTAGAAATCTACCTGTAGTCTCTGTCTATATGTCCTGCATGTAGCTGAGTCTCAACAGACCCAGGATGGACCCCCTTCCCGTTGCACCTGCAGCATACTCTTCTTCCTGAACTCTCTGACACAGTGAGAGAGCCACTGCCCACCTGATCATCCAAGAACAAAGCCCCTGGAGAAAACCCACCCTCTTTGCCTCCCTCCCTTCCTTTCTACCTTCCCTAATCTGTGTCTCTCTCATTCACCTTGTAATATGTGGGAGGAAAGAAGACACTCTATGTCCAGGCTTGGCCCCTAAACCCTCCTATAGGTTTATAAGGAATGCAAGGAGGTAGAGTGAGTTGACAAACACCAGGTGACGGGCTTGCTCTTGAGTCCTACTTAATCACAGAATGGTAGCTGTAATGGGGACCAGAGTGTTCCTGGAGTACAAGCCCCACTTTTATTGAGATAAGGAGACAGAGTCCCAGGCTGATTAAATGACTTGGCTGTATTTCTCATGAATGGGTTCCCAGAGCTGAGGGCCCACAAAGAGTCTCCTTATCAGAAGAATTGTTGGCCTCATGTGGTCAGGAGCTCAGACCAGAAGTTAATGCTCAATGGCCATGGTTGATTAATTACAAGCACCTTGAACAAAAGTCTTGCCTTTTACTTGGTTTTGTTTCCTTTGTTTCCTTCTCCTTCTCTTTCTCCTCCTCCTGCTCCTCCCCTTTCTTCTCTCCTTGGTCCTATTTCCTCCTGTTTTCATACTGGCAATGATACTGCAAGAAGGCATATTATAAGTTACAATGACATATATACTAAAAAAATCTTCCCCTGGCACCAGCTGCCAGTGTCACTGTAGGCGCTATGGGCTTTTCTGTGGCCCTTCTGGAGGCTGAGTAGAGCACCTAAAAACAGCCTTCACGCTCTCCCTCCTCTCCAAGGAAAAGCACTCTGCCTGCAGGGTGTGGAGAAGGGAGCCTGGGCTTTTTCTGGGGAACTGAATGTCCTCGGGGTTGGGTGTCCAAGGCGGCTAGAGCTCTGACACCTGTGCATCCAGATGGCCTCCAAAGTGGTTGTAGCTAAATTTCCTTGTAATTGATGTCTCTCATCTAAATAGGTTTGGGTCCTATGTGTCCCACCTCTCCTAGCCCTGGGAGGTCCTCGTTGTGTGGGTCTCAGCCTAGTACTGGTCTCTGGCCAGAAGCTGCTGCTTGGCCATGTTCAGACTGCTGCCTCTGGACATGGCCCTGACCCTCTCTTCGCATGAGATGACCTGAGCAGGTGCTACGATGACTCCCCTGATTTCCTAACAATAATTTGAGAAAATTTGGGGAAGAGTAAGTTTAAATGTTCAAAACCATATTAAGGCATCCCTGAGAAGCAGGAAACATTCCCTTTTCTTGTTTCTACCACAATGATTTATTGACCCACTATGGGGTTTTGTTTGTAACATGAATGTGTCAAGGATCTCAAGTCCAATAGGATGGGGTGGCGGGTTAGGGTGGGGATGGCAGGCAGACAGTGGGAGGAACTGGGAGGGTAGTGGTTTTATCTAGGGGGTGGGTAGATAAGGTCTGAAAGATAAGGAGAGAAGGAACAGGCGTGGGCAGGGAAACTTTAGGATGGTGATGTAGATCTGATGTGATATAGATCTGACGTTTGGAGAGGGAAAGGGAGGAGAAGGTGGGATTGGGCAGGGAGCTGCTCAGGCTGCAGATTAGACTTGACAAAGCTTGGCCAACCCAATGGAGATTTTCAAAACAGAAGTGCCTGTGAGAGGAGTCCTCTTGTAGGGCGAAATGGCCAGGTCCTAGTTCCCTCGGTACTCAGTCATTGGCTGACAGCTGCCCAGGAAGACCATGACCTCAGAATAAGGCTAGCAGATCCTGAAGACACTGTTCCTGGGCTGTCACCCAATAGTGCTCCCTCAAGTGCAGTAGCCCCTGAAGGGAGGTCTGAACAGAGAACCTCCAGGGCTGTCATTGGGCGGGGCGGGAGGTGGGGTAGAGGCCAGGGAGTGGAGTGGGCGGGTGAACACCTAAAAAGAGAAGGAATGACAATCTACTTTTTATCAAGCAATGGGCCTCATCATTCTTTTCCTTTTTATAAAAAATAACCATTAGATATGCAGATACACTTGATTACTGGATACATTTAAATGCACGAATCAAGCAACAGAACACTATTAGATTGTAAGAACCTAGAGACAAGGATTTGGGATTGTTATACATTTTCCCTGAGTCTAGAGCAGAGGTCAGCAAACCATGGCCCATGGATGAAACCTGACCCACAGACTGTTTATGTGAATAAAGTGTTACTGGAACACAACCAGGATTCTATTGTTATATTCCCCTACATTCATACTACAATAGCAGAAGTGAGTAGAGTCCCTACGGCCTAAAACAGTTGCTATCTGGTCCCTTACAGAAGAAGTTGTACTGACCTCTAGGCAGTATAATACCACCCTCCAACTGTGCCCTATGCATAACTGGCCCCATTGTCAGCTTGACAACCTTTGTGGATTGAACTGGAAGCTTCTGATTGCTTCCCCCTCCCAACCTCCCCCTGCCCCCAATGTTTTAATGGTGGGGTAGGTTGAAGATACATTAGAACACTCGGACCTTGATTAGCCTCAACAGTCACTGCTGGAGGTTTAGGTTTCAAATCACAAAGTGATTGTTTATTGTATGTGACTGGTTAACACATTCAACTACTATTATTCCCCAGTGTTTTTTTTTTTTAATTTTTTTTTTTTAACATTTATTTTTGAGACGGAGAGAGAGCATGAACAGGGGAGGGGCAGAGAGAGAGGGAGACACAGAATCTGAAATGGGCTCCAGGCTCTGAGCTGTCAGCACAGAGCCCGACACGGGGCTCGAACTCACAGACCATGAGATCATGACCTGAGAAGAAGTCGGACGCTTAACCGACCGAGCCACCCAGGTGCCCCTCCCCAGTGTTAGTTGATCAGATTAGCTACCAGGACTAGATTAGGTGAGATCTGATGGATGGGATGGGAGCGGGGATGATGAACAAAGATTTGGCTTTAGGAAAGGATCCTGGGATGGAAATCTGTTAAGAGTAAAGAAATGAAATAGGGTAATCATTGCCTGACATCAATAATGTATGATGATGGCAAGGTAGTCATTCAACAAGTAATTATTGAGCACATACTAATGCTGGGTCCTGCTGTAGGTGCTAGAGATATAGCAGTAAACAAAATACACAAAATTCCCAGTCCTCATTCAGCTTACATTCCACAGAGTAAGGCACACCACAGCAAGATAAATGCATGGAATACATAAACACTGTGTATGATGTATAGTGTGTTGAATAGCGATAATTGCCAGGGAGAAAAAATAAATCAGGAAAGTGGTTTATGATATTATGATATTATGGGTGTTTGGGGGTTGTGGGGGGAGCATTGCCATTTTTTACGGTGTACCAGGGCAGGACTTCTGAGAGTATGAATAAAGAGAAGATCGTTTTTTCATAGATCTCCTCATCAGCCTCTTCAAAAAACACCTAGAAAATTAAAGAGAGAGAGAGAGAGAGAAACATTCCATATTGACATTCTAAAAGTATTTCCCAGACAACATACCTCATCTGAAATTCTTGACAAATCTGTTGTGCAAAAAAGAAATGAATAAAAAATGGAATTATTGCTCTCAACAATCATTTTTTTTACCTGTGGCATCTTCTGAAGTGAAATGCAAAGTAATAGTTAAGGAGATTTGTGAATGTCAGACTGATTAATTTCAGGCCTACTGCAGCCTAGGCTGAACTTGCCTATAGGTTAAAACAAATTGAGGGTCTGCCCTTCTTAAAGGGTTTCAGGCATGAGTATAGGGTTCCTCGCAGTGTTAAAAACACCACACAATAAAAGTCCAGGCTATAAATTTTGCTGTGCTTCCCGGCTAAATGGACGCTTTGAGTGGAGACAGACTGGCGGGAGCTGAAGTAGTTATAGCTTTGATTTACCGCTGCTCTATCATTCCATCCTACTGAGAGTCCTGAGCAGGGATGTGAAGGCGTGCTGATTGGCTGCTGTTTGGAGACTGAGACAGCACAAGGGATGTCTAGCCTCGGTCAGTTTGCAAGCAGTACTATCAACTTAGTGTGGCAAAGTCTTATGGGCATCAGGAGATGAAGAAAAGGGACATTTGCTAATAAATCTGTGGAGAGTAGTCCTCTCTGACCCTCATTTGTTTCCACGAGGCCCTCTAGAAGTGTCACTGACAGGAAATCACTTGTGCAAATTTGCTATTTGTACTCAGCACGACACTCGTGAAGGCCAGCGCACAACATTTGCTTTGAATATCCCAGATTTGGGTCATCCCTGCTGATTTTTTTTTTTTTTCCGGTACTATAAGAGCTCAAATGAAGGTTGGCTAAAACAACAACAACGATGACTATGCCGACGATGCCATTTGATTAAAAAAAAAAAATCGACTGCAGATGCTGGAGAGGAAGTTAGTCAGATAGCACGTGGTTAGAACATAGCTGAGGTCTCTACCAGAGCTGTATTTTTATTTGAACTTCAGCCCTCTCCGTTTGGAAGGAATGAATGTACGATTGAAATCAATAAGAGGTTAGGGGTGCCTGGGTGGCTCAGTCGGTTAAGTGTCCAACTTCGGCTGAGGTCATGATCTTGCAGTTCATGAGTCGAGCCCCGAGTCAGGCTCTGTGCTGACCGCTCAGAGCCTGAAGGCTGTTTCAGATTCTGTGTCTCCCTCTCTCTCTGACCCTCCCCCGTTCATGCTCTGTCTCTCTCTGTCTCAAAAATAAATAAACGTTAAAAAAAAATTAAAAAAAAATAAGAGGTTCTATGGCTGTGAGATTAAAAAAAAAAATTATTATCCAGCCTCTTAGTTTTTCATCAGCTTTCATTTGGTATGTTTTTATTTACTTTGATGTTGGTAAAACTCTCCTAACGCTGTAATTATAGGAGTAAGACGGAATATGTTTTGCTTAACATCTGCGAGGAAAATGCAGCGTTTGATTTGTTTCTTTTTTAATGTGCAGTCTGCAAGAGGTTGATGAATCCGTCGGTAGAGTCTTCTGTTCCATCTAAAGTTACCCCCGTTAGGGTTTGTTATAAATCCATCTGGGTAGTTGACTGAAATTTCTGGAGACTAAACGGCTGCATGGATCTGTAACTCGATTAAAAAAAAAACAGAGTTTCACTCCTTAATTCATGGGGATGTTTCCGAATTGTGCCCGTGGTTTGGACGTTCTTTTGTGAAAAGAAATCTCATTCACTTGTCTGTACCATGAGTTGTCATCATACTTGTCACCTTCCGTCATCTTGGCTTGTGGTACCATATTGAGTCAGAATTTTAGTATTCATTAAAAAAAAAAAAATCCAAATATTTGGTTCTGTTAAATCATATCTGGAAACTTCTTGTTCAACTGTCTTTTGAAGGGAAGATCACCAGAGAGGAATGTGTAAGGATAAACACGTGCTCACTCACACTACCTCCCTGTCTAGTGCTGTTATGCAGATGGGGCTTCGCATTAACCCGAGAATGCCAGCCACGTGAGGGAGTGATGCCACGCACAGGGGCAGGAATATCAGAAAGCCTCAGGGGAAACTTGTCGGTGCCATGACAAATACCTGATATACCACTGGATAAGTTAAAAATCAGAAATTTGGAAATGCCGACATTTTTCATTTTGACCCACTTCTTACAAAATGTTGAGAAAGAAAAAAAAAAAAAAAGGACCTCGATTCGCAGTTTCACGATGATCATAAATTGGAAAAAAAAAAAATTGGTCCCTGGGGACAGTTGAAAAGTAAAATGGAAGTACAGCCAGAAAATGGAGACTAGAGGGAAAGTCAGTGTTCCTGAAAAGAACAGGACAGCTCTATAGGCTGCTCACCACTGTACGTGTTCCTTTGTCATAGCTGGGGATCTGTGGGAAGCCAGGTGAAATGTACACCTTTCACCTCTGTGCATATGATGGGGTAACACACTTTTCTATTTTTTTTTCAGTTTATTCATTTATTTTGAGAGGGAGAGGGAGAGGGAGAGGGAGAGGGAGAGGGAGAGGGAGAGGGAGAGGGAGAGGGAGAGGGAGAGGGAGAGGGAGAGAGAGAGAGAGAATGAGTAGGAGAGGTGCAGAGAGAGATGGGGAGAGAGAATCTTAAGCAGGATCCTCACTGTCAGCACAGAGCCTGACTCAGGGGCTCAATCTCATAAACCATGAGATTATGACCTGAGCCGAAATCAAGCTTAACCTACTGAGCCGCCTAGGCACCCCAAGGTAGCAAACTTTTAACGACTGCAAGGGTACTTCTAAATTCTGGGAAAGGGAATACAAAAGGTTCCCAAATAATAATCAAGACACATGGACTCAAACATTCCGAGGTCAAAAATTTGCTGGGCGTTAGGAGAGTAGATCCTAAGAGTTTGCATCACAAGGAAAAACAATTTGTGTGTGTGTGTGTGTGTGTGTCTGTGTGAGATGCTAGATGTTAACTGAACTGATTGTGGTAATCAGTTCACAATACATGAAGTCAGGTCATTATGTGGAGCACCTTCAGCTGGCAGAGTGTCCTATCATGGGTTATATCTCTGCAAAACTGAATCCAGCATCCAGATTTAGCCGTTTCTTTTTTATTTTTTTTATTTTTTTTAATGTTTATTTATTTTTGAGAGAGACAGAGACAGAATGCGAGTGGGTTAGGGCCGAGAGAGAGGGAGACACAGAATCCGAAGCAGGCTCCAAGCTCCCAGCTGTCATGTCAGCACAGAGCCCGATGCGGGGCTTGAACTTACAAGCTGTGAGATCATGACCTGAGCCGAAGTCGGACGCTCAACCAACTGAGCCACCCAGGCACCCCCAGATTTAGCCATTTCTACTAAAACCATGGTTTAATAAAGGTAACAAACCCTTCTAGTCCAAGTTTATTTTAAATCTTGTTAGTTTGGGGGTGCCTGGATAGCTCAGTCAGTTAAGGCTCAGGTCATGATCTCACGGTTCCTGAGTTCAAGCCCCGCATCAGGCTCTGTGCTGACAGCTTAGAGCCTGGAGCCTGCTTCGGATTCTGTGTCGCCCTCTCTCTCTGCTCCTCCCCTGCTCACACACTGTCTCTCTTGCCTTCAAAAATAAATAAACATTAAAAAAAAGTTGTTTTTTTTTAAAATCTCTGTTAGTTTAAAACTCTTAGGCAAATTGAATGCAACCAGAAATAACATAGGCTCTTTTTTACAGCATTTATTGTGAACATGATACCATGTGGGGGGAAAAGGTATTTTACACATAAATAAATATATCTTAACCTGAAATTTGAAGATCTTACCATTTATATAGATTTATGAAACTGTTAGAGAATCAGGTAGAAAAATAAACGTATGGTTGTAACCATTATACCGTAATTGAGCTCCTTATGTATAGACTATACTCTTTTTTAAGTAGATGAAGCTTTGGATAGTGACAAGTCTTCATTTTTCTCTGAGAATAGTACTCATCTCATTATGGGTGCTGAACAACAAGCTCTGAGTATAAAATACCTCCTGGAGGATGGCGTAACCCAATATGTCATTTTTTTGCAGCCTTCTTCAGTGTGTGGCTGTTTTCACCTCGTATTAAAAGAAATTCCATTTGGGGAATAAATGTATCCCTGTCGTCCATCCTGTAACCATCTGCAGGATACCAACCTGGCAAACTATTAGGTATCAACCTAAAGATCCTCACGGGGCTTGAGAAACTGATGTTTGGTTGACTGGAGAGGAAGAATGAGTAACACAGAAGAGAACTTCAGAGAAGAGCCCCTGAGGTCGTCCAGCTGATCTCAGGATGCTGCTCAATGGCCATTGTTCACGACCATTTAAAAAAATGTCTTCGCTTGAGTGAACTCGAAGAAATGAAGGGCATGGGAGTTAGTCCAAATTCATATCTTTGTGAACTGAGGGTCGACTCCAGAAGGACAACCAATGGACTTGCTTCAGAGGTCAATGTGCAGCCTCTGAATTTCAGTCCAATTAGGTCAATGGAGCTTGTACATGGCATTCAGCTGCAGGCCCGGGCTGTGACTCACAGGCCCTTCTGATGTTGTCAACAGCATCAGCTTTAAGGACTTTGACAAATGACATTAGAAAATGTGTACAGTGCTTGAGCCAGAGTGCTTGATGAAAACTGTGTGTATCTTTACTGCTCTTGCAATACCAAATTTATTATTAAATTTCTGTTGCCCAAACAGGACCTATTGAAAATGACCTTGAGCAATCCTACCCTCCTTCATCACTTCCCAAACCAACAAACTTTTCCTATAAAGATATTTGTGCCCTTTCTGTTGTCACTCTGAATTTAATTTAATGCATGTTTTTGCACGTAGATCTCACAACTGTAGAATTCAACTCTTAAATAGCTGGGTTAGGGGTCTAAGTCACTTAAAATTGTTCCATAAGACTATGGGGTTAAAGGTTTGTATTTGCCACCCACCTGCCCCCACCACCCCCACATTTTGGAGGGAAAGGAGAAGGAAGGAAGAGAGATGAGGACATTCAACTCATCATGGAAGGAAGGTTTTCAGGTGCAGACTTGAATGTCTTCCAGTTGAGGAGGACTGAAAGACAGACATTGGGACAGTCTAGTATGCTCTCCAGAAAGACCACCAGCTGGAAATGCCCAACCATTAAAAGAATCCCTCGAATTTGAGGTTGAAGTGTTACATGGGCCTCCAGAGAAAGTTTAAAAAAGCTGTTTTTGGTGAACCTGGCATAACATTTTGTGATTACGGGAAGAGCATCTCATGATTTGCTGCCTAAATTGCAAGACACTGCAGTTATGTTTGGTAAACCTTGCAGTTTTTAAAGTTTATTTATTTTGAGGGGGGTATGCATGTGAGCTGGGGAGGGGCAGAGGGAAAGGGAGAGAGAAAATCCCAAGCAGGTTCCACTCTGTCAGTGCAGAGCCTGATGTGGGGCTTGAACTCACGAACCCTAAGATCATGACCTGATCCTAAATCAAGAGTTGGATGCTCAACCAACTGAGGCGCCCACACACGCCGGTAAACCTTGCATTTTAAAGCTACTCAAATTAGACTTTATGGGTCTTTTGGAGATTAAAAGACAGGGAGGTTCAGTAGAAATAGCATGACACAAAAACACCTGGCTTCCAATGTCACCCTATTGCTTTAGTGAATGTCTGATGTTGGGTAAGTCACTCAACATTTTTAGGCCTTGTTTTCTTTAGAGATAAAAAAAAAATTGCCTGTGAGGTCACCCCTAAGTTTACAATTTCAGTTTTTCAAAATATTTGCCTGACTTCCTTTGCACATTAGTATTCAAATGAGAAAAGAAACGAGACCGAATTAGAGTGGGTGAGAAAGAGATCCTGTCATTACCCCTACTCCTTCCAACCTTGTTTCCCCTAATAAAACCCACAGTTTCCGAAACGCCTGCTAAGGCTTCTGTATTTTCTCATCAGGGAAATCTCCAGGTAAATGATAAACAAATAGGCATGTGTTATTCACCTGAAAATAAAAAAGGCCAATAGATAATTACAACAAAATTTAGTGGTTTGGGTAAATAAATTATCTTCTAGCTAGTTAGAAGATACTAATTATCTTCCATTTTTCCAGGGTCAAAATATGCCTTCATATGCATGTTATATGTTTTAAAAACAATACAAGTAATATATAACTAGGTAATCATTAAAGAATTACACACTATAGAATGTCTCTCTTCTCCAACTCCCAATCTTATTTCCACACTCGAGAGTCACCCACTGCTAATGATATGGCATGTGTATCTCCTACGCCATGTTTAATTAAGTTACATGCATATGTTTATGAAAACTTACATATATATATATATATATATATATATATATATATATATATATATATATATTTGACACATAAACAGATTATGTGCCATCCTTGGAAAGCTCAAAGTGTCTGGTCTTGAACTAATCACAGCACTGGTCTTCTCAAAATCCCTTGTTTTATAGGAAATGAAGCTGATATGGAAGTCTGTTCTATGTTCGAGAAAGATGAGATTGGGGGGAATTAATGATTTTCACATATTAATTTTCTAAAGACTTGTGAAAAGATCACATTTGATTGGGTGGATTAAATAATACCTGTTGAGATAACAATGATAAACAGTGATTCCTGGGCCTATCATTATTATTTACTTCAAAGCAGGTTGTGAGATTCACGACATATAATTGGTATTCACCAAAACTCAGTTTTATGAAAGCCTCTCACTTTTCTAAGTCTTTTGACAGGCTTTATGCTGGGGTGGCTGTCGTGCCTGAGGAACAACAGACGTCACAAAATCCAGTCTACTTCATCACCAGATTCCAAACCTGGATTGGTCTGCTCATCCTCTTATTACTGTAGTACCTTGGGCATATCTTTACCATAGCAATCTTCCCACCACAAGATAAGCTACAACAGGGCAAGAATCTGCATCTACTTTGATCTGCTGTGTCTTAGCACTTAGGAGAGCGTCCGCTGCATGGTAGGCAATGAATAGGTATTTGTTGTTTAACCATATTTATTTCACCGAATTCTCTGTATACTCACAGTATAACGTAAGCTCTTTGTCACTATTCATCTGTACAGTCCTACAACTGGTATGAGAATATACTTGCTGCTCAAGATTGCTATTGTATAAGAAAAGAAAAAGGAGTGAGTAGATAAGGGAGTAAGTAAATGAATGAATAAAACAAGGATAGGTTACCTACATCAGAAAAGGATACCACTGCTGATCAAGTGAACTTGTTTGGGTCTCAATTAGAAGTCCGGAGAGTAAATTTGTCTTGATTTGCTCTTTATTATTTGATTTGCTCTTACTTTTTCCTTAGCTTCCTTGACCTGCTATCTTTTCCTTTGTAAAGAAAATCCTGGTCCTTGAAATATGCATACCTTTTAACAGATGCTCTTTAAGGACCTACTCTTAAGGAACCATCACTTCAGTAATGGTTTATTTCTAAGATTTCCAGTCTGTTCTATACATACCATACAAAAGGTTCATGTTTCATATCAGCCATGATCATTTTCACTTCCACATTCTTTAGATATTCTCTGAAATGTGCAGCTTGTGTGTGAGTGTGTCTGTGTGTGTGTGTGCAAATTATCATTTTATTTATATAGTTTGTACCAATGAGTTTGCTCCTGGGGGAAAATAAGCAAGAATTCAGAAAGCACATTCATAACCTTATCAGGAAAGTGGGAATTCCTTCTACCAAGAGGTCATATTAGCTGGAAATCATTCTCATTTCTTAACTGTTCCACAACTTATTCCCAAAAAGTTGCTACTTGAGAGGTGTCTGTAATTTCCACCACCAACCCAGGACTGCTTTAGGGCTATTTTCCTTTGTTATTGCATTTTCATGGATGTGGACTCTTATCTTTTCACATATTTATCTAACTGCATTTACTGAGCATTGCTAGTTTCACATATACTGTCACAACTCAGATCTACTCAGCATAGGCTAACTAAATTAAGCCAATCATAACCAAAAGAAAAGAAACTGACATTTTAGTTATCACATCAAATGGATGACACCTATTAGGATTCTTGAAATATTGAAAAAAGTTTATGTGCCTCTATGACTATCTTTATGGACTTCTGTGGAGCTGGGGACTAGCTATTTATAGGATTCCCATAAATTTGAAGATCCTGAATGAGGAACTGGAAGGGTTAGGCAAAGAACATGGAAAAGGAACTAGGAATATCTATTGAGTGATTGCTGGAGTCACAGTCCTCTAATATATTTGCATCCCATTTTATACCTGCTAAGGCTTTGTCCTTTCTGGATTGATGTTGTGTGATCGATTTGCACTTAAATAATCAGTGTAAGCACACAGAGCTACATTTGTCACAACCTTACATTGTCATATCAAATTACACGCCAACCATATTTACAACAGGAAGTAAAATAAGTAGGTTTAAAGTGACACTTAGATGTGGTGAATTTACTTGTCTACTGGCTGGGTTTGACTCATCTTTTTCTCTTCCTATTTACTGTAATAAAATATATTAGCATATATCTGTTCTTATGATATATTCAGTACAACACAGATTAGAATTAAATATTATGTCTGGTTCTGTGGAACGGAGATAGAGTTAGTTTAAACGATGGAAAATAGCGCTGCGTTCTCTCATTCGTTAGTTGTTAAACTGGTTTAGGAGATGTGTTGGTGTTTAATTTTATGTAGTTTTTCTTTGAATTCCCTGACTGTAGTGACCATAACATTTAAACAGCCTGAAGATTTTTTTTTTTAACGTTTATTTATTTTTGAGAGAGACAGAGACAGGATGTGAGTGGGTTAGGGGCAGAGAGAGAGGGAGACACAGAATCAGAAGCAGGCTCCAGGCTCTGAGCTGTCAGCCCAGAGCCCAATGAGGGGCTTGAACCCACGAACTGTGAGATCATGACCTGAGCCGAAGTCGGACACTCAACCAACTGAGCCACCCAGGAGCCCCAAAAGAGCCTGATGATTAACAAATATTGCAGGTCTCTATCTTATGGGCATGATACAAATCATGCTCTAGAACAGTTCATTAATCTGATTGGGAAGTCTTAGAAAATGTCTAAGAACACTTGCCAGGCCCCAGAGTTAAGCAGGTGATAGTGGTAAGGGGCGACACCAACAGCACATTAAGCAGCATCTATGACCTGCACCTTAACCTTTACTGCAATCCTATCTTCTTGCTCCCTTTCCTTTCAGTGTATGCCAGTCCCTAATTTCATTTTTTTCTAAATAATTATTAAATTATTAAGAAGTCTAATTTCTTCTTGTTTTTGTTCTGTCTCCAGAGTAAAATTAAAATTCAGGCAGATGGGGCACCTGGGTGGCTCAGTCAGTTAAATGTCTGACTTTGGCTCAGGTCATGATATCACGGTTCATGGGCTTAAGACCCATGTTGGGCTCTGTGCTGACAGCTCAGAGCCTGGAGCCTGCTTCTGATTCTGTGTCTCCCTCTCTCTCTCTCCCCTCCCCCGCTCATGCTCTCTCTCTCTCAAAAATAAATAAACATTTATTTATTTCAATTCAGAAAAATATTTATTTATTTTCAGTTCAGAAAAAAAACATTAAAAAAAATTCAGGCAGATGGGGGGGCACCTGGATGGCTCAGTTGGTTCAGCGTCTGACTCTTGATTTCAGCTCCAGTCATGATCTCACCGTTGTGAGATGGAGCACAGGCATCGAGCTCTGTTCTGACAAGTGCAGAGACTGCTTGGGATCCTCTCTCTCCCACTCTCTTTGCCCCTCCCCTGCTTGTGTTCTCATTCTCTCTCTCTCTCTCTCTCTCTCTCTCAAAAATAAGTAAAGTTAATAAAATAAAATAAAATAAAATAAAATAAAATAATAAAAAAAATAAAATTCAGGCAGATGGGAGTAAATGGAGATGTAAAGGACTTAAAATAAAAGGGAAAAAAACCTACCAGAATAATCAGTCCATAAAAAAAATAGAGGTGTCCGTGTATCTTGTGAACACATGTGTTTAATAGCCGTGACAGAACATGGGTTGGTTCCACCAAGTCTAACTCACTGGGGAGGGAGAAGAGGGTGGGTAGGATGAGAGAAAGGGGCAGAGTGATGTACAGATCAAAAAGTGGTGTCTCACTGGTCAGCAAACAGAGTGTGATTTTTTTCGTAAGAGGTCTGTGATGAGCATGTATCTCATATGACTAGACATTCCTTCAAACAATAACTGACCTTCAATTTTCAGGGGACAGTTGAAGAGCTCAGGGGCTCCACTCAAGGGCTGCACATTCTGGATAAACTCAGAAAGGGTGGACTCAATCAAAGGTCCCATGTAAGACAGAGTTACGGTGACACTGGCCTTTATTTCATCCTGGTTTTAGGATCATCATCGCTGTATGAAATCTTACAGGGAACTATCATCGCAGGCTCAGAAGAATGCTCGTGATAATAATTCTGACGCCGGATAATGCTTAGAACTTTTTTTCAAAGTGCTTTTTCACTTGTTATTGACATCAGTCTTTCCAGTACCCTCTGGGCATTAAGTTTAGGCACTGTTATCCCATTTTATGGATGAAGGAGCTGAGGCTCAGAGCAGTTTGTCACCTGCTCAAGGCCATAGATGTCAGCAGTTCAGTGTTCAGGGGGACCCAACACATTCTCCGATTTCTGTTACAAAACGCCATTGTGCACGGAAGTCTCATCCTTTCCTTTTCTTCCTTTCATAAATGCCGGGGAGATTTTTCAGAGGGTAGTACTCAAGCTGACCAACTCTCTGGACTGGCCTCTCTCCTTTCATAGGCCAGTGGGTGGGTGGCTCCTGGAGGATTTGTTCCTCACCACCCCTTCATTCCACCCCTTGTACAGATTTCCTGTCTCGATAAGAGGAGCCTGGCTCCAAGAAGAAGGGGGTGGTGGGTGTGGAGTTGTTGAAAAGAAAGTTATGTGTCTGTCTCCTGGAGCCACGTCGAATAGTCTCCGTCACAGGTCCTCATGCAGTTGTTGGCACTTTCCAATGAGTTTTCTGTGGCAAATAACCCCAAATGCTTTACACAGGGAATAGCTTGCAGATGTGGCTATGATAACCTGCAAAGCATGACTTAAATATAGTAATTGTCTCTAGCCTGCTCTTAACTGTGGCGACAGAGTTTCTACTATGTCATTAGGGAAGGAATTTCCAAGCCTTGGAACACAGCAAGCAAAGCTTCTGGCAGCGACTGTTTTTAACGAAGTTAATTGGCTGCTGACCAAAATGGGGTTAAAGTATGTGGGAAGAGGAAAGATAAATGGAGGTCAAAGAGTGTCCAAAAGTGTTCGTAAAAGGTTTTTGTTGCTATTGTTATTAAGCTTAGAAATAATCACTTTATCTCTTTGTGCTTAACCCATTGTCGTCTCTGTCCTGATTTTCTGTTATCCTTCTCAGTAAAACAGCTGCAATTTAAAGGTGAATGATTTTGCTTTGCAGACTTGCTCTACCAGCCCCCCTCCCTGGGTCTGCCTAGCAGAGCCAAGTAGAAGAGACCTACTGGATGTTAGGGATGGATGAAGTTGAGAGATGATCCATTCCTATCTCCCACCGAACAAGCAGATTTCCTCCATTAGCCCTTGGCAGGTGGTCCTCCAAACTCCCTACCTTCTAGGACCTCACTTTTGGACAGTTGTCACCCTTAGATTGTCCTTCTCCATCCTGGATATTTATGACTCGCTTGTTCTGGTTTTCACCTCTGCAAGTGGATGGGACTTGTTTAGTCAGTTATTTCATATCACAGGCTTTCAACTACTTCATAGGGGAAATCGTACCACCCTTATAGCCAGAATAACCGGTAAGTTTTGTCTCAGTTGCCAATTCCAGTGGATTTGATCATGGCTGTCTGGAGGGCTATGAGCTAGGCAAATGCTGTGGGAAACAGAATCATGATTGATTCATAATATCTGTCATGGACAAAGGGGGAGAGAGTGAGTGGTGTTACAGGTGGTCCATGTTTTTAGATTTTGTCCTTAAATGTAATATAATCACTTAGCACCATGGTCCCTTCAACTGTTGTTCATACACCACGATTAGATACTTCATTATCTGGGCTGATTTTCTCTGAACAGTATTCCTCTTGAAAAATAACTCTCAAAGGTGAACACAGTAGTCCTAGTGTGGTCTGACTAGATCAGAAAACAATGGGACTATGGTATCCATTAAACCATATTCATCAATGTCATGCACAATTGCATCTTTCGTGTGACTCATAGAGAGCATGTGGCCTACTACCACCTCTAGGTCATTTTCATACAGCGATCAACAATGCAGTATAATTTGAGGGGTACCACAAGGCTCCAACCACCCCAGATACTCCAAACAGTATCTTCCCACTAGACTGTCTGATGCTGTAGGCTCATCTATGTGACAGAGAATGTCTGACATCCCTCCAATAGAGTTACTTTGTTGGGTTAGACAACTGTGCTTGCGGGAATGAGTTGAGTCTGGGCTGCTCCTATGAAGATACTAGAAATCATTAGCACAGTGGCACACAATGGCTTTCTCAATTGATTCAGTGAATAGTTATTGATTGCTTGCCATGTGCCAGGCATTGTTTTAAGCACTGTGGATAAGGCAAAAAGAGTAAAAAAGACGAAACTTCCTGTCCTAATGGAGCTTGTGCAATAGTGTGGGAAGACAGACAATACAAGAAAAAATAATAAAAACAGATGGTAATAAGTGCTGTGGGGAAAAAATAGAACAAGGGAGAGGAGTGGGAAATGGTAGGAGAGGAGATGGTTGAGATGGAAAATAAAGTGTTCAGAGAGGGCCTCATTTAGAAGGTGATATTTGAATAAAGCCCGGAAGGGGACAAGAGAGGAAGTCATGTGGAGATTCAGGGGGAAAACATCCAGGCAGTGGAACGGCAGGTGCTAAGGCTATGGGACTATGCTTGTGGGAGCAAGGCTGAAGAACAGCGCGAAGACCAGAGTGGCTAGAGAAGTGAACGATGAAAAAAAGAGTAAGAGATGAGTAGAGAGATAATGGTGGCAGATTGCCTAGGTTGTGCAGGCTATCGTAAGGGCCACGATTTTTATTCTGGGTGAGGTGTGAGACCATAAGAAGGTTTTGAGCAGACAGGCAACATGATCTGACTTCCTTTTGCAAAGGATTCCTCTAGCTTCTGTGTTGAGAATAGAAAACAAGGACAGAAACAAGACAATTCATTAGAATGTTCTCGGTTTAATCCAGGTGACACATATTGGTGACTTGGACCAGGATGGTAGCAAAGGAAGTGATGGAAAATGGTTGAATTTGGATGTATTTGAAAAAGAGTCTAAAGAATTTGGGGGTGTTTAGATATGGAGTTATAAGAGAAAGAAAGCAATCAAGGATGACCCTGAGGTTTTTGAGTCTGAGCATTTGGAAAAGTGGAGTTGCCATTACTGATGTGGGGAAGACTGGGACAAGCAGATAGGGGAGGGAAAACCTGGATTTGTGGACATCTGAATTGAGGTGTCATTAGGCAGGTGGATGTATTAGTCTAGAGTGTAGGAGAGCAATCCAATCTGGAGACATAAATACCTCAGCACAGAAATGGCCATTAAAGCTCTGAGGGTGGATGAGGTCCCCCAGGGGGTGAGTGCAGCAAGATGAAGAAAGGACAAAGGACTGAGTCCTGGGGCACTACCAATGGAAGGACAGGCTGCAGAGGAGACTGGGCAAGAGTGTCCAAGAAGCAGTGACTGGTGAACAGACAGGAAGTCATGACAGGGCTGTGTCCTGGAAGTCCAGCAAAGAAAGTATATCCAGGGGGAGGGAATAACTCAGGGTATCAGATGCTACTAATGGGCTAAGTAAACTGAGGACTGAAGATCATCACTGGTTTTAACTACTTGAGGGTTACTGGTGACCTTGATAAGAGCAGATTCAGTGAGATGGTTGAAACAGAAGCCTGATAGAGTAGATTCAAGAGACAACGGAAGGAGAGAAATGGAAAACGCAAGTAGAGACAAAACATTTAATTGGTTTTGCTATAAAAAAAAGAGAATAAAAATGGGAAGTAGATGGAAATGTAACTGGAGGGGAAGGTGAGGTCAATAAACTATTATTTTTAAGATGAGAATAGTATAGCATTTTCCCCCCTGATGGGAATGACCCAGTAGAGAGAGCATGGAGTAGATAAGACCCAGGACAATATTTTCAATGGGAGGAGGAAAGGTCTAATTCTTGGCATCTTCTATGAATTGAGCAGGCTGTGAGGAAGAAAGCAGCCCTTTGTAGCTGGATTAGCAACCCGGCAGCATAAACCTACTGGTGCGGGCAGGATTGGGCATGGTGGGGAGTGGGAGAGTGGACCCTAAAGACACCTCTCCCTGCTTCACACCAATGGGAGGTGCTCCTCAGGAACACAGAAGTGAGGTGCAATCCACCCTAACATGTCAAGTCTACTTTGTGTTTCCACTTTTGTTTTGTTTTAAATCAGCCAGGTAGTTAATCTGTATGTGTTTGTGAAATACCTCCTAATCTCAATCTAATTCCCTCTTTGTCCAACTACCCTTTGTGTCTTATTTAGTTTTCCAAGATAGATGAGAAAATGTAGTTTTCTAGTTACAAAGTTCTCTTTATTCCTGCTAGTGTGGGTTTCTCCCCCAACTCCCCACCTGCTTTTATGACTTCTTTCAAATTTAAATCTCAGTGGGATCTGAACAGTTAGCACCTTATCATCCTCCCTGCTATGTCTCACCAGAGACTCACCTAGTTAACCAGAGCTGGGATTCCTCTCAAACAGGTGGCTCACTGGGGCCCATCTTATGTTCCCTCTGGGACAAGAGAACAGGTAGTTTCTATTCATCTATCTATCCATCCATCCATCCATCCATCCATCCAATTTAATATTTATCTAGTACCTACTTGGTGCCAGGCATTGTTTCTGGCACTTGGGGATTCAATAAGGAACAAGACAGACCTGGCTCCTGCCCTTAGGGATCTTACATTATAGTGGAAAAGAAAGATGATACACAAGAAAACTGAAATTCAAATTACTGGGATAAGTGTAATGAAGAAAATGTATAGGATGTTATGACACAGAATAATAGGGAAAGGAAAGGAAGGTATTTTCTTTAGATAGGGTGGTCAGAGAAGGCTTCTCATTTAGAATGCTTTCACTCCTGGGGCACCTGGGTGGCTCAGTTGGTTGTTTGATTTCAGCTCACATTGTGATCTCATGTCTCATGAGTTTGAGCCCCACATATGGCTCTCTACTCTTAGGTCAGAGCCCACTTTGGATCCTCTGTTCCCTTCTCTCTCTGCCCTCCCTTGCTCTCTCTCTCTCTCCCCCACCCTCTCAAAAATAAACATTAAAAAAAAAAAGAATGCTTTCACTACCCCCACCAAAAGTAACACCACCTTCCTGGTGAGGTGAGTGGGGCCATGGTGCCCATTGTGTAATTTGTCCCTAAATGCTCCATAGCCTCCCTGTGAGGTGAGAGTGAGACCTGATATTCAACTGTATTTGTCTAGTCTGAGATTAGATTAGGAGAATTTAGCAAGAATATAAATCTATTAGAAATGGATATTGGCAGTTGGGTTATTTTCCCTCTGGTGCCTGGGGCCATCTGGCAACTCATGGGATTCTTCTGTGTTTTCCCTGGTCCAGGAGCTCTGCCCTAAACATGGGGAATAAGAAAGGCACTGGACTGGGAGTGGGGATATTGGGGTTCAACCTGAGGGGAAAAATTAAACATTTGGTTGAATATTTAGAAATCTCTATTTATTTTAAGTACTGAATATCAAATCAGAAGGATTTTAATTACAAAGGGACTATGTGTTAGCATAACCTGATGGTGACTTGTCAAGTGGGCATTGATAAGATTGCCTCCCTCCCCAAAGTTATGTAATAGCAAGATCAACGTGCCTGACCAA
This sequence comes from Neofelis nebulosa, assembly GCF_028018385.1. Taxonomy (NCBI): domain Eukaryota; kingdom Metazoa; phylum Chordata; class Mammalia; order Carnivora; family Felidae; genus Neofelis; species Neofelis nebulosa. The sequence goes on from NC_080782.1 coordinate 105,295,496, forward strand.
TGCTGGCATTCATAATTCAACAGCCATCATATTAAATAATGTCAAGTGGAAAATCATACTGGCACGACAGATAACCAAATGTCCATCAAAATAAACATGATGGTCCAAGATAGGTTGAGAATTCAAATACAGAACAATGAAAGACATCTGTTCCAAGCGGAACAAGAGCCACACAAATGGCGAGAAGGAAAAGTCCAAGGAAAGAACATTTTGGGAAAGAGCCTCTTTTAATTGAAGTCACCAAGGCTCCCAGAGGTATGGAGATGAAATAAAACTTGTTATTTCCAAGCACTTTTTACTTTTCAGCATATTTAATTAGTGTTTCTGAATGGAACAGCGTGAAGATTGCCAGAGGATCTGTGTAATTTAAAGAGTTAATTTGGGTTCAAGCTGATAAATATTACCGGCTGACATAGATATCAGTCCTCTCCCTGGAGCGCCATTTCATGCAGCCAAGTCTTGTCCTAGGCCAGCTGGGTTAGATGGCAATGAAGGCAGGACCTTCTAAAAGTTTGCAATTCAGTTCAATCCACCCTAATCTAATCATGGGCTCACAGTGGGTAAAATTACTCCTTCCTGCTAAGGGAGGCTTACATCTCTCCAGTGTATTTCTACTTGGTTCCTTATTTCACGTAACTCAGGTCATGTTAGTCTTTATAATGGTCCTAAACCCTAATCGCTCCCATCTGTTCAATATTACATGGTAATTTGGTCGTGAAAGAGTACTAGGCTAGGAGCCAGTTGGATTCTAGTCCTAGTTTTGTCACTAATTAGCTGTGTGACTCCAACAAGTTCGTTCATCTCTATCTTGATTTAAAATCTCCTCCTCTCAGACCAGCTTTCTCTACTCTTCTTTGGCTTCTCCAATATGTAGGGAGAGGAGATAGTTCTAGGAAAGTGCTTGGGGATTTCATACCTAAGGAAGTGAAGAGAGAGATGAGGTAAAAGAAAGGAAGAAATCCTCATCTCCTTGACCTAAAATATAAACCCTCATGCGTCTGGACCTGGATTTTTCTTCCTACCTGATACAATGAAGGACACATCCCTGCTCCTAGAAAAGCCCAGCTCCTCCTTCTGGGCTCTGAATCTGACTCCTTTCTCCTCTCAAATATTCTTCTCTGTTACTTCCTCTTGTGCCATCAGCTCTCCTCTCTCTTGGATCAGTCCCAAAGTATACAAACATTTTCCTGTGTCTCCTTGAAATCTTCCCTTGTCCCACATGCCCCATGGTTACTGCTCCATTTTCAGCTCCCCATTCATTGTGACCTCTTTAAGAAGCCGTCTACGTATGTTGTCATGGCAAACCCTTCAACATGGTCCCCTGTGGCCTCTTCTCTGCTATATCCTTTCCTTTCTTATTTCTCTATTACTTCACAACCTAATATTAAATAGTCATAACATTATATCTACTTATATTACGTGATTATGCCTAAATGGTCTCTACCTTGGAGTATAGGAGTGTAATTTGAGTATTTTTTTCTTGTATGATGTTTTTGTATTCTCTAGAATTAATAAAATTACTCTTTAAAACCATTTACTTAATTTTCCATGCCCCATTACTATTTTTATCCCAGGGACTCAGTGGCACTATAAACGATCCCCTTACTATTTCCCATACTTTGCATCTATTCCTTTTTTTTTTTTTTTTTTTCCTAGAGACCTTCTTCTGGAATCTCTCCTCCTTGGCTCTAATCTGAACCTGTTGTTCCCTAGGCCTCCTACTCAGCTGTCAACTGGGGCCTTCCCTTGACTGTCACTTGATGACATAAATATGATTTTAGCTGGCAGCCTTTTGCGGGGCATGTTGGAGCCAGGAAAGATGGAAGTGGTAAGGCTAGTTCAGAGGACTTGTGAATGAGCTCAAGCTTGAAATAATTAGAACTTTAATGTATGCTTATGAGTGAGGCATAGTCTCCTTTCTAGTTCAGGGATAGTATGTCAATAATAATAACAGTCACAATTATTCCTCTTTCAGTCAGGGTTCCATCATGCAAGCAGTGTCAACTTGATCGTTATGGGATAAGGGATTTATTTTGCTACTAGACTTTACACAACTGCAGGAGGCCGGGGGAAACAGAAGATCAGAGGATTCACCAGCTAGTGACACCTAGAAGCCAAGCAGGTCCAGACACTGAAGTGAAATCACGGAGGGGATAGGAAATGTCTGTGGGTCTTCAGCTTCATTGCTGATGATGGCTTGGGGCCCTTTTTGGGCAGTAGGGTCAAGGAGAGCTGGAAAGCAGAGGAGAACCAGGACCAGCTGGATTTCACTGGCATCTCTGTGTCTGTCTGTCAATTCTACCAACCACCGTGACCCCCAGGGAGCTGTGGCTACTCCTTCTTTTCTAAACAAGTATGTCTTTTGGCCAATTTTAGCCAGGAACCATTTAGATAAGGGGAGCAAAATTTCAGCACAACCAAATGGACACCCAGTTAATAATGGACTGAATTGTGTCTACCTTCCAAAATGTGTATGTTGAAATCTCAAGCTCCAGTACCTCAGAATGTGACTTTGTTTGGAGACAGGGTCTCCAAAGACGTAATGAAGGTTAAATGAGGTCATCTCACGAGGTTAAATGGGTTAAACATGCACTGGATGCACTCAGTATTACTGAGTGTCCTTATATGAAGAGATTAGGACACAGATACAGAGGAAAGACTGAAAGCATGGGGAGGGGACAGCTATATACAAACCAAAAGTCGGCTGTGCCCACACTATGATCTCCAATTTCTAGCCTCCAGAACTGTAAGAAAAGAAATTCTGTCATCTAAGCCACCCGGTCTGTGGCACTAAGTCGTGCTAACCTTAACAAACTGATACATGGATCAATCTAGCACTATGCTTTCTGTATGTGTGTGTCTTTACTCATAGCAAAGTATTTCAACATAATAATAATAGCAGACATTGATAATTATTGAGAATTATAGCTAACACTGGTATAGAGTTACAGTGTGCTAGGCATTGTTCTAGGTAATTCACCTATGTGAACTGCTTCAAACAATAGCCTCGTGAGATGCTATTATTTTCATTCCCATTTAATAGATGAGGAAAATAAAGATAATTCAGCTATTTACTTGAAGCCATGAAGCTAGTAAATATTGAAACCAAGACGTTTCTTTCCATTTACGTAGTATCACCTGTTCACACACACAAATCTCAGGCTCAGTCTTCCCCTTTGTGGGTCATGGATCTAACTTCCCTGTCCTCTTGGTGGATTTCTGCTTTTGTTCACAGGGGAAATCTGCCAGGAAACCCGGGTACATTTCCCACAACACACACAGGGTCACAGGCTTCCCTGACCCTAGGGCTGTAACCGCAGGTCCAGATTTCCCACAGAGGAAAGCCTCACCCCCGGGGTGGTGGGGTCATTATGTGATATAGAATTGTTCAAACGGCAAAAAGCACCAGGTAGTCTCCATTTCATTCTTATAATAAAATTTGATTTTTAAACCACTTCTCTTTGCAGTGGTCAAAATTGTTCCCCTGCCTGAGGTCATGTGATTACTCAGCAGATTTCAGTTCCCAAGCTGACAATTCTAGAAATTGTCCACTTCGCTCTCAGAAATCACATATCAAAAAAACAACAAAAAAAAATGACAGAAAAAAAGAAATCACATATCTCTGACACGTCTCTTGCTTACACCAAATGTACTAAAATCTGCTAAAAACAAAGAGTTACGTCTATTCGACTATGTCAGTAATCTCTGTTTGGTTCCAAAATGACAGATTGAACTGTAGTTGGAACAAAGAGGCAGTGGGCAGCTGTATGAAATGCCCAGGGAGGCCACTGAAACAGTGGCCTTGGTTCATATTGCCAATGAGGCTGAATTATAATTACCCAGACTGCTTCCCCAAACAGTCGATCATCTAATACTTGGGGCTTCTGAGTAAAGTTAAATCCTATTGTGGCATCAGAAATAGGCATTTCCTCTGCCTGTTAAAAGACTCACCTAATATTTCTCCCTCTCATGTAACAGGGAGACTTAACCCAACCCCAACAGGGAAAATGCTAGTTACCAAGCACTGTGAAGATTAAAACATAACAACAACTACTACCACCATTTAATGAGCACATATTATGTACCAGTCAGTGTTCTGGATGCTTTACAGGGATCTCTTTTAACTATCACAGCTCTTATGAGGTGGACACCATTTTCATCTTCATTTTACTGATAAAGAAATTGTGGTCCAGCGAACTCAAGGGGACTCATAGAGTGAAATGTAAAGAGCGAAGAACGTTCCCAAATCGTATAGCTGCAGCGAACATGGGTAATAACCTACAGAAGTCAATTCTGGAGAAAAGATATATACATCTTTTCAAATTAGGGTTTCCATTTACTTTGGATAAGTATACAGAACCGGAATGGTTGGATCATATGGTAGTTCTATTTTTAACTTTTGGAGGAACCTCTATGCTGTTTTCCACAGTGGCTGCACCAATTTATACTCCCACCAACAGTGCACAAGTGTCCCTTTTCTCCACATCTTTGCCAACACTTGTTATTTCTAGTTCTTTTGATAATAGCCCTCCTACCAGGTGTGGGGTGATCATTCACTGTCGTTTTGATTTGCATTTCCCTGATGATTAATGACGTTGAGCATCTCTTCATGTACCTGTTGGCCATCTGTATTTCTTCTTTAGAAAACTGTATATTCAGATCTTCTGCCCATTTTTAAAATTAGAACATTTGTTTTTTTGCTGTTGAGTTGTAGGAGTTCTTTATGTGTTTGGATATTAGCCCCTTGTCACATAAACATGATTTGCAAATATTTTCTCCCATTCAGTAGGTTCCTTTTCATTTTGTTGGTTTTTGCCGTACACAGCATTTTAATTTGATGTAGTCTCACTTGTTCATTTTTGCTTTTATGGCTTTGCTTTCGGTGTCAGATTAAAAAAAAAAATCACTGCCAAGACCTATGCCAAGAAGCTTATCACCTGTCTTTTTTCCCGGGAGTTATATGGTTTCAGGTCTTACCTTCAAGCATTTAATCTATTTTGAGCTCATTTTTGTACGTGGTGTAAGACAGTGGTCTTGCTTCACTCTTTTGCTTGTGGCTGTCCAAGTTTCCCAGCACCGTTTATTGAAAAGACTGTCCTTCTCCATTGTATATTTTTGGCTTCTTCATCATAAATTAATTGACTATATATGTGTGGATTTATTTCTAGGCTCTCTGTTCCATTGATCCATGTATCTGGTTTTATGCCAATACCATACTGTTTTAATTACCATAGCTTTATAATACAGTTTGAAATCAGACAGCGTGATGCTTCCAGCTTTGTTCTTCCTCAAAGTTGCCTTGGCTACTCAGGGTCCTTTAGGTTCCATACAAATGTTATGTGTTCTATTTCTGTGCAAAATGTCATCGATACTTTGACAGGGTTTGCGTCAGCTCTGCATATTGCTTTGGGCAGTATGGGTATTTTCTGGAATTATTTTGTGGCATAACTTTGGTAATGCTTCCCTTTTTTATTCCAGATTTTGCTTCACAAGTCCTTTGCGCGTGAAAATGAAAATGGAATTTATATTCGGGGGTGACGTCTAGAGAATACGAAAGCATGACTGCCTTCCTGGTATATTATCCATCTCTGCAGCTGCACAGGGCTCCACGCTCAGGAAGTCTCTGTGCCTGATTTAATGATATGCTGTTTCTGTCTTGAAATTCTCAACACCGTAGGAGCAATGGGCAGAGCATTTTTGTTTTGCAGTGGGTCCCACAAATCATGTAGTTGGTCCTGCATAAAAGCTGCATTAGTACAGGTTCTGCTGGGATATCATTAGTGTCTCACAGTAGGCTACCCCAATGGCTGGCAAATTTTTTTTTTGCAAAGGACCAGAAAGTAAATAAATATTTTAGGTGTTGTGGGCCAGTCTCTTGCCATAAGGACTAAACTCTGCTACTGTAGCTGGAGAGCAGCTATAGACGATATATGAGCTAGTAAGTTTTATAACCTTTACTTGCAAAAACAGGTAACCTGAATTTGGCCCATGGGCTGTAATGCGTCAGCTGCTTGGATAACCAAATGGCCTTGATCTTAGGTGACTAAGCATACTGTCAAAGAGACAAACAGGCAGGGTGAGCTATGTTCTAGAACTCTTAGTCATGCAGGGAGCACTTTCAAAATTTCTGCCATAACTACTCATATTACTGCTTTCCTAAAAGTTCATATTATGCCAAAAAGTTGACAAATAATGGTGCATTTTACAATCCCCCAATGACCTCATGAATTATAAATTATCATTTTCATTTTGCAAAAGAAACCAATGTTCAGTGGATAAGCAATTTGACCGAGTTATACAGTAAAGGCTGGACACCTAGAGCCTACACACTCACTGTGATGTCTCCCATCATCTGGTGAGACGTGTGGCAGGCACTTGGCTACTAGGAATACTTGAAAATACTGACGTATGCAGATGGTTTATTTTAAATGTTTAAATTAAAAAAATATATATAAGTGATAGCAGGTTCAATGTTAGCTTTCCAATAAACATCATCTTACCACACTAATACTATGCTTCCTTGATGGGGGAAGGGATCACACCTTAGAATTCACACTTCTGTGTGCCTTCTGGGTACCCATGGCAAGGGGGTGGGCAAGTGTCCTTCCGGACTTTGCTGCCAGGAGAAAACCATATGGGAAGTGCTGCTGAAGGTGTCAAGAGTAGGCCAGTGACAGGATTTGAAGATCTTTGCAATTAAATCTCTTTGTAGGCCCGAAGCTACTATCTAACATGCTACTCCTATTCCTTTCTGGAAGGCTGAGAGGTATCTCCCCAGGCAGACACCATCTTGATCCTCTAATACATAACTGGAATTCTCAAACTCTATTCCCTCTTCATGAAGTCAGAGATCCAAAACAAATTCTAAACACATGCTTTCTCATGATAGACCTAGGATTTCCGACTCCAAAGAATGATGAAGAAAGAGAGAGACAAAATCAGAAAAGCTTCTCCTCCATCGCGAATTCTGTCATTGCCACAGGGAGAGACACAGGCACATCCCTTTTCTAATTCTCAGTAGACATCACCATGCATTCTCTGGGGCCAAGAAGAAGGGAAACCTTCTGTCTCAGGGGGGTGCCTTTGGATTTTTTGACTTCTAGAGAGCAGCCTCCTCAGCCCAGGGAGAACAACTCCTTGGTTTTCCCAGATGTCCCTTAAGCTACACAGCAGCTCAGCACAGGCTTTTCATGTCCCTGGTGCCAGGCTGCAAAAGGAGGGCTCTGGATAAGAAGCATGCTGGTATTATCAAAAGGAAGAGAAAGTTGGAGAACAAGTAGTCTTAAAATAAGGCAAGAGAAAATTTACATTGAAATATTTTTATGAACTTTTTTTCTCCATAGCTATTCATCTATCATAAAAAAGGACACAAAACCTAATTTATTCTCATAAAATCTGAGCTCAGTAGCCATTTTTAAAGTGTGTTTATTTATTTATTTTGAGAGAGAGAGAAAGAGAGGGAGAGAGAGAGAGAGCATGTGCATGATCAGGGGAGGGACAGAGAACGAGAGAGAGAGAGAGAGAGAGAGAGAGAGAGAGAGAGAGAGAGAATCCCAAGCAAGCTCTGCGCTATCAGCACGGGGCCCAATGTGGGGCTTGAACTCACGAACTCTGAGATCATGACCTGAGCCAAAATCAAGAGTTGGATGTTGAACCATCTGAGCCACCCAGGTACCACAGAGCTCAGTAGCTGTTCATATTATCATTTAGAAAATCAGCAATATACATTCAGCACTTAAGATAGAAAACTAGAATTGTCCTACTGACCAGAGGGATTACCATGGTAATTACAGCATGTTTTGTTTTTAAACAGTGTGTTTTGAGTTGAGAGAACAATGATTCCATGTTTTTAAATTATTTATTTATTTATTTATTTATTTATTTATTTATGTATTTATGTATTTATTAATTATTGTTTTTTACACACAGAGAGAAAGAGAGAGAGGGCACATTGTGGAGAGACAGAGGAATAAGGAGAGAGACAATCTCAAGCATGCTCCATGCTCAGCATGGAGCTTGATGTGGGGCTCGATCTCATGACTATGAGATCATGGCCTGAGCCGAAATCAAGAGTTGGATGTTTAACTGACTGATCCACCCAGGCACCCTGATTACATATTTTAAAAGTCTTTGTTTTTACTACTCAAAAAAAGCAGAGACACTTAAAAGTAGGCTACTACCTTTACAAGGAGCTTGATGACAAAAATAGACATGGATATATATTGTGACCACATTTCTGAGTGGTTTCAACTCTCTGGACTAAATGATGCAATATGCAATATTAAATGGAGGGACCAGCCAATCAGGCATGTATCTGCCAGTCCATTATTAGGAAAAGAAGGGACAAAACTCTACTCTTGAGAAATCAAGGTGCTCCAGGGCCAGGGAAAGTGAGTGGCTGTCTCCTTCTCCCTTGTCTCTTTCATCTCTTCATTTCATATCTGTCCCTTCATCACTTTCCCTTTTCACTCTCCCTTGTTTTTCATTTTACCCTCACTCCAGCCATCAGAGAGTGCCATGAACTTCAGAGCATCTTCCCAGAGTCAGGAGAACCAAGGCTAAATATGTGAAGATATTCCTGTTTAGCAATTAGAATGACCTGCTGTTTCTCATCCAATTCCAGAGAAGCCTGACTAGAGAAAAATCTGGTTGTAAGGAGTGGTGAGATACTAAGGGTAGAGTGGGGTGGTGTTCATTTAAATACTGCGGGGAGGGGACATCTGCTACCTTATGGCTTGAACATCCCCAGGATACAGTCCTCCATCATTCACCCAGAACTGATTCACTTATTACTTTGAGAGAACTACCCTCATACCTAAAGGTGTGCTCAAACATTGTTTCCCCATCCTCACCATGGTAGCAGCATAGGATGATAAAGGGAGGAAATCAGGAGATGAATAGAAGGGCTCAAGAGGTATTCCTTAAGTACCCTACTAGGTAGCTTTCTACTCAGATATGCCTGGGAGATATCTATGTTATACTGGTCCATACTCTACATACACCATCAAACAGATACATAAGCAGTGAAAAGGACATGAGTCTACTTGGGATGCCCCAGGAAGGCAAGGGAGGGGAGATGTAAGATCTATGCCAGTGAGGATAGGTGCTTCTAGAAATAATATACTTGCTAAGATGGGATGAGAATTAATTTAGAGGGGTCAGTTCTGAGGTACAGTAGAAAACCATTCTCCTTATTCAAGGGACACATCCATGCTTAATCCTAACAAATCTGTATTAGTTACCTATTGCTATGTAACAAATATCCCCCCAAAATAACATCAACAAACACTTATTATTTCACAATTTCTGTGGGTCAGGAATCTAGGGGCAGCTTATGTGAGTCCTCTGGCTCTGTAGCCAAAGGACTGCAGCCAGTGTCTGTGGCAAGGCTATAATCATGGTGTGGTTGGGGCTCCAAATGTCTCCAGGCTTGAATGGGGGTAGATCTGCTCCAAGCTCACTACGGTGACTGTTAGCAGACTTCTGGTCCTCTCTGGCCAATGGCTGAACATGTGAGTCCCTTACATGGCAGGGGCTTCCCTCAGAGAGCAAACAAAGGAAACGGTAATCCATATAAAGAGTGTGAGCAAGATGGAAGTCACAGAAATTTTGTAACCCAATCTTGGAAGTGAGCTGTATTCTATTCCTTAGAAGTAAGTCTAGCCCAAGTCAAGAGAAAGGGGTTACAGAGGGGTATAAAAACCAGGAGGCAGGGATTATCATGGGCCAGTTAGCTGCCTGCCATAGATAATCAACTTGATGACCAATTATAGTCTTGAGATTTAAGTGCAAGTGACTTTTGGTTGCTTTAAAAAACAAAATCCATTCCCAAAAGGCAAAGATGAACCACCACTGAGGATATTAAAAAACAAAACTGTCATGGCCTCTTAAAGTATTAAACATCTGACCAACTGAAGAGTCTATGTCAAAGAACACAACATCCTTTTGGGGATTTACAATCTGATAACTATATACTTTGTTCCATTCAAATCACATTTTTGTTTTCATGATCAGGGTCTTTGCATGTTGGTAATTAGCACAAATTAAAAAAAAATATTTTTCCAAAGTGAAAATATATCCTCGTGTGAATCTAGCTCCCACTGACTTGTGGAGTCTTTGAAATGGGCAGGAGTGAGATTGACTCTCCTGTAGTGATTTGGTTTGGTCATCTGAGCTCCCAGACAGGCAGCAGAGATCTGGGTACCTGAGTTTAACTTCTCTGTGCTCCTATGTCTGAACCTACAACAGGTGGGCCATAGCACAGTGTCCCTGTGCTAGCTGGACAGCAAGGTGGCAAGGGGGCCCAGTAGCAAGATGGACAGAACTGGGCTGCAGCATAACACCATCCACCCTACTCTCTGGGAAGACTTTGCTGCTTAGAAAATTTGATTCTCATGGTTTTGAGGAAGAGAAGTTCATATTTAGAAACTTGGAGATAGTGTGAAACAGGAAAAATGGTATTTTGATTTGCTGGGTGTTCCAGGTCCTATTGGCTTCTGGCCAAGCTTCAGGTTGCTTATTAAAGCTATTCGAGGAATGCAAAGAGAAGAATCCAACTCTCTTAATGGGAGTCAGGGCAAGACTGATCTCCTCCACATAAACCCACCCACACTGCCCCAAGAGGGGCTTCAGACTTTGGCCTCCGCCAAATTCCCCATTTCATCTAACTTTGCTCCTGGTTCTAGTTTTTAAGTCAAAGCTTTGTTCTAAATACAAGTTTCTCCTGATTGGGTCTTTTTTATCTCTGTCTCCAAAGATAAGTTATATATTAGTAAGATAACTAAGGGGTACGGTTGTGGGCAGGGAGGCAGAAAGTTTAACCCTCTAGTGACTAGAGCAGGCCTCCAGGGTCATTATGGGTCAGGAGGAAAGAAAGAAACCGGAGAAAGCATAGGCGTTCTTGCTGGCATGCACAGAGGAAGGGTGTGCACAAGGACCATGGGAAGAAAGACTCAGGGAGACTGAACAGTGCCCGGACCCTGGTGTTATTCACAGACAAAGGCAAATCCTGAGGCACTCCTCGGATTTCCACTCATGGACAGGAGCGCTGAAGATGGAGAGAGAGGGAATCAGCTTGTTGGTGGGCGTGCAGAGATGAAATATGGAGGCTCTGAAATTTTATTTTAAATAAAAGTATGTTTTCATATAAACTGTATACTTAGAAGTTTTTCTTCAGGTAGTGCAGCATATGCATGTGTGTATGTGTGTGTGTGTATGTGTGTATGTGTGTGTGCATGCCCGCATGTGTGTGCATGCATGTGTGTATGTGATGGTGCATGTGCATATGCATGCCCTATGGGGCCCTGGGGGTTTGCCTTTTACTCATTTCTGTATATTGAGGTCAATATAAGATGTCTGTGCCACAGGTCTATCAGCTGGTTATTTCCCCCCTTGCCATGCAAGCCCACAAAACATGACTTTGTGCTTCCTTCCGCCTAAGCTAAAAGATCATGCAGAACAGAATGTCAGAATAGGCAAAATCTATTTATCATTTCTCAAATCTCCCCTCCTAACCCTCTCAGCAAGTCAACAGGTCAACAAGTCAATGCTGGCTCACCAGCCTGCTTTGCATTCTTGCGCACAGGGAACCAGAGGTGTTTAGTTTGAAGAACACAAAGGCTCTGAAAAAAGCTAGAATCTGTCACGCGTGTGTTGGGAAAAGAAAAGGGAACAAGAGTAGTGAAGTCTGAGGTTTCATTCTGACATGAGCTATAAAAAGAGACTTCACTTTTTCTTTTCTTTTCATCAGCAGTTGTTGCTGCATTTTCATATGTATTAAGTGTTCTCATACGTGATTAATTAATCAATTACTCCAAGAAAGGCAGAAGCCAATTTCAATAGCAGAAGAAAGATTTGCTGTTTGCAGTCTGTATCTGCTTCCCCCTTAATGGGCTATAGCTATTAAGGGGGGGGGGGTGAGCAGAAGGGAAGGAAAACTAAATCCTGACAGGAAGGAAAGAGGGAGGAAGTAACATAATGTGTAGGTTGTGTCACATGACTACATTTGCACCTTGCCAAATATCCCTTTTATCAACCCTTTTAGATAAAGGGACATGTGTTTATAAATGCGTCCACGTTAACAAAGGTGTTCAGCAACATGAGTTAATCATTGTCAGAGTTCTTACCGAATTTTGGGCTCAATGTTTAGCCTATTTAGCAAAAGTTAGGCTTGTTTAATTTTATTTATTCATTCATTCATTCATTCATTCCATGTCTTGCAATATCTAGTTTATTTATTGATTTAAATAGAATTTATTGTCAAATTGGGTAACATACAGTCTGTACAGTGTGTTCTTGGTTTTGGGGGTAGATTCCCGTGGTTCATCCATGTTGCTGCAAATGGCCAGATTTCATTCTTTCTCATTGCCAAGCAGTATTCCATGGCATATATAAACCACATCCTCTTTATCCATTCATCAGTTGATGGACATTTAGCCTCTTTCCATCATTTGGCTATTGTTGAAAGCGCTGCTATAAACAGTAGGGTACATGTGTCCCTATGAATCAACACTCCTGTATCCGTCGGATAAATTAAGGTAGGCTTGTTTTAAATCAATATGCCACAATCTTGGTCTATGGCAAGTCGTTGCACTGGGCCGCCATGACATCTGCTTGTCAGTACTGATGTAAGAAAGTTTTGGGTCAGGTGCTAGCTGAGAACACACTCTCTTCCCAGCTAGTGTGATTTGCCTTAGGGGACTGAATTCTTTTTCTGGAATTGACTACAGAAATTTGGAAACTGAGAGTCCCATTTGGGATTGATAACTCATGCTTTGGGCAAAAGTAGTCCTAACATCAAGTCCTCTTAAGAGTGTGAAAGCAAAACTCATTTTTTTCCCTCCATTAATAAAGAAAATAAAGTCCAAGTATTTAGTGATTAATTCCAAAATCTAATGGAGGTTAAAATTTGGCATCAACCAATCTTCACATATTTATAGAGTATTTGGCAAGTACACGGTATCACTGTAGGTGTTATGGGAAATAGAAACGTCGGAAGACATGAGTTCAGTCCTTAAAAGTCATATATTCTTTTTGGAGGCTGAGGTATACTCTATACTGAGGCATGGTGAAAAGACGCCTTGAGGGTTTCCATGGGTCATCTGAAATTATATGTGAAAACTCTGTGTGTATGTATTTTTTAGGTGAGAAATCAAGGGTTTTAAATAAAATATTGAAAGGAACTCATTTTCTAAAAAAATGCCTAATAATCTGGCATCTATTCATTATTTATTAATAGTAAAAATAAGAACTAACATTTATTATTGTGTGTACTACATACGAGGATTTGAATTAGGCACTTTCCTTTTTATTTATTTTTTAAAGTTCATTCATTTATTTTTGAGTGAGAGAGAGACAGAGACAGACAGCGTGAGCACAGGAGGGGCAGAGAGAGAGGGAGACAGAGAATCCTAAGCTCTGCACTTGAAGGTGGGGGTTCGACCACATGAACCGTGAGATCATGATCTGGGCCAAAATCAAGGGTCAGATGCTTCACTGAGCCACCCAGGTGCTCCACTTTCCTTTATAATCATTTCTTGTCACAATATCATTTACAGATATGAAAACAGATTTAAGGAAGTTGCTAATTCCAAGGACACATAATGAATCAGTGCAGTTTAGGATTTGAACTCAGATCTATTTGATAGCAAAGTCTGTGTTCTTAATCTCTGTAACACACAACAATCAAACTATGAGAGTTGTAAAGCAATAAAGGACAAAAATAGAAGAGAGGCCAGAGGAAAGAGAATCTGGTACAAAGAACGGTAATGCGGAGGGCTGCGTGCACAAGAGTAATGTGCTACTGTAAGGATGTGAGAACTGAATAAAGCCATGTAAAAAGAGAGAGAGGGTTTTCTTTTCTTTTCTTCCTTTTTTTTTTTTTTAATGTTTCTTTATATTTGGGAGAGAGAGAGAGCACATGAGCAAATTGGGGAGGGGCAGAGAGAGGGAGACACAGAACCCGAAGCAGGCTCCAGGCTCTGAGCTGTCAGCACAGAGCCCTATGCGGGGCTTGAACTCACAAGCCATGAGATCATGACCTGACCTGAAATGGGACGCTTAACCGACTCATGTGCCCCAAAAGAGAGGGTTTTCTAATTCAGTGTTCAGGACATGAGATTTTGAATTTGGAAATACTTCACTGTAGTCCTAGTTAGGGATAAGTGAAATTCCTAGCCTTAACATCTTAAGCCTTTAAGTATACTTCTGTATCCCACTCAGTAAATAACTTTTTGCACTCCCATGAGGGCAAAGCGAATAGTCAAACTCTGGGGTAACTTGCGGAGGTAAGACAAGGCTCTGCTCACAAACCAGGAGAGGAGAAACATGGGCAGGAAATCCTCACGGGAGGTTGCTAACTACAGAAATATAACAAGACAGATTTAACTTGGATAAAACAAAAGGAAGATCTGAGTGAGCCTGTGTGAGTGACAGCATTTCCCTTCAACAGGTAACGAGACTAGTACCAGGAACTACACACTGGACTGGCATTTCCCCTCCACATTGCCATGAGCCCTTGGGGACATCGTTGACCTTGCTAGTCCGTGCTGTTTTCATGTATAAACTGGGTGCATGTCGGTTAAGACTCCCTCCTAGACTAATTACTTCTGGAATTACAGATAGCATTTTGATCTGTAAATACGTCAATTATAAAAGCGTACCTTCCGTTCAAGCTACTAACCCTTCCTCTCACTGAGGCCAGTGGTCCTTCCAGGCTGCCCTCTCTTAAAGAGGCTCTGTAGCGGGACTCGCTCTCCGTCTCACGCATACGCATACACACGCATGCATGTGCACACCTCCCATTTGAGGCTCTCATAAAGGAATGAGCTATTTTGTCTTCTTTTTAGGAAACCCTGTCATGTGAACGGGAGAGGTCTGATGGTCTGATGTCTGGGACATCTGGGTCATTGTTAGGAAGAAAATCGAACTGACCCCGCCCCCTAGTAATAAATGCTTTTCTTTAAGGCTTTCTTCTCTTCAACATGCCCCTGCGTGCAGCAGCCCGGTGAGAGAGCGGAGGGCACTGCAGACCACAGATGCATGTGCGGTCCCAGCCAAAGCTGCAGCTGCCTGGGTCTGCTGGAGAGTCTGTTACACTTGACAAATGATTGCTCACGAGGCATTGGGGGCCATGCAGAGGGCAAAGGCAAGTACTTCACCTTCCGCATGTGTGTCGCCTGCCAGGGCCGTAGAGGGCAAGGTAGGTTCTCTAGGCAGATCAGACTTTCTCCACAGGCTTTCAGTGGCACTGGCCACACTTCCTCAGGATACAGTGAGCTCAGAGAACTCTAGTTCAGGGTGGGTGGACCCAGGAATCTGCACTTCCAGCAAGTTAGATTCTTCTGAAAATTAACCTTTCTTCTTGGCAGTGACCACTGGCTAATTTTACATTATGTAGTCATCTGATTATTGTCTTCTACCTTCCACGTGCCACTCTCCCGCATTAGAATGCCCCATGACCACGGAAGATTTGTCTTTTGGTTTACTGCTGTCAATATATTCCCAGAGTCTGGTGCATGATACATCTTTAATCATTACTTGTTAAATGAATCTAAAGCTGGAAAACGGTGCTCCCTAGAGATGCTGCAAAAACCCCGAAGACTTGTGCATTTCTTACAAGAAAATTTCCTTCTGATCTGTGGGGACCACATACTTGTGAGTATGTGTGAATATAAGGCAATAGATGGAAAGATCGTTGTCAGCCTCTACACTGCCTCAGGATTCATGACACGGGTTTGAGCCAAATAAATGTGATACCTCGATTTTAAATTAGACCATTTGTACTGTGACCCCATATTTCCAAAAATATTATTTAAACTATTTTTTAAAATATAACTTATATGCAAATTGGACTACCATGCTAACCCAACCTAATAGGTAGTTTAGAATAGACTACTGTAAATGAACCTCTGTATAAAGAAAAAGCTGTTGGCCACACACTGTCGTCTCACGACAGTGAAATAAGTGTGCTGTAAATACATTCTATTTACTGGCTTTTCAGGCTGGGCAAAGCTCGATTATTTACATAACCATTGTATCCTTTATTAAAGTCTCCAGTGAAAAATATAGTTCTGAGCCTTTAAGATCCCAGCGAAGGAAAATAAAAGCAATATCTCATCTGCAGGCCATGCAGAAATATGAGAGTGGCATGCCAAGCTCAAAGGAGGACAAGATTCGGCCAAGTTCAGCTATCATAAATTTAAATAGGTGTTCCTTCCACTCGAGAATGGCTGCCTTCCTTCACTTAAAGAAGAGCTGACTCTCTTCCACTGCAGACATACACCAGCCTTGGAAAAAAGCTATAAACTAAATTAAAGTGCCCACAGGCATTTACTAGCCTATAAAACGTTAACCAAACTTAAGATCTTTCCAGTATGCCTCATGATGAGGTTAAATGGATTAAATTGTGTAGCTATAACCAAACCCCATCTCCAAGCATACCTGTAAATAGTAACTCTCAAGCAAAGGGATCAGAAAAAGAAATAATGGAGAAGACAGAAGAAAGAAATCCATGCTGCTTCAATGAAGAATGAAGAGGAGAGAGGCACCAGTAAAGAACACAGCATTACCGCTACGCCATTTCAGAACAACCATCTGGATAATTGTGTTTTTGGCATAGTAACTATAGGGTTTGTCTACTGAAGTATTCTTTGGATAGAGGTCATATGGTCAGGCCACCATGTGTTTAGGAAACAAGACCAGTTGGAGAGAAGAACATGCAATGTCATCAAATACAATGTGTCTCTCAATTACATGTGTGTGTTGACGTGGGGAGGCGGGGAGACATTTACAACTAGGAGCCAGGACTGAGCTGGGTCTTGAAGTTTCCAGTGAGACTTCTCTTAAGCCTCGATAGGATGAAGCCAAGGCCATTTGAGCACCAACTCCTTGTAACAAAAAGAAAGATGGGATCTGTCATGTGACAGCAGGCCAGAACCTGGGAAGCAAGGAGCCTTGAAAAGGTGTAGAAGCATCTTGCATCAATATTGCCTTGTAGGAAAATTCTCTCTCATAGCTCCATAATAAATCCTTTGTTGGGTCAACAGTTTCTCACATCTTTGATTTTTTTCTTTATTATTTTATTGTAGAAATAAAGAAGAAAGAAAAGAAATGAACGTTTATTGTCTACTATGTGTCCAGAAGCTTACACAGGTGCTCATAACGTTCACCAATTCTCCTGACTTGGGGGCTTCCCTTGAATTTGCAGCAAATGTGAACTGAGGCTCCACACCACACAATCTCATCTTCATGAGTTTCTCCTTTGTTAATAATTGTGAGACTTGCCAGAAAGTACACCCACATTCTACTACTCTGATCTTCATCATCTCTTACTTGACTTTACCTCTAAGTATTTCTCTCCACTCCTCTTGCTTTCTACCAACCTCTTGCTGTCTTCTCTCCACCCTGAGGCATTCCAGAGTGAACAACGGCCTTTCTCTTTTTCCCGGAAAGCTCAAATACCACCTAGCTTTGGGGTCTGATAAAAGTTTACAAATGGCTTGACAATAACATAAGGCAATTACAATGCCAAGATGGAAAATTCAGACCACACACCATATATTTCCACTCATTTCTGGGAGTGGCTTCTTCCCAGGAACCAGCTACTGGCTGTTCTCTTCTGAGGCCGCAGTCTGCAACCCTGCTACTAACTGATTTGCTCATTATATATATATCTTCCACTATTAGAATGTAGGTTCCACAAGGTCATGATCTCTCTCTCTCTCTCTCTCTCTCTCTCTCTCTCTGTGTGTGTGGGTGTGTGTCACTGTTTATCAAAATCAGTGTCTGACACCTAATAGGCACTCAATGTATATTTGTCAAGAGAATAAATCTTATTTACTCTCAGTATAAACTTATAAGATGGGTATTATTAATTTCATTTTCCGGAAGAGAAAAAAAGAGGCTAAAAAAATGTAAGTGGCTTTTTCAGGGTCCCACAGATAGGAAGGTATAGAACACTTTTGATGAGTTTCAGAGACAATGTTATTTCTACAACATATACTTATTTTCATACAGTTCCCCAATACCGTTTGGCAACTCTAGCCCTGTCTCAGCTTTGTTACGGGTTTTATCTGAGCTTAACCAAACTTGTAAAGGGAACCACTTCTCAGGACAATAACATAATGTGGTAGCGAGAGAGCCCCAAGGGAAAGGAGAAATACAAACAAAACGGAGTCAAGGCCACGTACTGCAAGGACATCATCCTTCTCAGGATTCCTCCTTACTAAGTTCAATCCTCACGTCTGCTAAAAACAAAATAAAACCAAACCCCTAGCGCCTGGTAAACTTTGCATGATGTTTCCTCATGGATTTGTTCCAGGTCTGAGAGTTCTTTATTCTGTCTCCTTGGTCCAAAGCCTAGTCTTGAAGAGCTTGTCGCATTTTGGTGCACAGCAAACCTGGGGGGCTGACAGTGGAACAAACCTACAAATCTGAAATCCTGGGGCACACTGTGCTAAGTCTCTATACTCACAGTCCACACTGCATTAAAAAAGAGAAGAATAAAGCATCGAAAAGAAAAGAAAGCCTTAGATCAAGATCACTGCAGTCCCCAAATCACTTTGTATATTCCAATCTTTGCTGTCTAGCATGGCATCTTACTCATAGTAAGTACATAATTCATATCTGATGGTTGACTGACTGCATGAATTCCCCTCATGCAACCTAGTCTCCTTGCTTTCGAGTCTGGACACACCCCACGTTAATTTGTTCTTGAGGATCTCCAGGAGCTTCTGAAGGACTGCAGAGCTGGTAACTTCATGGTGTCACATGTAACGATGTCAAGTCTCTTGACTTCATCTACCTAAGGTTCAGTGAAGTTGTGGAAGAGAGCTAAACTAGACAAAAAGAGGAAAGGCCGCACAAAGTTCCACAGTATGAATGTTTATGCTACCCTTCCTTTTTAAGGACACATTTCATTCACCTGCTCGAGAAAAGTGGTTTGGGTAGTAGTGGCCATTATGTTAGATACCTCCATCTACCTGGTGCTTTAAATTGGTTGAGAGTTATACTGAGTAGGATCATCATGAATCTCCTTTTTTCACCTTAAATTTATTTTTATTTTGTTTTATTTTAGTATTTTGTAAAATGTTTTTTGAGGGGGAGGGGAAAGAGAGAATCCCAAGCAGGTTCTGCGCTGTTAGCACGGAGCCCGGCACAGGGTTTGAACTCATGAACTGTGAGATCAAGAGTCAGACACTTAACCAACTGAGTCACCCAGGCTCTCCTCCTCTCTTAAAATCTAAAACATGTTGGGAAGATTCTACTCCTCTCTGGTTGTGAAGTGATTAGGGACGAGGAGTGAACGCAGATGGCTAGCTTCCTGCCACCTGGAGAGAATGGTTAAGAGCATACCGCCGGCTTTATTCATATTAGCCAAAAAGTGGAAACGACACAAATGTCTGTCAACTGATGAATGGATAAAGTGTGGTGTCTACATAAATGGTATATTATTCAGCCATAAAAGGAATGAAGCTCTGATATATGCTACAAAAAGGATGACCCTTGACAAAATGCTAAGTGAAAGAAGTCAGTCACAAAGGACCACCTACTCTATGACTCCATTTACATGAAATATCCAGAGAAGACAAATCTATTGAGACAAAAGTGGATTAGTGGTTTCTCAGTGGGGAAACCATTTCATCTGGGGGTGATGGGAAGGTTGGGAGGAGGGTGATGGCTAAGAGGTATGAGGTTTCTTTTTGAGATAATAAACATATTTTAAAATGTATCATGATGATGGATATACAACTCTGTGAACACACTACAAGTCATTGAATTGTACACTTTAAATGGGTCACTTTTATGACACACGACTGATATCTCAATATGGCAGTTAAGAGAGAGAGAGAGAGAGAGAGAGCAGTTGAGGGAGGGAGAGAGGGAAGGAGAAGCGGGAAGTGAGAGGGACAGAGAGAGCACCGGAGAGAGGCTAACAAAAGCAGACGCAGAGACAAGATAAGTGCACGGAGTATCCAGATGGTGTTTGAGTCACTGCTTCTAGACTTCTGTTCTCCATATTCCATCCTTGCTCCTTCCAAAGTTTGGATGGATACGCCAATAAAATCCCCAAGCCTTCCTCCCCCTCTTTTCCTTTCCTTTTTTCTTGCTTAAGCTAATTCAAGTTGGCTGTCTGTCACTTGCCACACAGCCCTCCTGTTAAGAGGGAATTATATTTAGAGAGAGGTGGGGATGTGCCACCCTACTAGAAGACTGTGATCTTCATGTCGTGTAGAATATATCCACAGGTCCTCATCTACGGTGGATGTTCAATAAACATTTATTAAACTTAAATAAACATTTTCAAACGTAAATGACAGCGCTTTGCCACGGGGACTTGAGGCCAAAGATCCTCTCCTTTCAGCTCAAGTTGGGTTTCTTCAACGGCATTCTGTCAAGTTATGTCCAAAACGCTATCTGGGAGATATTTCTGGCATTTGTAATTTCCCCTGAGAGAAAATTTAAACTTTCACCTGCTCCCTTAAATTTAACTGAGCCTTACCGAGGGACTTGTAGGCCTATTTTTGGGTGTTCTCACACTACGTGGTGGGCAGAATTTGGAAAATTAAAGAAATTTTCAGACCCAAGCAAATGAAGTAATTGCAGGTTATAATAGACAGCAGCATGCCCAGAGCAGACAGCTGTGGCACCATTGGCCCCACACAGGTCAGGCTTCTGCATGAAAATGCACACACACTCCCTCACATCCTTGTCTCTGTGCAGAGAGTTAGTTGGCGTTCCCAGATATTCCTTTACTATTTCTGGCTTATCAGGAAAGTAAAACAAATGCTAATGAATGTTCTGTCATACTCCTTGAAATATGTGGAAAATACATTTGCATGATGCAGCCCATTGGTTATGTTCTTTCTGTTTGTAGAAGACCACTTGTTTACAGCAGAGGTTCTCAAACTTGAACCTGCATCGTAATCGCCTGGGGGGCTTATGAAAACACGGGTTTCTGGACCCTATTCCCAGAGCCTCTGATTCAGTATGTCCAGAGCAGGCCTGAAAACGTGCATTTCTGACAAGTTCCTGGGCGACACTGATACTATTGGCCTGGGGACCCCACATGGGAGACACTGAGTGTATGGTTAGGTGCTTCATTTTTAAAAACTGGTATTTAACTTTAGGACTAACACATCTTATGGGTTAGAACTGTAATTTCACCCCTGGGACCTGGATGTGAACGTTTCATAGCTCATTTCTAGTTCTTGAAGCCCCAGTTTTAAATTAAATGGTCATTACTTTAGTTTTTGAATGCACCATTGCAAACATGAGTTTTGTCCAATTCTATGTTGGCCCTTTCCACATTGGCTCATTCCCAACATCATTATAATTCTTTTGGGACAGTTGAAAATGTAAATTCCCAACTGAACAGGGTCTGGCAGAGAAAGAGGAGGAGGTGGGTGGAGAGGCTGTTCTAAGCTATCAACTGCACAGCTATCTAAAAATAAGCCTGCTAAGTCAAGAAGACTGGCTTAGAGATGAAAATAGGATGATTAAGAACATTTTGCAGAATTGCATCTGAGGTATAGAAGTCTTCATGTGACATTTCCTTTTTTTTTTTTCCTCCACTGGGAGAAGAGAAATGTGCTGAAATGCCTAAATACCAAACTTTGTGTGACTTCAAATAAAATTAGGAGAAAGGGCAAGTCAGCACAAGGGACACAAGGAATTTCAGTTCTCAGCCTCAAAATGCTTTTGCTAAGATTACTAAGCCCTCCATAAGAGCAGTGTCCTGTGCACATGTAGTAGGTAGGGACACATAGCAACATTATTACATATATGTATCTGTGTCTTTTGTCAGACCTCTGGGTTTTCCAAAGGTTTTCCATTTTTAATGTAATATGTACAGAAAATTGCACATGTGAGTGTCAGCTAGAATTTTCAGAAATGGAACACACTTATGTGATCAGTATCCTGATAAAAGAATAAATCATTACTATTTCTTCAGCGTTCCCATCATGTTATCACAAGCTACCTCTCTCCTCTAGTTTAACCACAATCCAGTCTTCTGACAGCATATAGATTTTTCCTTTTCTCCCCTTTTATATATAAATGGAATCACACAGTATATATTCTTCTATGGCTAGCTTCTTTCATATTTCTGAGAAAAATCAAGCCTCACACAATTTTTAAGTTTTAATTTTGTGATTGAAAAACTAATACACATGATGAAACTGAAATCTTCAAATCAAACGATGCCAGAAGATTTAAAATAAAAAGAAATAGATGGCTGTGCAGCTTAGTGGTAGATCATTCATTCTCGTTGGCATAAAGCATATTCCATTGTGTGAATAGATCATATTTATCCACTTTATTATTGATGAACATTTGAGTAAATTCCAGGTTGAGACTGTAATGAATAGAATTGCTGTGGATAATCTAGTATGTCTACTGATGAACATATGTATTAAGTTGTATTGGGTTTGGGGAATAGAATGTTAAGTCATAGATTATGCATATACTCAGCTTTATTAGGTACTGGCAAAGCTTAACAGTTTATAAACTGGTTCTCCCAATTTATATTTTAACCAGGACTGTATGAAAGTTCCAGTTTCTCCACATCTTCAGAAATACTTGAAAAATTCCCATCTTATTTATGTGTAACCCACTCTGTGGTTGTGTAGCATTATCTCATTGTGATTTAAATATGCATTTAAAGATGATTAATGACGATGAATACATTTTCATTTGTTTTTTGCCATTGAGACATCTATCCACCTTTGTGAAGTGTTTGTTCATTTTTGCTCATTTATTATTAATAGGAGTTCTTTGTATATGCAGCATATTAGGCCTTTGTCAGACATGTGTACTATGAATATCTTCTCCTGCTATATGAATTTCTTTTTCACTCTCTTTTTGATGTCTTATGATTGTAATTTTTTAATTTTATGACCTGCTTTAGAAAGTTTTGCCTACAGCAAGATCACAAAGATATTTTCCTCTATTTTTCTCAAAAAGTTTCATTATTGTACCTTTCATGTTAAAATCTGTACTCTATCTGAAATTAATTTTTGTTTATGATATGATATAGGGCTCAAGTTCTTTTTTTTTATGGATATCCAGCGCCATTTGTTAAAAAACACATCTCTCCATATCAGTGTCTTTTACAGACTTTCTGTTGAACATTTTTTCTAACATATATTCAAGGCGATTCTCAGACTTTTTCTTCTGTATTTTCAGCACAAGTCCTCCCTATGTCTCGTTTGCCACAAATATCCCAACTGGCATCTCTGTTCCCATGACCTGGTCACTCTGGTGTCTATTCTTCTTTCAATTTCTAGATCAATGATCTTAAATAATATTTGCATCATATTTAAGAGGTATATTAATTTTTTGTAGCTGCTTAACAAATTGCCACAAATTTAGTGGCTCAAAACAATAGAAATCTCTTCTATCCCAGTTTTGGAGGCCAGAGGTCTACAATCAGTGTCAATGGGCAGAATCAAGGTGTCAGGTGTCAGCCTCCCTCTGGAGGCTTCAGGGGAGATTCACTTCCTTGCCTCGTCCAGCCTTTGGTGGCTGACAGCATTCCTCGGCTTGTGGTTGCTTCACTGTGATCTTTAAGTCCAGCACTTTTATTTGATTTGATTTTAAGTTTATTTTAAGTTTGTTGATTTTAAGTTTATTTATTTATTTTGAGAGTGAGCGAGCATGGGTGAGGGGCAGTGAGAGTGGGAGAGAGAAAATCCCAGGCTAACAGCATGGAGCCCAACACATGGGGTTTGAGTTCACAAACTGTGAGATCATGACCTGAGTCAAAATCAAGAGTTGGGCACTTAACAGACCAAGCCACCCAAGCATCCCTCAAGTCCAGCACCTTTAAATCTCTCAGGTATTAGTACCTGAATTTTTTGGGCGGGGGAGATATTTTTCAGCCTACCACCAGAGGCTTCAAGCAAGCCCTAATATGTTTTAGAATTGTAATTAAATTTTATTATTGAAAAAATAATAGGGGCACCTGGGTGGTTCAGTCAGTTGAGCATCCGACTCTTGATTTTGGCTCAGGTCATGATCTCATGGTTTGTGAGTTGGAGCCCTGGGTCAGTCTCTGTACTGACAGTGCAGAGCTTGCTTGGGATTCTCTCTCTCCGCCCCCCCCCCCACCTCTGCCCCTCCCACACTCATGCTCACGCTCTCTCTCTCTCTCTCAAAATAAATAAACATTAAAAAAAGGAAAAAAAGAAAAAATCATACATGTGGCAAAAACAGATAGATAAGTAAGTAAGTAGGTAGAACTAAAAATTCAAACAATGCCAAAGTATATAAAGGAAAAAGTAATTTTTTCACCCAACCCAGCCTTATTCCAGTCCTTTACCTCAGAGGCAACAGCTATCCCTAGTTTTCTGCATATGCTTCTAGAAGTGTTCTGTGCATATGTATACATATATGTATGTATGTCTGTATGCATTTAACTAGTTTTCAATTTATGGACATTTAACTTGCTTGCAGCCTTTTGTTATTATAGACAACACAATGGATGTCTTTGTATATATAGTCTTAAGCAATTCCCTTCTATAGGATGAACTCCTGGAGATGGAATTACTGGCTCAAAGAGTATGTGTCTCAGTCTGTTCGGGCTGGGTAACACAGAAATGTATCTTTCCTAGTTTTGGAGGCTGGAAGTCTGAGGTGAGGATGCTGGCACAGTTTGACTCTGGTGAGGGCTCTTTTCTAGGTTGTAGACTGCTGACTTCTTAGTGTATCCTCACAGAGTAGAGAGCAGAGAAGCATCTGGCGAGCTGCTTAAAATGCAGGTTCCTGGCTTCACCCTTCAATCTGGGGCAGGGGCTCAGAAGCCCCTTTCCCTTTCCCTTTCCCCTTTTCTTTCCCCTTTCCTTTCTCCTTTCCTTCTCCTTCTCCTTCTTCTTCCCCTTCCCTTCCTTCCTTCTTCCTTCCTTCCTTCCTTCCTTCCTTCCTTCCTTCCTTCCTTCCTTCCTTCCTTCCTTCTCTCCCTCCCTCCCTCCCTCCCTCCCTCCCTCCCTTCTGCAGAGAGTTTGAGGGCCACTATTTAAAAAACACCGGTTCACAATGTACAGGAAAATCGTTTTGTAAGGGAGTGACACTTGAACGGAGATTTGAGGGGAAAGAAATCCTTAAATGAGGGAAAAAGTAGAGAGAGAGGTATCGGGGGACAGAGAGTGAGAGAGAAAAAAGGGTATGGTGTGAGATAAAGCACAGAAGTAGGAATGGAGATGCCATATTTTGCATAAAACATTATTTGGCTTGGCTAGTATATAGGGTCGTAGTGGGAAGCAAGATTACGGAGACAGGTCAGGGCTGGATCAGGCAAGACAGGACCTGGCCCTGCCCCACCTCATCAGGGCCCCTTGGCACAGGAACTTCTCTGTACGGATCACAGTGAGGGTGGCATATGATTACTTTAATTGTGACTTCGACACACGGCAACTCCAGCACATACACCAGAGTCTTCACATCTGCTTGCTCAGCAAAGTCCTGTGTCCCTATCAATACCAGTCACTTGGCGAGACTTTAATTTTTTTTTTTTCTTTTAACAGTTATTTATTGTTGAGAGACAGAGTGTGAGCAGGGAAGGGGTCGAGATAGAGGGAGACACAGAATCTGAAGCAAGTTCCAGGCTCTGGGCTGTCAGCACAGAGTCTGCTGTGGGGCCCGAACTCATGAACTGTGAGATCATGACCTGAGCTGAAGTCAGACGCTTAATCGACTGAGCCACCCAGGCGCCCCGGCGCGACTTTAGAAGTAGCTCTCAGTTGGTTCAAACTTCCTTCACATCACCACATGGCTACACTTCATTATTTCTTTAAAAAAAAATTGTTTTTGTAATTTTTATTTCATTTTGAGAGAAAGGGAGAGAGAACGAGCAGAGGAGGGGCAGAGAGAGGGAGACACAGAATCTGAAGCAGGCTCCAGGCTCCGGGCTGTCAGCACAGAACCCAACACAGGGTGCAAACCCAGGAACTGTGAGATCATGACATGAGCCGAAGTTAGATGCTTAACCGACTGAGCCACCCAGGCGCCCCCATCCTTGTTTCTTAAAATATGCCGAGGCAAGAAAAAACATAGGCTCCATTTTGCTGACTGCTTTTCCGACCACCTTCCTAGGGTTGTTCACGTCCACTTTATTTTCTCCTACATCCAGACTTCCAGGCCCCTCACGAGGCAGATTTTCTGTCGTTCTTCCATGGAGTCTGGTCAAAGCAGACTGAAGCCCAGAAGGCACTCGGCTTAAATTCCAGGCTGAGGAGTGGTAGCTGGAAAGGGGTTATTTATATATTCCTCAGCTTGGAATAGTAAAACATTTTAAAAGGTATGGTGTTTAATCATGTCTGAGCCTGAGGAATGTGGAGCCCCTGTGAGGAATTCTGCTTTATGAGGATAAAAATAAGAAATTGGTAGCTTCTCCTGTCAAGCTTTCCAGAGTGTTGTTCTTGAATCTCTTGCCCTCTCTGTCACACTTTATTTTTCTACTGTCTAATTGGTGTTCTGAAATATTGTGCTTAAGACGCATATCCATGTCCCCAAGATTGTGAGTACTCAACTTTGAATCCTCTCACCATTTTGTGCAGTTCTCCCCTGCATGTAACTCAAAGAGAATAAATGCACATTTACCTCTCAAAATGAATTACTTAATAGTATTTATGTATCAGCTAATTATCATTTTCAAATACTTAGGATTTCCTTTTCATTTTCCACAGTCAGTCTTGTGAGAGGAAGGTGGCCTTTTCGATTCTCAAATTAAAGGGGAAAAGTCCACCAACAAAAGGCACTGAAAAGTACGATGGGTGAATTCTTTTTTCAGGAGACCAAGCTTATCATTTTGTCACATTCTTAGCCTCTCCTTAGCCAGTGTCTGAGAATTTGACACTTGAACCTGATCCTCTCAACTTGCAGTGCAATATATAGTAATGACATCATCTGAAGATCTTTCTAATAAGGAACTACTATTTTTGAACAAAAACAATCCCTACCTTAAAAAATAGTATTACTTGTATGCAAACGTTTGGAATCAAATTTCAAGGCATTATAGGTCCAG
This sequence comes from Neofelis nebulosa, assembly GCF_028018385.1. Taxonomy (NCBI): domain Eukaryota; kingdom Metazoa; phylum Chordata; class Mammalia; order Carnivora; family Felidae; genus Neofelis; species Neofelis nebulosa. The sequence continues at coordinate 105,322,515 of NC_080782.1, forward strand.
GTACCATGTCAAACAGGTTTAACCTTAGACATGCAGGAATGCACAAGTCACTCTGAAAGGTTACACTCTAAAGGACAGGCCTCTCAACTTGAGCTGTGTCTGACACCCAGAGTCAATGAAGGAAAAGATTAAGATCATTGTCACGGTCATAAATCATACTGTGTCTCATTCCTCCCCCAAATATGGGAAAGCATCTAATTCCTTGTAAATGAAACACTGCCTTCATAGGGAAAAAGGGAAAAGGATATTGTCAATTATTCAGTAAATTTTCTTCTTTTAGAAATAAATATTTTTATTTTTGGACTGGTTGAAAGAATTACCAAGTCCTCCACTGTTTTGTTTTGTTTTTCCCTCATGTTTTTATGGCATATCACATTCAACCTTATTTTGGGTATAAAATTCTGAGCCTAACTTCCATTGTGAGAACAGAGAGACATGATATGGAGAAATCATAAAAGAAGAATGATATTCAAGGCCCAGGAATAATTTTAATACTTTATTAAATACAGTTTCCAGTTTTGGCCTCTGTACTTCATGGTAACATGAAACCCCCCCAAAATGAATGAAGTGTTGGACAACTTAGCCTGTAAGACTATGTCAGGGAAGTTTAAAAAATGGTAAAAAACCAGAGACCTTTTTCTCTAAGATCACGAACAAGACAAGAATGTCCACTCTCACCATATTTATTCAATATAGTACTAGAAGCCCTAGCCATAGCAATCAGACAAGAAAAAGAAATAAAAGGCATTCATATTAATAAGGAAGAAATAAAATTTTCACTATTTGTAGATGACATGATACTATATATAGAAAACCCTAAAGGATCCACCAAAAAACTACTAGAAGTGATAAATGAACTCAGTAAATTTTCAGGATACAAAACTAATATACAGAAATCTGTTGTATTTCTACACTAATAATTAAGTAGCAGAAAGAGAAATTAAGAAACCAGTCCCATTTACAATTGTGCCAAAAAATAATAAACTTAACACCACACACACACACACACACACACAAATTGTGGAGTATTAGAAAGAGCTGAAGGATATTTAGAAATTTTCTAGTTCAACCACTTGTTCCTACCACTACCATTTTACACATAAGAAAACACAGACACAGAGAGGTTAAATTCATCATGTCTGCATAAGTAAGTAGCGGTTGAGGTGGAAACAGAGCTCAGGCCTTCTGATTCCCAATCTAATGTAATTCCACTGAGGTAATATGGGTGATTTGATGACAGATGTCTCTGATAAATTGATCCATGTGACTCTTCCTATTCCCTTGGCTACTGCCTTACATTTCTTTAGAGTAGGAAACTTGACTTTCCCTTCTATGTCATCTTCCACTATGTGAACCAAATGACATGAATTCTTGTTGAATGTGTAATGTGCATATCATTCCCGTGATTGCAGAAGATGAAAAAAGAAAGATTTTGTTCAGCACCAAGGGGTCCTTGACTTAGAAAGGCTATCTAATGTGGTTGCAGTCTCTACACTCAGGAATATTGAAAAGAAAACGGAAACTCATCTCTTCTAGGTTAGTAGGACTTTCACTTTCAGAAGCCAAATGCTAAGATATGATTTCTTAAGGTTCTCTCAAGATCCAGAATGTTGCTGGAGGATTCCATTAGGATTCCAGGCCTATTTCTGGCCAATCCTTCATCTCTCTCTAAACCATGGCAAAGTTCTTAAAAGGATTCCTTATGTTCTGTTACAGACTGAATTCATATGTTGAATTCTCTAGTGTGACTTTGTTTTGAGACAGAACCTTTAAGGAGGTAATTAAGGTTGAAGAGGTCATAGCAGTGAGTTCTTAATCTGATATGACTAATATCCTTTTAAGAAGAGAAAGAGATACCAGAGAGCTCTCTCTGTGCAGGAAGGGAGGAACAACCAAGTCAGGGGACATAGCAAGAATGCAGCTGTCTACAGGTCAGGAAGAGAGGTTTCACCAGAAATCTACTCTGATAGCACTTTGATCTTGAACTTTCAGTTCTAGAGAACTTCGAGAAAAGAGATTTGTTGTTGTTTAAACAACCCAGTCTGTGGTAGTTTGTCACCATTCCAAGTAAAGTGATAGAGATTTCAGTGCAGTGAAGTGGGGTGCTACTGTAATAAATACCTAAAAATGTGGACATGACTTTGAAACCGAGTAATTGGTAGAAGTTGAGACAGCTTTGAAGCACATGTTAGAGAAGGCCAAGATGGCCCTGAAGGATAATTGGTAGAAATATGGATGTTAAAACTCATTCTGGTGAAGGCTCAGAAAGAAGAGAATCAGAGAGAAAGCTTCTGTTGTCTCAGGAAATACATATATCATCATGAACAGAACAATGGTAGAAATATGAGCATTAAAGGTGAGATCTCAGTGGAAATGAAGAATCTGTTATTGGTCACTGGAGGAAAGGTGATTCTTGTTATAAAGGGGCAAAGAACTTGGTTGATGTGTGCTCTCATGTTCTGTGGAAGGCAGAACTGGTGAGTGATGAAATTAGTTATTTAGCTGAGGGGATTTCTGAGCAAATTTTTGAAAGTGTTTACTGCTTATGGTAAAATGAAAATGGAGAGAGATAAATTGAAGAAACTCTTGGGCCACAATGCCACCAGCTCTTGAAAGTTTGAAAAATTCTCAGCCTATACATATTGCGAAAAAAATAAGAAAACACATTTTGGAGACAACACCAAAGGTGTGGAAATCACTTTCCCATAAAGAGATTATCCATGGTTTTTAATCGGCCATCTCAGCAGAAGCCAGGAATAGAGATGGGATAAGAATGCCAGTTTAAATAAAAAGAGACAGTGACAGGATGAAACAAAGGAAACCTTCCAGACTTCTGGGATTCTATAGAACAGGCAGTAGAGAGATCCGGCTGTAAACATGCTGTATTCTGCAAGAAAAGGAAAGAATGACCCCAATGGAGATTCAGAGATCAGCACAGCCACCCAGCAGTACCAGTGGTTGCTGGGGTGAGGCTGTCTCCTCCCTGGTTTCAGAGGGTGGGGCCACCTTCTCTCTTTCTGGGGCCAAGGCTACCACCTCTCAGTGCAGGTGAGGGGCATTGCAAAGATGGTGATTGCAAAGAGTGCCTCCTCCCCAACCCTGTGGGCCCAGAAGGCAGAGCACTGAGCCAAGGAGAATTATTCCTGAGCATTAATATCTAATGGAATTTGCCTTGCTAAGTTTTGGATTTGTTTGCTACCTGTCACCCCTTCCTTCAGATTTCTTCCTTTTGGAATGGGAGTGTCCATCTTATGCGCATCCACTGTATTTTGAAAGCATAAACTTGTTTGATTTCACAGGGTCTCAGCTGCAGAGGAATTTTGCCTCAGGGTGAATTGTACCCCGAGTTTCACCCATGTCTGAGTTAAATGACATTTAGTGAGAATTGACTTGGAAATGATGCTGGAGTGGGTTAAGACTTTTGGGGCTGTTGGGTGAATGCTAAGTGGATGTATTTTGCATGTGAGAAGGACATGAATTTGGGGGGGGGCTAGATAGATTAATGTTATGGGCTGAGTTGTGTCCCCCCAAATTCATGTTAACCCCCAATTTTACTGTATTTGGAAATAGGACGTTTAAGGAGGTTTAAAAGTGAAGTGAGGTTGTAATGGGGGCCTTAATCTGAGAGGACTGTTATCCTTTTAAGAAGAGGAAGAGACATTAGAGAGCTCTCTTTGCACGCACACACAGAGGAAAGGCCAAGTGAGGACACAGTGGGAAGGCGGCCATTTGCAAGCCAGGAAGAGAAGCCTCAGCAGAAACCAACCCTGACTGCACTTTGAGAGCGGACTTACAGCCTCCAGAAATGGGAGAAAAGAAAGTTCTGTTATTGAAGCTACCTGTGGTATTTTGTTATGATAGTCCTGGCCAACTAATACAGATCCATTCTGACTTGAGCTACCTCCCCTTGTTCAGGACTACCCTATATTGTTGAGATTGATGGCACTTTCTTCTGTCTTTCCAAACCATATTTCATATGTTTCTTTTTTGGGGGTCAAAATCTGCATAAATTTGTTTATTTCCAAACATCAGTGACTGTGAATACTTTTTCCCCCCTTGGGACTCATTCTTTAATTACATCGTACGTTGTTAGCATCGTATACCCTAAAAAATTTTAAACTGACATGCAGTAAAATTGACTTTGTGTTTCAAATGTAAAAAAAAAAAAAGGGCTCCAAATACATAGGGACAAACACAATAAACGAACATGCACTCAAGAGTTCACACCAACCACAATGTCAGATATTTGTATGGTATTTTTAGAAGTTCACAATTTCCATGGTCTCTAATATGCAAGACACAGAAAACAAAAGTAATTTGAACAAATTTGATGCAATGCTGGAATTCATCACTGAAAAGTTTAAATTAAATTCAATTGTCATTATTTTGAAGTCCAAAGAAAACTTAGTAAGAGCTAATGTTTTAAGCCAGAGAGACTAATCAGAGCCATTTAAATTTTTTTTTTAATATTTGTTTATTTCTGAGAGAGAGAGAGAGAGAGAGAGAGAGAGCACTTGAGTAGGAGAGGGGCAGACACAGTATTTGAAGCAGGTTCCAGGCTCTGAGCCAGCAGCACAGAGCCGGATGTAGGGCTTGAACCCATGAACCGTGAGATCATGAATTGAGCCAAAGTCAGGCATTCAACTGACTGAGCCACACAGGCAACACCAAGGGCAGTCTTTTTTTTTTTTTTTAATTAGTTTTTCTTTTATTCTTTTACTATATGATAGAATTACTTAAATAAGATCCTTATGTGTTCAATTTTTTTTAACGTCTATTATTTTTGAGAGAGAGAGAGAGCAAGGATGATCAGGGGAGGGGCAGAGAGAGAGGGAGACACAGAATCTGAAGCAGGCTCCAGGCTCTAAGCTGTCAGCACAGAGCCAGCACAGAGCCTGATGAGGGGCTCAGACTCATGAACTGTGAGATCATGACCTGAGCCAAAGTCGGATGATCAACCGACTGAGCCGCCCAGCTGCCCTCAGAGCCACTTTTTAAAATGAAGAGATGTGAATTATTATGATCGCAATTCGGACATGTTTATATAGAAGCAAACCACAACAATAGTTTGTTGTCAGAGGGAGGACACTAATGACCCACCTTCTACAGAATTTTATAGTTTAGTTGGTATTTAGTCTGCAAGGGCTGCCATAACAGAGCACCACAGAATGGCTAGCTTCAACAACAGAAGACTATCTTATCACAGTTCTTTAGGGCTAGAAGTCTGAGATCAAATGTCCGGCAGGTGGTTTTGTTTTTTTGTTTTGTTTTGTTTTGTTTTGTTTTGTTTTCTGAGGCCTCTCTTCTTGGTTTGTAGATGGCTGTCCTCTCCCTGTGTCTTTATATGGTTTTCCTCTTGCTTGTGTCTGTGTCCAATCTCCACTCCTTACAAGAACATCAGTCATATTGGATTAGGGTCCACTTGTATGACCTCATTTTATCTTCATTACCTTTGAACCCCTATTTCCAAACATAGTCCCATTCTTAGGTACTGGGGGTTTGGTCTTCAATATAGGACTTGAGGGGCAGGAACAATTCAGTCCATAACAGGAGGCATGTACTTTTTCATTAGCTTATCTCACCATGGAAACCATTCTCAGAAGCGAGTTGGGTCTTCTATATCCCCAACATGCAGAACTGGGTTTCAAACCAGATCTGATAACATTACATTCCAACTCTATCATAACACCCCTAAATTTTAATTTATGTTAATATATAATAATAATACCTAGCAATATAAAATTATTAATTGGTTAAACATGTGCTAATTTTCTAGAATATTCAAGGGTAAACTATGGCTCAGCCCAATGATCATATATTCCAAAGGAATTTTGTTGTAATTTGGGGGCACCTAGATACATACATTTGGTTTTCGATTTTGTATATGCAGAGAGGGAATATGATACTTGAGAATCCATGCTGCTTTAAGTAACTAAGGTCATATTTAGCTTATTACTTTCTGAAAAGATAAAGCAATTAAGTTTATTTTTTTTTAATGTTTATTTATTTTGAGAGAGAGAGAGAGAGCAAGTGAGCAAGCATGAGCAGGGGAGGGGCAGAGAGAGAATCCCAAGAAGGCTCCACATTGTCAGCTTAGAGCCCAATTCAGGGCTCAAACTCATGAACCATGCATGAGATCATGACCTGAGCCAAAATTACGAGTTGGACATGTAGCCAACTGAGCAACCCAGGTGCTCTGTTAAAGGATCTCTCAAGGAGATCCTTAAGCACAGGGGAAAAGAACATCAAAACTTTTCCCTTTGGATCAAATCTCAGGTGGAGTCAGTATTTTGGTGAAGTGTAATAGTACAACTTCTAAAAGAGATAGTGTTGTGCAGTGGCAAATTATACACTCACATGTGTATATATGCATATATATATATATACACACACACTACATATATACATATACACACATATATTTATATGCAGTTATATATACATACATATATATATATATATATATATATATATATATATAATATACACAAACATACACCATTCTCAGTATTACAAAAATTCCTACTTTCTAACAAGATTTTATTTTTTCAAGTAATCTCTGCACCCAACATGGGGCTCAAACTTACATCCCTGAGATCAAGAATCACATGCTCTACCAACTGAGCCAGTCCTACTTTCTAACAGTAACTATACTAAAAAATATTTTTGTAACACCCGTAACCTGGAGGAGGAGGCATTTATTACCTTTTGGGGGAAATTAAAGTTGATTCTCCAATAAATTAAAAATCACACACAAAATCTCTCTGAACTCAGGGTTTGTAAGACATGGGATTTGTAAGACATTTGCAACCTCATGCACAAAACAACAGGTTGGACAACGGCCATTTTCCATTATTTTTGCCGATGATGTCAACAGAGAAGGCCAAGTGTGGAATGACCTGAGCAAACATTTAGGGTAAGACTGAGTCCAACATAATGCAGATACCCGGTGCAAAGACAGTATGACCATAAAGTTACTTTCTAAACAAGTGTTTCCATTCTCATCACACCCCCTGTCAAAGGTCACACAACATAATGTGGCCAGCAATAACAAACTGTATCCCTTGGCTCTTGGTCCTGGCTCATATTTCCTTCCTGTGACGTACAACCAGTCTACAGAAGATTACATATGGAAGAGCTAGCAAAAAACCCATAGTGTACGTTTTCTAGTCCCTCATTTTTATACAGATACACTCCCGTAGAATGTATATATTTGTGACTAAAAACAGATAAAAGAGACGTACCACTGTGTCATTTTGATCGTGTACATGTTGGATTGGAGAGCTGTTGGTCTTTTGACTTTCTCTCTCTGCCCAGAACTACAGAATATTGACTCAAGTAGCAGCATGCCTTATCAAGAGGGAGGGGGCTATCTCCATTAGAATGACCTGATTCTATACAGCTGCATGTTTATTGGTCTGGGTGCATTGTCACTGTTGGGCATTCACTAATATAACTGGGTATAGAAATATTTTCATGGAAAAAAGAGGTGAAAAGACAAATGTGTGCTTTCTTCTGAAAACAGAAATCACATTCATTAGATTATTATTATCAGATTAGCCAAAAGTTATGCCCTAATATTTCTTCCTCAAAAGCTCCTTCTGAAATGCCTCACTGCCTGTATCTGTCCATCAGTATCTGTCATAGTGAGCATCATAAGAGTTACAGCTAATGTATTGGGTCGCATAACTAACTTAGTTCATGGACTAGAACTCACAGAAAAAATTCAAAACTAAACAGATGACCATTTCCTACTGGGAATGGGGTGTCTGTATGAAAGATGAGAACAAATCACAAGTAACTTTTTTAATATGGGTCTGACAATGCAGGTGAAATTAATGGCATAGGTGATGGGAAATTTTCTCTCTGATGAAACTCATGCATCCCCATTATCAAGACAGAAGAAATGAGCCAAGAGGAGGTTCACTAATCCTAATCTCAGTTGTTAGGCACTACAAGATTACTGAAGAGGGTCATTTTCCTCGGCCAAATTAAAATCAAATTTCTGCCATTAACTGAATCTTCTCCACGACCCGCCAGCAGACACCTGTGGCTAGTCAGAATGAAGGTCCCATTTTGGGATAGAATCAGAAACTTTGCATAGGAGGCAAAATCATGTTCTAGAATCTGCCTGTAAGTGAAACTCTTGAGTATCTCTTCAGGTGCTGGTCTCCTTCCTCAGAAACACACACACACATGCCTCAAAGTCAGGGGATTCATGGATTCCTAAGAAGCGATTTTGTGTGCCTTCATGGGTTAGGTTAATGACCCTGATGTCAAATGTATCCTTGGCTCTACTTCCTCCCCTCCATTCCTTCCAAAGCTCCACCCCTTCACAGACGCCCCTGTTCCTGCAGGATTCTTACACCACAGCCTCGGTCCTGATCTTCTGGTCCCAGGCAGGCCTGGTCCCTCTCACCCCCACAGCTGCCTGTGGGAACTGGCAAACACACCAACCTCGCCTGTGATTCCTCTGCTCCCAACCCTCCCAGGGTCTTCCTCTACACACAGGATGAAGCCCAGATGCCCCCACTGTCGGTTTTATCACTACTTCTCCACCCTCACCTTTCATCATATCCTGGATGATACCTAATGCTTCAGAAGTTCCAGACTTTTGCAATCTCCTGCACGTATTTTTTTTTTTGAGTCCACGCCTTTATTCTCAGCTGTCACATCAGCCTGAAGCCCATACACCCACCGCATTCCCCTTTCTTGCCGAATTTCCTTTGCACCCTAACCACTCAACTCAGTTACCCTTTCGGCCAGCAACCTATCCTGACCTCTTCTCTCCCATCCCTGGCTTGTTTAGGTACCTTGCTCGGCCATCTGTAATGCCTTGTGGGTACTCATACTCTTCCCACAGTGCATTCTAATTATCCCCCTGGGTTTCTGCCTTTTAAACTAGACTGCAAGCTTCTTGAGGGTAGGGGCTGTCTCTTACCTTTTCTGGCATCCCCTGGTCTTAAAAATGGGCTTGTAGGCAGTAAGTGTTCAAAAAGCATGTGACATTCAAATGAATAAAAAGAACGAATAGATTAAAGATGTTTGCTAATAGACGTTTGCCAAATGACCACTGATTTTTAAAAGTTCTTTGTGCTCCTTTTTGTGGGGTATGCAGTAGCTATTCTTCTGTATCTTCAGGATTTAAGAGGGAACACATACAGAAATGTAAACTCAATGAAACCATTTATGTGTAAGGACTTAGTAGAGTGCTTGACAGATAGTATGCTCAATGTTGACTTTTTCATTTTATGGATTATATAATTAAATGGAAATTTATTTAAATTTATTATGCACATTCATTGTGTATAATGTAAATATATTATCTTATATTATAAAGCATATTAAACTTATACATTAGAATGTAAGTTTATTTTTATACAATCACACCTCAAAGTAGAGTCAAAAATTATGGGAAAATATTTTCTGGCAGCTATTTAATCAGCAGATGTTTAATGGACATTACATGTGCCTGCCAAACACTGTGCTAAGTGCTGGAGGTACTTTGAGGGGCAGATGTGGTGGCTGCCTTCAGACAGCTCATGGTTCACGGGGCTTCACAAAAATGGAGACCTCCATCCATGCCCCTCATGAACCCAGGAGCTGCTCTATAAGGTTGTAAGTATGTACTTCTAGATCCAAGTAAATTGTTACTTCATTCTGATTTTTATTTAATCCAGAAGGAAGTCTTTCTTTGTTCTTTCTTCTTTCATCCTTGTTTCTTTTTCTTTTTCTTGTTTCTTTCTTCTTTTTCTTCTTTCTTTCTCTTTCTTTTTTTATTTCTTTCTTCTTTCTTTTCTTTTTTTCTTTCCTTCTTTCTCTTTCTCCTTCCTTCCTTCCTTCCTTCCTTATTTATTTATTAATTTATTTAGAGTATGAACTGGGGAGGGACAGAGAGACAGGGAGAGAGAGAATCCCAAGCAGGCTCTGCAATGACAGTGCACGAATCGTGAGATCATGACTTGAGCTGAAATCAAGAGTCAGACTCTTCGCCAACTGAGCCACCCAGAAGGAAATCATTATTTCTATTAGAGGGTCGATGCCAGGGACAGATATATTCTGTAAGTTTAGATCTGGCTTAAGAATGATTCTTAAGGCACATTCCACACGCCATTCAGAGGCAGATTATTCGACCTCACTCTGAGACTTTGTGCTTCTCTGGCACGCCCACGGACAAGGAGGTGAAATTCCTTACACTTCTTGGTCCCAGTCTACTCAAAGGTTACCAGGCTGCGCCACTGCAGTCACATGGGGTCACAGGCAGTTGCATTTGGAACTATGCACTGCAAGGAGGTTGTGGACGTTGGGAATTTGACCGTGAATTCCAGCCAGCCCTAGTTAGATAAGCAGGCATCAATTACCTCAGGAGGTTGTTGTGAGGGCTTAACTGACTTAGAACTGTTAGAATATTTGAGGAATTCTCCAAAGACACAAAATAGACAACATTAGATAAAATATTGCCTTTTGGGGTCTGCCTTCCTCGCTCGTAGGTCCTGGGGACTGGCTTTTAATGCAATGGGTTTTTACGCGTCACTTTTTAGTGCCTTGGGAAACTGTATCCCACATGAAGTTAAATATGTATCTTTTTAATGTCAACATCATATATATGTGTGAATTTAATGACCTAACAATAAGAAAATAAGACATCTCAGAGATTTGGTTCCAGTAGTTCAATTCTGTCCCCAACTCCTTATCCCCACCCACAGGGGACATTTGGCAATGTTTGGAGCTGGTTTTGGTTGTCACAACTGAGACAAGGGTGCTGCTGGCATCTAATAGAGTCCAGAGATGCTGCTAAACACCCTATAATAATGCATAGGAAACCCTCCCTCAATAAAGAATTATTGATATATCAAAATAATATGTCAATAGTGTGGAGGTTGAGAAGCTCTGGGGAGGCCTTAAACAGTAAATGATGAGGCCTCCACTCTGGTTATCGTGTTACCTGTATCCGTTTTCACTATGTTTCCCCAAATATATTTCAAACAGAAAGAAACATTTAAATGAGGTGTCCGTCCTCATGGGTCTTATAGAAGTCGTTGAGGGAGAACATGCAGATCTATAAGATGTTCAGTAACAATAGAATAAACAAAACTAAGGCAGACCATTAACTGCTAAAGAAACCGTATGAGAAATCTCGCTGTGACTTAGGAAATAGAAGAGGTCGCAGTAAAAGTAGGAAAGAGCCTTAAAAGAATAGACTGTGGGGGGCAAGGCTTTGGCCTCTTTCCCATCTTGCTGTCTTCCCTGAGGTTAGCACAATGCCTGGCAAGCAGTTAGCCACTCAAATGTATTCAATAAATATCCCTTGCATGAATTCAGGAACAGGTTTGGAAAGAGAGGCTAAATATTTTCTAGAAGGTTGGGAAGAATGACAAAAATAAAGGTCAGAGGAAGGAATGGGACTGGTGTATTCGAGACCCTGGGTGGTTGGCTAGAGTGTGTTGAAATAAAAGAATATGGGGCAAAGGGACAGGGAAAGAAGGTTGAGGGAAATTTGGATTTCTACTTTGGGAAATTTGGATTTTCTTGATAGGTACTGGGAACACAGGTTAGAGATTCTGTTTGTCCCACATCAATTCCAGTCCATTGCCTTGTTTGAGTCTTGGGATGTCTTTTTTTTTTTTTTTTAATTTTTAATGTGTATTTATTTTTGAGAGATAGACAGAGCTTGAACAGGGTAGGGGCAGAGAGAGAGAGAGACATACACAGAACTGGAAGCAGTCTCCAGGCTCTGAGCGTTAGCACAGAGCCCAATGCGGGGCTCGAACTCATGAGCTGTGAGATCATGACCTGAGCCAAAGTTGGGCGCTCAACCGACTGAACCACCCAGGCACCCCTAGTCTTGGGATGTCTTTTAATGGCCCTGCACTGAGGGTAGATGACAAGTGTATGTATGAGAGTCTGCGTGTATAGGGGGAATGAGGTAGGTGTGGCCTGACGTAGCCCTCCTCCTCAGCTAAATGTCTTCCTGCCCCTCTTGCCTGAACCCCCACCTCTTCTACCTACCAGGTGGAGCTGGAGAACCCAGGCCGGGTTCTCTGCTGCTGTGTGTGGCAGTGACTCAGGGCTGGGAGGGTGAGGGAAGGACTGCCCAGAAAGTGCTTTGGTCACCGCCTGCTGGGATTCCAGTAAAGTCGGCACATGAAAACCCTGCTGTTTCTGGCAGACTGAAGGAAATTCCCACGGGTTGCGTCTGCATTTGGGGAATGAGACTTTGTGGTCATTATAGCTGAGCTGCTATTTAAGTGAAAATTTATAGCAGCTCCTAACGTAGCTGTTGGGCTCCCCATGGAAAGCGGAAAAAGCAAGGGGCAGGCAAAAGGTTGTCTGGGGAACACGCCATCCTGCTTGCTCTTCCTCCTCTGTGGGGCTTGGAATCCTTCATGGGTAACGCCAATGGAAAGAACAGCCCCCACGGGGGCCACAGGCCTGAGGCCTTCAGGAGGATGCTTAGGCAGAGAACAGAGAATACAAGGATAGGAGTTTCATTCTGCCTGGAAGGGAGATTCTTCCAGGCTGGTAAGTTCAAATGAGTGGTTTGTTTTCAGATCACCCTTTTCCCTTTGATACCCATGTCCTTGTGATACAGAAAGGTGAGAGAAGGCTCAGAGTGCCCAGGACAGCTAGAGACAAGACACACAGTAGGCCCCTAGGGACAGAGTCTGCTTCTGGATAGTCTCTGTCCCAAAATGGCTGCCCTGACCCTGGTAGGGAGGGCACCTGGATACTCAGGTACTGATCCTCTGGGAAATGGGGTGAAGTGACAGGACTTTGATGCCTTGCCTCCATTAACACTAATATTAATTATGATGACACCCACAAGTGTTATAATACTCAATGTACAAGATTAACATGATGGTAACTTGATCTCATGTCCTCTTTCAGTGATTGATGATTATCATCACTATGTTTTAAAATTATTATCATTACTATATTTAAATTACTATGCATTCTGCTTAAGGCTAAGCAGTGTGGATCACTATCTCCATTTTACAATGGAGGAAGTGAGTCAGCCAGGAAAGTTCACTAACCGACGACTCCAATGGTCACCATGTTTCCCACTAAAAGAGTTCACATTGTGCAAGACTCACAGGACATTGGCTAAGGTTGAATCATTTGAAATCATAGATGTAGGACCATTTTTTTTATGTGTGTACAAAAATGGTAATTTCATAGATCTGACTCAAAATTATCAGGGAAGCAGACTGTCTTGTGTAATTTTTATAGTGTAAGGTCATCTGAGGTCGTTTTCCTATTTACCTAGAGTAGGCATATCTCCATTGTAGAATAGATTTAGTTTTCAGTCTCCCATGCTTGGAAACATCATAATAATCAGCACTCGCCTTCTGCAGACTCTTGAGCTTCACTCAAGAGCTTCACCAAGAACCTCTACCCTGGAAGGTCAGCCCTGCCCAGTGTCTGAATAATTCCTGACCCAGACAAGCAAGTTACCAGTCGGCCCAGTCTCTCTATAGGTGGAGTCTATAAATCATCTGACTTCCCTGAGCCCAGGGTCCATGTGCCAGGAAGGAACGAGCCTGAGACACCCCATAGACGTCACTTTGCAATCCACCTCCTCAGTCCAAACTGTGTCCAAGTCTATACAGCTGCCTTGGTTTCCGGAGCTGTACTTACTCTGTTTTCCTTCTTGAGGTTTAGTTGTGTTGTGAATCCAAGCTAGGTTGGCAATTGATGAGCTTTTTATTCTTTCATTCTGTGAGAGTCTATACTCATCCCAATATTGCACCCATAGGCTGGTGTCCTTCTTCAAAACGGATGGACTGTCTAGTCTCACAGCACTGCCCTATCTCTGGCCAAATGCCCCCATGTCACTACTCCTGATCCCATCAGAGTTTGACACTCCTCTTTGTACACTGCCTTCTCACCTGGAGGGCCCCCCACCTCTTCTTGCCTTCCTCCCAGGACCCAGCATGACTCACACCATGGGTCTCCTCCCATGGCAGAGATGTGAAACCTTACCAGGTGGCCTTCCAGGTCACTCTCATATGGAGCAGTGACCACCAGGAGCTGGCTTCAGGTGTTCCTTACATTTTGGGACACGATCCCATTTTGCGAAAGTGATGAATATGTGAATGCAGAAAGGGGCAGGAGAAGACTCAACACCTGCCAGTAGGAACATGCAGGGGGTGGGGACTACAGAGCAGATGCTGGAGGAGGCAAGGAGCTGGTTGTGATTCTTGCTGGAACCCAGGGCAATCAGGTGTAGCTAGGGTGTGTGGTGGGGAGAAACTGTGGCTCCTGGCCTGCATTAGCACCCCTTAATTTGTGTGTGTGAAATTAAACCCGTGAGTGGTGTCTTGGAAAATGACTGTCAGTGACCCAAACATAATCGATGGTATTGTAATAGGATTTTATAGTGACAGATGCTAGCTACACTTAGGGTGAGCGTAGGATAATGTATAGACTTGTTGAATCACCATGTTTTTTACACCTGAAGCTAATGTAACATTATGTGCCAACTATGCTTCAATAAAAATATGTGGATACATACATACATACATACATAGATTTTTAAAAAAAATTTTTTTTTAATGTTTATTTATTTTTGAGACAGAGAGAGACAGAGCATGAATGGGGGAGGGGCAGAGAGAAAGGGAGACACAGAATCGGAAGCAGGCTCCAGGCTCTGAGCCATCAGCCCAGAGCCTGACGCGGGGCTCGAACTCACGAACCGTGAGATCGTGACCTGAGCTGAAGTCGGACGCTCAACCGACTGAGCCACCCAGGCGCCCCCATAGAGTTTTTAAAAAAATGGCTTTTAGGGGCCCAATTTCTTTTTTTTTTCTTTTTTTTTTTTTTTAATTTATTTATTTTTTATTTTTTAATATATGAAATTTACTGTCAAATTGGTTTCCATACAACACCCAGTGCTCATCCCAAAAGGTGCCCTCCTCAGTACCCATCACCCACCCTGCCCTCCCTCCCACCCCCCATCAACCCTCAGTTTGTTCTCAATTTTTAACAGTCTCTTATGCTTTGGCTCTCTCCCACTCTAACCTCTTTTTTTTTTTTTTTCCCTTCCCCTCCCCCATGGGTTTCTGTTACGTTTCTCAGGATCCACATAAGAGTGAAACCATATGGTATCTGTCTTTCTCTGTATGGCTTATTTCACTTAGCATCACACTCTCCAGTTCCATCCACGTTGCTACAAAAGGCCATATTTCATTTTTTCTCATTGCCACGTAGTATTCCATTGTGTATATAAACCACAATTTCTTTATCCATTCATCAGTTGATGGACATTTAGGCTCTTTCCATAATTTGGCTATTGTTGAGAGTGCTGCTATAAACATTGGGGTACAAGTGAAGGGGCCCAATTTCTTTACAAGCCATCTTGCCTCCAGAGTCAGCTAGGAAGAAACCCAAAAGGTAAGGTGATCTGGGGGTTGGGATTTGTCATTCAGTTCAGAAATGCTTTCCACAAAAAAAAATTTCCCCCTTTCAGACAACAGGAATGATGGTTTATTTTGATTTATTCCTCCCCATTTTTTGCTATAAATATTGCAAAGTAATAAATAAACACAAAATTATAACATTCATAAGAGAAAAGAGGAAAACACCAGGTGCTTTTTCACCGAGCAAGTGTTAAGTGTTTTGTTGCTCCTGTTTTTGATTTTGACAAGGGACACAGGATCATGGAAGAACAATGAAGTCAGAGTCACACGACTGTTAAAATACAAACTGAGTCCTATTAAACATTTTAAGAGTCTAGTTAAGCAAAAGTTGATTTCAATTGAACTGTACTAAACGAGAAGTGGTTAGGAGCTCTCCACCTGACAAAGAAGCTCACGGACAGACTTGTACAGAGAAGGTACAGGCGCTAAGTAAGAAAATTACTGACTGGCTATAGCTTAATGTCTAGCTGGCTGCTTCGTTCTGGTTTTCCCTCGGTTTCAATTTCATAACCTTGAGGCACTAACAGTCCTCAATTTTGGTTTGCTTACGTAGGTAGCCACGTCATTAGAGCCGACTCAGGCTAATGGCTTCCTTGTTTAAGTGAACAGGTCCCGGCTCTGTCATTAACTACTACTCCATCACCTCTGGTAGCCTCAAATTGTTCTTCCATAGCACGTGTGTTGAGGGAGATCATCCAGATTCTAATGTTCCTGTTCAGTGAGGGTGGCGTATCTGCTGTGGTGCCCCTGAATGCCTCTATCATGCATTCAAAATATACCCTGCTCTTCCTTTCATAGCTATTAACACACATCTAGATGTGATTTCCTAGAGGGCTGGGTTCATGTAGATTTTCAAAGAACATATTTTTACTTAGAAAATTTAAACATATTGGACACAACAGATAGTAATATAGCAAAACCCTATGGACTTAACACCCCAACTAACAAAGACTAACATTTTGCAATACTTTTTTCAGATTTCTTTAAAAATAAATACTCTGGTTTTTTTTATCCCCTCCTCAGAAGTAACTACAATGCTGAGGTTGGTGAATATTAATTCTGTCCATATTATAATGAGCCAACTGCCTGCCGATGTACTCAGTGAAAGAGGATGTTGTTTCCTGTGTTGTAAAAACATATTTGTTTATTCACCTACTGGGTGGACTTTTCACATTATAACATTTTCAAATTATAACAGATGATACTGCTATGACCATTTTATGCGTTCTTATTGTGCGCTCGTGTAAGAATTTCCTGAAAGCACATAGGGAGAGGTGGAATTTCTAGGATATAGTGGAACAACAGCTTCAACTTTACTATGTATTGCCAAATGGCCCTTCAAAGAAAGTGTACTAAACAATGTTCTCAACAAGAGTTACCGACTTCTCTCCTCATTAAACTGGGTACTATCAAACTCCTCCCATTGTTGTTTTTATGTGCATTTGCATATTTACTTTTTTTGTGTCCACTTAGATTTCTTCTCTTGTGAATTACGTGTTCCTATCTGTATCTGTCCCAGTGCTCCAGGAAACACATGACATGCTCAAACCAGAATAATTTAAATGGGCTGTTTACAAAGTTGAGGGCAACTTTTTTTTTTTTTTTTATGGATAAGGAATTTCTTTACTAATTCTACTTTATAGACTTTTTTATTTGTTGAGAGAGAATGACAGTCGGTTTCAGAAGAAGGACTGTGGTTTTAAAAGCCTCTTTTCTTTTCCTTTCCACTTTACTTTTGGCAGTGGGACTGTATAAATGGTTCTGGGGCAATAGGCATGTTTGCTTTGGATTTTCCCAAAAAAGGGTACTACCAGTTGAACCTCCAAGAAAGATATCCCCAATCCTGCTATCTTCTTTTGCAAGATACACTGTTTATCTTTTGATGGGGGCAATTTAATTAACCACTCTATCTCAAATAGAATATGTCTATGCATTCATTTGACATTACAGGTATGTCTTCACTCTACCTGACCCCCATGCTTCCTTTGCTCTTTGAAGACACCCAAACTTGGGTTCAAATTCTAGCTGTCACTTTCTTGCTTTACATCCTTAGACAACTTACATGACCTCTACAAACCTCTACAAACTACTAAAACTTCCCTAAACTATAAGGTAATAATAATACTTACCACACACATATATACCCTACATATATCTATATATATATATACACACATATATATACATATATATATATACATATAGATATGTATATACATACACACATATATACCCTACATACATATATACACACATATATATACACATATATATCTATATGTGTATATATATGTGTGTATATATGTGTACACATATATATCTATGTATATATCTGTGTGTATATATATGTGTACACATATATATATGTATATATGTGTATATATATGTGTATGTATATATATATGTGTATCTATGTATATATATATATATATATATATGCATAGATACACATAAAGACATAAATGATTAAGGAACATTTGCAAACCAGGCACATAGCAGATGATCAACAAATGGTATCTCCTTGTTGTTGCTATGATTAAGCATCTACCGTGTGCATACCATAGGCACTGAGGATACAGACATAAATAAGGTATAGGGCCTGCTTTAAAGAAATGTTGAAGACAGATGTATGGACCAAGAAGTACAATGATGTATTCCAGTTACCAACACAAAAGTCTGCACAAGGCAAAAATGGGACTAAAAGAAGAAATATGGGGGGGGGGCGGCTATTTAGAAAAATCTTTTAGAGGAGACGAGTCTTTTTGAGATGAATCTAATAATAACGAGTAGGCATCTCTTACACAGATTGGGAAGGAGGCTTCTCCAAACAGAGAGAAATATGAACAAAGCAGTATGAGTGAAACAGCCTATCATATTTAGAAGCAAGCAGCTTGGTACATAAGTTTCAAGCCTGGGGAAGAACGGGTAAGAAAATATAAGGTAGGAAAGAGGGGAAGGGCACAGGCTTTTAAATGTTATTCTTCGGAAAATACATTTTGAATAAAGCCTTATAGACATGAAAAGCCATGAAAGGGTTCAAAGCAATAATTAGCCAATACTAACAGAGGATCCATGAGGACAGGACCTGAGTGGAGTTGATGTTTTTGTCCAGCCCCTCCCTTTTATTTTGTGTTTTTATAATCAAGATGCTGGGGATACTATATGCTAGACCCAGCAGGGTGCCATCTGTCCCATCGATTCTTTATTGCCAGTGCTAGCAGGCTGGAACAGAGTGTGCGTGCACACATATCTGTAGACTGAATGAACGGACACATAAATAAAATAGTGCTTTGTAATTAAACATAATGATTTTTAAAACTAAAAAAAGAGTTGGGGCGCCTGGGTGGCTCAGTCGGGTAAGTGTCTGACTCTTGATTTTGACTCAGGTCATGATCTCATGGTTTGTGAGTTCGAGTTCCACATCAGGCTCTGTGCTGACAGTGGGGAAACTGTTTGGGATTCTCTCCCTCTCCCTCCCTCTCTGCCCTTCCCCTGCTTGTGCTTTCTCTCTCTGTCTCAAAATAAATAAACATGAGAAAAAAAAAAAACTAAAAAAGAGTCAAAACAAAATGTGCATTCAACTTTAAGGATTCTGCCATGAGGATGAGAAAAAACAGATTCTGAGAAACTTAGGTTTGAGTCCTAGATCTGCCATGTGACACTGAGGAGGCTCCTCTTCAAGTTCTAGCTTTTCATTTGTTTAAAAAAAAAAAAAAAAGGAAACTAGTCTCTTTAAATTCCTTCTAGCTTTAACATTCTTATTTGTTCTGAATCTCCAACTCTTCTTTGGATACCTAGTGCCACTTGGCTATGCTCTCTGGATACCTTAAATATCACAATGAATCAAATAGAAATGTGTCTTTCTTTGGAAAGTTGTTATGGAAAACGTGAACTCTGAGAAAAGGTTTAGGGAAGTTTCCCAATTAATTCGAATCTTGCAGTGACCACAGCAAAAAATGCCACGAAAATTTACTAGCTTGGGGGAGGTGGGGGAACAAAAGAGCAAAACTAAGAGGGCGTGCAAAGCATGGGATCATGCATCAGTTCCGCCCATAACGTATCTTCTCCCGTATATGCAGGTGACCTTACGCTTGTACATGTAAATTCAGAATTCCAGTCATGGTGGGTATATTTAAACAGCCATGTTTTAACATTTTGGAAAGATAGCGTGTGTCTCTCTCTCTCTTTCTCTCTCCTCCCTCTACCTCATTTATTTTTTTTCCCAGGGTGTAGTAACTCCATACGAGCCAGAATATTCTTTTCTTAGCTCCCACATCTCCGGTCCATTTAATGCACATCTCATTTAATGAAAGTTCAAAGATTAATAAGGCAAATACATTAAAATGCCCTTGGCTTAGTAGAAAGGCCTTTTCATCTGGCTGGGAAGTTACACATGATTCTGTACAACTCAGACACTCCCAGGAGAAGAGTGAGGGATCCATTTAATCTGCCTTTCCCTGTCTGTGTTTATGCTCAAGGCCACAAGGGCACTTCCCTCATGAGACTATGGGGAGGAGCCATTCTGCTTCCATAGCATGTGAAATTTCCAGCACATTTTATTTTAGAAGAGATCAAGGCTCTGAGGAAGAAAGGGACTTGACTGGCAGACAACCTCATAGACTCACATTCCATACTGTCTTTGCTCTTAGTATTCAGTCGGAAGCTCTTCAGTGTTCACGTTGTCAGCTGCGTTTCCTGTTAGTAGGAAGCAGCCAGACCCTCAAAGGATCCATTTCTCACCATGAAAGGGAAACAATTAATCAAGAGGGTTTTTTTTTTAAGTGATAGGTTTTATTTTTTAGAGCAGTATTCCCTTCATAGGAAAATTGAGAAGAAAGTTCAGCGTGTACTCATATTGTCTCTGCTCTACCCTTCAGCTTTCCCTGTTAAGGTGCATTAATGTGGTATATTTGTTACAACTGATGAATGAATACTGATACATTAGCTAAAGTCCATCATTCGCCTTAGGGTTCATTTTTGGTGATGTGCACTGGCTTCTGAACCATGTATAATGACATGTGTCCATCATTACAGTCTCATACACGGTAGTTTCACTGCCCTAAAATCGCCCATGTTCCATTTTTACCAATTTGACTGTCTCTATTGATTTGCCTTTTTCAGAAAGTTAGATAGTTGGAATTATACAGTAGGTAGGTTTTTTATTTATTTAAGTTTATTTATTTATTTTGAGAGAGAGAGAGAGAGAGAGAGAGCGAGCACGCGTGCATGTGCGAGCGGGGGAGGCACAGAGAGAGAGGGAGAGAGACAATTCCAAGCAGGCTCTATGGGGTTCGAGCTCATGAACCAGGAGATCCTGACCTGAGCTGAAATTAAGAGTTGGACGCTCAATCGACTGAGCCATCCAGGCTCTCCGGTAGCCTTTTTAAACAGGCTTCTATCACATAGCTGTTTGCATTCAAGTTTCCTGCAGGTCTTTTGTGGCTTGGATAACTCATTCCTTTTTATACCTGAACAACGTTCCATTGTCTGGATATACCGGTTTGTTTACCTACTCACCTGCTGAAGGACATCTTGGGTGCCTCCAAGTTTGGGCAATTACGAGTAAAGCCACTGTAAACATTTGTGTGCTAGTTTTTGTGTGAACATGTTTTCAATTCACTTAGGAGTGCAATTGCTAGATCATATGGTAAGAATATGTTTAGCTGTAAGAAACTGCCAAACGGTCTTCGGAAATGGCTGTATCATTTTGCTGTCCCACCAGCAATGAGTGAGAGTTCCTGTTGCTCTCCAGCCTCGTCAGCATTTGGTGTTGTCAGTGTTCTGGATCTGGGCCATTCTAATAGGTATGAAGTGGTATCTCAATGCTATTTTAATTTGCCTTTCCCTAATGACATATGATGTGGAACATCTTTTATTATGCTTTTTCTTTTGCCATCTGTGTATCCTTTTGGTGAGGTGTCTGTTCAAATCTTTTGCCCATAATTTAAGTGGGTTTCCTTATTGTTGACTTTAAAGAGTTTTTTGTTGTTTTTTTTTTTGTATATTTTGGACCAGTAGGTTTTAATAAGCTCTGAGTTGTGAGGCCAGAGAGTATGCTAAGTGTATCCTTCCCTCATTGGGATCACTATCTAGTTGAGAATTGGGATCCAAATTAACACACATGAAACACAGAAGAACACAAGACCACGGGTAATTGGTCACTATAAATGTACTTCTTTTAGTTTATGAGATACAATATGAAACCCCACTTGTATATTTTATAGTCTTATAAGCAGAATGTACTGTCCCAGGTCTTTCATTTTTGCATATTTCCTGGGTTTCTATATCTCCCCACCCCCACCACCTCCACACATAAATTGGCAATCAAGAGGCCAGTGTTCAAAGAAAAAAAGATGCTAGTGTTTGATGTTACTGGTTGGGAAGCACTCATCTTTGGTCATTTTCTAAAATGTGTCTTCTGATAAAATGTTATTTTAAGCTTTCAGATAGAGAGTTTTAGATCTAATATCCTGGCTTAAGTCAGCAGAAGCAAATACGATTTTTTGTTTGTTTTTGTTTTGTTTTTATTTTTGTTTTCCTTAGAAAGGTGACTTTGAAAGAAGGAAAGCAAGTTTAGGAAATGTCCACCCTGCTGATCTTAAAGGGAGAAAATCAGGAATATTCATCCTGCTGACATTAGGAAAGAAAATTCAGAGTCTTAGAGATTTTCTTGGAAAGCTTTCTCTATTCCCTCATCCAGGCAGCAAGGTGAACTTAATGGAAACTTAAGGGGAACACCCTTTTTTTATAAATTGAAAAAAAAATTAATGTTCATTTATTTTTGAGAGAGAGACATAGAGACAGAGTGCAAGCAGGGGAGGGACAGAGAGAGAGGGAGACACAGAATCCGAAGCAGGCTCCAGGCTCTGAGCTGTCAGCACTGAGCCCGACATGGGGCTCCAACTCATGAACTGTGAAACCATGACCTGAGCTGAAATCAGACATTTAACGGACTGAGTCACCCAGACACCCCTAAATGGTTAGGCTCTTACCCAAACTTATTTTTCAATAACAAGGAACCACTGCAATCACGTAGCACTTCCTAGTCCACAAAGCATTATCTCTTTTATCCTCATAACAACCCAAGATAGTAACGATTAAGAGTTTTCTTTTTTTTTTTTAAATTTAATGTTTATTTATTTCTGAGACAGAGAGAGACAGAGCATGAGTGGGGGAGGGGCAGAGAGAGAGGGAGACACAGAATCCAAAGTGGGCTCCAGGCTCTGAGCTGTCAGCAGAGAGCCCGACGCGGGGCTCGAACTCACGAACTGTGAGATCATGACCTGAGCGAAGTCAGACGCTCAACTGACTGAGCCACCCAGGCGCCCCTCTTTTTTTTTTTTTTAATGTTTATTTATGTTTGAGAGAGAGAAAGACAGAGTGTCAATGGTGGGGGCGGGCAGAGAGAGAGGGAGACGCAGAATCGCAAGCAGGCTTCAGGCTCCGAGCTGTCAGCACCGAATCTGACGTGGGGCTTGAACTCACGAACCTCTAGATCATGACCTGAGCCGAAGTCAGACACCTCACCCACGGAGTCACTCAGGCGCCCCCAAGAATTTTCATTTTAGAGACTAATAAACAGTCTGAGAAAAGCCAAGGGATTTTTTGAAGAATATGCCACTGATTTCAACTACAACTAGAGTATCTGACCCCAAGTCCAGTGCTCTGGAATGAAGTTCTGTCTCTGTCTCGTGGTCTGGGTTTGTCTGTTGGGACTCGCTACCTCTAAGTGATGCTGTGTCAAAGGAAATAAGTCTAGATCACTAAGTCATGTTTAGATTGGTGCTTTATAGTTCTCTCTGGTCAGCCTACTTATTTATTAATGTCTGTCACATATATTCATAGCCAGCTTCCCATTATGTATAATTCATACAGTTTTTTTATGGAAGACTTTTCAGATTCAATATAAATAGACATAGGAAACATTCACTGTATGTAATGAGTGAAATAAAGTGAAAACAATGATAGTGCGACTCTAATTTCGCTAGATAAACATACCCTACATATAAGAAATAATACTGGAAGATTATATACCAAAATGTTAACAGAGATTAAGGTTGGGTTTAGAGATTAAGGCATTATGAATAATTATGAATAATCTTAAATTGTCTTCTTTATAATTGTTCCCAATTTTCTATAATATCACATTACTTTTATAATTAGCGTTAAAAAAAAGACAAATAAATGCCACTAAAATATGACTATTATCTTCTTTGCCATGAAACTCCCCAAGCTACCTTAGGGCTCACATTAGCTGGAGGTCGACATCTCTATCATTCCTTCTTTACGGGGAGAAACTGTCATGAGCATGCCGTGCAGGGAACCTAGTGACCACAGCACATCAGTCCAGACCCCTTAAACCCCGCCTCTGCAAAACGACTCAGGGCAACACTGGAGCCAAACTGCACTACGTGGGGATTTCACTGATGCTCAGGAAGGAAAATTGTCAGCTGCTGAGCTTATCTGGGTCTGAAACATAACCAGAGAAACAAAACTCACTTTTAAAATCCAGAAGGTAAAAGTAGACCCGTGGCCAGCAAGGGCTGAGCGGAACTGGAATAAAATAGAAACAAGTAACAGGAGCCAGACTGGCAATGAAATGAGGAGTTTGGGCAGTTGTTAGTAGCAGCCCTGTAGCGGCTGAGGTGCCTCCAGCATCGCTGGCTGGTTAGTTATCTTGTCCTATGGCTAGGATGGGGTAGGATGGAAACATCCTGTTTAAAAATTAAAAAAAAAATTTTTTTTTTAATGTTTATTTATTTTTGAGACAGAGAGAGACAGAGCATGAATGGGGGAGGGTCAGAGAGAGGGAGACACAGAATCTGAAACAGGCTCCAGGCTCTGAGCTGTCAGCACAGAGCCCAACGCGGGGCTTGAACTCACGGACCACGAGATCATGACCTGAGCCGAAGTTGGATGCTTAACCGACTGAGCCAACCAGGCACCCCTAAATTTTTTTTTAATGTTTATTTATTTCTGAGGGAGAGAGAGAGACAGAGTATGAGCAGGGAAGGGGCAGAGAGAGGGAGACACAGAATGTGAAGCAGGCTCCAGGCTCTGAGCTGTCAGTACAGAGCCCGACGCGGGGCTCAGACTCATGGACCATGAGATCATGACCTGAGCTGAAGTCGGACACTTAACTGACTGAGACACTCAGGCGCCCCTGGAAACATCCTGTTGAAAGGGGAAGACAAGAGGTTTGTATGTCATGTCATGAAAACAGATAGATGAAACCATATATATATATATGTGTGTGTGTGTATACATATATGTATGTGTACATATGTATACATATATACATACACACACACACATATATATATCCACAGGATTATATATATCATCTATATTAGAATATATATTTAATATACATCATCTACATTAAAAAATGATTGCAATTATCCCTAAAATCTTTGCTAGAAGACATCTGAGTCCTAGGTAATGTAATGTGAGGGGCAGAAGAACTCATGCCATTACAGCTTCTATTACTATGTGTTAAGATTTTGGCTATCCAAGATTCCTCTTCATCTGATTTACATGCTCGTGGTTTTAACTCTGCAGAGCCCCTTTCTGACCCAGTGCAAAATAATCTTTCCACCAGAATTTATATCCTCTGATTCATGGTCTGTCTAGGAAAGTTACTCATTTGCCATTCCAGTTGGTTGTTAAGGCCATGCTGCCGGTTCTTCCAGGGATATCTGTGTTTCTTAAAAAAAAAAAAAAAAAGGACAACCAAAACCCTCAAATAATGAATCTCTGCTGGGAATTTTATCCATCCTGGGAGAAGCACTAAATGGCTTTTATTTTATTTATTTTTTTTTTTAAATTTTTTTTTCAACGTTTTTTATTTATTTTTGGGACAGAGAGAGACAGAGCATGAACGGGGGAGGGGCAGAGAGAGAGGGAGACACAGAATCGGAAACAGGCTCCAGGCTCCGAGCCATCAGCCCAGAGCCTGACGCGGGGCTCAAACTCACGGACCGTACCGCGAGATCGTGACCTGGCTGAAGTCGGCCGCTTAACCGACTGCGCCACCCAGGCGCCCCACTAAATGGCTTTTATCAGGTCTTCCCAAATCATGCTATCTGAGAAGACTCCTCTGGTCCCGAGAAAGCAAGGCACACACTTGCTTTGTTTTGCCCAAAGGCACCAGCCGGCTGCTAGCCCTGTTTGGGGCAGCACACTTCTAAGAAACTTGCTCAAACATATCCATCTTATTACGGTTATCCTTAGTGTCTGGGAGCCACTGCTCTTCTAATTGTCTGGAGTTGTATGATCTTTGTCCAATTACTGTACACACTAGTTTTAAGAACTTTTTATTGATGGAAAATATGACTCATGGTGGTTTTCTGTATACTGTGTTGTTTTAAGATCCTGCTACCCAACGATCTTCATTTGCTCAGGAGCACTTGAGTTCTAATGGCTTTTTCTGCCATGGAGTCTATAAATAGAAAGTGTGCTTACTTTTGCCAGAGAGGATTTTTTGTATTATCATGAATTGCAGTTCTAGAGAAAAAGGAAGAATTTCACGATAGGCAGAAGATATGTCCAGGATAGGAGACATCTTTGAGTGTCTTCGGTTAGACGCTGCCTGCACCACCCTCCACAGAACAAGATGAAGAAATCCTTGACTTGGGGGGGGGCAGGGGGAGGCAAAGAGAAATCATAACATTTCCCTTGACTAGTCATTCCAGACATCTTGAACGGAGGCCATGAATTGACAAAGAAAAACAAAGACTGCCATTTGGCCCCCCCTTGCCTAAAGCCTGGGCTAGATCTACTCAACAGAACTTCTGCCTCAGGAACCCAAAGCTGGTGCTAAAAAGTATGTAGGGAAGAAGGGGGATGAATGGGCACAGTCAAGTCTTGGTCACTCAAGCACGCGCTTTGTGAAGTACTTAATTGGTGAATCTCAGTTTCCCATCAGTTGTGCTAGGGGAGAAGCAGAGCTTTTACTGAGGCTATTGTGGCTGAATCTGTCCTTTTAGGGTTAAATTCAAACCTCACTTCCTCCAGGCAGTTTTTGCATCCTTGAACAGAACATCTAATGGCAGATGTTTTTGCTGGAAAAGACCTGAGTCCCATGTATGCCTTTTCTGGTGCACAGAAGTATTCTAATTACTTGTGTGTACATATGTTCTGTCTACCAGAGTGTAAGCTTTTGCAGAAAACAGGTTTGGGGAGAACTAACACTGAGCGCTTAAAAAAGGAAGAACCTTACATTTTCAGAAAGGGATCTTTTATTTCAGAAACTATCTGGAGCTCACTAAAGAGACTACCTACAAAGAATCTAGGCTACATTTTTGGGGTTTGGAGGATGCTCCATCCTGCAAGTAGAGAAGAAGGGATCCCAGAAGTCTTTCTTCTACCCGGGGCAACAAGAGAGGATTTATTAGGATGTTCTTGGCAGCTTTGAGGAGAGGGTTTATATATTTTGTGTTGTTTTCTTCTTGCTCCATGAGAGCTGGTCCCAGTGTGTGTGTATGTGTTTGAAGTCTGCACAGGAAATTTGGGTTATGAGAGCCTCAGCGCTAGATGAATTCCAAGGCCCCGTGAGCATGGGCCAAACCATGGGCCAAGAGCAGTGCAGAATGCTGGCCATTGTGTGAAAAATTGGGGCAGGAGGGAAGGATGTTTACTGGCCTAGTGGCAAGGAAGCCAATGGTTTGGGGTCTGGGAGGGAGATGGGTAAGGACTTTGTGACACGACTATCATTTAGGATTTCCTTAGCTAGCTGTATTTGTCTAACTTCCAAGGTACCTGGCCATGACCCAGTGTGGTAAGAACATTACTGTGAGAACCTGGACCACAGTCACTGTGGAAAAAGATGTTGCCTCATTGTGGAAAGATTTTTACAATCTGCAATTTGCTATAGGCCAGCAATCCTCCCACTGACAGCCTTGAAAAAAATTAAAAATAAATTTCAAGTTTATGCATAATAAAAACTTTATGTGCCATAAAAATTGTTTCTCTGGGACTGCATTAAGATCCTTGTCTGAGCCACATCTTCTGGAGCTTGTGTTTGGTGATGTGTTGATTTAATTCTCCAGTTCATGCCAAATGAAATAAATATCCCTATTTTTGATCTGGTAACAGAGAGTGGATGGCCAAGGGACTTGCGATCACACGTTGTACTCCCTCAAGAACCAACAGCTGAATGCTCTACTTTAGGATATTATGGTTTCAGACTGGTTGGCCAAAGGCAGCCGGGCATATGCTTAATGTGAAGACATGTAGGAAAGTAATATTGAAACAAATAATTCTGACGATGCCCAAATAGTCATGCATTGGCTTGAATCGCATACACTTTCATTTGAAGTGGGTCAGCGGAACTTAGAATGTTCCATTTGCATCATCTTAGTTTGTTAGGATTATACTGACCAAAATTAATTGGGTTTGGCTCATGAAGTAAGATCAGCTTAATATTCGCTCAGTTTTTAAACTCTTCTCGAGAAACCACACGGAACCAATTCAGGTCAGATACGATATGCACAAAGTCTGAAAATCAGCTACTCCCATTGCCTGTGCCTGGCCCAGAATTCTGTTGATCTCTGATTACGGAAGAATTGAGGCTGTTTGTCCCTTAAGATAGCTGTGGCCTCCTTATGTGCATCTCTGTTCGGGACCTGGGTCCTACATGCAGTGGTAATCTGTCTCAATGGCATTTCTCCCAGCTTTCACCTTACGAAGCTCGGCCATTTGACACAGAGATGTATTCACATGTCCTCTGATGCCACTGTCTTCATGCTTATGTAGGTATACATGTATCCCTGCTCACACTGAATTCCAGAAGCACCTCAAATCTTCACAATACTAAAGGAATACATATGGGAACAGAAAGCTATTCAAACATAGACCGGACTTCTTAACAAAAAGAACGAGCTACATTTCAAGTGCGAATAAGTGTTATTACTGTCTTTCTCAAGGGGGTTTGACAAATTTCTTCAGATATTGCATACTTGAGGAAAAACCCCAAAGGGAAGTGTACGAACAATCTTTGTATTTCTAAATTGAGGGGTTTCAATTCTAAAATGAATGATCTCCACCCATTAAACAAAGTGGGGAAATGAGACACCAGAGGACTGCAGAAACGTGTTCCATGGGAGCCAGCAGTATATAGTGAGTCACTGGTCATAGCCTAGTCTATGCAGCCTGGATTCTGCTTTCCTCCCCAAATCACAAACAAGCAATTCTAGCTTACGTTTATATCCTTTATTTATGTAAGTTATTTATCTTTTTTTAATTCCAGTAAATGGAGGATGGAAACTATGATAAAAAATCATTTTCCAGTTTGGAGTGGACATATTAACATAGACAATGCTTTTCTACTGTTGTTATTCAATGAACACAATTGTACAGTAGCAAAGTCTAGGGGCGCCTGGGTGGCCCAGTTGGTTAAGTGTCTGACTTGGGCTCAGGTCATGAGCTCGTGGCTCATGAGTTTGAGCCCCGTGTCGGGCTCTGTGCTGACAGCTCAGAGCCTGGAGCCTGCTTCCGATTCTGTGTCTCCCTCTCTCTCTGCCCCTCCCCCGCTTGCACTCTGTCTCTCTCTGTCTCTCAAAAATAAATAAATGTTAAGGAAAAAAAATAAAGAAAAGTCTCATTGCAAGGTGATAAAGAGGAATCACCAATGTTTGGAACAATAATGGCTCTCGCCAACAATTTTTCATTTCGTTTTATTTCATCTCATGGAAAAATCTCTTGCTGCAAATATTTGTCTAACCGATATCCACACAGGTGCATACACACAGAATCATACTGTATATTTAAAGCTTCCATTTTATATTCTCACCAGTACCATTTTATATGGTACCATTTAAGTCCTCAGAAAATGGCAGCATTATGACACAGATTCCTTCATTATCTCATAACTGATTATCCTGATTCTATATAACATTTCCTACATGTAGGCAGATTAAAAATAAAAGTCAGGGGTGCCAGGTGGCTCATTTTAGCCTCTGACTTCAGCCCAGGTCATGATCTCGCGGTTTGTGAGTTCGAGCCCTGTATCGGGCTCTCAGCTGACAGCTCAGAGCCTGGAGCCTGCTTTAGATATTCTCATTCTCTCTCTCTCTCTCTCTCTCTCTCTCTCTCTCTCTCTCTCTCAAAAATAAATAAACATTAAAGAAATAAAAATAAATTAAAAAATAAAAGTTAGAGTGGGGATCCTGGGTGGCTGAATCGGTTAAGCGACTGACTCTTGATTTTGGCTCAGGTCTTGATCCTAGGGTTGTAGGATCCCTCCATACTCACTGTGGAGCCTGCTGAAGATTCTGCCTCTCCCTCTGCCCCTCTCTCCTGCTCGTGTGCACTCTCTCTCTTCAAAAAAAAAGGTATGAAAATTTCAAACATATACAAAAATGGAGAAAATAATACCACAAACCTTTGCACACAAATCAATTAACAATATTTTGGGACAGGGTCAGGATTCGATAGTTTGTCAGGTGACATTTAAAGCGTAAGGAAGTGGTGTGGCTTACATCACTCGCCCATTCTCATGTTAGGATTCTACTAACTTAGTAATGACATTTATATGGGGAAACAGTTCTTGACTAAAGTAAAGGGTAACTGAGGAAGTTTCAAATGGGGAGCTGGTCAATACAGCACAAAAGATTCCTGTACTCATCATGTCACTTATGGAGTTAGCAATTACAAAGCACCTATAACATGCCAGGCATTGTCAGGCACTGGGAGGCAAAGGTGTGATCATTGGTGCCATCCTTCCCGCAGGTGACAGTTTGATTGAGGAAGGAAGCCAGCCCCATCTCGCAGCTGACCTCTGCCACAAAAGAACAGCATGGACTAGGGTGGAAAAGATCAATCTGGTTTGATTTATCAGATCAAACCAAAGATAAATTTGGTTTCATGGGAAACTCAAAAGCAGACTCTCAAAAACAAACAAACAAATAAAATACTAGAGGAAAAGGAAAATTACCATAGAAACGACTCCCGTGCAGTGGATGATGTGTAGCTCACTGAATTTCTGCTGAGGTGAGTGCAGCCATAAACCAGCCTGTGCGGATTGATCTGAAGCCCGTAAAATGCTGAAGACTGATACGGACAAACACTGCCAGGGTATAGTTGCAACCTAGACAGTAAGAGCCAAGGAGGGAGGTTTCCAAGAACCTTCAGAAGAAAAAGTCTTCTAAGACACATCAAGAAATGTCTGCCAAGTATGCTTTAAATGTTTTTTTTAATGTTTATTTATTTTTGAGAGATAGACAGAGACAGAGTGTGAGCAGAGGAGGGGCAGAGAGAGAGGGAGACACGGTATCTGAAGCAGGCTCTGGGCTCTGAGCTGTCAGCACAGAGCCCGATGCTGGGACTCAAACTCCTCAATCGCGAGATCATGACCTGAGCCAAAGTTGGATGCTTAACCGACTGAGCCACCCAGGCATCACCACTAGTATGCTTTAAATAAGTAAATCCCACTTTTATCTTTAAGTGTCTTCAAGGCAAGTGTCTTCTGATGTGCTGAATGACAGACAACTGGTACAGCAAAGGCTCTGAAAAAGGACTGGTCTATATTGGGGCAAATAATGAGATAGAAAGAAGAAAAGAATGGGGGGCATGGAGGAATAATGAAAGAAAATAGAGGGTTCAGGCTATGATGCATGCATAAATGAAGTCCCACAGTTTACTAGAAAGGCAGCCCTGCAGAGCAATGAAGAATACACACTTGGCAGCCTAATCGCCTGGGTTCGAATTCTGTCTCTACCATGAATTAGCTGTTTGTTCAGTGAAGAATTTTTCTGTGCCTCGACTTACTCATGTGTATGGCAGGGATAATAACATTTCTGCATAAAGTGGGCTTGTTGGGAAGCTTATTTACAGCATGACGGATAATGCCCTCCCCTGAGTTCCTCTTAGAAACAATGATGTGTTCTGCATCTAATAACCTCACCCTAGGTTCCTGCATGTTTGTTTCTGACAAACCTCCGGATAACGAAATTCTATCATTTATCCCCTTGAAAGGCCCTGATTACCTGGTTGGACAAAGCCTCTGGCCTCTCATTTCTGCAACCGTCTGACTGTCACAGAAGAAAACCCAACACAAGAAATAACATCTGTGTGTATATGTGTGTGGGATGGGGGAGAGAGAGATGGAAAGACAGGGATCGAGATTGAGAACCAGACCTTCTGAAGGTTAGCAAGCAAAACTAGGGCAGAAATAGAAACCACAAGTATGGATGCATTCAAACCAGAATTATATAGGAGCTTAGGAGGAAAGAATATTATGTCCTGTTGTGGTTTATCCACAAGCTGGAGTGCTGGGCCAATCCTGGAGATTCCAAGGCTGTTTTCAACTCATAAATTCCTGTGTTTTAGAAGAGCCAACTGATTCTTCTGTTGACAGGCCAACTTCCTAAGATAATGTCTCTACCTTCTGCACTGCAGAGATGTTGGAACAGGACTGTTTCTTCAATTTTGTAGGTTGCTGTGACAAAAGACCACCACGAGTTCCTGAAATGGATCTCAGTTCCCTCTCAGGGCAAAGATCTTCCCTAGAATTATTTAAGTATATCACTCCTTCTTCGTCTTTGTGTGTATTCACCCTTTTTTCCCGCTCTGGTGGTTAGAAGAGTGTCTTAGGATTTGTTGGCTCTCACTCCCTCTAGCCAACTCTTTACCTGCCTCCACTCTCCACTTAAACGCCTCTACTTGGAAAGATGGGAAGGTGGGCTGTGACCATACTTGTTGGATATCTTTTTGGCCATCCCTCTAAAAAAAGAACTGTCCTGATACACCTGAAAATTTTCCTTTAATATCATTTGAGCAAAGGGCACCAACACCCAAGGTAGTGTCCCAAACAGTCCAAGGGAGAGGGGAAATCCCACTAAAAACAATTCGGTTCTTGTGGGTGAGCCTTACCCTATCCCCGTGCTCCTCTTCTGAAATGCAAACACTTTGAATTACCTAACCACTTGAGAATCTCGAAGGGTGAAGACATATCCTTGGATTGTTTTCCTCTAGGAATCAAGGAAATGAGTCTAGTGACTGGGCATCTGGAGAGGAGGCACAGTCAAAGGGAAAGGAGAGTGTGGAAGGGAGAAATTCATGGGGACAGGAAGAATCACCTTGCCCATGGGACAATGTAGTCAGGGGAAAGCACTGTTCTGTCATTCACATGTTTGCAAGCTTTCATTCACAGCTTCTCTGTAGCTCAGTGTCTTAATAGGCAAAACAAAGATGATGATGCATGTGTCCTAGAGTTGTTGAGAAGATGGCAGGATGGGACAGAGAACTTTGTAAAATATTCCACTAAAGGGTGGGTGGTAGGGTGCTCCCTGCAGACACAGCCCCACGACCTTCTGCCAAAGTAAAATTTCCCAGAAAGCCAGTTTTAGTGTAAAATGTATGCCTAGTGTATGTTCTATTCAAAAGTATAATTCTTCTCTGCAAATCTCTAAGTAAAATGTTGCCCTGAGATGATTGACTATGTTTATCCCATAGCTTTGTAGATCTCTCGGGACCCCCGATATGAGTATCTTGAATAACGTATATAAGGCCTCTGGTGGAAAGTTGTTCCTCAACATGGGTTAGATACTCACATTTATAAAAGTTATTATTATTATTATTATTTTTTTTTTTATAAAATTTTTTTTTTAACGTTTGTTTATTTTTGAGACAGAGAGAGACAGAGCATGAACCGAGGAGGGGCAGAGAGAGAGGGAGACACAGAATCGGAAGCAGGCTCCAGGCTCTGAGCCATCAGCCCAGAGCCTGACGCGGGGCTCGAACTCCCAGACCGCGAGATCGTGACCTGAGCCGAAGTCGGACGCTTAACCGACTGAGCCACCCAGGCGCCCCAGTTATTATTATTTTTAATAGTATTCCTTTACAGCTGTCCCAAAGGACAGACCTGATGAGAACACGGACATGTTCATCATGAACCCTGGACAATTTGGTTCTGTTTTGTAGACGGAGAAATTGGGTCTCAGTCTCAATCCCTTTTTGTCTCTGGTGTTGAATTTATCCCATTTCACTGAGATTGCTATTCTTGTGTGTGGGTTTCATACTGAAATGTAAATTTTGGAGTGGGAGCCTAGAGCTGCCAGCTGTTCATTTCTTCCTCCTATTTCTTCATTCATTTACTCACTCACTCACTCAATTACTGATTCAGTCAAAAGTAACTGAGCGCCTGTTTAAATAGGGTGATGTGAGAGGTATTATAGAAATACAAATATGAGACAGAGTCCTTAAAACCTACGACGTCATCATCCAAAGCCTTGCTGGTACAAGATTGCACAATGAAGCAAGTCCTCATAATACAAGAAAAGAATAAACTGACCATTCACAAAGCGAATGGACCCATTCCAACATTCCTCTTTAACTCAAATATCTACCTCCTCTCATAATATCAATGTCTTTATTGGATAGTTTTTTTTTTTTATTTTTTTTTAACGTTTATTTTTGAGACAGAGAGAGACAGAGCATGAATGGGGGAGGGGCAGAGAGAGAGGGAGACACAGAATCGAAAGCAGGCTCCAGGCTCCGAGCCATCAGCCCAGAGCCTGACGCGGGGCTCGAACTCACGGACCGCGAGATCGTGACCTGAGCTGAAGTCGGACGCTTAACCGACTGAGCCACCCAGGCGCCCCTATTGGATAGTTTTTTGATGACTAGTTGAAAATGCGCTGGCAAAACAATGCAAAAAAAAGTGCAAAATGACACAGTGAGGCAATAGTCAGGATTTTATAACATCAATGCAATTGATGGAGGTAAAGTCAATCAGGTAGAAAGCTCTTGACAAATTAAACTCTAGCAGTGTTTGATCAGTCAATTATTGAAAAGGAGAAAATTGACAAAGGTGATGGTGTGCTGGGACTTCCAAGGAGAAAACGGTCCTTGGGGAACCGATAAATCTTTTAATACTTTTGCAAAAATTATCCTGTCTGTGGGCATATTGAGAAACCCAAGCATGAAATAAAATTAATTGTATTGTGCTATGATACAATTTTATTAGATGAATTCTGCCCTAAATCGCCAACATTAATTCTTTGTCCTAATATTTAGCACATAACTACAATGATAATCCATACAATAATAAAATAAATCTAACTTATTAAATGTAAGGTAATTAAGTTTTCTTCATAATTTTTTTCATAATTTTTACTTTTAATTTTCAAATTTCCCACCATTTCCTATGTCTACTTTTGTCCCTGTTTTCAATGGATTCAGTTTAAGCTTCTTCTGGTACTAATTAACCTCAGATAAAAAGAACCTCTCATATCTGCTTACATGTTATATTTGACCAGAACTCTACTGTTTGCAAATACTTTAACAGACCTTGGCTCACTTAACTGTCAAAAGAACCCTATCGTTAGCATAGTGTTTTCTCTGTATTATGTAAAATAATATTTAAGATAGAGTAAGTTGCCAGTTTTCCTAACCTTTTAACTCTTCTAATAACCACCAAAATCTCATCTTTCCCAGAAATTCTGATCCACCCATCCCTTAATGGGGGTGGGGGGCAAGCCTTTCAGTTTTGATTAAGAATCATGAATACTTCAAAAATGGAGTCAATTTCTATAGGCACTCAGCAGCCAAGATTTGGTTAAACCTTACCTTCTACGATTTGTGTTACAAAAATAATTTTGTGTTCCCAAGCATAAAGTTACAATATTGAGTATACAGTTAAAATCATCTGCAATCCCAGGTTTCTGGCATGTCTTACTGAGTCATATACCCACCCCTTTCAACGCCAGGTTGAAAATCACTTGAGCAAGACCACAGAGCCGTCAAAGAGCCACTCCATCCCTTGGGCTTAGGCCTCTGACTGTATCTCAGTTCTCTTGTCACTACAGGAGTCCCCTTCAAGTTTTATGACATTTAAGAGCCAGTATGTGGCCTACGTACAGAGAGTTAACCCATGGTTCCAGCAAGGCATGGAAAACTGAGAGCGTGTGAGCCTCTTCACATTCCACATGACTTCAGAAAACTGAAATACTCCCATGGGGCTGGAATAGACAGAAGCCCCTTGGACTGGTTGCCAAAAGATGGGCATAATTCAGAAGGTGGGAGTGTTTCCAGGTAAGAGAACAGATATGACAGAGGAGGAAGGTTTAGGCCACAGTTACAAGGGTGATAAAAGGCAGTCTAAGCAGGGCAGAACTTCAATCAGCAGGACAGAGGAAGGTTGGGAGGACACTTTCAGGATGTGAACAGGAAGTGAGACAAGGAAAGTCATGTGATGCTTCTGTAAAGTGGGAGAGGATCCTAAGACAAAACGTGTGAATAGAGACCCATGAGAAAGAAGGTTATCAAAATACCTATAGACTAGACAGTCTGAGTGCTAGCAGGGTCTTCATGGAATTCACCATTTTTCTAGCGCATAAATCCTCCTTCACTTTCCTCAACAGGTCATGAAGACCAGAAAAATGGAAGGGCTAGGTAGGAATGGATGGTGGAGTACAACACCGAGGGTGGAGTGAGTGCAGAGGGCACACGGAAGAGAGAAGTACCTTCTTTAAAGCTAAAAGGTACTATCCTGTCCTCTCTCCTTGCTGTCTTTCCACACCCTTCACCAGTGCCTGGGAATTTCTCTCTAGCTTCTTTCTCCCCTTGGTGTGGGATCTATCCACTGAGAGTGGATCTCCCCAAATTTTTCAGGTAGGTGTTAGAAATCTGAATCATGTGGTCCACTGACTGACTGCATCCTGGATCTGGGAATATAATTTGCAGAGCAGTGACTGGGCAATCTTAGGGGAATGTAGGTCAGGTAGGCCCAGGCGAATCACCATCACTGCCCACTGGGGCTCCAGGCAGGAGATACTATAAACTGGTAGCTGACTTTTCCTGAAACAGATAGGGCAGGCCACCAGCATCTGAAAGCCCCAAGGTACTGCGGAATTGTTGCTAAGGATGTACAGAGACTGCTACCTTTGCCCACTTCTGCCATCTGACCTTGCCCAGCTGGCCTCTGACTCTTAATTCCAAAAGTCGTCATTGCAGCATGTCTAGGCTTTTGCTGATATATGACTAAAATCATGTTTTCTCTAATCACTATTCAGGTTTTAATATTTATTGGATCATATTGTATGCCAAGGACTAGGGAGGCAAAGACAAAAAGAGAGGTTCCCTGTCCTGAAAGGACAAGAAGAAAACAATAGGAAGACAGACATTCATAAAATAATGACATTAGAATATCACACTGGCTATAATGAACTGCATCTTGAATGTACACACTGAGTTCCTATTTTTAGGGAAGGCCCCCTAGAGTTAAGGGGAATTTGGTTTCTACTTTAATCTAATTAAGTTATTGGCAACTTTATTTTGAAAAATCTTCGGGCATACTAAATTTAAGTCCAGCAACATTTTTCATGGTTCCCCCTTTTTTTTCCCCTCTAAGGTGAATTTTTTTTTTTTTTTTTTTTGCTTGTAGTGGTAGCATTGAGGGGCCAGGAGGAGTGGGCAGATGGTGTTTGCATTGCATTGCCCATTCCATTTGGGGAGTTATGCAATCAAGGGGAAAAATGCATTTTCCACCCTTGAGGTCCTTTGATCACTTTTGCTCTTACATAACTCCCTAACAGCTGGAGCTGTAAACTTTAAAATTGGCCGGAACATAGCTCATATTGCGAAAGGAAATTCAACCCAAATTTGAAGAGAAACAGCTAGATATTTTAAAAGCGATTCCAGTATTTGTGTTCTTTAACATTTAGTGAGTGCTGGTGATGTTCGGGCCATTAAGCAAAACTCCCCGCCCAGACATGTCGCCATCTTGATTGGGACTGCCATCAGCTAGGCCTGGCTCAGCAGAATGGGGTACTTTCTTATCTTTCTTTTCATCGCCAACCTCCAGTCTGCAGCAGCTCCTCTGCCCACAGACAATCAAAGGAATGCTTGCTCTAATGCTGGGCTGCCAGGAGTAGATGCTTATCGATCTACCCACTCCTCCTCCAGCAGCCACCAGGTGCTCATTGGTTTGCTTTGAAAACACGTCTGCTCCATTCAACAATATCACTTGTTCACTTACGATGCAAAAGGTATCCTCCACTACCTAGTCCTTCCCGATCTTTCTACCTGTCTCCTACCTACTTCTTCTTCCTCCCCCACTTCCCCTTCTTCCTCCTCTTCCTCCTTCCTTTTTAAGTTTTGGATATGAGCTTGTATCTGCGCAAGTGGAAATAAATCTGTACAAAGCACGTTTGTTGCTATAACTTCTGCATCTCAATGAAAAAGAGTCAACTCAATTAAAACCTACTTTTTCAGAATCAATAGCTTCTTCAAAGCTGCATTAACACTTAAATACAGTTAGCACCAAATGCAGAAATGGATCTGTAAAAAGATTATTAAACTTCTAAATTGCTTAAATGAAATTAAAGGGAGGCAAATTTGTATTTTTCACAGTGAAGCAATGCACTGGAATCATGGATACTGGAGAGTCAAAAATTCAGAGTTCTGGGGCACTTGGGTGGCTCTGTCAGTTAAGCTTCTGACTTCGGCTCGGGTCATAATCTCACAGTTCGTGAGGTCAAGCCCCACATCGGGCTCAGCACTGACAGCTCAGAGCCTGGAGCCTGCTTCAGATTCTGTGTCTCCCTCTCTGTCCATCCCTCACTCACACTCTGTCTCTCTCTCTCTCCCCCAAAAATATATAAACATTTAAAAAAAATAAAAAAGAATCCACAGTTCTGAGGTAACAAAAGACCTAAGTATCTAAGTTCTTTCTGTTTTTCATTCTTCCCTATCAAAGAACTGTGGATGTGTAGAATTAACCATTAGCAGCAATTGGTGCCTTAAGAGAGACTTCAAATCTACATCTCCAGGAATGGCAGGTTGCAAGTGAGGAAGGTGACACATGTCACCTTGATGTATTTAGACGTGGTAATCGCCAGTTCAAGAGCCTCTGCTCCAAGGTACTCCAGGATGGCTGCTCCAGGATGACAGGGAAGCAGTCACCCCTCCCCACAAAAATTCATGGTTCTCAGGGGTCAATGAATATTTCATACAGGGAAGGCAACATGGTTCCCTGAAGGGTCAGCTACCTTTGTCTTGACCAGGACGCCTCCTCAGCCTGGCCACCAACCATTCTGAATTCACCTAAAATATCAACACAGGAGAGAAAGGGCTAATTCAAGAGGAGGGAGGCCTTGCTTCCTATTCCTTTGCTGCTCCAAGATTCAAATTGCTTCCCCTCTGTTTTGAAGCAAAGCCACACCTCTTCCTATTGCAAAGCTTTCAGTCTTGCCTGCTGCTTCTTCCAGTTCCTGCCTCTCTTCCCTTCCTTCTGTGGCCTTGCACACATACTCGAGACATGCTTGCGCCTGCTGTAACCACCCGTCCTGACTGCCAGACGGTGCTTCCAGGCCTGGTTTCCATCCCCTTCAGAATGTGGAGGCTGCTGATTTTGAGAAATGCCCCCAGGCACGGGGGCCATCCGGGAGCACTAGGCCTTCTAGTACTGTGAGTCACTCCGAGAGCCTTCCAGCACCAGGCCAGGCTTCTGGAAGCATCCTGAGAGGATTTTCAGGAAGGAATAGATATGATCTCTTAGGCATACAGCAAGGTTTTTTTTTTTGTTGTTGTTGTTTTTATTTTTTTTTTATCCTTAGTTTTTGGAGGATTTTGATGAAATAAAAGGCTAAGTGGAACAAGAGTTTTGTATTCATTCTTTTTTTATATTTCATTTTTTTATTCTTATTTTTAATTAATTAAATTTTGAGAGGGAGAGCATGAGTGGGGGAGGGGCAGAGGAAGAGGGAGAGAGAATCTTAAACTCTATGCTCAGCATGGAACCCAGCTAGGGGCTTGATCTCAACAAGGGTCACATCGTGACCAGAGCGGAAATTGAGAATTGGATGCTTAACTGACTGAGCCAACCAGGTGCCCCTGTTTGTTTTCTAATCTATATGACATGTATATTGCTTATGCTGGTGTCATGAAATGCTCATTTCTTTCATGGTTAAGGATTAACTATTTTTGGCTTTTTCTTTTTTTCTTAAAATTTTTCTATTAACGTTTATTTTTTTGAGGGAGAGAGACAGAGTGTGAGTGGGGGAGGAGCAGAAAGAGAGGGAGTCAAAGAATCCGAAGCAGGATCCAGGCTCTGAGCTGTCAGCACAGAGCGCGACACAGGGCTTGAACTCACCAACCGTGAACTCACCAACTGTGAGATTATGACCTGAGCCAAGGCTTAACCAACTGAGCCACCCCGGCGCCCTAGGATATCTTTTTGTTTCTACAGAGATGTTGCACTGCCAAGCACAGGTATGTTGATTAGGCAGACACTGGGGTAGAAAAATAGCTTACAAGTCAAGAAATAAACTCTTCATAAGGTTTACTGTGGCAGGTGCTCATTACTATTAAACATGAATAGTAAAGATGCTGATGATGGTGACAAAGATGATGGTACTTCTCACACTGTGGCACATGCTGTGGGTGTGGGAGCTGATGACTGACATCACTGGCCAGCAGGCTGCAAGCAAACACAAGGC
The DNA here is from genome assembly GCF_028018385.1 of Neofelis nebulosa. Taxonomy (NCBI): domain Eukaryota; kingdom Metazoa; phylum Chordata; class Mammalia; order Carnivora; family Felidae; genus Neofelis; species Neofelis nebulosa. Next base: position 105,362,374 of record NC_080782.1, read on the forward strand.
TTCTGCTGACCATTGTCCCCCCACAATTGTTCTACTCAGTCTAGCTATGACTCTTTGCCAGAAATGGGCTACTAGGTCATAAAGTTTGCTGGCTTTGTTACAAGTTCATTTGTGACCATGCAGCTTTTTCTCAGTGGAAGCATTTCTGGCTAAAGGGAAAAATAACTTATGTCCTTAAAAAGGAAGGGGTGTGTGTCTAACTTGTCTCACCTACTGGAGAGTTAGTTGATGATTATAAGAATCTTTGCCAAATATGATTTCCTTGAAACTTTCTTATTGTTTGAAGGTGTTTTTTTTTTGTTTGTTTTTTGCTTTTTTTCTTTTTTTTTGTTCTCACTGGAAAGAATCCAAGAAAGAGCCTGATGGGAAGTGAGAATTTTAATATTGTCCATGCTTTACCTTTATTTTCTTTCAAACAACTTCCTTTCCAATAATGATCACGATGATAATAGCTGACATTCCTTGAGTTCTTGAGGCCACATTGTATATTCAATCCTCATAAGACATTTTTCTCTAAATGCTGCTATCCCCATTTGACAGACAAGGAAAGGGAGTCACAGACATGTTTAATAACGTGCCCAAGGTCATGCAGGTAATTATAGATTGAGACCCAGGCATTCTGACTTCAAATGAAGCTCATATCATGATGTGATAACAGTAACTATCATCGTCCACTAAGATTTGTGAGGTCTCCCTCCGTGCTAGGTTCTGAATTAAGACTGAGCATACTGAAACAAGCAAAGCAAATATAGTCTTCATGGAATTTAGAATCTAGCAAAAGAGTATACAAAGTTAGTAATTAAATAATTCTATAATTAAAAACTATTATATGTAGAGAGCAGATGCCAGGGGACCTATTAGCTCTGTGAATACACGACATTTACGGTGGGATCTGAAATAGCATGAGTGAGAAGATGAAGTAGGGGTACATGGGAAAGGGGTCCGAAGAAGGGAACAGTTGCTGACAACAAAGGCTGGTGATCTCCATGTTCCACTGAATACACAGTGACCTCGTGTGACACACAATTTGTTTCATGAACACTTCTTTGAAAGTACAGAATAAGATGTGAATATGTTTATCTACACAAATGGTCATAACTAGAACATCTTTCTAGCCGGGGAAGAAGTTGCTTAGTGGTAAGAATGAGAAGAGGATGTTAGGATGACAAAAACATGTCAGGTAAGAACTGGTATTGGACCAAATCAACACCCTGAGGGATCCCGAGGAAGCCAGAGTGGCTGTACCCAAGGGAAAAAGACACACGGAGACAAGGAGACTTTTTGCGCAGAGGCAAAAAGACATTGTCACATTAAAGGTAACTATGTTTTCCCTTTTTTCCCTATGCATCAGAGCTATAAGGTATGATTATTGTGTTTCCAAGTAATCCACAGAACTCAAATATTAAATGAATTATAAAGTCAATTAATTAAACTTTGTGGAATATACCAATTAATGGACAGGAACTCTAAATGTCAACTCAAATAGGCATCGGAATTTAGTATATTCCAAAGACAGCATTTCCAATCAGTGGAGAAAAATGGTCTTGGGACACCTGACCATCTGTTTGGTAATAAGAAACCCAGACTCCTGATTCTTTCCTTACATAAAAATAAACTCCAGGGGCACCTGGGTTGCTCAGTTGGTTGAGCATCCCACTTTGGCTCTCATGGTCATGATCTCGCGGTTCGAGTTCAAGCCCTACATCGGGCTCACTGCTGTCATCCTGTCAGCGCAGAGGCTGCTTCTGATCCTCTATCTCCCTCTCTCTCTGCCCTTCTCCCACTTGCAGTCTCCCCAAAATAAATAAAATTATTAAAAAAATAAGCTCCAGAGAGAAAAATTATGAATATACTTTATGCTATAAAAACACTAGAAGAAGACATGTTTCAGTATTTTTATAATCTTTGGTTAGGAAACACCTTTATTACTTTATTAGCATTTCAGGCAATTTATATGCTTCAGATTTTCATGGTTGTGGAGCCTGGCTGGAAATTATAGACAACTGTCCCCAAGACTGTCTGGTTGTACCAGCCACTCTCTCGTGGGCCCCAAAGAGGAGGGTTTGACTTCTTTGAGTGCTATCACATCTCTATTCTTGCTTCCTTTGATTAAAGGCCTTGCCTACCATAGTGGCACCTGTGACTTCACCACTAACAGAAATCAGCTATTTTTATATTATGTTAGGGTTGTCACAGATATTTTGATTGCCCGCTCTGTTGAAGTGACTGCCTCATTTTAGTTGGGGATGAAAAGAGCGAATTTTTATTGGGCTTCACGGTGCTCTCTTACCCTTAGAAAGTGGTAGTGGCTCCTGGGCTGTCAGCCTTAATATACCAAAAGCACTTGAAATCAGTAAGAAAAAGGATCCCTTGTGGAAAAGTAAACAAAATATAGACAACTAAAATTACCAAGGAAGGGAGAAAAGTATTTGGTTCCACTATCAATCAAAGAATTGCAAACAAAAGCAAGATTTTTTAAATGTGCTTATCAACTTGACAAAGTTTAAAAGAATGATAAGATTCAATCTGATAAAGATATGGAGAGGTAAACAACCATGCCTTCATGGTAGGGATGTAAATTACGATACTTTTTTTTTGGCGAGTTTAGCTTAACAATATTTATGAAAAATGTTATTTGTGCATCCCCTCTCCCCAGTAATCTCCATTTGAGGAATTCACCCTCAGGAGCCAATCATAAATATGTAAACAAATATATGTACTAGAATATTTATGACTCTCTAATTTATAGTGGCCAAAAAATGTGGAGGCAGCCTAGGTGTTATATATTGCAATACGGTAATTCATCAAGATATTTTGCTTTATCTTCCCTGTATGTTACCACCAAGTCTAAGAAAATGGGTGGATTTCCTTGCCTTAGGAGAGTTGCATTTTGTATACCAAGAAGCAGAATTTGCCATATGAGAAGATCTTTCCTGACTTTTTTTTTTTTTTTTTTGTAAATTAAGTTCATTTTCAAGGGGCTAAGCTGGGGAGGGGAAACATGACACTGAATTAGAGAGGTAGAAGGGAGAAGGCCCCCAGGGAGGAGATAGGATTCTGTGGGTCCCTTGGATTGTGGGCATCTGCACTCTGCTCCTGTACTTTGTCCAGGGGTGAGAAGGAAATGGAGGCACCGAAAACACACTAAGCCTGAGCCATCTGACCCTGCCAACTTCAGCAACAATGACCAGCTCTAAGTACCAAGCTCACTGGACTTCGAAAAAACATTCAGACTCAGTGGGTGTGTATGTCCACAGTACCTGGTGTGGCTCAATGATCAGGGTGATTTCTCTGTGTAGATAAGACCTCTTGTGTGTTGGTAGGCAGGGGGTAGTGTGGGAGGGGCAGGAAGTGTCAGTGGCAACTGCCTGTGAATTTCCTCCCAGTCTGGATGGAAGTAGAGGGTAGGATTTCACTTTATTTAAAGAAGTAACCAAATTTCCCAGTTTTCCACCTACCATACCTGAGTTTTCTTGTCAAATCTGCTACAATGTACTTACTACTAACTAAATCTCTTTTCTGATAACTTTGTGGTGAGAGTGATCACCACAGGGTGAGATCCCCTGAAATCCACAGTCTCATGTCAGCTGGGAGGGAGAATCTCTCCATAAAGCCATTCCTGTTCGATGAAACTAAAATAGGTAAAAAAAAAAAAAAAAAAAAAAGGTGTACTGGGATGGTAGTTACAGAAGCCATGTGCAAATCAAAAGGAAATCAAGGGGAAACTGCTGGTTCAAAAGGACCAGGTCTAGTGCATAAAGTAAAACACCTTATGAAAAGAGGGAACAGGAAGTCTATGGAACCTCCTTATCCACTTTCCACTCAGGAGGTAGAAATGGGGTCAAAACCTGTTCTAACCCAGTCCCCAGGTAAGGGGTCTTGGGCTGCCATGGATCGTAGTTGGATGTTCCAGCAGAACTGAGAAGTACAAAATCTTCTACACATTTGGAAGCAATGGGGGCAGAATTTGTCCCTTGGGAGTCTGGACAGGCTTTGGGTCAACAAGTAGAGGGCCATCAAGCACTTAAAATGAGGAGTATGCTCTGTTGACACAGCTTTCTTACACAGGGTTTAAGAACTTCATACCAGAAGACCTCTATGGTTCAGGTTCTGGAACTAGCCTTCTGTAGTTACTTTGACTCCAAATCTGATTTACCTTTGCAAACCAGGACTGGTCACACACATCCGAGCCAACACTAAAAGTCATGTCATAGGAAAACCTAGTCAAAATATAAAGGGTAATGAACAGTGTGCTTTTATTTTTTGGTTTGGGGCTAAACTAAGTGAAATCAGTAATTCCTTTGTTTCCTTATTTCTTACCTACTTCCACCTATGAGGGAACCTGAATGGGAAAAATGTGACTGCAGACTCAGACTTATCTCACGGTAGAGGAAAAAGCCTCTGTAAGAAAACCCTTGCAGGGCCTGGTGGCTCAGCCATTTAAACGTATGACTCTTGATTTGGGTTCAGGTCATGATCTCGAAGTTGTGGGTTCAACCCCTGCGGTGGGCTCTTTGAGAAGCATGGTGCCTGCATGGGATATTCTCTCTCTCTCTCTCTCTCTCTCTCTCTCTCTCTCCCCCCCCCCCCCCAGCTCCCTCTCCTCAAAATAAATAAATAAACATTTGAATTAAGAAAAAAAAAAGAAAAGAAGAGAAAAGCTGACCTCTATCCTGGGGTTGACACAGATCCAAAGTAAATTGATTAGTGTTAACCTAAACCATTACGCTTCTTGTCCAGGGGACCTCAATTCTTAGCACTGAGCTCAGGACTGAGGAGCCCAGAGCTCTCAGGAGAAACCTCATCCTTCTGCCTGTGTGATACACTTTGGTCATCTTCTGTATTTTCTGAAAACACTAGAAGCCACCTCTTAGGTGAGGTATTTGCACCAGATAATTTATTAGCGAGATTGGAGATGATGTGATTACACCTTGACTGATTTCTCTTACCCTAAGCAAAAGCCCAGTAGCACAACCTCAGGCCTCTATGTTGGCTCAATGCTCCCCAGGGACTTCTTGCTAACTCAAAGCAAAGAAAATTAGGCTCCTCGTTTTCTTTCCACAATACATTTTCAGGACTCTGATAGGCCTGGCACCACATAACGCCGTGAGAAACCCTGTGTGTGCAGTAAGCTCCCGAGAGATAAACTTAGGAGGAGAGTGTTTCATAAAGACTGGCAGACTATCAATTCAGTGTCTATGGCCGTTCTCCTTACATGCTTATTTTTTAAAAATATTTTAATGTTTATTTTTGAGAGAGAGAGAGAGAGAGACAAAGCATGAGCAGGGGAGGGGCAGAGAGAGAGGGAGACACAGATTGGAAGCAGGCTCCAGGTTATGAGCTGTCAGCACAGAGCCCGACGCGGGGCTTGAACTCACGAGCCATGAGATCATGACCTGAGCCGAAGTCGGACATTCAGCCAACTGAGCCACCCAGACGCCCCATCCTCATGTATTAATTAAACATTCTTTTGATCTGAATAGAATGGAAGGGCAACAAGATTACAGACATGAACTCATGGTTAACTGCAGGAACCCAGGTAACACTGGAAATGGCGCCTTAAACTACACACGTCGCAAAAGTGCTTTGGCCTTTTCTCTCAGGTGCTGGTCATACGTTTGGACTGTCAAACGCAGAGGTCACTGCAGCCATTCCGGTGAAAATCTGCACTGGATCTTTAGCAGAGAAGAGGCATGTGATGTATGTATTATTACATATATTCATTCATTAAGTTTTGTCGTCAACCCTATACCCTACCCGTATTTCATCTAGCTTTATGATACATAAGCTTGCCCTGGGTCACATGGACAGCGAGGGGTCGAAATTAGAATCGGGCCCATTTTGTTGGACGCCAAAGCTGTTTTGTTTTTGTTTTTCGCCACTCTTCTCTAGTATCTTCTATTTTGAGTACCCTGAAGGCCTTCGTTTGCTTTAGGGTTCCTAGTTTCTGTAGCTTCTCTTCTCCAAGCTGAGTTTGCCAGCAAAATGGAAATACAGCCCTCAAAAGCAAGTGAGTCACAGTATGCTATGCCTTTTCATTTTTTGTACTTGAGCCATTTAAAAAAATACATCGGGACAGGCCCTGAGCAGAAATGGCTTGTACAGAATGTGAGGGAGGATTTGAGGGTTTCAGGATATGGATTGAGAGGCCTGTCACACGCCTTTTAATAGAGGCATGCCTGTTAATCTGTGGCATGTCAGAGCCTGAACACCCGCGTGTGATGTGCCTATCACTTTACTGAAAGGAATCCCACAGGCCCATCCCTATAAGTGTTACAAGAACCCCTGCAGCCAGCTGAGCTGGGTGCCAGCCCCCAGCCACCCAGGCCAGTCCTCCCAAGGGAGAGGGTGACAGAAGGACAATGGCAGGATCGGGCACTGGCAGTCTGTGTGAGAGCTGAGACTGTCATGCAGTTATGTACGGAATCCGCAAAATGTGGCCTCCTTCATGTTCATTTCTGGTGACGCTTGAGGACATTTGCCACAGAGCAGAGGCCTCAATAAATGTTGATGATTGAGAAAAAGATTCACATAACAACATGGTGCATGTGTGTTGCCCATGTTATAAAAACAGACATAATATAACAACGTATTGGAGACAATGTTTGGCTTTAGCAATTTATAGCTCATGGAAATGGCTCCTAAAATATTAGGGCTAGGAGGAATATTACAGACCATAGACAACTCCTCCATTTACAGATGATAAAAACAGGGTTTTAAAATATATAATGACTTCTCTAAGGTTATATATACTTACTTGATATAATTGTATAGAAACATAAATGGAAAAATATATATTGGGAAAATTAGTACTTGTTTTTAGAAAGACCTTGTTTTGGAGGTAGGATCAAATATCAGGTCTGAGGTCCAGCAATTCATATTTTCTACTCCACTTAGGATGTTACAGGAAGAGACTGTAATCTGGACCCTCTGAACATTTCCTGCAGGGTAGCTGTTAGCATGGTGCCTGGAGGAGATAAGCCTCAACAAATACTGATTATCATTATTAATTATTCCTAAGAGTGGCTTGTGACTATTATTAATACAAGTATCTCCAAACATGTTTTTAAGTTTATTTATTTTTGAGAGAGAGAGAGGGAGATAGGAGACAGAGAATCCCAAGCAGGCTCTACACTGTCAGTGCAGAGCTCCATGAGGGCTGGAACTGACAAACCCCGAAATCATGACCTGAGTCAAAATCAAGAATCAGACGCTTAACTTACTGAGCCACCAAGACGCCCCATCTCCAAACATTGTTGGTGTAATACGTCTAATTTGTAAAACATTTTTAAGCATGTTTTTCCCAAACATGGATTTGTATCCATATTTAAATTGTACAGTGAAATACTCAAAGTATTATTTATAATAGAAAAATACATGAAATAGAATCAAAAGAATAAAATAGAAATTAAACATAGTTGCATATATGAACATGGGGTTCATTTTGCTCATCTGTTACTTTTTTATACGTTACTTTTGCCCGTAATAAAAAAAGGAAATGGGAAGAAAAATATTAAAAGTAAGCATTTCCTATTTCCACTTCTTAAGGATTGTCTTGTGGTACATTCCTAGTTTTCTACCTAGGAAATGACAGTAGAGAGCTCAATTAATCCCTCAAAACATCTTCTCTGACTCCCTGAGGAAGGCTCTTTCATACGAACTGAAAGGTGGCCACATGCTTCACTTTCTAGGGGAGTATCATGTGGCAGTGGACAGGTTCCAGATTAGCCTCCAAGATGGGGTTTGCAAGAGGAGAGGATGGTTATGCTAGTCTGTGTGTCTGTGGCATGGGGACCTTGCAGGAGATGAGCTATGAGCTCTTCCATCATCTCAATCCTTTCTCCCTCCTTACTGAAACTACCAATCAGTTGATTTTTCTGACGTCAACTACAAACTACTGGGTATATGTAAACACTAAATGGTGTAACAGAAGGGCTATGGTGTTATTTTCGTCGCCTCCCCTGATAGGATGAAAATTTTAAAAAGGAACAACAAACAAAAAGCCTCCCACGAACCAGCAGGCAGAATCATGAGAATCCTTCATAAAGTACCTGGCAGCCAGAAGAAAAGACGGCTTTGATTGGAGCTCCTGGGTGGCTCAGTCGGTTGAGCATCTAACTTCGGCTCAGGTCAAGATCTCACCATGTGTGGGTTCGAGCCCCGCATTGGTCTCTGTGCTGACAGCTCAGAGCCTGGAGCCTGCTCCGGATTCTTGTGTCTCCCTCCCTCCCTCTCTCTCTCTCTCTCTCTCTCTCTCTCTCTGCCCCTCCCCCACTCACTCTCTGACTCTCAAGAATGAATAAATGTTAAAAAAAAAAAGACAGCTTTGATGAAGGAACTCAAACATGCTGTTGGACTTCAGTATCATACACTCACAATCAGAATTTGAAGAAGATCCAGAAAAACTACATGGGGAGAAGGAATTCAACTGATGAGCAATGAAAGGCATTTTCTAAAGAGCAAAGTAACTCTCAGAAATGAAGTGCCTAAAGTAAGGAGCAAATATCCCCGCTGCGACCTGATCAGAGCCAAGAGGATCCAGAGGCAGGACGGGGCTGCTCAGAACATGTTCCCTGAATTCCACTGGCTGAGGGTGGCTGCCTACTCTTAGCTTAGGAGGAAATGATAGCTGCCATCAGCATTAGTATGTATCCTTAGGAGGTCAGTGTTCCCAGGTATGGATCAGGAACTTCCTGATTTTTAAAGCAAGTATGGTTTCAACTATTGTTACCATACTGTCCTGTTAACTTTTTTCTTTTTACTTTTTTTTTTTTTAACGTTGGTTTATTTTTGAGAGAGAGAGAGACAGAGCACAGGTGAGGAGGGGCAGACACAGAGAGGGAGACACAGAATCCGAAACAGGCTTCAGGCTTCGAGCTGTCAGCACAGGGCCCGATGCCGGGAACCTGTGAGTTCATGACCTGAGATGAAGCCGGACGTTCAACCGACTGAAGCACCCAGGCCTCTCTGGCCTCGGTCCCTGCATCTGTAAAGCCGGTGGGTTGGAAGAGACAACACTCCTCGCTTTAATTTCCCCAGAACAGCACAGTCTTCTAGTCTTTGGCGGTTTCATTCTCCCAGGCTTTGGGCAGCCTACCTACCTTCCTGAAAACAGGAGTATCACAAACATGAAGGACCAATGTGGCCTCTAGAGAGGGTGGGATGTGCCTAGAGGTGCCAGCACTGTTCAAACCCTGGTCCCTGGGGAAGTTGCAGAGTGGCAGGAAATTCAAGGAAGCAGCTGAAGGGGGTGGGGCGGTGGAAGGAGGTCGGGGCTGAGGCGAGTGGGGGCGGGGAGAAGAGGGTGGGGGTAGGGACAGGAGCAAAACACAGCTGCTCCCTTAGTCCCTCAGCAGGCACCACTGAGACATGCCGTTCTGACAACTAAGGGGAAGGTGACGGGAAACCCGAGAACGGGGAACCTGATCACTAAAGCTTCCAGAGACACTTCAGAGCTCGTGTTTTCCTCCAGCTTTGATTACACAGCTTAACGCTTCCAGAACTAATATTGTGTGTTTCACATGTGTCCACCCAACAGACGCCGATGATCCATTATGATGAGAAATGTAACAGAGCTCGTCGGCCTCCTGGGCTGCCCTTGTATACTTCTTCCAGGGCACCCATCCTGTCCCAGAGTTCTTTTATTTGTGTAGCTACTTTGCTTTGTCTCTCCAATCAAAACATAAACTCTACCTGGACAGGGATCTTGTCTGATGTTTTCAGTCCTGCATATCTCACACCCAGCCTAGCCGCCTGGCAACGGTAAGCCGCTCAACAGTGCTGTTCAGTGAATGAATGAATTTGCTTGTCAGCTACCTTGGCCCTTTTAATGGACAGCGCTAACTAGAAGGCTTTGAGAGCTGGAATGTTAAGGAAATAGTCTCTAGACTTTATCATGTTTCTAGATTACATGATAATGCTAGAGGACATAGATCTAGATAATAGTATGTATGTATCTCTGGATGACAAATGTCTACTTTCTTTTCTCAAAAGGAATGTTCGAAATACAAGCTTGAAACAGAAACCGAACGGATGAGGGGGAAGACCGTGACAGGACTTGGAGAAGTCGCTATACGCCTGACACCCGTGTCCCTGACCAGCTGCCTGGCGAAATGCATTTCACGGCAGTGGGTTAGACATTCTGAGGGAGGAAGGAAGTCTTTATAGTTCTTAGCTTTCCCGTGTGGAAAGTCTTAACGGACACCATGTCCATTCACAACAGGCTTTCACGTTTTTCTGGAGGTTGGGACCTGCTCATGGGGTTGGGGCTGCTAAGTAGGAGCAGAACTATCCTCACACACTCCAGTGGGAGTGACACTGAGTCAGCCAGTGCTGGGGTCAAAACCCCTCCGTCAACAGGTGCGACCAGCTTAGAAGGCTTCGTGGACCGGGCATGGCAGGGTGAGGACACGTCGGGGCGCCCAGCAGAGAGACTTCAGCAAATGCATCACTCGGTAGCTGTGCGCCAGCCACTTCCAAGGAGCGAGGAAGAGAAGAGCTTCTCCAGGCCTCAGCTCGTGACTGAGGCAGCAAGGCTGCTGAGGCCAGAGCCTGGAGAGGAAACCCACCCTCTCTCTCAAAGCTTGTCCATGCACGGAGAGAGACCAGAAGCCTGAGAACCCATGGGGTGGGGGTTCACCACACCTCAGAGCTCCTGTTTTCCTCCAGCCTTCATGACACAGCTTAACACTTCCAGGCCCAATACTTTGTGTTTCACTTGTGTCCACCCAATAGACACTGATGATACATTTTGACAAGAAATATAACAGAGAGGGCAGGGGTGGGGGAGGGAAGGAGCAGGAAAAGCCTTGTCAGAGCCCAAAGCCAGAGATCCTACTGGGGTTCATGGAAAGCCTGTGGCTCTGCTGTTCTCGCGGGCGGGGGGGGGGGGGGGGGGGTTTACTAATAATGCTCGGTAAAATGTGAGCACAGACCCTAAGAAAATTCGCATGTCTTCTTCCTCCTGGCAGAGGAGGAATCTGGGAAGTCTGGGTTTGGAGCACCTTCACACGTGGAGATTATGTATCTTCTAGTACAAAAAGATAAAAATCTACTTCATACAGCACCCACACACTAACTTCTGGACTCAGGAAGAGTTTTCTTTGTGGAAGATAAAAACTCAACGGGTTCGAAATCTGAGGCTAGCGATAGAAACAAGATGGTAACCTCAAAGACAACTTTAGAAACCCAAGCTTCCAAAGGTCAAATTTCATTCTTTTAACACTTCTCAGGCTTTTCTTCATTCGCAGTTCCTCACAGTTGAGGCTTAAATATTTGTTGGCAAAATATGAACACTTGCTAATTTACATCATGTGATTGAAAATTGAGATAAGGCCAGGTGTTAATGAAGCTGGAGTAGCACTACTCTAAAAGCTCCTGGGTTGCCTGGGTGGCTCCGTCGGTTAAGTGTCCGACTTCAGCTCAGATCATGATCTCACGGTTTGTGAGTTTGGGCCCCATATCGGGCTCTGTGCTGATGGCTCGGAACCTGGAGCCTGCTTCAGATTCTGTGTCTCCCTCTCTCTCTGCTCCTTCCTCCCTCCCTCTCTCTCTCTCTCAAAAATAAACATTAAAAATAAAATAAAATAAAATAAAATAAAATAAAATAAAATAAAATAAAATAAAATAAAATAAAATCTCCTATAATACCGTACCCGAGAAACTTTGAGTAAAAGTTAAGGTTAAAAGTCAAGTCATGTGTGTTTTGATACATAATAGCTATTATAAGCATTATTAGCTTCAAGCAATTTTCAAATGGCTATGGCTTTCAATCCTATTACCACTTCAGCAAAATTATGAACAGGAGATTCTAGAAAACCTTTTTCTTTTTCTTTTTTTTTTTTTTTTACAGTTTTTAAAAAATGTTTCTTTATTTTTGAGAGACAGAGAGAGGGAGAGGGAGGGAAGGAGGGAGGGGGGAGGGGTAGAGAGAGGGAGACAGAATCCCAACCAGAGAATCCCTGACATGGGGCTCGAACTAATGAATTGTGAGATCATGACCTGAGCCATAATCAAAAGTCTGACACTTAACCGACTGAGCCATCCAGGCACCCCTGGAAAATCTTTTTAATACTAGTACCTGGCAATGGTGCTTAAAACTTACTAATAGCCTTTTAAAAACAAAGGCAGCATCACAAAGATAGAGAGAGAGAGAACAAGAGAGACAGAGGGAGGGAGGGAGGGAGGGAGGGAGATATCTACAGGGACCAAAATCAGTGTAATAAATGTGTAAAAGAGACACAGTCTACTCTGGAGGAATCTGCCCATGTTGAGAACTTATGATATGGGTATGTGGAAGAACGAATGCAAAGACTTTGTCCCACATAAAGTGTGGAGAAAGAACAGAGACCTCCATAAACCCTATACTTTTTCCCACATTGAAAGGGTGGGAAAAAAATATCTCTTCCCTGGAAAAGACGACCAACAAGAAATCTTGTCTAAGGTACTGGCTTGGGGTGAAAAAAAAATCTCTCTGGAAAGTAGCGACCATACGCCTGCCCATGCACAAATTAAGGATTTGGATTTAAATCATTTGTACGGTTCAGGAAAATTCAATTCAATTAATTAAATTAAAAATATTTCTGGATCGGGGTGCTCCAGGATGCTTGGAAAAAAATCACACAAATCCTCCCTGGAGGGATGCACCTCAGCCCAGGCCTTTTAGAATGTGCACAGGTAAGAACAACCAAATATGGGGTCCTTGTCACGTTTTTCAAGAAAAATATGATGGCGCAAAGATGGTGGTGTAGGAGCCCCCAGCCTCTATCTCCCCACAAAGAGGGATAATCAGACAACTATTCACGAATGGAAATAGCTCTGGGAAAGCTCAGGAGTTCACTGAAGAAGCTTCAGCGATACAGTGGAGCACACAACAACAATAACAACAACAACAAAAACCTGAGAAATGCTGCACCCACACACAAAACAGCTAGAAAGAAGAGTTTCCCGTTGCCTGTATCATGCCATCCCTGACTGGCCCTACTCAGGGCCAAGAGGCAACTCCCAGCTTGAGAGAGTTCCTCTGCTGGGAAAAGGAGAGTGATGTGAGCAACCAGGTTCCCCAGCCTTCTGGTGGCATTGCGCCAGGGATCCACTTCACTTCACCTCCCCCAGATGCCAGCAAAGCTGAGATGTCTACAGATGGCTGGGAACTAGGAACGAGGGATGAGGGCAGAAGCTACCAGTATCAGTCACACATCCTGAGCGACCAGTGTTCCTGGTGGCCCACTCTGCAGAGGACACCGCTGGCCTTTGCTGCCGAGGACCTCAACAGGCCTTGGGCTTGCTGTACATCCCACCAATTTTCATCACTGAGTGCTTCATCATAGACCCCAGTAGACTGCTCCATAGAAGAGCCCAGCAGCTTTTGCCACTGAGGAAACTAATGACCAGGCATGTCCACTTTGAACCCCACCCCCCTGATATTTTCACACCACAGGTTTTCATGCCTGCAGACGTCAGATGCCTGAGTCCCTCCACACTCCCTTTCCCATTTCCTGCCTGAGCCTCGGATCCACAATGGCAGTCAGCCCTGGCTTCGGTGGCTATGCGCATACATGTCACGTGAAGCCCCAGCATCCAACCCCCACTCTCATTCACCCACGGCTAGCCCCTACAGCTGCGCCAACAGCCAAGGTCCCCACAGTTTGCGAGCCTGGAGATGACCCTGACTTCTGTCACAGGGCTGCATAAACAAGTGTGCCTACGGCTAGCCCCTGCAACTGTGGACCTACACACTAACAGCTAAGACCTCCGGAGCTGCTGATGGGTCCAGATGCAGCCCTGACTTCTGTCAGTGGCCTGCATGGCCGTGAAGCTAGCACCCATTGCGAGGTACCCTCATGTCACCAGCTACAACTTCTGTTACCAGCCTCCACTGCTATGTGCACACCTGTGACTAGACCTGCCATCATACAAGTACACGCCAACAGTGAGGGTCCCTGGAGCTACTCATGCTCCCACAGCTGGCCCTGATCCTGGTCTGCACCACTGTGTGTGTGTCTTCAGCCAGACACCACCACCGCAAAGATGTACCCGCAACCGGCCCTGCCAAAGCCTAATGTGTACACAACCAGTTCCAGCCACCACTGCCGCCTGCCCTGGTCCCTAGCTGCTGGACCTAGAGGCATTGCAGATGACCTTAGCAGCCCTTGCACCACTGTGGACCAGCCCCCAACCACTCTGGTGTACTTCTCACCAAAGATCATGCAGTTATTAAGGTTGTAAACTCCAGCTGTGTGAACCAATGAGACACTATGATGTTGAGACCCAAAGCTGCCCCATGGCCCCACACATAGCACCCTCCATTACTAGCCCTGGGGTCACCTCATGTTCCAGCAGTCCCTCACCCATAGTTGAAAGTCTTTTCTTACTAAAGTCAGTCCATTAAGTCTGGAGGAGGGGACTGTTTATTCCTATGAAAGACACCTGTGCTAAACTACAGGAATATCTCTTTCTCTTTCTCTCTCTCTCTCTCTCTCTCTCTCTCTCTCACTCTCTCACACACACACACACACACACACACGCACACAAATGTCAGTGAAACATACCACCACTAAAGGAACACAGTAAACTTCTAGTAACTGACCTAAAGAAATGGAGATTCTTGAACTGCCTGACAAAGAATTCAAAATAATTGTTGTAAAGATGCTCAGATAGAACTACAAGAGAACAAAAATAAACAATTTCATAAAAACAGGAAGCAATTAACAATAAACGATTTCAGGAAAACAATATACAAATATAAACAATTTCAGGAAAACAGGAAACAACAATAAACAATTTCAGGAAAACAACATGGGAACAAAATGAGAAGTTCAGGAAAAAAATAGAAAACATAAAAAAAAAAGAACCAAAGAAAAATTTTGGAACTGAAGATGACAATGAAAGAATGAGAAAATTCAACTGAGAGCTTCAATGGCTTCAATGGCTTCAAATAGGTCATTTGAAATTATCACGTTAGAGGAGCAAAAAGAAAAAAAGGACCGAAAGGGAATGAACAAAGCCTACAAGACTGAGAGGATACTATTAAAAGAAACAATCTATGGATTACAGGAGTCTCAGAAGGAGATGAGTAGAAGAAAGGGGTAGAAAGCTTCTTTAAAGAAATAAAGACTGAGAACTTCCCAAATGTGGGGAGAAATTTAGACATCCAAGTTCATGAAGCTCACAGGTCTTCAAACAAATTCAATCCAAAGACATCTTTTCTAAGACATAGTATAATGAAACTGTCAAAAATAAAAGGGAAGGAAAATCTTGAAAGTAGCAAGAGAAAAGAAGATCATCACTTAAAAAGGAACACTCATAAGGCTGTCAGCAGATTTTTCAGCAGAAACCTTATAGGAGAGCAGAGAGTGGGACATTACATTCAAAGTGCTAAAAGAAAAAAAAAAAAAAAAAAAAAAACCAAAACACCAACCAAGGACACTTTGCTGGCAAAGTTGTCTTTCAGAAATAAAAGAGAATAAAGTCTTGCTCAGGCAAACAAAAACTGAGACAGTGCATCACCTCTAAGGCCTGCCTTATAAGAAATGGTGAAGGGAGTTCTTCAAGCTGAAATGAAAGGATGCTAATTGCTAACTTAAAAACATACGAAAATATGGGGTGCCTGCGTGGCTCGGTTAGTTAAGTGTCTGACTCTTGATTTTGGCCAGGTCAAGATCCCAAGGTCATGGGATTGAGCCCTGTGTCGTGTTCCATGTTGAGCATGTAGCCTGCTTAAGATTTACTCTCTCCCTCTCCCTTTGCTCCCGCTTCTCAAATATAAATAAATAAGTTTTTTAAAAAAAAGAAACAAAAATATATGAAAATATAAAACATACTAGTAAAGATACATATATAGTCAAATCCAAATACTCCAACAATGTAATGTGGTGGTGTGTTAATCACTTAACTCAAGTATAAAGGTCAAAGGAAAGAAGTATTAAAAATAACTATAATATAATCATTTGTTAATGGATAGACAGTGAAAGAAAAAGTAGATTGTGACATCACAATCATAAAAAGTGTGTGCATGGGAAGAATAAAAGGGTAATTTTTGTATGCAATCAAAGTTGTCACCTTAAAATAGATGGTTACAATTATAAGAAGTTTTATGTGAGCCTTATGGTGACACAACAAAATCTATGGTAGATACACAAAATATAAAGGGAAGGGAACCAAAGCAAACCACTATGGAAAATCATTAATTCACAAAGGAAGACAGTAAAAGAGGAAGAAAGGAACAAAAGAACCATAAGACAGCCAGAAAACAATTACATGACATTTAAAAGGTCTTACTTACCAATAAATCCTTACATATGAATGGATTAAATCTCTAGTCAAAAAGCATGTGGCTGAATGGATAAACAAGACCCAACTATATGCTCCCTACAAAAGACCCACTTCAGTTTTTTTTAGTGTTTTTTTTTTTTTAATTTATTTTTGAGACAGAGAGAGACAGAGCATGAGCAGGGGAGGGGCAGAGAGAGAGGGAGACACAGAATCTGAAGCAGGCTCCAGGCTCTGAGCTGTGAGCACACAGCCCGATGCGGGGCTCGAACCTACAAACTGCGAGAGCATGACCTGAGCCGAAGTCGGACGCCTAACCGACTGAGCCACCCAGGCGCCCCAAGACTCATTTCAGTTTTAAGGAGACACATAATCTCAAGGTGAAGGGATGGAAAAAGATATTCTATGCAAATAGAAACCAAAAGAGAGCAAGGATGGTTATACCTATATCAGACAAAATAGATTTTAAGTGAGACTGTAACAAGAGACAAAAAGGTCATTACATAGTAACAAAGGGTCAATTCATCAATAGGATATAACAATTGCAAATACATATCTATCCAACATGGGAGCAACTAACATGTTGGCATGCTAACATGCTAACCTGTTAGCAAATACTAACAAATCTGAAGGGAGAAATAGACAACAATACAATAAAAGTAGGAGATTTCAACAGTTCCACGTTCAACAATGGATAGATCATCCATACAGAAAATCAGTATAAAGACATCGGTCTTATACGATACTTGAGATCAAAAGATCTAACATTAATGTACAGAACATTCCATGAAAGAGTAGAATACACGTTCTCCTAAGCATAGAATATTCTCTAGGATAGATCAAATGTTAGGATACAAAACAAGTCTTAATAAATTTAATTAGATTGAAATCCTATCAAGTATCTTTTCCAACCACAACGGTATGAAACTAGAAATCAATAACAGGAGGAGAACTGGGAAATCCACAGATGTATAAGAATTCAATACACTCCTGAAAAGCCAATGGGTCAAAGTATAAATCAGAAGAGAAATCATAAAAAGTATCTTAAAACAAGAAGTGGAAACACAACATACCAAAACTTACGGGATTCAGCAAAAGCAGTTCTAAGAGAAAAGTTTGCAGTGACAAATGTCTACAAATGAAATTTCAAGATTACAAAAAAGTAAAGAGAATGACATAAGATATCTCTTTGGAAACTTGCTAATAGAAAATATGATGACTTCATTTTTTTGTTTATCAATTACTTACATTTAGACTAAGTACTCACTAGATAGGTTTGATACATTTCCTCTTGAATTTACAAATACAACAAAATGGTTATGCAAAAATACAACTTAGCTATTAAATGCAGACTTACAAAAATGAAGGAAGCACACTGGTAAATTATTTGATTCTTTTTGAACTGATGGCCAAGGTAATATGAACTAGGAGGAATGTAGAGTATGTTCCCTTAAGTAACCTCTGCAGTTTATCCAATAAAAACTCAGATCACCTTTATATGAAATACAAAGGGAAAAACAATAAATGATAGATCGTTGGATATACGGGGCATGTAGGGAATTGATTTTATTCAGGAGGACCCAGACTAATACACTTTGCGTGTCAAGGTTAAAGCCCTATTCCTGACAGTGTCCGAAAGTCTTTTCTAATTAAATTCAGTCCATAGTCTGGAGGAGGTAGCTGTTTTTGTTTTTGTTTTTTTTTTTTCATATGCACAGACACCTGTGCAGCCCATAAGGTGACAAGTTAGTCTAAGGAACCAGCACCATCTTACGAAGTACTTTGGTTCCAAGAAATGTTTTGCTCCAAGTCTGAGATGCCAAACTGATGTGTTACAATGGTTACAGATGTACCACAGACGTCATTGCTATTATTGTTGTTGCTTCTATTTTTACTTGATTTGTTGTAAACTAAAATACAGATACGGACAATTGTACACACGATAAATACATATCTTAATGAGTTATAAAGCAAACACCATTTAAGTACTGAAACAGGTCATGAAGTAGGGTTATGTCAGCCAACTAAGAAGCCTTATTATGGTCATTGCACAGGGAAGAGATAGACGCCTCAATACAACATCTGATTTGGCTATTGAGATGAATGATGCCAAACATGCACCAAGACAATATGAAAAAATTACTTACTCTCATCATGGGCTTCCTGGGCCCTAGGTTTTCAGACCAGGCCCTAGCAGGTCTGAAAATGGTTTGCATACTTTGAACTTGCAGATGACAAGAGAGAGAGCACATGGGATCTCCTATGGGCTTGCCCAGATGCACGACAGTATGCAGAGAGGGTGTGGTGGGGCTTGAAAGCTGTCAGCTATCAAACATCAAAATTGGAGTCGGCCTCCTTATTATACCTCTCTTTGTGCCCAGCCCGGTTATAGCCCCTTCTCTGTCCCCCTCAAAATAACTACCACTCCCTCTCCTACAGAAGCTACTTTCTTGGCATTTCTTGATAGTTTATCATACAATTATTCATCTCTAACCACCACAGCTTAGTCTTGCCCATTAAAAAAATTTGCATGTGTTTTTTTTAAATCTATTTAAATCTACGTGGTCTCTTTCCATCTCTTTCTTTTCCTTCCATTTTTATGTTGAGGAACTAGGGCATTTGACTTGTGCGGTTTTCCACATTCAGGATTTTGTTGAATGTGTATTTATGGTTTCACGTAACATGTTTCTCCATTTTCTCAATTTCCTCCAAATTAGCAGCTGGATCCATATATTTGATAAGACTCCAGTCCATTCCTTTGACTATCAGGGTAGGTGGTTCAAATCCATAACAGGGGCTTGGTAGTGCATATGAGAAAGACATAACGATAAACGGACTTTGGGTTAGGTAACAGTGGGAGAGCAGACTTTGTGCAAACCTTCCATGTTGTAGATCTGATCCCACACACTTCGAGTATATAAGATACACTGATTATGCTATTATGTTTGGAGAGGCTCAGAGACCTTGAAATGCTGATAAAACTTTGCTTCATTTCTTTTGATTTTGCTTTCTTTTCTTTTAAAAATAAAATAGGCAAGGAAGCCACAAAATGCAAATAAAAACAACGAAGCTTTCATCAAAAGACATCATTTAAGAATCCTTCCAACTTGGCAGGCAGAATAAAAGCTCTTCAAATAAACAAAGATCCTGCAAAAACTGCTTGTCAATAGCATCCATGGTCAGAGTTCAGAGGAGTTGAAAAACAAGCACTGGAATTTTCTGAGTGGCCCATGATCTAGTGGTATCTTTTGAAGATATATACAGTGCTTTGCTTTCACAGGTGAGTGGTACTGGATGATGTATCACTATCCTAGGGCTACCGTAATAAATCACCATACACTGAGGGGCTTCATATAACAAATTTATTCTCTCACGGTTTTGAAGGCTAGGAGTTCAAAATCAAGGCATCAACAGAATTGACTCCTTCTGGAGTCTCTAGGGGAGAATCTATTCTAGATCTCTCTCCCAGCTTCTGTCCGTTGCTGGCAGTCCTTGGCATCGCTTGGCTTGTAACCACACCACTCCAAAATCTGCCTCTGTTGCCACATGGTTTTCTTTCCTGTGTGTGTCTCTGTATGTCCTCTTCTTTTATAAAGACACCAGTCATTGAATTTAGGGCCCACTTAATCCAGCATGACCTTAACTTAACTAGTTACATCTGGAAAGAACCCATTTGCAAATAGGCCACATTCTAAGATTCTGGATGGGGCATAAGTTTGGGGGGGGATCACTATTCAACTCACCCCGAATATTTCAACTTTGTTAACTGGTGTCTGAAACTTCCAGCCTTTCAAAAGTCTACTGGTAGTTTCGCTTTTTGTTGCGTTTTACTGTAACAAACTGAATAGTAGATAATCTCTTTAATGTCTTGTCCTTACCTTGGTTTTGCTTTGATTTGTTTCCTTTGAAGGTCATATTTCTTGTTGTTCTCATTTCTATATATTTATCTATAGAGAAATCTTATTTTATTAGGAAAAATAAGATTCGTAAACAAGGATTCTGAACGATACATTCGTGAAAACGTAGAGACTCCTGTTCTTGTATTTGTACCATTTAACACTATTTTTGCCTCCCTACTTACTGTGGAAAGCCTGCCAGTGGCAACATTTTTCATGGCACCAAGAAAAATGTTGAAATTGGCAAGTCTCAAGCACTGAATACAAAATCAACGTTGCCCATTTGGACTAGAATTTTATATATAAGTATTCTGACCTGAGAAACTTCAAGGAATGATATATTGGTCTCTTCCTCTTTATACAAGGTATCACTGTTATTACAAATTTATTTTTACATTTCCTAGGGCTATAGATGCTCCAAAATATTAAATTCTTTTAACCAACTACTTTTCTTCCTGCCACCTGACACCATCCTCAAAAAATTATCTGCAATATACTTCGGTTGAAATAGTCACACAACTTCTCAGATGAAATTGCTAACCACAATTTAGCTTTATGCTCATGTCCCACAGGCATGGCAATTTTTTTTCTTGGATTCACTGTTCACTTGTGAGCATCATCCAGAAGAAGATAGGGCAGGAGTTAAAACTCCAGGACGTTAGAAAAGCAACTGAATCTGTTTATATGCGTGTGAGAAAAAGTCAGATAGACAATGAGACTATGAGCACTCAGAGTGTCTCTTAAAAATACTCTATTTTCCACTGATTTTCCTGTTTTGGTTTTGGTGTGCCCACAGCTCTCTAAGGAGGTAAGTCTTTGTATCAGTTAGGATTGGACTCACCTGTACCTAACAAAGTCCAAACTAAGGGTGGTTTAAATGAGATAAAAGTTGTTTTCCCTCTCTCTCTCTCTCCTTCTCCCCTTCCCCTCACCTCTTCTCTCTCTACATTAAGGGAAATTTGCAGAGAGGCAGCTCAGAGAGGTATATCAGAAGCATGATATTATCAGGAACCCTGGCTCCTTCTATCTCTACCAGAACTAAGGTATGACCTTGTTCTTCACAGCTCGTGATTGTTCTTCTCTTCTTCCATCATATCCTTCTCAGATGGCAATATGAGGATGGGGGAGAGAAGAGAAGACTATGCCCCTTTCTTTAAAGGAGGTTTTCTACTAACAACATAAACTTCCATTTCATTGGCTGGAACTTGGTTACAAGATCACAACACAGTATGAGCTTTGGAAATGTACTCTTAGCTGGGTAGAAACATAAGAGGTTAGTAGCAGGGTTTCATGGTAAAGAATGGTTAATTCAATTTGATTTTCACATAATCAGGGTTTTTTTTGTATGCGTGTACAATATTTGGGACATATTTGTACTAAATTTTTCTTTCCCCTGGAAGTCAAGTTTATCTTGGCAATCTGTAATTTTATTTGCTAAAGCGTAGGTAGAAATCAGGTTCTTGTATTAAAAGAAGGCAGCAAGTGGATATTGTAGTAGGTAAAGAATGGTCTCTGGTACAGCTATTTGAAAGACCTGATGCAATTAAGTGTTACCCAGCTGTGAGATTAAAAAATGGACTTAGAGATAGGCAACAGGAAAACTGGGAACCAGACCTTCTACAATCATCTTTACTATCTTCACTAATTAATCCATACTAACAAATCTTTACTAATAAACTCTATGATCGGAGCCCTCACATAAATTACTTAACCTTTCAGATCTGGTATTTGTCAATGAGACTGTAGAGGACTTCACATGATTTTCTGCATATGCAGTTCGCCTGTGGATTGTAAATTTACCTATGTACATTGCCTTTACAGTTCTGCAGTATAAAGACACAGTCTTACTAACATTGGGACAGATCTTTGAGTCTGACGCAAGGCATGACGATGATCCTTTGTGAAGGATCCCCTTTTTACCTGTCACAGATTCTAAATGTTAATTCAGACTTCCTATTTCTTTAGCTCATTTAGTTTACCTTGGACTATGAGGGGAGGCCCAAGAGACCATTGGTTCTATTTTGGGCACAAGCTGAGCTTCCTAAATACAGAAGTACTTTTCTGTAGATCGCCAGGTCATCTCTGAATGGACCAGGCTTCATTCCTAAATGGGCCTTCAGATATCCAGGGTGGGCCTGACTCACACCAGAAGAGGTACACTTTGCCTTTCCTTCTCCACTTTGTGGAGAACAGAAAGGTACACCTTGGAGTTAAAGCCACAATAGGCATACTCTCCTGTCTTCACATCCTGGCCCACATACTGACCATCAGAATTTTATCTGGTAAAGATGCATGTAAATATTCTTTCTTGCCTCACTTTTTATTCTTACCTATTCTCTCCAGCACATCTGTTCCTCTGACTTTCACGAGACAATTTTGTAGCAACTTTTTCAAATTATAGCTTTTTTCTTTTTCTGCAAAAAGTAGAGTAAAAAAGAATGACTGGAATATTTGGGATTATTGCTTTTCTTATCCCTTTGGGTTCTGAAACTACTGAATGATTCATAATTCATTTCTAGGCACGGATACTATTCTTCTGGCCGTGTCTGAGTCATGATAAGGGAAAAAATATCCTCAGAGAGCAAAACGAGAAACAACTTATTTGTGGCTCAAGCTAGATGAATGGAAAAGAACAGAACACTAAGTGGATTAAATAGGATACTGCAAGGCAAGGCTTAGTGATTGAATAGTCGCCCAGTTTATATTAAAGGACATATTTCCATTTACAAAATGATTCCCTTTGTAAGGTTCAAGGCTTAATACGCTGGGCATCTTCCCAGCTCTAAGCATTTATTTTAGAAAAGCCTTACATATCAAGAAAATCCAGGTTCTAAAGTGATAAATTTAATGATGAGATGTACAACTTGAAGTTCTGGCTAATTTCAGGTGTTGAACCTCTTCCAACCATTTTTACTGGAAGAGGAGGGATACATCAAATGCCATGACTCTGTTCCAGTTGTGTTATCACCTCCAATCAAATGAAAATGTCCTTGAAGCCAAGGCTATGCATTCCTCAAAGTGCTTACACTCAACATATGGCTACATGAGGCCAAACTTCAAGATGAAAGTGAAGGAAATCAAGACAGTTGCCCAGAAATTTCCAAATATTGGCAATATATCTGGATGAATGACTGAATTTTTTAGTTTTCATCCATCCCTGCAAATAACTATCCAAAACTGAAGTTGTCTTGGTGGGTGCCCTGACTTGGCAATCACAGGCGTAATAAGGTTCCCGAGGTCATGGCCCGCAGTACGATGAACACCAACATTACGATGTATGTATTTTTGAACACTCCCGCTCAGGGGCCCCAGAGTGCACCGCAGTGCCATTACTGGCAGAGGGTGAGCTTTCAGTGCAAGATCTTATCATGGATCATCTTCAACTCCTAGTTCTCAGTGTCAAAGCTGCCATATGTTTGGCACTCAATATGTGTCTGCTGCAAAATGGAATGACTAACAACGCAGCGGAAACGTAACCACAATGGCGATACGCTCAGAAGAAATATTGTGAAAGCTAAGCCAAGAAAGAGTTTTTAAAAAGTGCAGCTTTGAAAAAAAGGACCCAATAGAGAGATGAAAACCAAGACATAAAGCCAAGTAAATCGGCAGCTGGACCACTTTCCCTCACCTGGTTAGCATCTCATGGAGCCTGGGTCTCCCCCGGAGGAAAGGAGCATAACCCATATAAGCACAGAGATCCTCATAGCAATTAAGAGGAACAGTTCACTGGGCAAAATTAATTAAGAGGCAATTTCTTCCTTTATAACTTCCTGCAAAGCATATTTCAGAGGCTCTCCTTCCCTAATCCATGGCAGTGTTGAAACTGTCTCTCTGCTCCAGCTCCATTTTCCTTTACTCATCCCAGCAATTCAGATTCTAGTAGATTGCCTTCACCCCCCACTCCCAACTTAATACTGTTCTTCCTCCCCTACCCCACAGGGCCTATTTCCCCCCATCCCTTCCTCCACAGGATTTCTCTGAGCCCTTTATTGTGTAGATAAACTTAACATCTTTCCAAGTGCCAATTAGCTCTTCCCTTTAGGGAGAGTGTAGAAAGGGAAATTGGGTTAGAAATCACAGAATTGTC
Source organism: Neofelis nebulosa (assembly GCF_028018385.1). Lineage (NCBI taxonomy): Eukaryota > Metazoa > Chordata > Mammalia > Carnivora > Felidae > Neofelis > Neofelis nebulosa. The sequence goes on from NC_080782.1 coordinate 105,386,626, forward strand.
TTTGGCATGCTAGATGAGTGCCGAGGTCTGTACGTATCTTCAGATTCATCGTTTGTGTCCCAGTGCAGTAATATTTTTATTCCATGAACAGGCTTTAGGTATACAGATCATGAGATCCCATAATGTGTGCAGTATTCATAAACTCAATTATTTTTACAGCTATCACAGACATTTCAAGTCATAGCGGAGCTCACTCTGACAGATGACTCATCTGCTATAGCACAGTAGCAGCGGGGCAGGTAAGCAGACTCACAGAATTTTTGGAGTACGGGTTTGGTGAAGGGTGGTTTACAGAACCCAGCAATCCTTGAACTTAACAACTTTCAAGCGAACGCATGTCATGCTGTAGATAGCAGCCCTTACGGGTGGAGGTTGGATTAGCAGCCTAACTTTTCAAGGACTTGAAGCACTCGGATGAAAGGAGACGCTCACAACTAAACCAGGTTATTTCCCATTTATTCCCTGGTGGCAGCATGGGATGAATGACTGTTTCCAGTGAAGGATCTTGTGAGAATTCTTGTATTACTTAGTGGCATTGGTTTGACATGTCTCTTTCCAAGGTCTCTTCTAGCTCTGAAAAAACAACTTCACAAAACTATCTCAACTAAAGCTGGTGGAAATGTGTTGTTTATTAAGTACATGCGATGTGTAAGCACTGATTGGCTACTGTCCATATTATGAAAATCAGATTAAGTCCAGAACAATGCAATAAGGCAATAAAGCTCAGCACGGAGTAGAAATGAAAACCAGAACATTGTATATTCTGGCTGGAATGTGAGGCATTGTTAATTGTATTTGAAGAATCCTGAGGCTTTAAAAAAATATTAGCGGATATGGGAGTTCAGTTGGAATTATATTCCCAACCTTTTCTCTCCCTGCTCCTTGTGATACCTCCTTAACTGTGTTCCCCATCTCCTGTCACGCAACACATCTCTGTGGAAAATGTTCTTTATCTACCTCGTGTTTACTTTCAACTCTAAGGACGCCCTGTTAGATCCCTGTGGTGTTCCATTCTGGAACCCTCTCAGCTTTGCTCCTCACTCTGCCCATCACTGCAGCAGGTGACCTGTTGCCTGCAGGCTTCGATCAGATCAGCATAGCTTTCAGAGGTCGGAACCTTCCAGAACTTTGTCTCTGTCCCAGTCAGATACCTCTTGCTTTATCTCCACTCTGCAAAACTGCTGGACCCTCACTCATGCATTCACAGCCAGAAGCAGAAGGGTAATAATGCCTGAGGTCCATCTTCTGGCACTGGGGAGACAGGAGAATAATGCTTTCCTGTTTGCCCCAAGCTATCAGCTCTGTGCGTGTTTTGGAACATTCCTCAGGAGGTCCCAGCAGAATGAAATACCAGTTGCCTGTAGCAGAAGCCAGCTCTACCATATATTTTTGCACAGGTTTACCCTCCTTTCATGTTTTACTCTTGTATGATGACCCACTGCACTAAAGGGTCATTTTTCCAAAGAAACTATGGGCACACGTGTCTGCTTTAAGCTTTCAGGAGACAGGCTAAAGCATGCATATATCACACTGTTGGGAATCCTCTATGGTAAGGAAGAGTTAAATAGAAATCCTTTCCTATGGTCCTTTGTTTTGATTACCAAAAACTTATGCTTTGAACAGGGAATCTATAGACCTGCACTGTCCAAAAAATAGCTACTATGTACATATACATGTTAAACATTTGAAATGTGGCTAGTTTAAAATGAGATTGTGGGCACCTGGGTGGTTCAGTCGATTAAGCATCCAACTTTGGCTCAGATCACGATCTCACAGTTTGTGAGTTTGAGCCCTGTGTCGGGCTCTGTGCTGACAGTTCAGCGTCTGGAGTCTGCTTCGGATTCTGTGTCTCCCTTTCTCTCTGCCTCACCCCAGCTTGCAATCTGTCTGTCTCTCTCTCTCAAAAATAAATGCAAAAAAAATTTAAAAAATTAAAAAAAAAATGAGATTGCCTACGGACAAATTGCATTTTTTAAAAAACATTTTAAATGTGACTGTTAGACAATTTAATATTACATATGTGGCTCACACAACATCCTTATTGGAACTTCTGTACATGAAAGGAAATTCAAGAGACATATCAGTGAACTGCAATGCACTGACTTTATATGAAGTTCACTGAAATAAGAAATTTTTATAAAAATTATGAGATGGTGAGGAATATTTAAAAACTGCCTGGATATTTGATATAAGTCATTATTGCTAACTCTTTTTAAGATGTGATAATCGTTTTAGGGGTTTTTTTAAGTCCTTACATTTTAGAGATACATACCAAAATATCTATCAGTGAAATGATATGATGTCATATTTATGCTTCAAAGTAATCCAGGCATGGGATAGGGAGAAAGTGAATAGGCGTATAAATGAAACACAACCGGGTTTCAGTTGATAATTGGTGAAATTAGATAATGATACCTGGGAGTCTCTTATACTATTGTCTCTGCTTTTGTACATGTTTGGGATTTTCTATGATACAAAAAATGATTTATCAAAAGAAGAAAACTTTTGTCAATGTCAAGTGATAGCAAGGCACTGATCTATGGGCTATGTGTTCAACAGTTATGTATCATAAGGACATATCTCAGCGTTCAGTCCCTTTTCAACCTCTTGGCAAGAACTATGGTATTTGGTGGAGTTTTATCACAGTTGATATGCACAAAATGCTACGTACCCTCAGTGCCTGGAGAAGTTAGGATGACTACCTTATATGAAGAGAACTAATGTGTATTCACTTCCAAAGTGATCTTGGTACCATCCAAAGAAAGGTATTTAAGTGGTACCTTTTGTGTTATAAATATATAATTAAATAACATAGTCATAAATATATTTATATATAAGTATATTTACATATCATCTTTATTCCTACTCATTTATAAATGTAAAATTACACATATAAAACATAAATATTTATAAAGTATTAATACACAAAAATACAGAAATATATACAAAACTACATACTTCTAAGTATAAAGGAGCTTCCTTTTATATTCTGTCTTGTTTCTATTCTCTTTTCTCCAAATTATTTTTATTCAAATGCTTCTATACTGTGTACACTCACTTTCTCTCCTTGTTTAAGAGTGTTAGAATCTGATGTTCTATCATGTAAACTTCTCACTGAGTCCATCAATGGCCACATTGCAATGGTCCTGAGGCAGAGTAAGATTTAAATTGGCCATTGGGAAATTAGAGATGTTGGGGTTCTATGGGCAAGTACTCTAATGAGACATGTCTGTACCGGTGGTGCCCTGGTAGACTGCTATTTTGTGGCCCCTTTTCTTCCACCTTCCAGTATAACAAGAGGCAAGAGCAAGAAGTGGTGGGGGATGGAATGCATCCATTTGGGGCCCTGTCTCAGCATAAGATGATCAATCAAGCACATTCATGCAGAACATTTTCCATCTGCTTTCTGATGCCTCACTTGAGTTCACTGTGCTCTAGGCTGGGACTCAAGACCCTACCATACTTTCTCCACTGGGCCTTCCTACACAAACTCCTCAGGCTGCATTACACATGTTAAACGTGCCCAGAGTAGTTCCATTTAGATAAAATAAACAACCAATTCTTAAAAGCTCTAACTGAGAACACTCCACACCATTCTCACCTTGCCTTCTGGGGGGCTTTTCAAACGGAAGAATGTTTTCTGGTCTAAGAACCGATTAGACTGAGTACTCCTTAAGGGATTTAAAGGTCAGCACTTGGTATCTAGAATGTTCAGCACATTGAAGATGCTCAGTAAATGTTTATAAGCGAAAGAAGGCCCAGATTTCTTGCCTAATGGGTTATTGATCTCACATCTCATTACAGTAGGGAGATACAAGGTGTCTACTTCTACTCTACTGCCATTGATTTATAAATTGAGATGCACTCAAATCTTGAAAGAACGGAAATCTGTTTCCCACATTAAAGTGTCCATGCTCTGGGAGTCATCAAATCCTCACACTTTAACGCAAGAGGGTACCTTAAAAAATGTCTAGAGTAGAGGTTTTCAAATTGTTTCCCTGGAAGTCCACGATTGCGTAAACAGCTTAAGAGACTTTCATATGACGGGATATACAGGGAGTCTTTATTTCTCTCCACCTCCAGCTTGAATTTGATTCAAACCTATATTGGGGTTCACTGGGAGGAGGAAAGAAAAATGGCTCTTGGTTTTACAGTTAGAAAATCCCTGCTCTTGACCAACAGCTTCATTTTATGAAGAAACCAAATTTCAAAACTGGTGGCTAGCTCCCGCTTGCACTGTCAGAGCAAAATCAAGGTTAGAACCCCTGGATCAGGACCAGCCCCCACCCCACTCCTTTCTCCAGACCACTTGTGTTGTTCCACGACACAAAGTTACATGACTTTTCTTCCTTTTGTGGTCACAGTGGCCCAAATGCATTTGAATATGTCTGTACATTGCTTAAAGTGATCTTACATTTCCATCTTGAGTATAACCTCTGTTTCCCCAAATTAATTGTAATGTTCTTGGAGATGGGGGCTGAAATCTCTGTGTTCTTTGTACCCTATCTCCTGATCCCAGTGGGGTTTCGGGAAGTGTTCAGTAAGTTCACTTAGTCAGACTAAGTGACAGCAAATGGAACCGAAGACATATGGAGAAGGGAAAACTTTGGTGCTCAGCCACAAAGGACAAGGTAAGGTTTCTGCTCTATCAGGCAACATTTTCTGTGGCATAACTTGGAAACACATTTTTGATAAACAGTGGCATTGGGTCCATCAGTTTCATAATTCTTTAGAAAACTTTTCAGCTTTTCAGAGTTCTTGGAACACATACATCACTGGTGTGCTTTGTGTACTTCAGAAAAAATGAGGATAAGTCCTCATAATCTCTCACCACAGAGGTGAAAATAGACAAAACCAGAAATGAGTTGGATAATTAACATAGCAATTAGTGCTGACTATAAGCTAGGATCAAGTTGACCTCTCTGAGTTTTAAATGGCCACTTTAATTGCTGTTTTTTTTTTCCTCTGGTTTTTCAAACTTTAACAAGGGAAGAAGAGTCGAGGGGACTGGTTTTGTGGGTGCACACTGGAATCAGTCTATTCTTGAATCTTAGCTTTGCCAATTACTAGTTGTGTACCCTTGGACAAGCTGCTTAACCTGGCTGGGTCTCAGTCTCATCACCTGAGATAATATTCCCTCCATCAAATTTATTTTTTTAAGTTTATTTATTTTGAGAGAGAGAGAGAGAGAGAGAGAGAGAGAAAGAGAAAGAGAAAAAGAAGGAGGAGCAGAGAGACAGGGGGGAAGAGAATCCTAAGCAGGCTCCACACTGTCAGCACAGAGTCTGATGTAGGGCTCAAACCCACAAATGCTGAAATCATGACCTGAGCCAAAATCAAGAGTCAGATGCTCAACCAACTGAGCCACGCAGGTGCCCCGCCTCAATTGAGTTTATATGAAGATGAAGCGTAATACTGAACGTGCAATGTTTTGCACAGTAGCCCACTACGTGGTCTTGAATATTATTGAGAAGTCACAGGATGAAGGCAGACATTTTAGACTGCCATTCTGTCTATTGTTTCCTAGTTTGCAAATGAGAGAACTTAAAGTAATAGAATGATGATGATTTCGTGCTTCAGTTGTGCCAACTGACTTTTGAGTTTGCTGCTGCTGTGTGCTCTATAGGTTTAGCAACATTCATGTTGTTTACTTTATAGTGTGTAGGAGAGCCATGAGAAGTGCCTCTCAGACCTCCCATTGCAGGAGCACGGTTGAGTGAAGGCCTTGACTGCTGGACTCTGAAACCGATCCTCGAGTTAATGCTCCCAGCCAGTGATGGAGCACATCAGGGATACTAAGGCAGCCTCATTCCCAGGTGAGAAAAGGTTCTTCTATCGGGCACTCTGGCTGGAGGAACCCCATCCCCACCACTGGCCCTGCTAAACTTCTTTAAACTATCCTGCAGCCTAAGACTCCCTCACCCAATCTGCCTTCTGTCCCACTCTCTCTCACAAGGGTCAGACCTACACTGTGATCTGACAGTCCTCCCCACCTCCCCTGGTTCTCCTCCCATTTTTCCTCACAGGTGTTTGTCTTAAGAGAATACTTGCACGTCTAGCCACGTCTTGCTCTTTGCTTCTCAGAGGACCAGGCTAACACAGAGACCAGGGCTGGAGAAAGTAACTATAGTTTCCCAGTACCTAGCGCATGTTGGACAGCTTACTGAGTATAAAGGCGATGACCAAAGAATCCAGAGCCATAAGGGCCCCCAGAGATGGCATTCAGCCCAAACCATCCTCAAGCAATGGACACTTCAACCACTGGGAACAGATGGCTCCTCTGTCTTGCTTACATGTCGTCTACCTTGGCTGCACATTCCAGATTTGTCTCCTGTTCTTAAATGGATGAAACTTCTAACACCAATACCTTAATCAAAACCATCAGGGGCTGGTGCTGATCTGAAGTTAGAAAACATTTCTGCTAAAGGCTAGCTCCCTGCTAATGAATTGGCCAGAGTCAACAGTTACTGTACCTTAAGAGTATTTTTTGCAAGAACATTAAACTTCTTTGGGTGGAGGAACAGGAGACAGGAGAAAGAAATCAATTCTTACTTATGAACTATCGGAAAGTACAGGCACATTACACATACTAGCTTTTCAAAGAGGCCTGCAAGGAGGATGTTACTATTTGCTTTCTCTGAGCAAGGACATTGAGGTTTTGTAACTTGATTTGAGTCAGAGAACAATGACAACAAAACAAAGTGGTCCGCGAGCACACATCTGCCTGATGCAACAGCCAAGACTGGTCCTTCTCTCTTTATGAAGCTGGTTATTGGTTCTTTTCTAGTGTGGAACAAGAAACTGCACCCGGGACCACTAACCCGTGCAGTGACTTTCTTTCCTGAATAGAGAATGTGGTTTCTCATGGAGTAGTCAGCTGAGTAGTCATAGGAGACTGGAGAATGTTTGGGAAAAAGGGTGAGGCATGCTGAGTTCCCTGAGGGGAAACTAGTTTGTTTGCTATTCACTTCATTCACATTCACGGGGATTTATGAGTAAGAAGCATTTTGAAAATGTTACTCTGTGGACCATCAAATGTCGTATGTGACCATGCCTGGATAAGCAGAGCTACAAGCATTCAAGCATTTGGATCAGTTCATGCTTTTTCCTCACTTTCATATTCAGCAAGACAGTGGTTGGGCAGGTGGTGACAGATACCAAATAGTTACAGGAAAAAATACAGTGTTGTAAGAAGAACATCTGACTAGCAGTCAGAAGACCTGAGATCATGTCTTGGCTTCAGCGCCAATCGGCTGGGAGACTTTGGGCAAGTCACTTTACTTCAAGCTTCATCCCTTCATCAGGAGAATGAGAGCACTGGATTCAGTGAATCCCTAAAGTCCTTCCTAACTCCAATATTCTGTAACTTGATGATCCTGGCCCAGATTGCTTGAGGACGCCTGTGACAGTTCCGGAAAGTCGTCAACTTCCCTCGGAACAGCAATGATTTCGGCTGAGCCTGCTTCATGCCATCTGTCCTATTCTGTGCCAGTCACAGGCATTCCCCTCCAGGATGGGCCTCAGCCCCGTGTCTGAAGCTGGCTGTGCTCCAAGCAGGGTCGGGACCACCAAGACCTGTTTATACTTATCTAGTTTATAATCCGAGGTGATAAAAAATTATAGGAGCCACACACTAAACTATGGGAGCTTATTAGAACATCTAGGTCAGGTTACTTCTGGATGCCCCTTAATAAAGGTATTCTGAGTCATCACAATAGCAATTGTTACTGTGAATCCCAAATTCTCACTCTCATTTGCAGTAACTTTCACAGGGTGCCCTTAATAAGAAGCGAGTGGGGGCAGGTGGTGTGTTTGCACCTTCCTACGTACCCAGAGCAAGGTTACTCAATATCTCCAGAAACTACATTTCTCATTCCAGTTCCTGGCAATGCTCTGATGCAAAGGACACGGAAGTTGGAAGGTACTGTGGTACAATGTTTGTCCCCAGTGACCTCCCCTTCTTTTGCCATTTGTCTTAGTGACATTCAAAGGGCAGACATGATGGTTCCGAAACCCACTGGTTTCCTCTCTTCAAATACCTTACACATGTCAGCCCCAATGAGGGATATTCCCTAGACACTCCACTAAATCAAATGTAGAGAAATCTAAAGTAGTCCCAATATTCCATGCATCTCTTCATTGAAAATAGGATTTGTATTTAAATATCTTTGCTGTTCAACATAATTTAAAATTCAGATCGCTTTGAATTTAGAATGGTCTGACTACTCTGCGTGTGAAAACTAGCCCATAATTAGGAACATGACAAAATGTCCACCAGACATCCTTTTCCACTTTGATTCAACACTGTATTGGTATTCTAGACAATACAGTAAGGCAAGAAAATAAGTAAAAGATACCTAATTGAATAGGAAGAAATGAAACCGTCAGATGGAATCCTACAAAAGCTACTGGAACTAATAAGTTTAGCAAGGTTGAGAAAACAAAAGCAATATCCCCCAAATAGTTGTATCTCCATATATTAGCAACAAATCATAAAAAATAAAAAAAATTAAAAATACCATTTACAATACCATCTGAAATATGAAACATTTAGGGATAAACCTGACAAGATGTGGAAGATCTATATACTAAAAACCACTAAGTATTTCCAAGGGAAGTTTTAAAAGACCTAATTAAATAGACAGATTTTCCAAGCTCCTGGATCAAAAGACCTAATATTGCCATCAATGTCAATTCTCCCCAACCTTACCTATGGATTCAGTGCAATGCCAGCAGGAATTCCAGCAGGATTTTTTCTTCTGGTGGGGGAGGACAAAAGGTTGAAAAGCTGGTCCTAAATTTCATAAGGAAGTAGAGAAGACTTACAATAGTCAACGCAACTTTAATAAATAACAACACTGAAGGGCTAACACCACCCGATTTCAAGACTTATTATAAAACTACATTAAGCAAGACAGTGTGGTATTAGAGTAATAATAAAGGAGCAGATAAACAGAATTAAATATAGAGCCCAGTATTAATCCATATGCGAAAAAGTGATGTCCTACAAAGGTACAAAGACGAGACAATTCAGTGGAGAAAGGATAGTCTTTGTAATAAATGGCGCTGAAACAATGGGATAACCATATGTAAAAAATACAACAAAACTTGGTTCTGTATCTCATACTTCACATAAAAATGAACTCAAAATGGAGCATGAACCTACATTTAAGACTTCTGTAAAATTTCTAGGAGAAAGAATTAGGACAAAATTTTTGTGACCCCAGGTTAGGTAAAAATCTCTTAGATATAACGTCAACACAGCAATCCACCAAAGAACAAATTGTTAAATTGGTCTTCATCAAAATTAAAAACTTCTGCTCTTCAAAATACACTGTTAAGAGGATGAAAAGGCAAGCTACAGTTTGAGGAAAAATATTTTCAAATATTTATAAAAGATATATCTAGAATATTTTTAAAAGGCTCTTAAGATTGAAAAAATAAGAGATCCAATAAGTTAATTTAACAATGGGCAAAGATTTCAAAATATACTTTACTACACAATATACAGAGAGGATGGATAAACAAATGAAACATCCTTCAGCATCATCAGTAATTAGGGACATGCAAATTAAAACCACAAGGAGACACCACCATATACATAAGAGAGTGGTCAAAATTCAAAAGATGGACCCTAGCACACACTGGTGAGAATGCAAAGGAAGTGGAACTATGTTATGGTACCAATGGGAATGTGAAACTGTACCACCAATTTGCAACAGAGTTCGGCAGTTTTCTAAAAAGTTAAACATATGCCTACCATATGATCTAGCCACTGCAGTCCTGTGTTTACCCAAGAGAGAGGAAACCCCCACAAAGAGTGGTACAAGAATATTCGTAGCAATGCTATTTGTAACAGCTCCAAACAAGAAAGCATCTAAATGTCAATCACTAAGTGAATGGATAAAAACTGTGGCATATCCATTGAATAGAATACTCCTTAGCAACGAAATAAATGAACTATGGATAAATCTCAAAACAATTTTGTGTGAGTGAAAGGAACCACACAGAAATGATGATGTATGGAATGACTTAACTTATGTAAAATACCAGAAAATGCAAACTAATCTATAGTACAGAGAGCAGTTCAATGATTGCTTGGGAGTTGAAGGAGGAGATGAAGAGGAGTAGAAGGAGAAAATTACAAAAACACCTACAAATATGTATTACTTCCAAACATTTCCTAGTAATGTGAAATGTTTGAAGGTAGTAGATATTTTCATCGTTTTTGACTGTGGTGGTGATTTCCTGCTGTATAACTTTAATTACGTGCAGTTTATTATAGGATCAATTAAACCTCAACTAAAAAAAAAACATTCTGCCAACAAACACTGTTAAAGATCTGGAAATGATAATAAGATAGATAAGCTTATGGTAAACTGATCACAAAATAAAGATATGTCTAACATATGAACACTATTTTAGAAACGCGAAATTCACATGCTTGATGTTAGGAAATATTAGAAGGAAAATGGCAGAGCATAAAATCAACAATTTTATTGTCATACATTTGAAAGCACATCAAACAGATACCTCTTTAGAAAAATAAATGTATTATAAAATTTTCTCAAAGTTAATAGAATACTTTGCCAGAACAATAAATATCAGCTACATAGAGTTATTAATAAAAAAAAAAATCTTTGTCTCCAACCTAAAAGGAGCCAGGCCAAGGTTGTCTTAAGGATAACTTTTCTTGCCAAAACTTCAAAGAATAAGATCACTATTATCTTTAATTACTTTTTCCAGAGGGCAGTAAAACAGATAAAGCTTATTTTACTTGACTTTTATTATCTCAAAAAATAGAACAAGAAAAAAAATGTAGATAAATCTCAGGGACGAAAGTTAAAATTCTCTATGAAATAATAAGAAAACAAACTATTTTAAGAATTATTTTACCATGACCAAGTAGGTTATATCTGGGGATTGGAACAATATTTCAATATTTAAAATTCTAATTCACATTAAAATATTAATAGAGACCTTACCAGCTCAACTGCTATTGAAATAGTCTTTAATAATGTTCAGTATACATTCATGATAAAAAAATTTAGCAAATTAGGAAAAGATGGAAATATCCTTACAAGAAATCATGATTCTGTGGTTAATGTCATATTTAATGGCAAAACTTTAGAAGCTTTCTCTTTCAAGTAGGAATAAGATAAGGGTGCTTACTATTATCTTTATTACTCAATATTGTGCTGGAGGTTCTAGAAAATTCAATAAAACAAGAAAAAGAAATGAGGTATCAACCCAAAAAGAAAAAACTGAAAACTGTCATTATGTGCAAATAATATGTGTACATAAAAAAAAATCAAAGTGAATCAACCAATTATTACAACAGACCTTGTAAAGTTTGTAGGATGCATTATCTATATCTATATCTATATCTATATCTATATCTATATCTATATCTATATCTATATCTATATCTATATATGAAACGATAGCTCTTTGGTATGCCTAAAATGACCAGATAGAAAGTGCAATAGAAAAGAACTTAGTCATAATAGCAAGAAAATGTGTAAGATATAAAGGAATAAATTTCTGTAAGTTTATTTAAACTTCATTCCAGGATGAAAGAGAAATTTGCCTTATTAAAGAGATACATCATATTGGGATCTGGAAAGACTCAATATCATAGAAATAGTACTGTCCTAAATTCATTTGTAAATTTCATGCACATTTATTAATTAATTAATTTTTATTTTTTGAGAGAACGAGCGAGCAAGCATGAGTGGAGGAGGGGCAGAGAGAGAGAGAGAGAGAGAGAGAGAGAGAATCCTAAGCAGGCTCCAGGCTCTGAGCTGTCAGCACAGAGATCATGACCTGAGCTGAAGTCAGATGCTTAATCGACTGAGCCACCCAGGCTCCCCGACGTCATGCAATTTCAGTTAAAATCACAAAATGAATTTTCATGAAATTAACAGTTTAACTAATGTGAGAGAATAGCAGAGGCACTTCTGAAAATGAACAATAAGAAAGAGGGATTTCCATCTGGTTATTAAGATTTATCATGAAGCATGAATAATTAAATCACTGTTACATTAGCATGAAGATAGAAAAATAAACCAATGGAATATAACACAAAAAATATATATGGAGTAAATAAATAAATAAATAAATAAATGCAGAGCAAGGATCTGTATCTTCCCAGTCAATGATCTACCTTCAATCATACCTTTCGTAGGATTGATTTCAAAGAGTTAATAAAAATATTCCCTTCGTGTTCTAATGTAACTTGTGTGAGAGTGGGAATATTCAATATCTAGCATCATCATTATTAGGATGAAGTGCTGGTATCTAAGGAGCCACATTCACCTACCTGGAAAATTTCAAATTAAGAGAACATATCATATCTAGGCTATTTCTTGAGGGTAGTAGTTCTCAAACTTTAGGGAGTATTAGAGTCATCTGGAAGACTTGTTAAAACACAGATTGCATGCAAGGCCCCTCCACTCACAGTTTACAATTCAGTAGGTATGGGGTATAAGAATGTGAATTTCTAAGTAGTTCCCAGGTTAGAATGAACCATTGCTGTTTGTGAACCACTGCCCTAAGATAACATTGGGGGCCCAGGAGAAGCCAATATTAACGCACATGAGGTTATTTTTTCCATTTCAAACAAGTCTAAAATGCAATTAACTAGTATTTACTAGTAGACTACATAGACAGATGTTAGCACCCTTGGTAGAAATTAATATTACTCAGTGATTCCATGTACAGGATGCTCTACGAAAGACCCTATTTAGCTAGTCTCGGATACCCCGATGACCTTTTAACTCCTTAAGGCCAGGTATTGTGTTTTGTGCTAGATTTTGCTCTCATTGTGCACTGCCCCCAAATCAACAAATAAACATCTATTGATCACCCACTGTGCTTCAGGAACTGTACTAGATAAAAGATGTAAGCATAAAATTAATAGGCTCATGGTCTCATAGGAGCTAGTGACCTTCAAATACGTGATTTCAATGTTATATGGTGAGTGGTTAGATGACTTGTATAAGAGCACACTGATGAAGAACCTTGGCCCAAGTCAGCCAAATGAAGAAGTCCTGACGGATGAATAACAGCTGTCAGTTAAAAAAGGAGATGAGGAGGGCAGTCGTGGTAGAGGGAAAAACACAGACAGATGCATGGAGGTGTGAAATAACTTATATATAGGATATGTATCAGTCACTAAAAGCAATTTGGTACACACAGAAATTGAAGTTCTAGGCAGACACGTGAAGGATATCAAGGAACTGACCAGGTCTTAATGGACTGTATATGCTCTGTTAGAGAGTCTGGGATATGTTCTATAAGCAATGGGAGTCTTCAAAGTGTTTGAAGCATGAAAGCTGTGTAGTCATACTTGAGTTTTTCTTCTCTGCCTTAGTTACAGGGTGGAGGATGATTCAGAATGGAACAGAGGGCAACCAAAGAGATCAGGTGATTGCAATCAATAAGTGTTAAAGGAGATTAAGAAGAATTTGAATGTATTTTAAAAGTAAAAGTAGCAGGACCTGATAATTATTTAGATGTTGACATGGATGGAGAAGTAAGAGTCTACAAGTTCTCAAGGTATTCTACTTGAATAACTATAGAGTGAGAAAGGGCATACAGAAGAATGAGCAAGTTGGGAGAGAGCTTTATGTACTCCATTGGGGACATTTAGAGATACTACTGAAATATCTATATGGTTATATCTGTTTGGCAGATAATTCTTGAATGCAGAGTTGGATCATCTTAAATTATACAATGAAGCAAAAGTCAAGATTGCCTTCTGACGGTGAGGGAGTAGGTAGGGGTGTTGAAGAGAGGGTTTACAGAGGTGAGTCAGAGAAGAAGCTGACCAAAGGTGGATAAAGAGATAAGAGAAGTCGAAGAAAGTGGATTTGTATTGACATCAATGAGCTCAACTGGTTGATTTATAGAAATGAGAGTTCTGTAAGCATTTAATGACCAAACAAGTATATTCTGGGGAGTAGAGAGGGCAACTGGTCTGCTCAAAATGAGGATGAGGGGTCTTTCACTCAGCTCCCTTCAGTCAGAAATCTTCTATTAAACAATAGGATTTTCCAAAAGCTCCAAAGGAAAATAGAAAGCTTGAAATCTAAGAACCGGAAAATTTTCTGGGATTTATCCATTTGAGAAAATGCGTGCACAAGGAAGAGGGGATTCAGATAAAAGAAGCAATGAATGTGATCATCTGGGAGGCAGCACAACCCACTAAAGAGCAAGGACTCTGGAGGCAGAAAGAAGATAAGTTCAAATCCCTGTTCTACCACTCACTGTCTTGTGTGGCTTTGGTAAAGTTACTTACTCTCTTTATGACTCAAATGCTTCCTCTGTGAAATGGAAATCATGGCATCTCCTTCATGGGGTTCTTGTGATGATAACATATGCAATATTCTTAGTCCAATGGCTGTCCCACGATAAAGGGTCAATAAAAGCTTACGTGGCAGCTTTCTTTTTTTTTTTTGTAAATTTTTTTTTAACATTTATTTATTTTTGAGACAGAGAGAGACAGAGCAGGAACAGAGGAGGGGCAGAGAGAGAGGGAGACACAGAATCTGAAACGGGCTCCAGGCTCTGAGCTGTCAGCACAAAGCCTGACACGGGGCTCGAACCCACGGACGGTGAGATCATGACCTGAGCCAAAGTCGGATGCTTAACCGACTGAGCCACCCAGGTGCCTCTACATGGCAGCTTTCTGAGCAGAGAGAAGGTTGGCAGGGAGGGAAGAAAGGCTTCTCTTTGTCCTGTCCAGTGTTGCTCAGGACCTTGAATTAGAGGGTGCTGAAATTCATGATGACATTTCCAAGAAGGAAGAGAGGATTTTGAAGTACCTAACTTATGCTGCCTTTATTGTTATTTCCCCATTCAGAAAATCTATCCTATTTTCCATAGAATTTCAAGTTCCTGTAGGGTAGAAAAAGGGTTGTATGATCTTGGTGGTTCCTACACCTGCCAGGCATCTGATGTATTCTTGTTGCTGGGCGTGGGGGTGAGGTGAGAGTACAAGACAAAGGAACCAGGGTGAATATTATCATTCAAGATTCCCCTATTAGCAGGATGCCATGGTGGCTCAATTTGTTAAGCATCTGACTCTTGGTTTCGGTTCAGGTCGTGATCTTGTGGTTTGTGGGATCAAGCCCCACATTGGATTCTGTGCTGGTCCCCCAGATCCTGCTTGGGATTCTCTCTCCAACTCTGCTGCTCCCCCGCTAACACTCTCTCTCTCTCTCAAAATAAGAAAACTTTGAGGAAAAAAAGACTCCTTATAAGCAAGTAATGGCCTGCAGGAGCGATTATAGCCATACATTGGTGGTGATGAGTGCTTAGTAAAGAAACTGAATATGAGACTGAAATGAATATGTATAGTTTCTGAGGGGCAAGAGACAATATGGGGGAAAGCTCCAGAATACTGTAGTGCTTAGATATGAGTAGGGAAGTTAAGAAGCAGGCACCTTAATCAGGTTTTCATTGAATGAAAAATGGGGCAAAATGGTAGCAGCACCCACAATGAAAGCGGAGATTGAAGGAGAAACTTGCATTAGAAGAAATGTGGCTGGTTTGGTCTCCACTCTATTCACTTTCGAGTCCCAAGGGTCTCATGTTCTAGCTACAAAAACATCTTCGTAATGCAAAAAGTATAGGTGTAGAGAGCTACTCTTCAATGAAGTTTATAGTTTCGGTGAAATCCAAGTAACATAAACATATCTACACCCTATTTTGTATCAAAAAAGTTCAATACGTATAAGAGTTATCATTTCCTCAGTGTCTGTATATTTTAGGGTTTTGGCTAAGTCTTTTATAAACATCATATGAAGTCCTCAAACTACACTGAGAATGGAGTGTTGTGATGTCTGTTTTATAGAGGAGAGACCTGAGATTAAGGAATTTGTCCAAGGCCACAGAGTCAATAAGGGGAAAGAGCACGAAAGTGAGCCAAATCTGTCTGACACCAAAGCTCAGGAAGTTAGTCACACCTGGCTATCGATGACTACAAATTCACCATCTTTGACCTTTTGATTTAGAATCTGTACTGTGCATTCCTTAGTACTTGTGTTTTATGCTATTGACCCGTGATCTTCCTGACTTCTCTCATTATTTTTTTCGTCTCTTTTGGATCTCTCATTTAAATAAACAAACTTGGCCAATTTAGAAGTCTTCCTTTTGAACCTGAGCTGGAAAACACAAACACAATAAAACCAACGAGAGTGCCATCTCTGTACATGTTTTTTTTCTGGGTCCTGGATTGTGCCGGACTTTCCGAGAGGCCGAGAAAGGGGGTCCCAGTTGTTTGATGATGAGAAGCAAAAAGGCCAACCTGACAAAACAGATCTCTCTTTGGTAGTTTCTCTTCTGTAACAATTAACCAAATTTGACTATAACTTGCTTGGACTCTGGCACTGATGATCTATACACACAAAGCTTATCCAAGAGTGCTCATTCAATAGTCCATTGTCAGCAATTAAAAAATGTAACCGGAAGTAGCCTGCAGGATAAGAGGAAGATTCTAAGACATGTGAAACAATATTCATGAGGTCTGCTGGGAGAGAGACGAGAGAAAGACTGACCAGGAGGACCTTCTGGGAAGAGCATACCACAGCACACCCTGTCAGTGCTCAGGTGACAGCAAGAAGCATGGGCTTCCAGAAAAAAAAGAAGTACACAGAGTGGGTGGGGTTGCACTGACGACAAGCTTCCCCTCAGCCAGCCCTCCGCTTTACTCCTACAGCCCCAATCTCTCTCCTGTTAAGAACTGTTTCTCTTCCATGAGTTTAACCAGCAAAAAAATGAACCCTATGGAGCAGAAAAAGCCATAGGAATGAGAAGGAGCAAGAAGGAGAATTCACAGCCTCTATTAAGCCTTTCCCCATACTGTATTAATAGTTCTTTAGTTGGAGGAACACTTCAAACATGTACATTATAATATACACATCCTGAAATGTGTGAAAAACCTCAGTACCAAGGAGAAGGGGAAGTGGTTTTGCAGAGTATAGATGAATAATAACGAAAGCCACCCGAGCAATGCCATGGGCTGTGAGGGCTTACAAATGGATGTACAATAATAACAAGGAGGCTGGATAGAATATCAACTGAATAAGGGGGAATGTGAGCTTTACTGAGTGGGAGTCTACCCGGAATAATGAAAGATGGCTATAAAAAGATCAGCACCATAGACAATGTGAATCTGCAGACAAGAATCTTTTTGGTCTTCCCGGAATCATATACATCAGATGGACAATCATGATAGGCACAGAAATAGGTAAATAGAAAGGTCTAGGCTAGACCCTCCCCAGAATCCTGAAGAACCTATGGCCCATCACTCATGAACAACACTCTCCAGTCTTCAAGTGAACCAAACCTGGAACGTCCAAACCAAAGAAAAGAAATGACCTTCATTTTTACAAAGATACTCAGTAAGGGTAAAACCACAGAGAGACTAATGGACTCCTTTAAGTGGAAGACAATTTACATTATTAAGAATGCCTTTCCTGTTATTATCTCAAATACTTCCCAATATGGCTTGAACTCACATAGATTTAGGCAACAGTAATTCAAAAGGAACAGTTATAACTCTGTCTTTGAGATAATCTTCCTACTATGAGGAGGGAAAAATCCAGAAAACATCAGTGTTTCCCACAAAGTCTTATTTTTACCTGGTACCATGTATGTCTTTCTAGTTAAGTGAAGGCTTTAAGGGAGAGAAAAGTCTCATGCCTTATTAGATTAGATTTATTGTCTTTATTTTGTTTCTCTCCATTAGCTCCACAAGGGAAGGGATTTTGTTTCGTTTCGTTTACTGCTATTCCCAGCATCTAGAAAAGTGCTTCACACATAAGAGACATTCAATAGATTTTCCTGAAATAACAAATTGGACTTGGAATATCATCTAATCATTCTGGCCCCCATCTTACTCTTACACAATCCACCCTCATCTGAAGACAGAGTACTACTTCCAAAACATGAATCTTTGTTTAAAAAAATGTTTATTTATTTTGAGACACACACACACACAGAGTGAGTGACTGGGGGAGGGGAGAGATAGAAAGAGAACCCCAAGCAGGTTCTGCACTGCCAGCGCAGAGTCCGATGTGGGGCTTGAACTCACCAACTGAGAGATCATGACCTGAACCAAAACCAAGAGTCAGAGGCTTTAACGATGGAGTCACCCAGATGCTCCTACAGAGCACTCAACTCTTGATCTCAAGGTCGTGAGTTCAAGGTCCACGTTGGGTGCAGAGATTACTTTAACTTCCCAACGAATGCACGCAGTTTAGGATAAACTCATTATTCTTTAATAAGCTATTCATAGGCTTCTGTGATCTGGCACCTGCTTGTGTTTCAAAATTCACCTGCCATAGTCTTGGGCCTTCTGCGCCAAGGTTGCAGTGTCTTATCTGATGTGTCCTCTCTACCCAGAACACTCTCTCCCTGACTCCCCTGGTCTCTTGGCAAACTCTTATTTGCTCTTCAAGTCTCACAAAGAATATCCCTTCTGGGAAGTCTTCTCGGACTAACCTCAAATCTGGGCTATTTATTTTGGCACATACTTCTACATAAATGACTCTATCAACATGTTTATAATATATTGGGATGATGGACTTATATGTTTGTCTTCCCTACCACTGTGTTCCTTAAAGTTACCTCTAGGTTAGGTACTGTGGCTTCAACACTGCTCTGTTTCCAGCTCCAGATAGTATGTTTGCTACAAAATGAACAGTCAATAAATATTTGGGGAGAGGAACACTGAAAAGGGACTGTAGAATTAGTGGCATTATAATTTTTTTTTTAATTTTTAAGATTTATTTTTGAGACAGAGAGAGAGAGAGAGAGAGAAAGCAAGCAGGGGAGAGGCAAGGAGAGAGGGAGACACAGAATCTGAAGCAGGCTCCAGGCTCTGAGCTGCGAGCACAGAGCCCAATGCGGGGCTCCAACCCATGAAACGCAAGATCATGACCTGAGCTGAAATCCGACACTGAGTAAGCCACTCAGGTGCCCAGCATTACAAATTTTTTAGTTAAATGTTGATTTTCATTTATAAATCTTGATGTTGTTTTTAAAAAATACATGGATGACTTTTGCAAGTTTCAATTAAGTTCTACAAGGCACACACTCTACCTTCAGAAGTCATTAGTTTTAATTTTTGTATTGTGCTAAAAAATATATATAAAATTCTCTATTTTAACCACGTTCAAGTATACACTTCGGCAGCATTACATCACATGACTGTGCAACTGTCACCATTTCCCATTTCCAGGACTTCTTCATCATCCCAAACAGAAACACTGTACCCCTTAGATAATAAGTCTCTATCCCCTCTGCCCCCAGCCAATAGCAATCTCTCTTTAACTTTATAGCTCTATGGACTTGTCTATTCTAGGGGCCTCAGAGAAGTGGAATCATACAGTGTGTAACCTTTGTGTCTGGCTGCTTTCACCCAGCCTAAGGTTTTCAAGTTTCACGCATGCATAACAATTTCATTCCCTTTGAAAACTGAATAGCAAAACAGAGGGAAGCAAACCCTAAGAGACTCTTAAATACAGAGAACAAACTGACGGTTGCTAGAGGGGTGTTCGGGGGCTGGGGGTGGACTAAATAGGCGATGGGCATTAAGAAGGGCACTTGTTGGGGCATCTGAGTGGCTCAGTCGGTTAACTGTCCAACTTCGGCTCAGGTCATGATCTCGCAGTTTGTGAGCTCGAGCCCCGCGTTGGGCTCTGTGCTGACAGCTCAGAGCCTGGAGCCTGCTTCGGATTCTGTGTCTCCCTCTCTCTCTGCCCCTCCCCTGCTCACGCTCTGCCTCTCTCTTTCAAAAATAAATAAACATTAAAAATATTAAAAAAAAAAAGAAGGGCACTTGTTGGGATGAACACTGGATGTTACATGCAAACGATGAATCTCTAAATTCTACTCCTGAAACCATTATTACACTATATGTTAACTAACATGGATTTAAATTAAAAAAAAAACCTGAATAGCATGCCATTGTATGGATATACCACATTTTGTTTATCCATTCATTTACTGTTGTTGGTAGACATTTGTGTTGTTTCTATTTCTGGCCTGTTGTGAATAGTATTGCTGCGAAGCTTGGTCTCAGAAGAAGTCTCTGTTTAAGTCCCTGCTTTCAATTCTTTTGGACATATACCTAAGAATGGAATTGCTGGATGATAAGGTAATGCTGTTTACTGTAAAAAAAAAAAATTAATGTTTACTTATTTTTGAGAGACAGAGAGAAAGAGACAGAGCACGAGTGGGGAAGGGGCAGAGAGGGAGAGGGAGACACAGAATGGAAAACAGGCTCCAGGCTGTGAGCTGTCAGCACAGAGTCTTATGTGGGGCTCAAACTCTCAAACTGTGAGATCATGACCCGAGCTGAAGTCGGATGCTTAACCGACTAAGCCACTCAAGTGCCCCTTTTTCTGTTTACCTTTTTGAGGAAATGCCACACTGTCTTCCTCAGTGGCTGTGACATTTTTACTTTCCCACCAGCAACGTACAGGGACTCCAATTTCTCCACATCCTCAGCAACACTTGTTACTTCCCATTTTTCACAACAGCCATCTAATGGGGATGAATTAGCGGCATTCTGTGGGCACGGAAATTCAAGTTTTTGCTATGTTTAGGTTTTCAGCTTTGAGAATGAAATCTAAGTGATAAATAGCTCTGCTTAAATTGTGAAAAATGATAAATTCACTATTATTTATAAAACTCTGTCCCCCTGTGTTTGAAAAAAGTAAAGATATGATATATAAGTAAAAAGAAGTGGGGGAGGGGAGTTGGTAATACTCTCATGACTTGCCATTCAGCAATGTGAGTTAATAACCTTCACAATGCGGTCCACAGGCACTTCTGAAAACATATTCAATTGACAAATGTACGAAGGACCATTCTAGTAATGGCTTCCAGTGAAATTGGTTCCATATTTTTGCATTAGCTTGAGCATTTTTACGATTTCAAGGATGGAAAAAAGCTTACAGAAAACCACATACATGCAAATGCGGTGGATTTGGAGATATGCATAGAAAATATTGCTTATTTTTAATAAAACTTTTTTTTACAGCATGTTAGGGCAAAACCATTGTTACTGCAAAAGGAAAGTTCACATTTTCAGCCATCTATGACCCCTGGAGGAACATTAGTTACAGCAGGGAACTCAGGCACTTTAGACAGCTGCCAGGGGGAAAAGACTGCTCTCTCACAGACTTCACTGAGGGAAGCATTTCATAGGAGGAATTCCATAAAAGTGACTTTACAGCACTCTTTGAAGGCAGTCAAATGCTCAGAATTGATTGATTTTGACCTCAGTGTCCCGAAATGAGTCAACACGCAGACAGCAGTATTCCCATGAGACAAGTACTATGAAGATGACCATCCCTTATACATTTTTTTTATTTTTATTTTTATTTTTTTGACCATCCCTTATATTATATGCTGGTACTATATGAAGTATTATCTGCAGCTGCACAGTTTTGTGAACTTTGCCATACATCTCACAAAATCCTTACGCAGCCCTGTGAATAAGCATTGCTCAAGTCCATTTGTGCAAAGCGGACCCCGGGGCCCAGAGATGGGGTTGTTCTTCCCCTGGCTCACAAAGCTGGTCACCAGATGGGCAGCTGGCATAGAAGATGCATAGTCTTTGCAGAGAGACAGAGTTATTTCTGAGATATTCTATTACATTGTCTTCCATCCATGTCCAGGTCAGACACTAATCAATCACAGCATGCTTTCTCACAGCATGGGGCAACCTCAGATTCCTTCTCAAGCTAGCTAGCATTCTGGGCTTATACAACAACTGAATGGAGTAGGCAGCAGAAGGGAGACTTATTTGTCACCCTGGGCCTCAGCGTTGCCCGTGTTGCTTCTTTAATCTGTCCCTCTGGAATGCCCTGTCAGTTTACGTGAAAGTCAGACATTCTGTTGCGTGAGACATTTGCTTAGAACTCCCTCCTTCCTCCAATTTACTACTGCTGAGCTGATCTAGTCCTATGTATCCGTGATGCTCTCCCAGAGTCTGCAAGAGGCACTCAGAAGAGGAGAAAGTCAACAGTTAAATGGAAAAGAAGCATGAGATAGACAAAAATATCCAGACCAACTTGGGTCTTCGTTATTTGTTTTCTAATTTTCTGGTTCTACCGACATTTTTCATTTGAGGAGTTTTGCCAAGTAATGGTATTCATCGAAATAGTCAAATCCATCAGTCTGAAGCTTAGCTGTTATACCAGTATTTGTAGGAAACAAACAAACAAATCAAACAAAAAAAAACAGAGGCACTGAAGTGTTCAAGGTCACCCAGTGAGACATAAATGAAAGTGGCAGATAGCTGGAGTTTGGCATCCTTGATGAAGCTGAAGTTACAAAAATGGATTGCTGCATTTTAACCTCTAAGTAATTTTTTGAAGTAGTCAACTCTTCTTTGAGACTTTAATCTCATGATCAAAGAATGTACCTTTTCTTCTGACTACTTTGGAAATGAAGTTTCATTTCTCCCGAGTTACACTGGGAAGAAAACATGAGTTCCTCTGCGTCCTAATGGTAAACAAAGGAAATGCTATCCCTCCCAGTCTCTCAGGCTTGAAAGTAGCTGAAAAGATTTTACTTAAACTGTGAAACAAAACAAAAATAGCTATCTGGGGCTTACCAAATATGTGTTAGGAACTGGCTTGAAATCTTTGTGTGGAATTCTTCTTGCCTCACAATGCTTCCAGACTTAAAATCAGTGTTCAAACTATGAGTAATTTTCTTATTCAACCCTTCCACAGTACAGTGGGATCTTTGACCTTACAACCGCGCTTTGGGTTTCAGTGTCTCCCAGATTCATTTGTCATAAAAACTTGTCCTGGGCCGCGTTTCCTCCAGAGGCTCTCCGTATAAGACACAGAGGAAAAGTCAATACAACATCATCTCAAAGTCTATACATAATTAATCAGGTCAGCTTCTTCACACCTATAGGTTGAGGCCTGGAGTAGTGGAGACGTGGTTTACTATACGGTAAAGCCCTTCATAAACGGCTACAGATGTGGACTACGTGGGCCAGGACGGATGCTAGTCTGTTTGAGGGTCTCAGTGGATTCATGCTAATGGAAGACCTAACAAGGCCCTCACCATCCTGAGACTACCCGTTGGGCTGCAGACGCCAGCCATGGTAATTCTCTGTGAGTACCATTTGGCCCTTGCTCTACAGTGAACAGATCACTCCAGGGAGAAGTAGGATGTTTTAAAAGCTTCATTCCTGTTTCTTAAACGTCTTCGTGAGTTGAAGGAACATTTAAAAATAAAAACAGACATTTGTTTCTCAATAGTCACGGTCCAACATGGCATGTACGAGTCTCCCTGCGGTCATTTTTGAAGCTTAAAAAGCTTTTCATGTTGCTTTTTAAACAGAAAAGCAATTGGAAAATGAAGGAAAGCATTTGGCATTCCAAAGTAGCGAACTGAGTGTTGGCCCCTGTGGAGTGCTATCAAGTAACCCGATTGTCCACAGTGACTGGAGGCAGAGCCTGGAAACAGGGCATACGGTAAAAGACCCACTTTGCAGACAGATCCCAATTCTGGTTGTCACGGGGGAACGCTCCAGGGAAAATTTGGAAAGACAAGTTTACCTTTAGCATTTCCTGCACTGGGCCACAGTGGAAAAGAACATGGGCTTTGGGATCAGACAGATCTGTGTTTTCATTCTAGCTCCACCACCAATCAGCTGGGGGCCTTGGATCATTATTTTAACTTCCTGAGCCTCAATTTCTTCAAAACTAACAGAAGGGACTAGGATACCTACTTTGCAATCTAAACAAGAGATGGGAAATGTGACATGATGAACGCGTGAAAGGTACGCAATGGGTGGCCATCTTTTCCTTGCACCCATCCACCCTCCCCAGTCACTGACATCTCCACTGGTGGCAGCCTTCCTGGGCCTTAGCTGGTGGTACTGTAGCATGGCATTCTCAACAAAGTTTCCTGCACTGTGGTTTAATTGTGTCCTTGGGTCCCTATCTCTGGGAGGGAGGCTAACCCCAACTCCCCACTGTTATACCCTTTCACAGAGCTCATGGATCATCAAAATGGGTGCCGACAGGTTGACCTCTCACTCCTGCCAAGTAAGTATATCATTTTAAGATGTCAGAAAAAGTGCCTCGCTCCAAAGAAATGGTTGCAATGGGGGGAAATTCAAGCAAAGCAGGGAATTCGTTTAAGAATACACATGTACCGGAGCACCTGGGTGGCTCAGTCGGTTAAGCGTCCAACTTCAGCCCAGGTCATGATCCTGCACTTTGTGGGTTCGAGCCCCACATTGGGCTCTGTGCTGACAGCTTGGAGCCTGGAGCCTGCTTCAGATTCTGTTTTTCCTTCTCTCTCTGCCCCTCCCCTGCTTGCATTCTGTCTCTCTGTCTCCCCAAAATAAACATTAAAAAGAAAAAGAATGCACGTATATGGCATCATCTGTCAATACTCATCCTTCAAAGCACAAACACAAGAGTCCCCCTTCTATTTCCACACACAGGGCTGAGCTCTGGCATTCTGATGTTAGTGGTGCCCTAATGGCAGAATATTAAGACAAGTGACCAAGTATTTGCAGTGCATATTCTGGAGGTCTCCCTGACTACCCTATACTCTTAAGTTGGAATACTTAAGTCCCAGCCAGGACCCAGGAACATTCCAGATTTCTAACAAGGCCAGAGGAGCTTTCAGTCTCTGCCTCCCTCTGGACCAACAGCTGGCCTGGCACTGGCCTCACACCAGCCTTCGCTGTTGACCTTCCCCTTTGTTCTTCCACTCCCAAGCTCCACTATGGCCCTCATTTGTGGTAACTGAATCCCTGTTTTGGGACTCCATGATAAACTCCAATCCTCTTTGTGTGATATTCCTCTAAGGCTATCATCTCAATTCCTTTCCACCCAGACTAGACCAGTCCTTCCCCTTCGCATTCTTAGAGCCCAGGTTTCTGTCCCTGAATTCTACACCACCAATAAAAAGCATACTTGGTTTGGGGATTTGTTGAGTCACTACTATCAGGGAAACTATGGGCCTCGCAGATATAAATAGGCGGTAACTTAACCTACCAGAAAAATGTACACCGAAGATTGAAAAGGCAATAGAACCAATGGTGAAAAGCTTTGATATTGATATCAGACAGAGCTAGAGTTGCAGCTGGGAATGAATTAGGTACAGTCCTATTAGTTTCAGTGATTTCTTTACCTTTCTCCTGCTCTGATTTCCTCATCTCAAAGCTAGGACTAATAATATTGATCTCACAGGGTTGTTGCAAGCGTGAGATCACAAATGAATATAAAGTAATTAGCACCCTGCCAGGCACAGAGTAAATGCTCAAGACAACCCAGATATTTTCATTAGTGTTAGCATGATGGTTATTTGGTAATAGGCACGCAGGAACACCAAAGAGGAGGTTTCTGCCTACTGACAGTGATGCATCCAAAAATGGAGAAGGCAAGGATAAGACACCTTGTGTTCATAAATAATCATGGCCTCTGAAGTTTCAGAGGAAACTGGGCACCCAGGTAACACACAGGCTGTATAGTGGCCGCATCAACAGGCAACTGCAATGCACGCTAGGAGGTTACCTCCTAGAGAGGGGAGATGTTTCCGTAGAAATGGAGAGGTAGCAAGACCACAGCCAGGGATACAGGTTTTTGCTTTGGAATGAACCCAATAGACACGCGCGCGCGCGCGTACACACACACACACACACACACACACACACACACACACACGACATTTGAGATATTTAAAAATGCCAAGCATTTCAGGTCAGTTTTTAACTGTATTTCAGAAGAACACCACCTAGACTTCCAGAATTTAAGTTGTTTGGCACTCCTAATCCCAGATACAGAAACGATAAATTCTACCTTTATTTTCTATGTTTTATAATTATTTGATATTTTACGCCCTGGGGACCTGGGAAGGGACCGCCCCTCTCAAGGTTAGCTAATTCCTAGAGAGAACAATTTGCCCACCCAATGCACATACCTTTCATATACAAACCACCCACCCACCTGCTTCCTGCAATCTAGGATGTGATCTCTCTGCTTTCAGTCACCCAGGGTTCAGTACCAGACAGCTGGAGACCACCAATAGCCCAGAGCCTCCAAAATTATTCAAACTATCCAATCCTAAACCTGCTCAGGGGCTTACCCTGCCGCACCCATCTCTTACCACAACCACCACAATGAAGCATTGTATCCATGCTTTCCCTTCCCTCCGTCTGCCTTCTAACCAAGCCTGGTGTTTCCTCACTGGGCCTGCGTGGCATGACATGCCCCTTCCTCTTGGGAACTATGGCAGACCCCATCTTTTCAATGGTAATTATCTCCTAATCTGTTAACCTCACCAGACCTAAATAAAAACCAAATCCCAGGTACATTTTTAAACAACGCAAAGCAATAGAAATTCATATTCACAGTCTCCAGGTTCTGGCCAGATCATCTTGGGCAAGAATCTCAACCATTTAGAACCTCAGTTTCCGCATCTATAAAACTGAAATAATTTATGATCTCATGGATCCATAGGGAGAATCCATGCACATGAAAGCACACATCATCATCAGTGATTAACTGATGTTTGTCCCTGCATTGTTCAGATACCCATTCATTCATTGTTACCCACCCGCAACCCATAAACACAATTCAGTTATCACCTTGTCCCCACTAGTTAGTTCCGTAGTAAATTCTGACATCCTTCCAGATGCATCTAGCTGGTAAACACTGCAGTAAAATTTCTCTTTTTCACTCTTTGTGACCACACTGGGTCTCCTTCCCTTGAGTCCTTCACTCGATTTCTGCCACAGCTGCCCCAAAGCCATGCAGTTTTGGAAAAGGCCAGTCTCCCTGGTTCTGCTAACCTCTATCAATCTTATCAAGCAATTCTGGCTGCAAAAGGGGAGTCAAAAACCTTCTGCCAAGCACAAAAGAGATCACGTTGTTGGCAGGTAATTAGCAAAACAAACATCTGAAAGGCACAGATAATTTGTATTGCACTACAGGCTTTGTGGATGTTTTCCCGCCTACCCTCTTCTAATTAGGGAATGGGGGCTGATAAATGCTGAAGGAGAGAGATTTCCTGAAATCAGAGAGTCAATGCTCCTGTTTAACTGAAGTCACCAACAGGATCAATGGAAAGAAGGAAGAGGATCAGAAAAAACCATGCAGCGCATAGCTTCAGGGCAGGGTCAAGTCTGACATAGATGGCGAATAAGGCAGCTTTGAGAGAAGCAGCCGGTCCTCCATTTGTACTTGTATTTCTGGGGGGATAAGGCTAAGGAGAGAATGCAGCACTCCTGAAGAACTGTGCAACTGTGCAAAAGGAGCTGGCGCCACCCACAGGGTGGGGACACAGGGGACACTGGCGTGGGATGCCTCAGAACTGCTCTTGGGCTCAAACAGTCCTGCCCACGGTGAGGTTCCACTTTTTACAGACACAGACAACCCCATGGCATTCCTGTCATTCTTGTGATGGTCATCTGAAATATGAGCCTGCGTGGTTCAGGCAGCTAAGAGTCCGACTCCTGGTTTTGGCTCAGGTCGTGATCTCAAGATTCGTGAGTTAGAGCCCCACGTCGGGCTCTGAGCTGACAATGCAAAGCCTGCTTGGGATTCTTTCTCTCCCTCTCTCTCTGCCCCTCCCCCTCCCTCAAAATAAATGTATAAACTTAAAAAAATGGAAATACGATTTTCAAAGCATTTCATAAAGTCCGAAGAACTGTGTGAAAGGGGTTGTCCTCTGTTACAGAATTACTATGCTTCTGTCTCCTGCTTGAAAGAGTAAGCAGGAATGTTTAAAAGCACAGGTTCTGAAAGCAGATTAAGCAGGTTTCAGTCCTGGTTTTGCTACTTGCTGTCCGTGTGAACTTGAGCAAGTGGCCTGATTTCTTGAATCCTCAGCCATCTGCCTGCAAAATACATAAAATCAGAGTGCCTGCCTCGCTGGGTTGTTGTAAGGGTGAGAGGAGGTCTGCAGAGAAATCTCTTAGCACAGGGTCTGGTTCCTGGTAAATCCTCAGTAAATA
This sequence comes from Neofelis nebulosa, assembly GCF_028018385.1. Lineage (NCBI taxonomy): Eukaryota > Metazoa > Chordata > Mammalia > Carnivora > Felidae > Neofelis > Neofelis nebulosa. The sequence goes on from NC_080782.1 coordinate 105,414,638, forward strand.
TTATTAATATTTTCCCAGTCTCCTTAGGTTCCTGTCTAGTAAAACTGAAGCCTCTGCTACCCAGACAAGGCTTTCTCTAAGTGCAGGTGGGTCTGTTCACTTTCACGGTGGGGGTTGAGGCTGACTATGAAATTCCTATGATTGGTAGCAAGTTCCTGCAGGGATGTAACAGTGTTGAATGTGATAGTTCTAAGTCTACACCATATTGCACATGGATATTTCAGATCTCGGGTCAGTCTACAATTTACTCTTCTATGGACTTGCCAGGCTCTCGGACTGATCTATAAGTGTCGTATGGGTGTTATACCTCGCCTTGGTGATTATTACCTAATTAACAACGTAGTGAACTGTGTTCGTGTCTGTGTGTGCGTGTGTGTTTTCAGTTAGTTAGTAGGTACACAGTATAGAACTTCTCCACACAACTTCATTTAAGAGTTGTTATGGCAAGCCTGAGGACTGAGGGCCTTCCTATTTTTTGCTTACTTTTTTGGTCTCTATGAAAACAATACCCCTACTATGCATGTGTTGTCTGAAGGCCTGCTGTTAGCAAACCATGCCTCTGTCACTGTCCAGTTCAATACAAGATATTCCTTTGCAGTAACCTTCGTATATATCTCCCGGAGCTATGCAATTATCAAATTCTCTCTGACTTTAAGGAGTTCTATATACTCTAGGATTTCGAAGTCCTGGAATGTGGATGTTGAATTTCCCCAATAATCATAACAAAAAGGTCCTGAAAAGTGCTTATTACTTTTTTTTTTAAGTTGTTTTCTTTTCCTGCCTTTTCAGGTCCTTGAAGATCAACAATTTTGCAATCTATGCAGTACTCACTAACCATATTTTTGCCGATGGAAAACACACCCAGTGTTAATTAGTTTGGGACAGCAGTCTCCTTTTAAATTTTCTTTAATGTTTATTTTATTTTTGAGAGAGAGAGAGAGAGAGAGACAGTCAGACAGCATGAGCAGGGAAGAGGCAGAGAGCAAGGGAGACATAGAATTCGAAGCAGGCTTCAGGCTCTGTGTTGTCAGCACAGAGCCTGACACGGGGCTCAAACCCACGAACTGTGAGATCATGACCTGAGCCAAAGTCGGACACTTAGCTACTCAGCAGTCTCCTTTAAGCAGCTAAAATCCTCCCCACCAACCCAGTCAAACATAATCCATGGTATACTTGTAAATAAGAATTCCAGAATTTGGGGAGCAGACAAAATCAGAGGGTCAGGGCTTATACTGAGTCAGGGCTAGGCTCCCATGTTGGGTGAGTGATTGTGTAAGAAAACCGGGCACCTGGGTGGCTCAGTCGGCTAAGCGTCCGACTTCAGCTCAGCTCAGGTCATGATCTCGCGGTTTGTGAGTTCGAGCCCTGCTCAGGCTCTATGCTGACAGCTTGGAGCCTGGAGCCTGCTTCAGATTCCGTGTCTCCCTCTCTCTCTGTCCCTCCCCAACTTGTGCTCTGTCTCTCTCTCTCTCTCTCTCTCTCTCTCTCTGTCTATCAAAAATAAATAAAATGTAAAAATAAAAAAAAATAAAAAAAAGAAGAAAAGAAAACCAGGCATCACCAAAGCCAAGTGAAGAGAGGGGACAAGGACTGGGTTTGCTGGGCAACTGGTTTTTGTCTATAATGAAGACCTTTGTCTTCAGTGGCCAAGTTACATTCATTAACATCTTCTGAACACTAGAGAGCTATGCATTGTAAGGTACAATCAGATATTTTCACTATTTTCACTACTATTACCTTATTGAAAACTGGTAGACAAGAGGATTTGCAATATAACTTTAAAATTGTGTCTAGATGTTCAAAGAATAAAGAAGTAAATTGCTACAGTTCTTGGAATATTTTTGATAACTCAAGACCATTTAAACTCCTAATTATTTAAAAAATATCACATCTATAGAAAAGTTGAGAAATAGTACAATGAACACTCATGCACTCTTTACCAAGATTCTGCAGTTGTTAACATTTTACATTTGAGCTACTTTTTTCTTATTAAATTATATTTAATTACTGAAGGTGTGCGAAAGAAAAGAGCTGATATTACACCTCACTGCTAAACATTTCAGTTTATGTATCGTAGGAATATGAACAATTTTCTATCTCACCCAGTAAATTCACATTTATTCTACATTATTTAAGGTGCTGTCTACATTTAAATTCTGCTAATCATCCCCAAGATAGATTTTATGGCAAGTTTGCTTGCTTTTGTTAGTTTGTTTTAAACTCAGGATCTAATCAAGTTATCATCCCCAAGGTAGCACGTTTATAGCACATTTGTTCGTTTGTTTGTTTTAAACCTAGGATCCAAATACACCATATTTGGTTATATTTCTTTAGTCTCTTTTAACCTAGAAAATCTCTATGTACTCCTGCCTTTTTTCCTTTTCATGACACGGACTTTTGTGAAGAGTCCAACACTGTCTTGCAGAGTGCCACATATTCTGTATTTATTTTATTGACTTCTCATAATTATACTACTTTTAAACATTTTTAAAAAAATGATTATTTTTGAGACAGACTGCATGCAAGTGGGGGAGGGGCAGAGAGAGAGGGGGAAGAGAGGATCCAAAGCAGGCTCCATGCCAAGAGCAGAGAGCGTAAAAAGGGGCTTGAACCCAGGAACCGTGAGATCATGACCTGAAGTCGGACGCTTGACCAACCGAGCCACACAGGTACCCCTACTTTTAAATATTTTAAGCAAAAATACTAATGTAAGGTGACGTTGCGTATGACCTTGTGTCTGTGTATGTTCACGTGAGGAACATAAAATGTCAGCCTGTCCCTCCACTTGCACCTGTGATAACTTTAAGATTGGATTTTGCTAAGCTCTCTTAGGGAATATTCTAGGGAGCATTAGCACCAAGACTTTTGGCCATTCCCTTTAGCATACTGCCTTTCATAGCTCTCCACTGAGACACACCCAAGCTAACAAAACTGGGGACCAAGTGAGGCCATCAAGGAATGACAAGTAAGGGTAATGCTAGAGAAACTTCCCTTATAGCTTGAACCAATCTATCTAGAAGCATCCTATTGAAAATCACACATGTTAGAACTTATCCCCATAATACTAGATTCCTCCTGTAAAGACAGTAGGCAATGTACTGGCTGGTTCCCAGTTCCGGACATAACTAGGTGGGCAATGATATACCTACTAGAGCATCACTGACATTTGTTTTTGTTCTTTAAAACATTTCTATGTCTATCAAGAATGACAACAAGCAGGTGACTACACGGCAGAGATCAAAACTTGGGACAAAGGCAGGAGTTGACATTCTGTGGGCCACTGAGGCGAATATACAACCCGTTCAGTACCGGTGATGCACGCGTGCCAATCCAGCTACTTAGCAAGCTTGCCGTTTTATGGATCCCAAAGCTCAGCCTGCATACAACTTGTCAGAACACTCTTTTCTCCGGAGACAGTTCTCATCGAGTTACTTGGGAGGGCAAGCCCAAGGGCTTTTCTCACTATGCATAATACATTGAAATGGAATCCAAGAAGAAAGGCTCAAATGGTTTACTTTCGTCTTTCTGGCAAAAGATGTACAAAAAGAAAACATTTCTCTCCGCTGGGGAGAATCCAGCAGGCTAGATTTGGACACAGCATGATATGGAGGTTAGATGGATGTATGCAGAAGACAGGATTTTGCCTTCCTTGCTTCTACTTGACAAACGAGGAACAAGCATAGCTGTCTTTCTTCCTCCAACTTAGCACCCCCAATGCTTCCTAAGGGGCTCAATTCTGATAAGGAGGAAGCCAAGGAAAACCCTAAGTGAGAAAGGGCTATGTTAGCAGTTTCACTGAGGGCAAAGGTGATTCTGTGCTTGTAGATGTATTAGATTCCTATTGCTGCTATAACAAATTATCACCTGTTCGGTTGCTTAAAACAAGATAATTTTTTTTTTCTCTGACAGGTCTAGAGGCCACAATTCCAAAATGATTTTCACTGAGCCAAAGCTATGGTGTCAGCAGGGCTGGTTCATTCCAGAGGCTTTGGGGAAGACTCTATTCCCTGGCTTTTTTCAGCCGTTAGTGGTCATTTGTATTTCTTGGCCTGTGGCCACTTTTTCTGTCTTCAAAGCACATCACTCCAGGGTCTGCTTCCTGTGTTAGATCATCTTCTCCTCTTTTATAGTCAAAGCCTTCTACTTAGCCTTCTTGTAGAAACATTTATGATTCTATCTAAGACCCACCCAGATAATTCAGAATAATCTTCCCATCTTGATATCCTTAGCTACTCACATCTGTAAAGTCCCCTGTGCCATGTACAGTTACAAGAACAGGTTCTGGGGATTAAGATACGGACATTTTTTCGGAATTTATCAGCCTACCTCAGTACCTTACTAATAATATACGTACCTTTCACCCATATATGTCATTGGATTCTCACAACAAATTTTATGGTATCTGATTTTATTGTCTATTTTATTTTTACATGAGGCAATGGGAATTCAGAGAGGATAAATGACTTATGTGCAGGAAACCAATAGAACTTAGGTTTCAACGTGTCTTTTCATCCACAGCTCTTTCCAACTAACTCACAGTGAAAAGGCAGGAAAATGTCAGGAGACAGAAGGATTTCTAATAGGCTGGTATATCCGTCCAGCGCCAGTCAAAGAACAGAATCCACACCTTACATAGACAGAATTTACTACAAAGAATTATTAACCAGATACAAGCAGTGTTTGCTCTGTGTGGTTGTCGGGGATTACAAAAATAATGACGCGAGCCACAACCATGCAGAAAAATGACAATAATCAATGAGAAAAATTGTAATTGTGCTATGAACTTCAGAAATTTTCATTAAAGTATTAAAAACTCTTGTCTGTTACAAATATGTAAGGAAATGAAAAGCGGAGTAAAAGATTTATTTACTAAAGTATAATGTAAGGCATTAGAAATATGGAGGTATGAGGTCTTTTATATTTTCGAAAAACCTAAGAATGATTTGAACAGTGCTCGCTTCTTTTGGTCCTATAATTTATTCTCCTGAGCAAGCATCTTTTCTGTGCCTTGGCAAATTGTCATACTCCTTTCTTAGTTTGGATCAGCTCTCAACTTCCAATGTCATAAAAAAAAATCTCCTAAAATTCTTTACTGTGAAATGTCTTGCCAGGGTCCCTTCCTCTGGGACATCTTCATTCTTTAAGCCAAATCCACTTTTCTCATTTGTGTTGGTAAGCTTGTCTCATTAACTTCATCTGGCCACATATCCACAGTCCCTCAAACGACAGCAATGCCAATGTTCCTCAATGGTCAGCTATTTCTTCCTTAACTCCATTTATATTTCATTTGAATTTCACTGCTATAGGTACCAAGTTTTGTTTCTTTGTTGCCTTTTCATCTTTACTGGCCAGTTCCCTCTTTCCCAGACCTGTTTTCGTAAAATGTTACGTGGGTTTACCCCTGGGAAACAGGGAGCCAGCACCACCACATATTTTGCTGTTTGTGTGTGTGGACTGAATAACAGATGCACAGTAATCATCCAGGGGGTTCTGGAAATAAACGACATGATTGGTCACTGATCATGATGTGCATCTGTTGCTTACATAGTACCATGCAGACTAAAGGGCTAGGAATGAAGTATATCTTTGTTGTGATTACTCACAGTTAATATACCACGGTAAGTAAAATTTGTGTTGTTAGGGGACTGATGCATTTAACTAAACTGTGGTAGCTAAAATCCAGGCCTAGGGGGACTCTGCAGAGAGCAAGGACTGTCTGTATTAGAGAAGCTAAGAGGGAGAGAGAAGATCCGGGGCCGTCACCCAGGCAGTACTGTAGGGGAAGCTATTACATCCAGGGATGAGGAATAAGGGGAAATGTTGGTATTTTAAAGTTTAGAGACTTGGAGGAGGGGCCGTGGGAACTGAAGTTAGTCTTCTGAATAAGAGCTACCATGAGACTACTGCTCCTGGGTAAGAAGTGATGCTACAGAGACAAGAAGCACAGAAGACAGAGCCGGCCCGTCCCCGAACCCTGCACCCCTCCCTTAGACCCCTGTGAGAAGAGCCTAAGGTGGAGCCTGCAGAGAAAGGAGCACTGTGCGCAGTTCACAGGGCTGCAGCCTTGCGGAGTGTAGACAGAAGGCGGGTCAGAAGCCAAGCCACGGAGCTGCAGGAACACCGCAGTCCCAGCCTGGGTCAGCATTCCCTTCACGTTCTCCCTTGCGAGCCTTTCCTGCTCGTGCCCTCTGCAGATGTTCAGGACCATGGAGAAGCTATACAGTAAAATCTTGGTTTGTGAGCATACTTTGGTCCAGAAACATGCTTGTAATCCAAAGCGTCTCTATGTCAAAATGAATCTTCCCCATAAGAAATAATGGAAACTCAGATGACTAGTTCCGCAACCCAAAAATATTCATATAAAATGATTATAATACTGTAATATAAGACAAAATAATAAAATACAAAATATAAAGATAAAATAACCAGTACGTATCTTTGAAAACCTTTGTGGCCTTATAAAGGAGACAAAAGAGAGGACTTTCACCATCACAATTAGAATCATTGTCATCTATTGGCTCAATGGAATCTTTCTGCATGGGGGACATCGTATATATTCGCACAGGTGTTGGCTACAATACGGTATTAATAAACTCTTATCATATACTGTAGCTAATGTAACTGGCAATAAGGCAGCCGAGGAAAGGGTCTGTATCTGCAGGCAGCCTGACCTAGAATGAAGCAAAGCATTCCTAAGCTTACTCTTGTCTGGAAAAGCAAAGGACCGTCCATAGGTGCTTTGAAGTGACAAAAAATACACTGGTGCCAGTTGTGGTCACCTTCCAACATTTGGAAGAATCACTGATTTCTGCCAAACATCGTGGCCTGAGACTGAGCATTCGAGCATGGGAGACGATCACCCACAATCCCACAATGAGACAGAGAGAGTGAGAGAGAGAAACAGAGAGAGACAGAGAGTGAGGGAGGGAGAGAGGGAAGAACCAGTGACTCAGCTCTGATCATGTGACGTTCGGTGTCACATACTCCCCATACTGCAAGACATTGCTCGTTTATCAGGTTAAAATTTATCAGAAACGTTTGCTTGTCTTGCAGAACGCTCACACAACAAGTTCCTCGCAATCCAAAGTCTTAGGTAACTGGAGCAAAGTTAGGGGTGGGCTCTCCAGTGGCAGGTGGGGGCTCTGCTGGCCCGTCTACCTGCAGAGGTGACAACTGGGGCATCTTAGCCCCATTTGCAGTCATGCACTCAGGAAGGGCAGGAAAGCAGAGGAGAAAGCAGCGTGTATGGTGACCTCACAGGAAACGGGACTAGTGGACACAGCACACACGGGGCCAATACCTGGCTGACCTGTGTCATGGCACACTGTGCCAAGAAGGCCGAAGTGCCACCACCCAACATAAACCTGAGATCGCCGACTACCCAGGGCAGATCACAGACTCTTCCGCTGAAATGCCGCTGCTGGACTTATCCTGGTATAACTGGTATCCTTTTCCTGGGCTCTTCAAACTTTCACTCCACTCTAATAACCGATTTTTCCACAGTCGTCCTCGCTCACCTCAGTAAGAATGTTAACTGTTTGGAAAGAACCTAATGTCTTTCCAAGCACTCAAATTCTTGAGCTTCCTTATTCCATACAGCAAACCTGTGAGATCTGCAAACAGGAATATTATTAGCCCTGTTTTACACATGAGGAAAATGTGCCTCTGTGGCTTTAAGTAAATTGTATCCAGGACTTCTCACTCCTAGTCTCATGTTCATTTCTCCCTAGGGAGCTACCCTCCAAACCTAATCCAGATCCTTCCCTCTGCACACATCAGGGGTGAGCACAGGAGGAGTTAATTTTTACAAGCCAGTCTCCACGTCTGTTCTTCTTTTTCTCCGGGCAGTTTATCAAGGTCTCCTGTGCCAGAGATCCTATGCGAAGTCTCTTGCAATCTATTGCAAATCTGGCTTGCTTGTTTACATCAGTAAGGGACTTTATAAAGGATTGCTAGGGCTTGCTCCTGACTGTATTATTTTTTTAAATATATATGCTGAATAGAGGTCCTTTATTCTGGACTTCCTGGAAGTCCAGGAATGCCATACTTTAACATTTTTAATTATGCTAGAATTTCTTCCTGTGTATTCACGTATCTTGAATGACACTGGTGCATTCAACTTGGTGCATTAACTATGAATCATCTACTTTTCTAAAATCCTATTAATTTTCTATAGAATTAAATTAGCTTCGCTCTTAATGAGCTGTTATTAGTGGGGAGGATGTTTGTTCTCAAAGGGAACATTTTCTGTTGGATAAATATCCACACTCCAAGCAGAACCTACTCATGGGATCTTTCGATCCAGGCACGATCCAACCACTGATCTAACCTTTTTGTGAAGAGGGAGAAAAGTGAAAGTGGTAGTTATCGTCTCCAACTGCAGATTATATGAAAAGCACTACCTGGTCAAATTCGGAACAGGAAGAGAAGACAGTGATGATGATTTCAGAAGGAAGAAAAAGAAGTAGTGAAATTATCTCTCTGTTCCCACAGGCAAAGAAAGCCACAAGGCTCACTTTTCCCAACAATTTAAAACCCACGGCTTTACAGTTTCTGGACAAACTGCCAGGGTGTCTGCGGCAAAGTCAGAAATAGAAGCCAGGTGCTGGCTTCTCCTGTTAGTGCTGCCATCCTGTTGCTCTTAGACGACATGGAGTCAGTCCCTGCCATTTGTCACTCATGATGCTGAGAGTGTCACACCCAGAAGCTGCATGGTAACATGCACTGGGTCCACTGTGCTCAGGTCCCTTGGTTACAGGGGAAGCTTTGTAACATGTCCGACGTGTCTCCTGTGTCCCAGGTATGTTACAGAAATTCCGTGTGTGTTTCACGTCAACCACCATTCCAGGGTCATTTTCACCAATGTAGATGCCCCTGTAATCAGAATGATTATTGACCAGATCTTGTTCTCGAATTTCCAGAGCAGGCTTCTTCCCACTTAGACCTGGAGAGAGAGAAAATCTCCACCTTCTGGATATTTGGGTCCTGAATAGAAGCTGTTGGTGCACAGTTTGTCACATCAAGGGTAAAGAGCAGAGAAAGAAATGGTCTTCCAAGGAGGGCTTTAAGGAAGAGATTCCTCATGTCCGCTGATGGGCAGTGCTAATTCAGAAAGAGGACATGGTGACAGAGACTCTATTTCCGGCTTCTTCTCTTGGAATGGTGATCGTTGTTGAATGAACACTCCGACAGCATTTTCCATTTTCCATGTGCTTTTCCACTTTTCCCACTACATGCTGGACACTGCTACCATTACTTCCATCACACAACTCTCTCAATAGGTAAGAAGTTTGATTTTGAGGACAGGCAACAGTCTGAGGCAAATTGATCTGGTTTTGCCTCTGAATAAAGTAATCTCTTGGGTAGAAGTCGCCAGAGTGAAACCTAGGTCTTTGCATCCTAATCAAGACTGCCCTAAACATGCTTTCTCTAGGAAACCTCTCTTCTCTATCCTGATGACTTTTTCCTTCTTAATTGTGTATGGGAGTCGCTCGCTAATTTTGCCACCTATGCAGGGTTGCGTCCTCATGTCAGTCCGGGGGGCTCTCAGGGCAGAAATTATATTTAAAACATTTTCGTGTGCATCTAGTACAGTCCTAGGCATGTGGCAGATACCCCAGAAGCTCTTGTTGACAAGTGATGGATTGCTGGCTTCCTTCAAATTTCCATAATTATCTCTCAATCCCCTTGTACTTACTTCACATATTTTTTAAATTTACGTTAGCATATGTGCTCCACTACAAATGTTTCTCTGCAGTTTTGGACATTAATTGCTGAGAGTTTTGTCAAGGATGTTCTTAATCTATCCACTGTTCTCCACCATATCTAAAATCCACGAAGGGAAAAAAAACCCTTTTCTTTACAGCACCCAAAATGTCCACAGCTAGTTATGCGGCAGTTACTTTAGTGAACAAAATTTACTTTAATGAATGAGAATTACTTCAGTGAACAACTGGATTATTTTTAAGTCATCCTAAAACGTAAACTCTTGACCAATAAGAAGGGACGGGACAGCCTACCCATTGCCATCTTTTTCCCCCTGTGGATATCTCATGGTCTTCTGTGGGTTACTTAGCTGGAGAAAACATGTTTAGGTTCTCAGAGGCATCTCTTCCTGGAAAATCCAGGATGTCTATTAAAACACACACACACATATGTACACATGAAGAACATTTAGATTATGAGGGGTAAATGCCAAAGTTTCTTCTGAGGACTAAAACCCGTGCAATCTACAATGTTCTTTGTGGATTTCTAAACCATTTAATGTCACAGGTACACAGTATTAACACCAATAAAAATGCATGTATCCATCCAGGTTTTTTTAATGTTCCTCCACAAGCTGACAATGGTGACGTTTTCATGAGCAATCCATCTAAAATGAGTAGATTCTAAGCAGCCAGACGATACTCCAAATTTCTGTAAGACATCTGTCAACCATTTCAAATGAAGGGCAATTTTCAAGTTACTTTCCCCACGTTGTTTTTTGTTTGAAATTTTGTTTTGAATTATTTTTGCGTGTGTATGGGGGGTGGGGAAGATGCCTGCTAAAACTGAATTTAAAATAGAGTTGGGTTATTTTCTCTGGCAAAATTTCATTTGGGTAAGGTCAGTGACTAGCACCTGCTTTTCTTGAGAATTTGCATGAACAGTACAGTTATGGATTTATTCCATACCTAATGTCAACACGTTGTCTCAAAAAAATGCCCGTGGGGAGGGCCCCTCATCATTTGTCATCTGGGGTCTGTCTGCTCTTCTGGCTACTCTGGAAGGCCATCTGGCCACTTAATAAAACCAGTATATCTCTTGGGTCTGTTCAGTGATGCCTACCAGGAATTTAACTTTTTTTATAGACTTTCCCAATATCTGTCCAGACAGGCTCGGCAGATAATGTCCCTCTGCTATTTCCTACTTTCCGTGCTCTTAGTCTTGGAAAGTGTATGTAAGGCCTCACTGTGTGTGAACATAACCATTTCAAATGTATAGTCGTCAACAGTGCGTGGAAGGTACAGGATTGTGTTATTGGTCAAGTATGTTGAAAGCAGAGTCTGTACTTTGTGTTCTTCTGTTCTTAATATGAACAAGACTTGGGGTGGGGTGGAGGTTGGCTATGGAGCAAGTAACTGGTTCCAAGGACACTACACAAAGCCTGACTGTGTGAGTCTCTTCGGACTCCCTTCCTCTGAAGCTGGAACTTCAGAGGAAGCTCGTACTCTGCAAACTCCCTTCCTCTGAAGCGGGACTGCAACCTGCCTTCAAGGCCCAACACGGGGCCCATGTTTATTCAACAACATTCATCAAATATATACTGATCGCCTAACTGTATGCTGGACAGTAAGCTAAGTGTTGGGGAGGTAGTGAAAAATAAGACAGAAATTTTCTGGCCTCAGGGAACTTCCATTCTGGTGGGAAATGTGAAAAAAAACAAAGCAACAAATCAACCAATAAATACAAAGAACAGGCACTGTTGGCACCTCCTCTACTCTCCCCCTCCTTTCCAATTCCCCTTGGCATTCACCTCTACACACAGAGGCCTGCTTCCTGCCAACACTTGTGACTCTGCCTGAGGGCTTTTTTTTTTTTCTTCTTCTCCTTTTTTTTTTTTTTTTTTTTTTTTATTTTTTTTTATTTTTTATGGTCAGGAGACTGTGCTTGGCCCCTGCACAGAGCAAACTGGAAGGAAAGGCCAGGGTGTTAAAACTCCTCCATCAATGCCAAACTGGAATCAATGCATAAATACACCAGCTTCCTTGCCATTCAGGTAGGACAACTCTGAGGCGTGTTTTACACCGCGGTGAGGAAAAATTGTGAAAGATTCTGAAAGGAGCAAAGAGATAATTGGATGTTTTTTCAAGGGAATGCTAGGTGTGGTCTGGTGACCCTTAGGGCTTGGTCTACTCCATAAGGGTGTGCTCCTTGGATTGTCTTTGACTAGATATTCTATCCCTCCAGAGAGACAGAAGTGAACTTCTACAGCATTGATGGTGAAGCAAATGTTTCCTGCTCATGACAAAATCAATGGATTCTCCCAGCAGAGAACAAGTCAAATTTTCATTTGAACTCGAAACATCTTACCGATTTCCTTAATAATTGATGAGTTAGACAAAACCTTTGATGTATATTCATTTTACATTTGCAAGAGAGGCATGATTTTCCCTTTTGAAAAATTTCCTTCAGTACTAGCTTCCTTAGCACAATTAAGCTCCCATTGACTTCCTTCCTTTTCCTGTCCCACTTCTTCATGGTTTATCCCTGTTTCCTGGGATGACATTCTAAAGAAAAAGCTTCTTTTTCTCAGGTCTGCTTCAGGGGGATCCAAGACAAGTAAATCCTACTCCCTGCATTCCTGAAGTAACAGACTCATCACCTCCCTTACCTTTTATACTAGAATACCTATACTGTTCTGTGAACCACTTTGTGTGAAAAGGGGAAAGAATATTCTGGTTACTTCAGAGACTGAAGGAAAGAAACAGAAAAGGTTAGGAAGGTGAGGAGGGTCTAGCAGTGAGAAGTCAAAATATGGAAGACCTCATGATGTAATCCCTCCTCAATCTTTTGTGAAGTTACTAAACTCAAAACATGAAGGTCAATCTTTGACTTTGAAGGGGCAGAGCTTTACATCTGGTGATGGTACAGGGACAGAACTCAAATTGCAGGAATACGGAGACAGAGAGAAAGATAAAGAAATAAACTTCGCTGGGGAGCCTCAAGGTAAGTGCAGTGAAAATCTTTAATAGGAAGGTCCTAACTAACAGAATATGGCCCCTGAATTGGGTTCATGTGCATTAATTTGTCTTTTTCAATAAACTTTAAGATGCTAGAACAGGACTATTTTACATCGCATTTGGTCCCTTTTAGAGACCTAGCATCAAGTTATGTCCCCTAGTCCTTGTTCAATTGTATCATGCAATTAAGAAACCAAGAGGTAGTGGTATTAATATCCCAGATTAATGCAGACAGAGAACCACCATTAATACAGAGTCTACAATATAATACTGAGTAATGATTTGATAAGATATACCCAAAGATAAATGTGGAGGAAAAAAGAAGACTGATTTTGCCACGCAAACCAGGTCTCCTTTAGATGGTTCATGTAGAAATTTGAGAGACTCCAGGATTTTCTAAAAACCCTATGTCAGTGTTGCATGGATGGAGATAAAAAGGGGGAGGCTGGCAGGCTGCATACCAAAACCAACCTACCTCAAGAGTGTCTGTCTTCTTATTTGTTAAGGCAGGCAACAGTACCAATCCAATTTATTTAAGAAATTTACCAATAACAAGGCAAACAGAAACAGGGCACAATCATGGTTTACCTTTTTTGAGTTGAAATTACATCTGCCACACACCTGTTTTACTCAGGTCCTGCATGTGATATTGATAAACCATTACCAAGTTGGAATTTCTCCAAGACTGACCATTTTGGAGCCCAGACTCTTATGGCCTTGGAATAAAAGGCAGGCCAGGGAGAAACAAAAACCTTTTAAAGAGCTTATTCTTAACACTACCCTCAGGAGGATGAAACATCCCCAGTATTCCTACCATGGATTTAAAGGTCCAAAACTACCACCTGTGAGAAAACTTGAGAATGTGACTGAAGTCATGTTCTATTGATTAATGGATGAATAATATAAGGCAGAAGGACCTGGGTTCTCTTTTTCAGTTGGGTTGTACTTTCTCATGGATCTATGTTGAGGAATATCAAGGAAACACCTTGGCCAGACTGTATTCCAGAATTTATGGTAACATAAGCTGGTTCTGGTTTCAAGAGGGCTTCCTTTTTCTGGTGCATACTGTCGTAAAATTAAGTGATCGGTAAGAATACACAAGTCGGCAGGCCAGTCAAAACTTGTAAGTCCTGGAGAAATAGGAACAGCTTCAAGCACCAGCTCCTAGGTCAGCACCTCGCACAAGGTAAGGTCCAGTTAATCTGCTGGATGGTTGACAAGTACACCCTTCAATTTGTTAGCCATAGGTCATGGGCATTCTATCCTCATATACAGGCTTTGTCATGCAGTCTCCGGACTAGCACATATTGAGGAAATGTCTGGAAAACAGCCAGTTTCATTACCAAGTAAAGAACCATCATTCTCAGCAAGGGAAAGATGACTCTTATCTTGCACCAGTCTCTCCCATGCTCTGGCCTTCCTTCTGTTCCTTAAGTAGTCACACTCTTCTTGCCTCTGAATTTTTGCATATGCTATTCCAGCTGCTTTGAATTTTATCCCACCTCCACTTCAAAATTCATCTTGAGTGTCACTCCTTCGAGAAATCTTCTCTGATCTTGTTGACCAAGACAAATCTCCCCACTATATACTGTCACAGCACTGAGTACCTCTCCTTTGTAGCACTTAGCACAGTTGTGATTTTGATGCTTGGGATATTATTTAATGTCTGTCCTTTTTCTCTAGTAGCTCCATTAAGGCTAAAAATGTACCTGCTTTTCCTCACCATTGTATCCCTAGCACCCAGCATGGCACCTAACACTTAAAAGATACTCAAATATTTGTGAAATAAATGGAAAATTAGGTTTCCATCTTGACATTGCCTTGACACCCTTAAAATCTCCCCAGACTTTGTCTTCTGAGTTCTACCCCTCTTTTTTTTTTTTTTTTTTTTGCAACTGCTCACTTCTGTGGCCTTTCACTTTGGGTTTCTTCAAAACTTTTTATGCAGATGTTCTTTGGCTTCCTGATTTCCTTGTCTCTACCATAAGCATGGTGTTTGGGGCTAGTCGTGATTGGTCAGGTCAGATATCAATCAGACTTTGAATTGAATTCCTGGACAATTTAAAGCCCTACTGATATCAATAATTTCTGACCCCTCACCAACCCAGCCCTCTGCTCTGAGATTCCAGTGATAGCCCAAGAATCTTCCTCCCAAGAAAGCTAGTTTGAAATTCATCCATTTGTTTCTGTCTCTTGGAGCTGCTCCTGAGGCCATTAATACCTTTGTAAGAATCTTAACAAGTAAGATCACTTACTGCCATTTTCCTAGGGACTTTGAGGACCCTTACCTGGCATTGAAGTGAGAAACTGTCACTCCTATTTAATGACTTAAAATTTAAATCTGTGCCATGTGCAAGAAGAGAAAACCATAAGGATGGGTCCATCTAATTCCCTTGACATGTGCACAGAAGCGTAAGCACTGAGAATTGGCAGTCAGAGCCTGAGGTTCTGGGGAGAAGGCGAAGGCAGTCTTCACATTTATAGGTACACCTTCCCTTTGCAATTTTCCCTAAGTTCTGTGTGTGGATAACCTCACTTCCTAAAGGCCTTCTAACTGCTGTAAAGGGAAGGAAAGATCTACCAAAACTTTGTTGTTGCAAGAGCAGATCTGGCCAACTTAAAGTGCTGTTGAGAAAAGCTATGTCCTTTCCAAGCATCAGTATCCAAATCCCCATGCCTTCTGATATTCTCCTTAGCCAACTAGAATGGAATTTCTCATTCTACCCCTCTTTTGTGTGTGTGTGTGTGTGTGTGTGTGTGTGTGTGTGTGTGTGTGTGTTTATCTGGCAGGGTTAGGTCCTTATGGAATGGGGGGTTATGTAGGAGGAAGAGGAGGAACATGACCAATGTATCTATGAAAGAGGCCATTCTTCACTCAGCCATTGAGGACTAGAGCTAGGCTATATAAACTTCACTTCGAGACAGCATGGAAGGTGGAAAGACCACGTTTTTATGGATTAGTGACTCTCTTTTCACAAATGGCAGAGTAAATAGCATCAGAATTTTAGCTGACTGTAGTTGGAATAATTTTTCTATTTCATTATTCTTAAGTTCATATTTAACAAGAAATGATGACACATTTAATCACTTCTTTTTAAGTGTTTGATGGATTGAGCCTATTTTTCAGTAGATAATAAGTTACACAGCTCCATGACATGGTAGATGGAAAGTCTCCATTCTACCTCTGCTCTCATCTGTCCACCTGTCACTTCTTCACAGTTCCTCTGACTACTTTTGGAAGACATCATTTAGTTTAGCCCTCTATCTCCCATATTGCCTCTAAACAGGAGGGAATTTACTAGATTTAGGGACACAGTGCATTTCATGAGACATAATTTATTCTTATTGCATAGCAAATGGATTGCCCCACCATTCACAAAGCTAAATTGAGCATAAGTAACATTTTTTTTTTTGAGACAGAGAGAGAGAGAGAATGAGTGAGCACATGCACAAGTAGGGGAGGAGCAGATGGAGAGGGAGAGAGAATCTTAAGCAGGCTTCACATCCAGCACAGAGCTCAATGTGGGCTCAATCCCACAACTGTGAGATCATGACCTGAGCCAAAATCAAGATCAGGACACTTAAACAACTGAGCCACCCAGGTGCCCTGAGCATCAGTAACATTCTGATTTTTCCATTGCTAGCTTCTCTCCTGTGAGTAGTGTGGTGCATTTGGGGGGCACCACACCAACATCCAGTACCTCATCAACCATTCACCTGATGATCCCAACCTTTGGGACATGATGGCAGTTGGAAAACAAAACAAAACAAAACAAAACAAAACAAAACAAATCTTTACTGATAAGTAATTATTTACCTACCTGCATCAAAATTTTCTTTTGTAATTGTAGAATGACATTTCCTAAATCTACTATTCTTTTCACATATATCAATTGCCATTCTTCTATAAAGTAGAGCTCTCTCAGCTATCAATTAGAACTATGTGGTAAACTTGAAACACAATTTCTCCTGGAAAAACAGGATAAATGCTTCATTTTCTCCTTTCAAATTACTAGTTGTCAAAGTTGAATCAGTTCAAAAGTCCCCTCAAATGGTGACCAATATGTTTTTCGCCTTTCTTGTGAGCATTCTTTTTTTTTATGCTTATTTATATTTGAGAGAGAGAGAGTAAGAGAGCATGAGCAGGGGAGGGGCAGAAAGAGAGAAAGACACAGAATCTGAAGCAGGCTCCAGGTTACAAGCTGTCCTCACAGAGCCCAATGCAGGGCTTGAATTCACGGACTGTGAGATCATGACCTGAGCCAAAGTCGGATGCCCAACCAACTGAGCCATCCAGGCACCCCATTCGTGTGAGCATTCTTATAGATGGATGCATTTTCAAATATTCGGTGTCAGTACAAATCCTATTCTTTCTGATGCTTAAATTGTCATATCTTTGGCCAGTTGGAAACTCAATAAGCTGGATTCTGTGTCATTTGATAGGATCCAAATAATCCAAGAAAAGTTTGATTGCTCATGACCCTATACCCTCCTTGTTCTAATTGAGAAATCAGATATTTCTTAAAGAATCTTAGCATTTTTGATAGGGGCCAAAGATATTAAAAACCAAACACTGGGCATGAGGAGTGTGTATGCTCACAATGCAACCTTCTTTCTAGGCATTTTCAGCGCTAGATAATAAATAACTTTAAAAAAATACTAGTTCATACTGATTTTTCCAACTTATTTTTAATATTATATTGTTTTTATTTAACTTCTTTGATTTTATAACTAAAATTTTCTTTCACACTAGAAAATTTTAATTCTAACATTAATATAATAATATTATATTGTTATAATTATAATAATATATGATATATATTATATATAATGTATAATTAATATAATTATTTTATAGAAAAGAACGTAAAGAAAATAATTTCAAAAGAGTAATACCAGTGCGACTAAAATAAAACTTTTGAATGTAGTTTGCAATTTATTTGTGGTATAGAGGTTCCTCAAAAAATTAAAAATAGAATTACCACATGATGCAGTAATTCCACTTCTGGGTGTTTAACCAAAAAACACAAAAACACTAATTGGAAAAGATATATGCATCCTTTATCTGCAGCATTATTTACAGTGGCCGAGATATGGAAACAACTCAAGCGTCCGTCAATAGAGGAATGGATAAAGAAGATGTGTTATACATATATAATGAAATATTACTCAGTCATAAAAAAGAATGAAATCTTGCCATTTGCAAGAGCATGGAAGGATCTAGAGAGCATAACACTAATTGAAATAAGTCAGAGAAAGACAAATCCTCTATGATCTCACGCCTATGTGGAATTTAAGAAAACAAAACAAAACAAAACAAACAGGAAAAAAGAGACAAACAAACTGCCTTTTAAATACAGAGAACAAAAAAAGTAATTGCCAGAGGGAAGGTGGGTGGTGGGATGGGTGAAATAAAGGAAATAAAAAAAAAATCAGTTGTGGTTTTTGCACACAGAATATATCCCACTAAAAATATATACCCTCTACCCCATTTTCCTCCATCCTCTATAATAATCATTTTAGTAAATATTTGTTTATACTGCCAAAAAATAACTCACCAGAAAGAGCTGTGTTCCAAAACATTTGTTTTAATTATAAGCAAATACATATTTAAGTTATCATTCTACTTTCTTATACAAACAAAGCACACTACATAGCCATTCTGTCCCTTGGATCCTTAACATTTATGGCTTGAAGAGAACTCATCATCTTAACACAGAACACTGTAATCCGTTTCATTCTCTCTTTCTGTCTCTCTGTCTCTCTTTTTAATGGTTGCATGTTACTACATTCTGAGAATGTATAATACTTCACTCAACCAAATACCCTATTGGGGTCACTTGTGTGATTTCCTACCTTTTGCTATTGCAAACACTGCCACAACGAATAATCTTCTCTATATATCATTTTGCACGTGTACAAGGGAATCTGTAGGCAAGAATCTCAGCAGTGAGGTTTCTGAAGCGAAGAGCAAAGGCATCTGTAATTTTGATAAATTTGCTAAATCTTCCTCCCTCAAGGTTATTTGGGTTATTTCAATTTTGGACTTCCATCTGCAATGTATTACAGTACCTTCTTCCCAACAGTCTCACCAACACAACATGCTGTTTGGGGTATTTTCCCTTAAGCCTGTTAAGTATTAAATGCTATCTAAGTGTTAATTTGCATTTCACTTATTATGAATGAGACTGAGCATCTTTTTAGTTTCTTTTTGTTTCAGGCACTCATGTGTGTGTGTGTGTGTGTGTGTGTGTGTGTGTGTGTTTTAACTGTTCATGCCCATTTATTTTTATTTTCACTAGAATTTTTCACTTTGATTTCTAGATGTTCTTTGTGTAACTAGAAAGATTAGCCATTCGCCTGTGATATGAATTGCAAATACTTTCCCAAGTTTTGATTTTGCTTATGGCGTTTGCTTTCATGCTGAATTAAAAAAAATAATTTATGTGGTTAAATGTATACTGCCTTTTTTTTTCTGGATTTCTAATTACTTTCAAAGTTGTCTAAGTTTACTTTTTTTTTACAAATCTGTGTTAATAAATTTTTTTTAACGTTTATTTATTTTTGAGACAGGGAGAGACAGAGCATGAACAGGGGAGGGTCAGAGAGAGAGGGAGACCCGGAATCTGAAACAGGCTCCAGGCTCTGAGCTGTCAGCACAGAGCCCGACGCGGGGCTCGAACTCACGGACCGCGAGATCATGACCTGAGCTGAAGTCGGATGCTTAACCGACTGAGCCACCCAGGCGCCCTTGTGTTAATAAAATTTGAGGAAAACTTTTTGCCTGGACCTTTATTATCAATATGGCCCCAGAAGTTCTATGGCGTTTTTAAGAAAATCATGTAGAAAACTAACCGTTTAGCTTGGGAGAGTAAAGGAGTCAGAGGAGAGCACTGTGTCCACCACAAATGGTAGAAATAAGCCCAGGTGTCTGTGCAGGATGTAGAGGTTGTCCAGAGAAGGGAAAGAAAAATAGGATAGGAGAGTTAACTCCAAACTCAAACTCTTCTCCCTTAAGTCTCAGTTGCCTTGTACTTCTCCTTCTAGTCTCTCCTGGATTTTCTAGGCTTTTCCACGAATAACCTACCTAATCCAAAAACTCCTCAAAATTTATCAATAGTCCAGGTTTCTTTTCAGAGAGCCAGATCCAATTCTATCGATCTTCAGAAGGCCCCATTCGAAAGTTCCCGGGTACCTCAAAATTCACACATCAATAAAGTAAACTTACTACTTTCCCCATACTTCCGACTTCCTGCACATCTTCTCACTCAGGTTAAAACTACTGCCATCTGTCCCAGTCACCCAAGTCACAAGCCTGGGAGACCACGGAAATCCTTCATCCTGCTGTGACACAATTCTATAAACTCCTCTCTTTAGTTATTCTCAAACTCCCCTTCCCTCTTACACACCCCTATTCTAGCTTATTTCCTCTTCATTCTCCACCCCAATCATGACATGGCAGTGCCTTTCATATGGTACTTTCATGGCTTCCCTCTGACTCTAGAATAAAGACTGAATTTCTTCAACTAACGTATGAGTATTAGTAACCTTACATTCAATGACAAGTTATTTCGTGCCAGCTGCTGTTTTAATCTCTACATGTGCTGTCATATATCATTTAGTTTCCTTAATAGGCATAGGCACTATTTTATCCCCACTTATTTTTTTTAAATTTTATTTTAGAGAGGAGAGAGAGAGAGAGAGAGAGAGAGAGAGGGGGGGAACATGAACTGGGTAGAGGGATAGGGGGAGAGAGAGAATGCCAAGCAGGCTCTGCACTGTCAGCACAGAGCCTGATGTGGGGCTTGAACCCATGAATAGTGAGATCATGACCTGAGCTGAAATCAAGAGTCAAATGCTTAACACACTGAGCCACCCAGGCACCCCTGTAAATAAAATTTTTTAATAATGCTTGGAAAAGGCCAATACTCCCTCCAGTTCTTGGTCTTATCCCAATCTCCCAATCTATTTAATTTTTTTTCCACAATATTCACCATACCTTTTAGGAAATGGAGTATTTTTTTCCTTTCCTTTGTTCCAAGCGAAATAAATGTAGTCCAATGATCTCTAGATTTTATCATTGCTAAAATGATAGTACTAATCCATTGGTCAGGGTAAAAGAAAAAGCCAAACTCTTCAAGCCTGAGGGCAACTTCTTCTCACAACAAACTCACTTTTAAATATCATTACTTTATTTACTTTGTGCAGAACACCTTTGGACATAGTGTTCTGTCTCCTACCCTGCCAAATAAATCAACCAATTCTCCTCTCATTTTCCCCCTTTCCAAGCATTCCTTCAGCCTGCCATCATCAGGAACCCACAACTTTTAATCACCGAAAAAAAAAAAAAAAAGGTTTTCAACTAGTCTGCACAATGTCCCAATGAGGTCAGCACGATGGCATCATCCTTGTCATTTTAGCAGCAAGCAGACCCAGCACAGAGACTATGCCGCTTAGCCCAAGGCCATAGCACAAGTCAGTACCAGAGCTGGAATTCAATGGGAGGAACCCTGGCCCTTAGCCCTGGACGCAGACCCAAGGTCATGTTAACCTAAGAATCCATTTCCCTCAGTTTCACGCTCAAATGAAGATAAGAGGATGGGAAAACAATACAGCTATTAAAGAAAGGGGCTCTTCCTTACTGCCGAAGCCAACACAATTAAGAAACTTCTGAGTTGATGTACAATGATAGGAGATTCTTGTGCTCCACTCGTCTTCATTTTATGTTTTTTTCCCCGCAAGTGATGGAAGTAGCCATCTCTGTGGTCACCAGAGAATCGACACTTCATGGTTCTGATCCTCCAAAAGACTGTCCCTAAACATAAGCTTTCAGACTTGCCCCTGGGACTATTTGAATTCAGAGCCTTTAAAGGGAGGAGAGCTGGGTTCCGTGCTCTTACCTTCTGTAAGAGAAATTAACCTTGGCCACTCCCTAAGCCAATGTCTCACCTAGCAGCTGTTTGCACCTTCTCTCTCAGAAGAAAGGTACAAGCGGCTCCTCTCTGTAGTTGCTCTGGGAACAGGGGGCCCAGCAGCCTGTTGAGGAGGCAAGTGTTCTCAAGAACCATTTCTTGGCAGCAAGCAAAATTTCCATAAAGCTCTTAAGTATAATAAAATGTAATTAAAGTGCCACGTTGTGTTAGCGCTCTTTGAAGTTTCATACTTACATAATAAACCAAGTCATAAACCAGGACTCGAACTGGAGATTGTATTCCTTTCTACAGATTAATTCTCATTAATTATCTACTTGACCCCTCTGGTTATGGAGAAGTAAGTACCTGATGCACCGTCATTTGTGCCGATAAAAGTTGTAAATGATGAACTCACCCCTAAAAATGCAACTCTCACACACACACTGTCACTTTGTAGCATTTTGAAAATTAGCACCTGTGCTTGGATATCATATTCTTGCAGTCTCATAAATGACTTCAGAGACAGGAGTATATTCTGCATTTTTTTTTTTTTTTGGCCTTTATTACCCTTGAGTATTTCATTTTTTTTTTTTATTATTTTTTTTTTTCAACGTTTTTTTTTTTTTTTTTTTTTTTTTGGGACAGAGAGAGACAGAGCATGAACGGGGGAGGGGCAGAGAGAGAGGGAGACACAGAATCGGAAACAGGCTCCAGGCTCCGAGCCATCGGCCCAGAGCCCGACGCGGGGCTCGAACTCACGGACCGCGAGATCGTGACCTGGCTGAAGTCCGACGCTTAACCGACTGCGCCACCCAGGCGCCCCGTACCCTTGAGTATTTCAATTTTTATACCAAGTGGTACGTTCTCTGACGAAAAAGGCAGCCCCTTACAAAGCTGATTTCTTGCTAACCCAATGTGCACAGATCTTAAAACCATAGAGCCAGCCACAATACATGATTTGGGAGGTTTTCTTCTCCCCATTGCCATGGAGAAATAAGGTTTTAGGGCTTCATTTCATCTTGCCATGCAATTTTACAGACCTGCTAATAACCAGACGGACCAAGGAGGCTTTTTTCATCAAGACCAGTGAGAATTTACTAACTTACAGGTTATGTCACAAAGACTGATTACCTGTGACTCACAGTCAATGAAAGCTACTTTCAGTGAACTCTGAATCTCAGAGCTGAATTGTGCAGGGCTGTTTATGTGTATCTGGTACACCCATGTGTGTTTCAGCTGTCTACAAGTACTTTATGCGTTCTTTCTTCCTGGGCTGCAGAGACTGGGGTAACTCCAAGGATGGGAGTACCTCAATATAGTGACAGAATTAGCAGAGGGCTGCTCAGAGAGCCAGAAATGAATGACGACATAAAAACACAGTCTAGGAAAGTCTTGAATTGAATTGAAATAATGCTGTTGTTTTTTTTTCAAGGACAGAAGACAGTACAATTTTTATATCGATTCTTAGCACTGGGAAAATGGCCAGCCTCAAACAGAGAACAAGACACAGAAGAGAATCACACAAAAGGAGGATGCACCAGCAGTGGTGAAAAATTAAGCAAGAGTTGAACAAATCAGGAGACTATAGATGCTGGAGAGGATGTCGAGAAACGGGAACCCTCTTGCACTATTGGTGGGAATGCAAACTGGTGCAGCCCCTCTGGAAAACAGTGTGGAGGTTCCTCAAAAAATTAATAGAACTACCCTATGACCCAGCAATACCACTGCTAGGAATTTACCCAAGGGATACAGGAGTGCTGATGCAGAGGGGCACTTGTACCCCAATGTTTATAGCAGCACTTTCAACAATAGCCAAATTATGGAAAGAGTCTAAATGTCCATCAACTGATGAATGGATAAAGATGTGGTTTATATATGCAATGGAATACTACTTGGCAATGAGAAATAATGAAATATGGCCCTTTGTAGCAACACGGATGGAACTGGAGAAGGTTATGCTAAGTGAAATAAGTCACACAGAGAAAGACAGATACCATATGCTTTCACTCTTATGTGGATCCTGAGAAACTTAACAGAAGTCCATGGGGGAGGGGGAGGGGGGAAAAAGTTACAGAGAGGGAAGGAGGCAAACCATAAGAGACTCTTAAATACTGAGAACAAACTGAGGGTTGATGGGGGTGGGAGGTAGAGGAAAGTGGGTGATGGGCATTGAGAAGGGCACCTATTGGGATGAGCACTGGGTATTGTATGGAAACCAATTTGACAGTAAATTATGTTTAATATAAAAAAAGAAAAAAGGAAAATATTTACTTTGTCAAAACAAAAAAAGAAAAATTAAGCAAGAGTTAACCAATGAATAATTCAACCCAATCAACATTTTATTGTGTTCC
Source organism: Neofelis nebulosa (assembly GCF_028018385.1). Classification (NCBI taxonomy): domain Eukaryota; kingdom Metazoa; phylum Chordata; class Mammalia; order Carnivora; family Felidae; genus Neofelis; species Neofelis nebulosa. Next base: position 105,438,623 of record NC_080782.1, read on the forward strand.
TTTGGCAAAATCCTACTGTGTCAGGTCTCAGGGATCAGTCACCTTGAGCACACTTAAGGAGCTACACCAGATTCATCAGGTGATAATTGCATCATAAAGGATAAGGAACACTATCACATCAGAGAAGAGCAGGTCATTGTAGGCATTGCAATGTAGGCAGAGCAATGTCAGGCTGCATCAGCAGCTTGACTAAGCCTTTAATAGAATATTTGGAAAATGGATTAGTTAGAACTCTTTGGGTTATAGATAACTGAAACTAACACTAGTAAATTTAATTGTAAAAGGAAAAATTATTATTCTAATACAAGATTAATTCATTGGACCCTGGGGCAGGTATATAGCCAGTCTTCAAAAGGGACTAGAACCAGAGGCCGGAACCTTGGGAATCCTGTAGGTATCTTCTCTCCAACTTCCATCTCATTTATGTTTCTCCCTGTTTATCTCCTTGGTTTTGTACTCAGAGACTAGTTTTCTCTCCTTCCAGGGTGGTAGGGAGCTCTATTCATCCCCCACAGACCTCAGTAGCCAACAGTTTGCCATGTTCTATCTTTTTTGTCTAGGAGACCAGCATGGCAGAGATTGGAATCTAAATTCTCTGAAGAGAGCGTTTGATTGGCTCAGGTTGAATCTGGTGCCCACTAATGATCAAGCAACAGTTCCTGAGAGTAGGTGTGGAGTATGGGGTGAGGCCAGAGGGAGGTCATGAACCAGTTACAGAATTTAAACTGTGTTAGAGAAGCAGCAGCGGTTTCCAGAAATCAGGGTCAGAGTGAGTTGGTTGATCAGACCAAACACAGGCATTTACTATGGAGAAATAAGGTAGATGAGAGGACTTGGTGGAGAGACTAAGCAGAAAAAACAAGAAGAAATGATGGTCATCTACACATAGCTATGTAAAAAAAAATTCTGGAAAGGGCTTGAGAAGATTTGCCGGCAGGTGCGTAAAGGCAAAGTAGTAATATTTTTAATATTTCAGTTATTTGGCGAGTTTATGTCCTTGTCATAGTCACGCTGATGTTATAAACAAACAACACTAAGCAACATAATCGAAGTTGTAGTAGGGTGCTGGAGACTATGTTTTCATAGATTTTTAGCCGGTGAAACCTGGCTCGTTTATCATGTCTAGAAAAGAAGGGGGAGGTGGCAACAAGAAAAGGGTGAAGACTTCTGCTCCACGCCTACTTTCTGCAATTTCTCAAAATGTCACCAGAGCTAAGGCAAAGGAAAGCATTGTGAAGGCAACTGGGTCTATGGAGAAAATGAGTCTTTTTCACTCACCATGCACGCAGTTTGGCGGAATCAAGTGTTTCACAAGGCTACGTGGCTGTGCAAAGGGCTTCCCCACAAGCAGCACCAGCTTCCTCTGGGGTAAAGGCTTACAGTGTCAATGTTCCCAGAAGACCTGTAAAAATGAGCGAGGTAAGAAATTTATGAGGTCACCCCCCCTTGTCTTTGCCAGCCAAGGTAGAACTCTCCCCAACCTACTCCCTGGTGAATCTTATCTAGTCATTCTCTGAATAGGAATGAAAAGAACAATTTAGGACTTTCTCAAATGGTAAACATGACTATGCAGAAGGCTGTCTGTGTTTGCATTCTTATGTCTAACCATTTGCCTGATTAAATTGATATTTGTTTTTGTTTTTGTTTTGTCATTTTTTTCCCACAGTAGTCAAAATTGGTGTTGGCCACGAGCATGGCACACAACTGGAGAATGAGGGGGAAGGGGAGGGGGTTGCTGCAGTGGTCATATCAGCACGTGACAGAAAACAGCAAAGATATAGAGATTATGCAAATGTCCCTCTCAAAATCTTTAGACATCTCTGTAAGCCTGACAGCGCATGGGGCTAATGGAGGGAGCCTCTGGACATATTTTTGTGTATAGCAGGCCTTCACACCAGGAGATCTCACCCTGCCTTGTTGACTAGGAACCTGACTGGGATCATGTTATGTGAAGGAAATTGTTCTTAACCCTTTTCTCCAATATATTAGGTAGACAGGAACAGGCTTCCCTTTAACCGCAAGCATTCAAATCTTCTTTTATTTGCCCAACAAATACCGAAGCTGGGGCGAGGAAACTTGGGAACACAGTGAGGAAAACATATTCTGCTTTTTTATACATTCTTGATTGCTTATATAGACCTTTCTGACAAGAACAGAACATGAGTCCCATTCCACTAGCTTTGGTAAGGACTCCAGGACCAAAAATTCACTCTTGACTTTGAGTAGTAAGTAGCCTCTTCTTGTGCATCTGAACTGACATTTTAATTCTTAATGAATATCCTGACACCCTTTCCCCAAGCCTTCATTCTTTTGACTCAAAAAACCCAGATTAAAAAAAAAATTCATAAAGAGTTGGGAAACAAGAAACAATTGAGCAAAAGGGGAAAATATTAGAGCAGGAAAAAACAGTGCAAACCAAAACCTAGGAATGCAAGCCACTTCTCTCACATCAGACGAATGACCCATCTTGCAAGCAAAACAAATTGTACATGACTTCCCAGGGAGTACTGACTGCCCCTACATAGTCGCCTTATTTAGCCAAGGGAAGGCTCCTTGCTTGTTTTGGGTTGTTCACCTGGAAGAAAGCAGAGCAGGTGACCCCCTGCCCAAAAGCTTCTCCAAGGATCACATTATGCACACAACCTCCTGATTTCTCTACAGCCTGGCAGAGAGTTGCTTGCTGGCAGCGTGAGGAAACGAAGACTCATGAGGAAACAGGTGCTTGGAACCTCTGAAGATCCCCAAATGTCCACTGCACCATTTCAAAAGAAGTGGCTGAGGTTCTTCTGAAGCTTTGTGAGGCCAGGGATTGTTGCATCCTGTAGAATATGGCCAAAAGACTCTGATGGGATAGATTTCAGAGACAAAGGCAGCAGAACCATTTTTAATTGTTGCGGTAAAGCCTATTACTTATATACCACAGGCAAATAGACCTCACACTTTATTAAAAGTCTGAAAGAAGAGCAGAGTTAGAAGGGAAATGACAGTGTACCTGTTCCTCCACTGAAGAAGCCTCTGAGCTATTGCGTAGTTATGGAAGGCAGGCCCCACATTTCCAAGTACTGATACTAAGAGGCAGAAGCAGACAATAAGGGGATCTCATGGCAGCAGTGCGTATACTTGGCTGTTAAGGGTTGAAAGTCAAAGAACACTCCGGGGTCTGCATGGTGCCGTGACCTATAGGAATCAGTACTATGAACTGAGCTTAAGTTTTTCAGACTTGTAAGGCCTGTATTGGAGCCCATTTCTACCCAGCATGCCAACTGATCACCCCTCTGGTTCAGAACAGGGAAGAGGCAAAGCTCTGGAAGAGAACATGGGATAAGGGCAGATGGAAAGAGTTCGGGTGGAGAGAGAATAAAGCGCCTCTTCTCACTCTGCTTAGGGAATACATGTTCCCTGAGGCCCAGGGAACATGGGGCTTTGTTCACATCTGTATATACTAATGACAGTGAGCTTGGCTCCACCTTGGGAGAAGAGCAAATGGCTTTGAGAGTGCAAGCAAAGAGTAGGCATCCCAAAGTCATTGACCACACATGAGGGAGTGGGTGAAGCCATCTGCATATTAGACTTGATAAATGTCTTGGAGAACTTTCCAGTGTCTTTGGTTTAGCAAACCCCAAAACACATGTCACCAAAGAAGTTCTTTATTTGCCTTTATTTTAAACCCCTGTGTATTTTTAGGACAATGATATCCATATGTTCCTGTTTCATTTACACTTAACTCATTAAAGTGATGTTTGGTGAGTGTCATTTGACAGATGTCCAGAGAGTCCCCTGTTACAATTTTATGAGCGTTTTGAAAGGTTTGCACTCAGAATCCAGGAGCCAGCTAAACCAGATCTGAACAAAACCCAGTTTGGCTTGAGATTTAAAATTTTTGAGGCTCTGCTGGATCTCATTCTTGGCAAAATCCCTTCTCCTGTCCTGGATCCAAAGCCAAAAGGCTGCTGTGCAAGCCCAGCCCCGGAAGAAGGGTTAAGGGAAGTGTGTCAGAACACTTAATTAAAACAACGAACCCAAGAAATGTCTCAAGCAAATAAAATATCCAAAGGAAAAATTTCATTTTGAGGTTAGTTCCTACCAGCTTTTGTCAAATGGCACGTGAAGAGCAATGATCAGATTGAACCAAGACAGGGAAGAAATAGCAATTGATTGGGATATGAAAGTCAAGTTTCTTTGCTCAGATAGATTCCATCCAATGCTTTATATTTTTCATTAAGGTTATCAAAGGAAAATATAAAGTGTTTTATGGGATCTGTATAAGCAATGAAAAGGAGAGAAGAGTATCAATGATAAGCCAAAGCAATAAATAATTTTTAAAGATCTAGTATGAACTGGCTAGATAGAAATAGGGACTCATCTATGATTCGTGCATGCCGGGGAAGAAAGTGGGTCTTTCCCTTCCAATATTCTTCTAGATGTGAAAGAGTTAATGGCCAGCAAATCAGGCATGCTTTCTACTCAGAAGGAGTTCACGGTGTAGTGGGAGAGACAGAAAACCCAATTCAACCACCCTAAGAGGAAATACCTGATTATAAATCATGATGGAGTCAATGAAGAATAAGAAAAGGGTGATATGAGAGTGACAAAGAGAAAGCTAACTTAGTCTAGGGGATCTGGAAAGGCTTCTCCCAAGTAGGGATACTTTTAGAAGATACAGAAGAAAGTAGAAATGAGGTAGAAAGTGGTCCAATTACTAGGCAAAGGAAAATGTATGCACAAAAACTCTGAGCTGGAAGTTGGTCAAAGAAGGCAGCTGAGAGCTGGAGAGGAAGCACACAACCAGACGATGCTAGCTTTATCCAACTTTCAAGTGGTGTATTCCATTATCTATGCTGGACGAGGTTTACACAAGCTACATTATCTGCTAGGCTATGTTACTCTTGGTTTTGTTTTCCCCCTGAAGCTCTGTACCCTGCCTTTCAAGGCTGTATTCATGCATTTTTTTCTTTGGCATCTCTTCCAAACCTAGCTTTCAGGTATCTTCATCCTCTTAGACAGTGGTCCTCAAAAGCTTGGTGGACTCTGGGCTAGTGGTATCAGCATCACCTTAAACTTGCATGAAAGGAAAAAGAGGAGAGGGGCAGAAGCAAACATTTGAAAGCTGGGCTGGCCCTCATGGTAAGCCATGTCATTCTCCTACTGAACACAGCCATCTCACAGAACAACAACCTCATGCAAGGTTACTCTGAGACCATGATAAAATGACACAAAACAAGGCCACTTCACAATTTTATCTAAACACAGACAACAACAAGGTCATTGTGCAGCCCACAAATGACTAAACATTTCCACTCCTGGCCAAGATGAGTGGCTGCTACTTCTCTCCCAATTATAGCTTATACTCTTGCAAGTCTCCCCTTCTGAAAGATAAAATTTATTCTAATGTCCAGTCAGAGAATTGCCCTCATTTTCTGACAACATCGAGTCTAGAGCAAATTCCCACTTGTTTATACTTTCCCTCAAATCACTCAAAGTTCACATCCTATAGTAGAGCCTTCCTAGCACCCTCATACTGAGACATTCAGGGTTCCCTAAGGTCTGTGTTCTCCCTCACTGTGATGAATAATAAATCCAACTTAACTACAGGTATGCTCCTTGTGGTCTTTGGCTGAAGGGCATTGACATGTAGGCCCCACTTCAGATCTAATGAATCAGAAACTCTTGCGGTGGATTCCAGCAACCTACACTCTAATAGGCTGTTCAAGTGATTATGATGCACTCTCCAGTTTGACAACCACCCTTCCAACGCAATGGTTCTAAGTCCTGGCTCCCCATTAGGATATGGATGCCTGAACCTCCCAGAGATCCTGATTCAATTGGTCTAGAAAAGGGTTGAGAAATCTGTACATCTTTTCAATGTTTTTATTTTTTATTTTTGAGAGAGAGAGAATGCGCATGTGCGTGCAAGACACATACACACACACACACACACACACACACACACACACACACACACAGAATCCAAAGCAGGCTCCAGGCTCCGAGCTGTCAACACGGTGCCCTACACGGGGTCTAATTCACAAACCACGAGATCACGACCTGAGCCAAAGTTGGACGCTTAACCGAATGACCCACCCAAGAACCCCGAAATCTGTACATTTGTAAAAGCTCCTCAAATGATTCTATTATTCAGCCAAAGTTGAAAACCACTGCTCCAAAATAGTGATTTTGACAACAATACCACTGAAGGAGAACGTCTGGATTTGTAATGTGTTCTTATCAGTAACAGCCACTTGCTACAGTTTACAACCAATTGCTGGGGGACCCAGTTGTAGTTTTGCACCTTCCTATCCATGATATGACACTATGTCCTGCCACAGAGGGTGAGAACTTTGCTCTGGGGGACTTTGGTCTAGTGCCTTGGTTTCTTGGTCATATGTCAACAAATTTAGTCACATGCCATATCTTCTCTCATACTCAGCTACCTTCCTTCTTTCTTTCTTTGTTTGAACAGAGCTCAGCCATGCACACAATTATGTAAGTGTAATCTGTATATACTAATATGTCTGTATCGACCTATCAAGAGGCATGCTCATTTTTTTAAGTCTCAAGATAATTATAGCTTATGTTTACCTTGCGCTTAACTTTGTACCAGTCACTAGGTTAATAATCCTTAAACCATCCTAATGAGGTATCATCTTTTTTCACAGATCAGGAAACTGAGGTTTGAAGAGGTTGAGTAGCTAGTCCAAGTCATACAGTTGGCGAACTGATGGGGTCAGGTTTCCCACGCAAGCTGTTATGCACCAGAAGCCACACTTCTGGCCACCTACTCAGCTTCCTCACTCAGATGGCCACATCTCCTTCATCGGTTCCCCTCTTGTATCTCCATAATCTTTTTGTGTTTCTTGACTCCCCTCTTGGCATGATGTTTCCAAGCTTTTGTGGGGTAGGGGTGGAGGTGGGGAGGGAAGGAAAACTTCTAGCATGCTGAGATGTCTGTCCTCTCAGGAACAACAAACTCTTTCTCTAGGCTTCCCCTCACCCCCCGTCCCCCAGAGAAACGTCCTTCTCTGTCCACAGCTGTGTGGCAAAAGGAAAGTGGTCTCGCTTAGTATTCAGACAGTATGGCACACATTCAAACTGCTGTCCTGGTACAGAAGGCCCTTTCAGCACTTTAAAATGTTTTAACTGTTTCCTGCCCCAAATTTGTGGGTTATATTAACATCACGGGATAATTTTGAATAAAACATCTACATATTCTTTCCTTCCTGTTTCGATTTCTACAACATGGTCTTTAGGCTCAGGATCACTTATTGTTTCTCAAATCCTTTTGATCAGTTTCTGTATTTATATCTTTTCAGAAATAGTTTTCCACCAGATTTTCCAAAGGATTCATCATCATGTCTGTGAGACTTGTCTTTCCATGAACATCATAACCTGGCGTGAATCCAAGGACTGGAATATAGTGGCCGTTCTGCCATCCAATAATAAGATTCCTGAGAAGCTAGTGGTAAAGATGAAATGAGTAACTATTCAAATCACTCTTAAGAGTACAGGATATGTACCATATTTCCAATTCTAATATTAATTTTTTTTCACATTTAAACATCTGTGAAATTTGAATGTGTCTTAGAAATGATGATTGCTGTTAAAATGATAATTGACATTTCTGGGGGGCATCTTTCAGTCTTCAATTTGATAAAAAGTATTAAAAAATTCTCCATAAATCTTATTCTTCCTCCTCTTCTTTCTCTTCTTCTCACTCCTACTTTATATCCAAAGATTACCAATTCTCACCAGGCATCTAAGTATGAGAACTACACAGAAGGTTCTTTCTCCAGGTTGTGTGACCAGGCTATTAACTTCTCCCCCATAAGGTGGGAGAATAATACTCAGTGTTTTTTTTTTTTTCTCTCCTGAGTGAGAAGGTAATTCCCATCCATGTACCTATAGAACAGATATTGAGAGTCTACTATGGGTCATAAACTCTGCTCTATATTAGGGATACACCCTACCTTCAAGCAGCACATAGAGCAGGACAACAGTGCAAAAAAATAATTAAGAACAAGTGACTGGACACCATAGCCCTCCCACCTAGGAGTGTTAACATCTTATCTACTTCAAAGCAGGACTTGGAGATTCCTGCGCAATCTTAAAAAGTAAACACAACTCCACAGTAATAAAGATTTTTGAGGTAAAATGAGAATGTTCAATTTTATAGTACAGGGCAAAACTCAGTAAGAAACCTGAATAGATGTTTTTAACTTCCTCAAATTACCACTTTAATTGACAAACATTATCTTCCTCACAACTTTTTTTCCATTAATCACTCTCCTTTCTCTGGCTCCAACCCATTCCCCTCTACAGCATGGATCGATATCCCCTTCCCATCATTTTCCATGCCAACACACAATTATGTGCATGTACACTTGCCTGCACAAACACACATACACGTGCATCGATTCCCTCTGTATCTTTTCCTTTTCTCAAAGATCTTTAGCTTTTTTTTAGTTCCTCCAAATTATTTACATCCTGACACCCATTAACTTTCTCCACCTCTTAACATTCACCATTCACCTTCATCAGCACATAACTTTTCACCTGACACAAGTTGTGTATGTGTGTGCACGGGCGCATGCCAGAGAGAAAGAGAAAAAACAGGCAAATAAAGGAAAATAGAGTAAGTGCCAATATAATAGGTATATAGAAAATAATATAAGAGCAAAAGCACTTCAGAGCAGTTCCTTATCCTGATCCCAGAGGAAGGATCAAAGTATACCAGTTATTCTCTATATCTGGGGATATCTGGAGAAAATTTTAGTTGTCACAGTCAGAGAGGAAGTGTGGTACACAGCTAACATCTATTGAGTGGAGACCAGAGATGCTGCTAGACATTCTATAATACACAGGACAGACTCTGTAACACAGATTTTTTCTGGTTTCAAATGTCAATAGTGAGGTTGAAAAACCCTGAGTTACACATTTCATAAGAAAAGTGGCAGGTGATTACAGTTTTGAAGGAGGAGTAGAAATTTCCAAGAAAAAGAGTGAGCAGAAGAAGACTCCAGCAAGGAAAAACTGCACGACAGAATTTTAGAAGATCACTTAGCTTGAGAACTCTTTCAAACATTTACAGAAAGTTCATGTTGAAGATGTGGAAAGTCACAAGAGAATGTTGCTCCCAGAAAAATGCCAGAAAATTGAAAAATTGTTATTATTTTAAGCCCACCAGAGAGCTGAAATTGGAAAGTGACCTGATGAACTAAAATCCAAAAGTGGACCAATCTCTCCTAACAGAGATGGGAACCACGACTGTTTTTATCTCTAGAAGAACACAAAAAGAAGGATAGATGAATCATAAATGAAGGTCAGAAGAAAATAGCTGAACTTCCAAAGAATTTTTGAAGGCAGAGTGTGGGCTGAGTATGAGACTGAGAATCTCTCACGTGTTTTGTGTTTTTCTTTTCTTCTTCTTTCTTCTCTTCTTTCTCCTTCCTCTTTTTTGAGTACTTACTTTCTCACTTTCCCACACTACAAATCACTCCAGGTTCATCCTGTGTATTTCCCAGCCTCAGCAATTTCTCCCAGGATTCTGTTTCTTTACATTGGAGAACAGTATTAGAAAATAAGACCTGAATGTTGGGTGTCCTTATTTGTTTTTACATTGTCATTATATTTTCCTTGAATTCTTTGGATATAACAGTTGTTTGACCTCTTTGCTAATACCAACATTTGACTGACTTTTTTCCTGAATGAGGCTCACACTTTCTTATTTCTTTGAATGTCTCCATATTTTGTTGTTGAAAGCTGAATATTTTAGATAATACATTATAGCAAAACTGGATTCTGATTTTCTCCAATGGGGATTTTCTTTTTACTCATCTGGGTTTAATTTTGTGGAATCTGTCTCTCTGAAGGTATGCAACCACTGATATATCCACCCAGATTTTTTAAATTCTTATTAATTTTTTTACCTGGCTTATTAGGGGTGGCTCAGGAGTCTCTACAGCATCTCTTTTGCTGATTGATGAGCCAGTGGTAGGGCAGATATTGTGCTTAAAAGTTCCATCCCTAAGGTGCCTACCCTTTTCTGGTGGATCTGTATGTGGGTTGGAAAATGCAATCAAAGTTCAGGCTTCTGTGAAGTCTGTTCCAGCTTCTACCTTCTGCCAAGACTTCTCAGGTCCCCCCTGCACATGTTAGTAGTTATAGATGTATGAAGATGGGATACGACAAGTGCTTGTACATCTCTTCTATGATTTTCTCTAAGATCTCGTTTAACTTATGGCCGGTCCACCATTCTCACTAACTGAGACTAGAGCCTCAGGCTAGCAGAGCTCTGCTTTTCCCTTTTTGTTGTCTACCAAGTTCATTACTTATATTGACAACACTACCAAGTATGGATTTTCTTTATCTGCTCCAAATCATGTAAGCCAACCAAGCTTACTGATTTTCATGGATAGCCGCACCCTGATAATATTCTAGCACAAAGTGAGATGTTGCCGGGTAGTAGAAGTGTACAGCCCCAAGCAAGATGACTGAAGATTCCCAGTGTGTGTACCTGAAGTTCTAGCAGTTGTTCATGAAGAAATTATTCACTTCTGCCATTTGCCTTTGCTTTGGTCAATTTCCCAAGCGCTGAAATGGTTTTCTTTTTGACAATTTTGTCCAGTGTTATGCTTTTGGTGGTGGGGATATTAGCCTACCTCTTCACCCCACTGTTGCAGAACTCTGTCTCTTCTGGTTTCCAATAGTTTTATTAAAAACAAAACCAAAAAAAAAAACCAATTATACTCTCGTTTAGCAGAGGAGACTTGGAAGATATGGACTCAGTAAATGTACTGCCCTATTAAAACCAGACACAGGTGACCTGATTATTTAATATTTTGCAGTTTGAGTGACAAAAGGATACAGGAAAAGAGAAAGTTGTTATATGAGGGAGATGTCTTCTATAATTTTTTTTTCAGAGTCTCCATCTAGTAAGTAATTTCCCTGTTGTATCCCAAATGAACATCTAACAAGAAGAACCTACTCACCTCCCCTAGTTCACCAATAATCCCTAAGCCCCCAATTAATTACTCCTTTTCATAGCTGTGGAAAAGAGCAGTCTCAGTGCATCTTATATCTGGGTCAAAGAAAAGCCACAGAATGAATAGCGAGGACCCTGTTATCTAATGGGAAAATCCAGTGGTTCCATGAGTTTTGAATTTCATAAGTATGTTTTTGTTTTTTGTTTTGTTTTAGAAAATCAGGGCAAATTTTACTTTATCAAAGACATTTTTTAAAACAAACATATAGGCCACTAACTGTCACCATCATTACATAAAGGCATCCTATCACCTCCAAAATAGGAAGTTTTTGATTCCAATAACGCTTGTAATTGTTTCTTATTTTTCCATATAAGACAGAATTTTCAGCTGTAAATACATCTCTAGGAGGGGCATAAAAACATATTTCTGGGTTACACAATCAGGGACAATAACCAAACATGCTTTCAGATGACTCCAATGGAGCCCATCTTGCCTGAAGTTGGCATAGGTATTACAGTTTATGTTGCTGACATTAGACAAGAGATAATACCACCAAGCCATCAGCCACAGCTCCCTCCAACATAGAGTTCTGCTACTTCTATCTTTTCCTGGGTTCCCTAGAAAACAGAGCCTAAGGCAAAGCTTACATGCTTACATTATGTAGGCATGGTTGATTATATCATTGGCTATATGACTGAAGTCAGTCTCTAGCCACCCTTCCTTCTCTGGGAGTCAAGGAATAGAGCTGAAATCCCCACCCTCTTAACATGTCAGTTTTTTCTGGCAGAAGATCCTATCCTAAAGATATCTAGGGGCACAGCCTTGAGTCACCTCATTAGCTTATACTCAGATGTGATCCAAAAGAGCTCTTTATGCGTAACAAAAGACCTTCTTAGTACTCAGGAATTCTCAAAGTTTTTTGAAGTTCTGTGCCAAGAGAATCTGAGCCCCTGGAGTAAGCATGTGCCTACCTGGGGGACAAAGACCAAATAGAGTGTTTGCTATATTACAACATGGATGAGTGAATCCAAGGAGAGTATAAAATCTGAGTCCAGTATAGTTACCAAATGGGTTTCTATGGCTCTTGCTTCTCTTTCATGTTACTGGCTTCCAAATAGAAATTTCAAAGGCCCTGAGTAATGAGTAGAAGGGCATATGCCTGCCTCTGGACATATGGATACAAGTACTCAAAATGAGAGATATTCCTACAAATATGGGACATGTTCAAATGTGTCAATTGTCCACTGTACTGTAGACCTCTGAATTTTTATCAGAGTGCCCCCAAAACTGCTTTTTTGGAAAAGGGTCATTAGACAACATTTTTTTCTATGAGCCCTTTTGCTGCCCTGCTATAAATGGGACCCATTCTCTTCTTTGTGATTAGTGAATGGTATTCATGTCTTCCTAGGGGACTTCAATACAGTTGACTTTGCTTTAGACTTGAGGTTCAAACATAAATTATGTGAAGCAAAAGTTAATGACACCATTAATTTATTTCATCTAAGTGTAGATTAATTTAAGGAAGGAGAGGAATGCAAACTAAGAAAAAACTTAATTTGTATTTAACTATTAAGTCCATATTCATTGGTAATTTAGTCAGTATCTAACAGACGTCAATCACTCTCTCTTATGTTAACACCAAATCTCACAGCAACTCTAGGAGATAAGGATTTTTATTTTCATTTTATAGACAAAATAACTGAAACCCTACTATTAAAAAACTGATGGCACAGATGCTCCATGGAAGAATAAGAATTCAAACCCAGGACAGGTGACTTCAAGACTGATGTTCTTATTAATCTTTCTCAGCTGCTTTTTGAAATGCAAAGTGGCTTTCAGCTACTCTAGGAATCTAGATAGAGTTTTACAGCTCTGCCTTCTTTTGTGATTTTACAAAACCAGTTAAATATGTTCAAAATGGAAATAATTCTCTCAAAGGCTCTTCCAGGAAACTAAAGAAGAATTCCTTCTTCCAGTTTAGAACAGAGTGATCTCAAATACCACTTTCATTTTGACTCATACTTGACACACTATTATCTTCCTTGATTTTATCAATATTTATAAGGGAAACATTTACTAACCACAGCCATGGTCTAGGCTTTGCACCAAATAGTTCTCATTGAACCTTTCTCTCCTAGTTCATTCTGGCCCTTGTCTACATGCTCCTCTATGGTAGGTTTAAATTGTTTGGGATGCATTAAATGTGTTTGGGATCACACCAACTCTCATCAATGAGTTGGTGTGATCCATGAGTGAGGGGATATAACCTCCACAGTGTTATCCTTGAGTGAGGATGGTCCTTGAGTGAGGGGAAACACACCACACTGTTAACCAGTAGCTTACGTTGAATCAACACTTCTTGAATGAAGATTCAGATCATTTAATGAATGACAAGAAGCAATGCCTCATGTAGGAATTACCTGTTTATTTCCTTTGCTATACAACTTTCTCAAACTGAATATGAAGTTAGTTGTCAATAATGCAAAATACTGTGAGGGTGATGGGTAAAAAAGAGGGTGCAAACAGGGTCACTTTTGACCTTGAATTGGTAGGTATCTTGGTGCTACAGTAATGGAGGGGGGTAATTTGGCAATGGAAGCACAGTTTTTCAGCCTAATTGTCCCTCTCTGCAAGGAACAGAGGGAGGATATGAGTCCATTGTAATACTGAGTCCTTTTGGTGAAAACAAATAAACACAAAGGACTTAAAATCAGAGCATCTTAACTTTAGGAGGGGCTCTAGCTGTGAAAAATATATTTAGGAACAGGTTTGAGGCCTGGGAGTTGTCAGGATAAATTTTTTTTTACATAATTTTTTAACATAATGTTGGTCTCATCCATTTTGGTTCTTGACTTTGCACATGATCTAATAGCAACCTCTCACTCTTACAAAGGTCTCGTTACCCAAAATATGCTTTCTTAAAAAGTGAAGTGAGAACTACTCTTGGAATAATGTCAGTCAGTGGTGTCTTGCTTACAACTGTCCCACTATCCTATGGAAGTAGGGAGAATAGTATGGAATTAAAACAATGGCTGCCATTCAGCAAGGCCAAGGCTTTGAGGCTAAATCCATAGGAAGACACCCGGTAAGGCAGAAGACAGTTTCAGCTCCTCTATGGAAACATATCTCAGGTCCACTTGGCCTACATAGATTTTTTTTTAAGTTTATTTATTTTGAAAGAGGGAGAATGTGAGTAGGAGAGGGGCACAGAGAGAGAAAGGGAGACAGAGAATTCCAAACAGGCTCTGGGCTGTTAGCATGGAGCTCAACAAAGGGCTCAAACCCATGAACTGTGAGATCATGACATGAGCCCAAACCAGGAGTCAGTCGCTTAACTGACTGGGTCACCCAGGTGCCTCCAACATATATTTTTTTAAAGAGTAGACATGTCAACAAGGCAAGACCAATAATTTTCATCAGTAAATGTGAAGATGAAAAACTCTGCTTCAGAGGTCAAGACAATTCAAGGATGAAGAATAGTCTTTACAACAAAGGGTGCTGGGGCAAATAGTATCCACATGCAAAACAATGAAGCTAGACTTCTCCTTAGATAAAATATAGGAGTAAAAATGTAGGAATAAATCTTCATGACTTTGGGTTAAAGCCTTCCTAGATAGGACACTAAAAGCACAAATTAAAAAAGAAAGAAAAAAGAAAGAAAAAGAGATAAATTGGACTGCATCAAAATAAAAAAGAATTTTGTGTTCCAAAGAATACCATCAAGGAAGTGGAAAGACAGCCTAGAGAATGGAAGAAATATTTGCAAATCACCTATGTGTTAAGAGACTTGTATCTAGAATATGTAACAAATGGCCAATGCGGTCATGAAAAGATGCTCAACGTAATTAGCTATCAGGGACATAAAAATCAAAGCCACAATGAAATACCAAACCATACCCACTGGGATGGTGAGAGTCAGAAATATAGGTAACAACAGATGTTGGTGAGGATGTGGAGAAATTGGAAGCCCTACACGCTGCTAGTGGGAATGTAAAATGGTATTGCTATTCTGAAAACACTGTGGTAATTCGCCAAAATTGAGAAGTACCTTATAACCCAGAAATTTCCCCTAGCTATATACCCAAGAGAAATGAAAACATGACCACATAATAATGTCCACACAAATGTTCAAAGCAGCATTATTCATAATAGGCAAAAAATGGAAAAAAAAACTCAGAATGTTCTTCAATTGAATGAATAAAAGATTATGTATCTATACCATGGAATATTATTAAACACTACACTTTCAAAATTCTTCAAAAACAATTGACTATTTAATGCAAAAACAATAACAATGCATTTATGGGCTTATAAATTATCATAATCAAAATATATGACAGCAATAAAACAAAATGCAACAGGAAATAAACAAAATACAGTGTTGTAAATTTTAATTTTATATGTAAAATAGCATACTACTACTTTATTTTTTTTTTTTAATTTTTTTTTTATTTTTTATTTATTTTTTATTTTTGGGACAGAGAGAGGCAGAGCATGAACGGGGGAGGGCCAGAGAGAGAGGGAGACACAGAATCGGAAACAGGCTCCAGGCTCCGAGCCATCAGCCCAGAGCCTGACGCGGGGCTCGAACTCACGGACCGCGAGATCGTGACCTGGTTGAAGTCGGACGCTTAACCGACTGCGCCACCCAGGCGCCCCGCATACTACTACCTTAAATTAGACTGTGATAGTTAAAGATGTTGTAATTCCTAAAGCAAGTAATCACATACATTCAAACAAAATTATGTAACTAAAAACACAATAAAAAAGATAAAGTGGAATAATAATAAATAAATGATAGTTCAAAGAAGAAAGGAGGGGAGGATGAATAACCAAAAACAGACTGGACAAGTAAAAAATAAATAACAAAATAGTACACTTAAACACAACCATATCAATAATCACACTAAATGTGAATGGATGAAATTTTTTGATTAGAAGGGATAAAATTGCAGATGGGATAAATACAGTAAACTTCACTCACATAATGTTTACAACAGATGTACTTAAATTACAAAGACACAGATTACAAGTAAAAGATTTGAAAAGATATACCATTTAACGCTACTTAAAAGGAACTTGGAGTGGCTAACATCAATGTCAGACAATACAGACTTTAAGATAAGAATTAGCTTTAGAAACAAACATAGACACCAGGAAGACATAGCAATCGTAAATGTGCATGCACCTAATAACAAAGCTTCCAAAATATGAAACAAATAGTGACAGAACTGAAGGGACAAATAGACACATCCATTAACTTTCATTGGAGACTTTAAACATTTCTTTTTCAGTATTTGATAGAACAAATGAAAAAAAAAAATCCACAAGATAATAGTATTTTAACTGCACTATGAAATAAATTGATCTGATATTTATAGAACACTGCATTAAACAAGATCATAATATATGTTCCTTTCACAAGCATTTATTCTTTTCATGAACATGTATTTCTTTGAGGTGCTCATAGAGCATCCAAGGATTAACAAATTCTTATTTATAAATGACACTCGATAAATTGTCAAGGATTAAAATCCTATGTGCTCTTACTTCAACATAATTAAATCAGAAATTCACAACAAAAATATCTGAAAAATCTGAACATCTATATATGGAAACTAAACATACTTTTTCTTCATGTTTATTTATTTTTGAGAGAGAGAGACAGCACAAGAGGGGGAAGGGGGCAGAGAGAGAGAGAGAGAGAGACAGAAGATCTGAAGTGGGCTCTTCTCTGACAGCAGTGCGCCTGATGCGGGGCTTGAACCCATGAACCCTGAGATGACGACCTAAGCCAAAGTTGGATGCTCAACCAACAGAGCCACCCAGGTGTCCCTAAATAACATACTTCTAACCCATGGATAAAGATGAAAATGCAAGGGAAATCAGAAGATACGTTGAAATGAACAGCACAACTTCTCGAAAAATATGGCAACTAACAGTGAGTGCATGGAAACTTACATCATGAATGCATATATTAGAAAAGATACTTATTTAAATATTTAAAATCTACAACCTTAGCTTTCATATTAACAAGGAAGGAGAAGGCAAATTGAAGCCTAAGTAGTAAAAGGAAAATAATAAAATCAAGAAGAGAAATAAATGACATAACAAACCAAAAATAAAATAAGAATTAACTTTAAAAATGATTAATAAAATTGATAAATCCTAGATTGGGGGGATGAAACAGAACATCCTAACACATGATCTATAAATTAAGAAGATAACAAGAGAGGGTTTGTAAGAGATGTATGCTACAAAAACTGAAATTTTAGATTAAAAATTAAATTTCATTGAAGAATACACTTCAAAACTGACACAGTGAGGGGCGCCTGGGTGGCTCAGTCGGTTAAGCATCCGACTTCAGCTCAGGTCATGATCTCACGCTCCGTGAGTTCGAGCCCCGCGGCGGGCTCTGTGCTGACTGCTCAGAGCCTGGAGCCTGTTTCAGATTCTGTGTCTCCCTCTCTCTCTGACCCTCCCCCGTTCATGCTCTGTCTCTGTCTCAAAAATAAATAAATGTTAAAAAAAATTAAAAAAAAAAAAAACTGACACAGTGAAATAAAACAAAGAGAAATAAGTAGTGGCAGTAAGAAGAAATAAGAAACAAAGAGAAGTAAATCTAAATAGCCCATTATCTATTATGGAAATGGAATTTGTAATCAGAAACTTTCATAAAGAAAAACTCCACACCCAGACGGCTTCCCTGGTGAATTCTAAAAATGATACAATTTATACATATTCTGTTCAGAAATGAGAAGGGACAATCTCCCAACTCTTGTAATGAGGCTGGCATAATCCAATACTGAAACCAGACAAAGGTATTGCATTGAAAAATTATAGGTGTAAAAATTCACAACAATTTAACAAATTCAAGCTTGCAATATATATTCAGAATGCTGCATCAAGACCAAAAATGTTTATCTCAGGAATGCAAATTTGCTTTAGCATTCAAAAGTCAATCAACATTATTCAACAATTTAAAAGAAAAGAGAATAAAAAAAATCATCTTAATAAATGTAAATTCACTACCCATTTATGTTTTTTTTTTTTTTCAGTCACAAAACTAAATACAGAAAAAAGATTCTCTCTTAAGACTGGGAATAAGACAGAAATAAAGTCCCCCACTATTTCTATTTACCACTGTGTGCAAGAGAATTTAAAGACAACCTGCATAAATTGGGAAACACACTGTATTCATACATTAGAAGATTCAAAACTATTACGGTGGCATTTTATCTGAAATTCATCTATAGATTATAAAAGTTCTGAACCAAAATTTCAACAGTTTTTTTTTCTTTTAGAAATTGGCAAGTTAACTTTAAGTTTATATGGGAACTTAAAGACCTAGAATATCCAAAATTATATTAAGGAAAAACATGTTGAAGGATTTCTACTACCTAATTTTTTTTTTTTTTTTTAAATTTTTTTTTCAACGTTTTTTATTTATTTTTGGGACAGAGAGAGACAGAGCATGAACGGGGGAGGGGCAGAGAGAGAGGGAGACACAGAATTGGAAACAGGCTCCAGGCTCCGAGCCATCAGCCCAGAGCCTGACGCGGGGCTCGAACTCACGGACCGCGAGATCGTGACCTGGCTGAAGTCGGACGCTTAACCGACTGCGCCACCCAGGCGCCCCATCTACTACCTAATTTTAAGACAATATAAAGCTACAGAAATTAACACAGCGTGGTAATAGTGAAAGTAAATGGTAAATGACAATGTAGAAATTAATTACTGAAATAGGAAACAGGGTCTAGAAATAGACCCACCCATTTAAGATAAGTGAGCCATACTTTAAGTGGTCCAAACAGTCCTTATTTTCTGTACATTCAACTTTGTGTAGCCCTTTCCCACATTGTATCAGGGCTGGTCTGTGGGACTAATGAAATATGACAGCACAGAGCCTGCTTGGGGTTTAGTCCCTCCCTCTGTCTCTCTCTCTGCCCCTCCCCCACTCAGGCTGTCTCTCTCTGAAAAATAAATAAACTTTAACAAAAATAAAATAAATTATGACATTCTTTATCTGCCATCTCAAATTTGCGATTTAACCGATTAAGGGTTTCAACTTATTGTAAATTTTAGTTTGGAATATCCACTTGTTTTTCTTTCCATAGCTTCTATTTCCTATTGAGTCATTAACAAATTAAGAGAACTTGGCATGCTTTCTTCCAACTCTTTGAATACTTCAATAGCTGCTTTGAGGTCTTTGTTTGCTAAATTCAATACCTGGGACCACTCCGTCAGACTTTACTGACTTCTATTTTGCCCCTAGGAAAACGGGGTACATTTTCACGTTTCCTTACATATCTGGTAGTGTTTTTATTGAAAATTGTACACTGTGGATAATAACTGTACAATTCCACCATCTATTTTATGTTATTCTGAGGCTTGTTGGCTTTTTAATTTCAGTTAATAGTTAACTTCGTGATTTAAACTGCAAAATCTGTCTCCTATGCAGTGTGAGCCACTGATGATTTTGCTTAGTATTTTGGGGAGGAAGGTGAGAATGTCTGGGTTCAATAACGGTCTTCCCTGTACTTTTACAGATCAGCTATTAGCCCATTATTTGGGCAGAGATTGTGTTCAGACACCTCAAGCCTGTAAGTCTTCTACCTTCTGCTGACCAAGCTGTGTGGGTTGAAGACTACAATAAAAGGCACAGCAAGTTCATAATTCTCCCAAGGCTTTCTGGAATCCTGACATCTACATTCATACATACATACATACACATATACGTATGTATGTATACTGTATACTAGATATATATAGTATATATACTGTATACTGTATGTATATGTATACATATACTATACATGTATTTATATATGTATGTACTATATCATACATATACATATATATTCACTACACACATATATACTATATATACACATATATACACTATATTTACATACATATATACTATATAACTATATATACACTATATATGTACATATATATACACTGCATATTTACAGTATATATGTATATCTACTGTATGCATATAGTGTATATATGTATATCTACTGTATATAGTGTATATATGTATACCTACTGTATACATATAGTGTATATATGTATATATACAGTAGATATACACTATATATACACTATATATAGTATAACAGACATGAAAGAATGTAAGAAGAGTTAATTTATTCTGGTCTTCTCTGCCTCTATCTTTCTTCTAAATATTTTGTTTTTTAAAATTTATTTATTTTGAGAGAGAGAGAGCACGTGCCAGCAGAGGAGCCAAGAAAGGAGAGAGAGAATCCCAAGCAGGCTTCATGCTGTCAGCTCAAAACCTGACACTGGGTTCAAGTTCACCCATCATGAGATCATGACCTGAGATGAGATTAAGAGACCCATGCTTAACCGAACCAAGCCACCCAGGTGCCCTTCTCTTTCAAATCTTAAATTTCAAGTTTCTCCGCCATCTTTCCTTAAGCTGCCACCTCTGCCTGGTCAAACTGTAGATGTTTAACACTCATGCTGTGGTGAGGTGGGATCAAAATTTCCCCAGGAAACAAGGCCGCTAATAGCCATTCTTACCCAATGTGGTGGTAATTTTTCCAGAAGTAAACACTATTCAAAGACTTATCTACTTTTGGTCATTTTCCAGTGCCCTAAAAAATTTGTCTTAAATAATCCTGTCATGTTTTATTCTTTTTTTCTCAGAGAGGGATCAGCCAACAACATCATGCCATTACTGAAAGTAAACTTTCTGTGTAAGTATTTTCATTCATTAATTGAAATTCCAGATGCTTAGCCTAAGGATATAATTGAATACATGGACAAAAAGGTTATTTTTTAAATGAGAAATTCTATCTCAATTGCCAGCAATTGGTTATTTGCTAACTATTTTGTGTATCTATAGAAAATTAACAGTACTGTGTAGCCATTAAAATATGTAGAGGGGCACCTGGGTGGCTCACTCGGTTAAACCTCCGACCTCAGCTCAGGTCATGATCTCACAGTTCGTGGGTTTGAGTCCCGCGCCAGGCTCTGTGCTGACAGCTCAGAGCCTGGAGCCCGCTTCAGATTCCGTGTCTCCCTCTCTCTCTGCTCCTCCCCTGCTCGTGCTTACCCACTCTTTCCAAAAAGAACATTAAAAAATATTTTTAAAATATGTAGATAAAATTAATTGATTTGGTATAATATTGACAATATGATAGAGTATGTTTATATTACTAAAAATATAACTTATAAATATACCCATTCGTACATATATTCTACAGAAAAAGTTTAGAACATGTAACAAATATTAAAATGGTTTAAAGTAAGTAGTCAGAATATAGGTGGGTTGTTTTCCTTTAAAGTTTTCTGTGTTTTCATAATATTCTACACTGAACATTTTTCATTTTACAGTAATAAAATAATGAGTAAATTCATTATGAAAATAAATTACATACATAAGGAATCCCTTCCCTTATGATTCTAGCTCTCAGGTGAGTCTTTTCTAGATATTCTTCCTTAAACTTAGATAAAAAATCTGTTTCTGCTTGATATTATGGCATAAAAATATCCACAGCATGAATAAACATGGTAAATTATATCAGAATTTTTAAAAAACACATTACAAAGGAAGCACAAATGACAAGTCATTTCAAACCTTCAAATCCCAAATTTACTAATCTAGCCCAACTCTGTCACCCAAAATCTAGATCTAATTGATATTAAGTATCTCTAACTGGATAGCATCTAAATTCAAGATAACAAAGATGGAGCTCATTTTTTTCCTAAATTTATTCTTTCTGATCTTCCATTCTTGGAAAATGGTATTATGGCCTACCTAGTTATTCAATCTGAAAGCCTGGAAGGCTTCTATTACTCTTTTCTCTGTATTACTTTTCTTCATAATTGGTCACCAATTCTTAAAGATTGTCTATTCTTAATATCTCTGAACCTATTCTTTTCTCCCCAGTTACTAAGACCTTTGTCTTATTTCAGAACATCTTCATTTCTTAACCAAAATATTCAACAGCCTACAAACTGGTCTCACTGACTTCAGTTACCTGAAGTCCTTTAATTAATTTAGTATTATATTAAGGTAAAATTTACTAACACGTATATCTTAAATGAATACATCGTGAACATTTGGTTACTTTTGACAAATAATACACTGGTTATTACCACTTTGAAAAAAAAAGAAAACATTTTCATAGAACCCTTCCTAGTTAATTATCTTCTCCATTAGAAGCAACAACTGATAATATTTCTATTACAGTAGATGAACATGGTATATTCTAGAACTTCATACCAAAAGAATCACATAGTATGTACTTTTTTGTGTCTGACTGATTTTACTTCACATTATGTTTTTAAAAGCATTCATGATGTTGTGTTCATAGTTTTCTTTTTTTTTTTTTTTTTTTTTAGTATTCCACTGAATGAACATACCTCATATGTTTATCTAATCTCTTTGGAATGGACATTTAGGCTAGTTCTGAATAAAGCTGATATTAACATTCTTTAATAATGCTTTTCATATACGTATTTTCTTTGGGGGCAGTGAGGGACAAAAAGGTAGGCCTGGAATTGTGGAGTCACACAAGATTTTCACTTACCTTTTTAAGGCACTGCCACACCGTTTTCCAAGATGGCTGTACATTTTATACTACCACGGACCATGTAGGAGAAATCCAGTTACTCCAATTCCTCTTCAAAATTAGGTGTTGTCTTTTTTTTAGGCTAGCCACTCCATTGGAAATGTAGTTTTGGGTGGGTGACAAACTATTGTAAGCATTTCATTTTATCTCCTCTACTGGCCATTTGCTACGCCTCCTTGTACTGACTTTTCTGTGGCTACTACAGATATTTCATTATGTATCTTTAACTTGTCAGAGTCCATCTTCAAAAATGTTCAATTACTGGGGCACCTGGGTGGCTCAGCCAGTTAAGTGTCTGGCTCTTGATTTCAGCTCAGGTCCTGATCTCACGGTTCGTGAGTTTGAGCCCTGCGTCTAGCTGTGTTCTGACAGCATGGAGGCTGCTTGGGATTCTCTCTCTCTGCCCCTCCCTTGTTAGCTCTATCTCTCAAAATAAGTAAACTTAAAAAAAAATTTTTAATCTTCAATTACTCCACAAATAACATAAAAACCTTTCTACAATATACTTCAGATTACAGTCCACCCATCCTTTATGTTCTTTGTCATGTATTTTATTTTCATACATGCTACAAAACTGACACTTCTTTTAAGTAATTTAGTCAATAGTCTTAAAAAATATTAATGGTATATAATGATATAAGTGATTTTTAAATGTCCTGGTATTCTTCATGTCTTCTTACAGGGCCAGATTTCTATCTGATACCATTTGTGTTCAGGAATTATAAGCTCTGCTCAATAATATAGTATTGGATTATCACTCAATGTATAAAGTAATAACCTATTTCCATATATATACAAATATACTATTGAATTAAAAAATTGGACAAAGTGAACAAATCTCCCACACAGAAGAATTTCAAATAATTTACGTAGATATTCTCACCTCAAGGAGATAAGAGGTTAGCTCCCCACTGTAAGTGTAGGATATAGATAGTCACTTACTTCTCAAGAGCATAGTATGTAAAGTTGGAAAAGAGTAACTTCTCACTAGCGAAATGATACACACTCCCAAAGCCAAGTGATCAAGATTAATATAATCAGTGATATATTATGTTAATACTATGGCCCCTTGATATGATGTGATAACAATAACACTTTATTATCCTCCTTTAAAAAGCCCATAATTTCAGTCCAATCATGAGAAAAACATAGGAACAAATCCAAATTAAAGGATGATCTACAATATCCCAAGTAGTATTCCTTATAACTCTCAAGATCATCTAAAACTCAAAAGGCTGAATATGTATCATGGTCTAGAACAGTCTAAGAAGATATGAAAACTTAAGATAATGTGATTTCCTGGATGACACCTGGAACAGAGAAGGGACTTTTCAGTAAAAACTAAGGGAATCTAAGTAAATAAAGACTTCGATTAATAATAATGTACCAATATTGGCTCAGGTATGACAAATACAATATGTTAACAACAGGGGAAACTGGATGTGGGGTATATGGGAACTCTCCAATATTCTTACAATGTATCTGTATGTGTGAAACTTTGCCAAAATAAAGAGCTTATTTTAAAAACAACAAATGGAGGATCTTAATAGACATATAGAAACTGTAAACAAAAATGTTAATTCTCAAGGTTAAAAGTGTAACTTAAAATATATTAGAGAAGATCAATAGAAGATTTAAGACTGTAGAAGAATGTATCTGGGAACACCAAGATAGAGCAATCGAGATTATTTAATATGAAGAAAGTAGAGAATAAAGATCAAAGAACAATGGACAGAATATCACAGACCTGTGAGCCATCAAGCACACTGACATATGTGTAAAAGATATCTGACCAGGAGAAAAGAAAGGAAAATAGTTAGAAAAAATATTTCATGAAAAACACTAATCTACAGATCCAAGGCCAGGGAACTCCAGGTAGCATAAATACCAAGAGATTAATGTCTAGATACATCATAGTCGAACTGCTGAAACACGAAGAAAAAATATTAAATGACAAGAGAAAAACAATTTTTAACATATATGTAAAGAACAGTAAGTAACAGTTAATACCTGTCTTCTCATTAGATTGGAAGACTGTGCAATATATTTTACATGATGAAAGGAAAAACCTATCAACCATGAATTCTATATTCAACAAAACCAGCCTTCAAAAATGAAGGCAAAAAAGAAAAAAAAAGACATTTCCAAATATACAAAGACTGAGATAATATGTTGTTAGCAGACCTGCTTTCTAAGAAACACTAGAGAAACTTCTTCAGGTTGAAAGAAAATGATACCAGAGGGTAACGTGAATCCACAAGGGAAAAATGGAGAGCACTGGGAATGCTAAGTATGTGTTAAAATGTAAAAGAATGCAAATACATTTTTCTTTTTTTATAATTTAAGATTGTAAAACTATACAAAGCAATAATTATGTCCCACAGTGTTGACTTTATATTATATATAGATGTAATACGAATGATAATGATAGTAACACAAAGTGGGAGGGAGAACTATGTTATATCAGGGCAAGATTGTTAATGGTTACTGCAATCAAGTCATAATTAACCAGACATAGATTGTGATGAATAAGAAGCACATTTTAATCCCTAGAGCAACCACTAAGAAGTAACTTTAAAACCATATGGATAAAAGTCAACAGAGGAATGTAAATGATACTCTAATAAGTATTTGTTTAACACAAAAGAGGGTAGTAAAGGAGAAAGAGAGAAACAAGAACATATGACAATACAAAAAACATCTAGAAGAATGGCCATGTACATCCAACTTGATTTACACTAAATGTGAATAGACTAAACAGTGCAATCAAAAGATTATCAAAATGGAGAAAAGTAAGATCCAACTGTATTCTGTCTACACCTTAGATTCTAAGATACAGATAGTGTGAAAGTAAAAGGATAAGACAATATACATTATGCAAATAGTAACCATAAGACAGTTGGAGTAGCTATATTAATATCAACCAAAACACTCTTTAAGACCAGAAATATTACTAGGAAAAAAGATATTTCATGATAAGAATGTCAATACATAAGAAAGATACAACAATTATAAATATATATGCATCTAAAATCAGAGCCCTAAAATACATGAAGAAAAAAAGAATTCTAAACAATTTTAGGTGTTTTTTTTTCAAATTTTTGAGAGAGAGAGAACCAGAGCATGAGTGGGGGAGGGGCAGAGAGAGAGGGAAACACAGAATCCAAAGTAGGCTCCAGGCTTGAGCTGTCACCACAGAGCCCAATACAGAGCTTGAATTGATGAACCACAGGATCATGACCTAAGCCAAAGTCGGACACTTAACCGACTGAGCGACCCAGGAGCCCCCAAAAAACAGAATTTAAAGAAGAAATGTACATAGTTTGAAGTTTCAATAACTTTTCTCAATAAGTGATAGAAAAACTAGACAAAAAATTACTAAGAATATAGAAGAGCTGAACAAGACTATTAGCCAACTTGATTAATTGACATTTAAAGAACAGTCTACCCAACAAAATAATGTATTTTCTTTTCAAGCATACACAGAACATGCTAAATACAACAATAAGCCATAGGCTAGGCACTACAACCAGTCTCATAAATTAAGAAGCGTTGAAATCATACAAAGTATATACTACAATCACAGTAGAATTAAATTAGCTCTTAACAACAAAGAAAATTTGGGAAACGCCCAAATATTTGGAAGCTAACACATTTCTCAATAGCTTATGGATTAAGAAGAAATCACAAGCTTGGACCAAATGAAATTGAAAAGAAGACATCTATCAGAATGTATGAAATGCAATAAAAGCAGTGTCTAGAGATAACTTTATAGTTTTAAACTCCAGCCTAGAGAAACTAGTAAAGGAAGAACAAATTAAACTCATAGCAAGCAGAAGGAAGGAAATACAGTAAAAACTTGGATTGTGATAACTTGTTCTGCAAGGATTCTGCAAGATGAGCACACAGTTCTAATAAATTCTAACTTGATAAACGAGGGTGATGTCTTGCAATACAAGTAGTATGTGATGCCGAATGTCACATGACCAGACCACAACTAAGCCAATGGTTCTTGAAATTTGCTTTGACATATGAGTGCTTTGGATTATAAGCATGTTTCTGGAATGAATTGTGCTCACAAACCAAGGTTTTACTGTAGTAAAAATCAGAACAGAAATCAATCAAATAGAAAATAGAAAGCAGTAGAGAAAAATTGGGGCACCTGGGTGGCTCAGTTAGTTGAGTGTCCGACTTCAGCTCAGGTCATGATCTCACGGTCCATGAGTTCGAGCCCCACTTCGGACTCTGTGCTGACAGCTCAGAGCCTGGAGCCTGCTTCGGATTCTGTGTCTCTCTCTGCACCTTCCCTACTCACACTCTCTCTCTTAAAAATAAATAAACATCAAAAAAAATTATTTTTAAAAATTAAAAAAAAAGCAGTAGAAAAAATCAATTAAACCATACACTGGATTTTTAAAAACAAAAATCCACCAAAGTGACAAATCATTAGCTAGATTCACCAAGAAATTATGAGAAAAGATATAAATTGTCAAAATCAGTAATATAAGAGGAAACTATAATGCTAAACTAAAAGAAATCAAAATGATTATAAAGAAATATGAAAAACAATCTCAAATTCGATGACATATATTAAAGGAACAATTTCATAAAAAGACCTAAATAATCAAAAGTAACTCAAGAAGAAACAGAAAATTTGAATAGACCCATATCAAGTAAAGAAATTGAATTAGTAATGAAAGATCTTCCCACAGTGAAAATTTGAGGCCTAAATGTCTTCACTGGCAAGTTTTATTAAGTAAAAAAACACAAATTGAGAAATAATACAAATCCTACTCAGACTTTTTTTCAGAAAGACAGAATACCACACAGCAAGATCCTTGAGTAAAAATTCTTCACAAAATATTAACATACCAAATCCCAAAATACATAAAAAAAGTTTTACACCATGACCTAATTAGATTTCAACAATACAAATCTGGTTTAATACCTTAAAATCATATAATTCAATACATCATATTCATAAAGGAAGAAACCACATTATCCACTTAAGTGAGGCAGAAAAGGCATTTGACCCAACCAAAAACCCAGTCATGATAAAATCTCCCCACAAACTAAAAAGAAACCTCAGCTTGATAAAAGACATCTTAAAAAACAAAACAAAACAAAAAAACTTCCTGACAACTGTTATCATGCTTAATAGTAAAATAGTAAAATAGTAAAAAATAGTAATGTAGGAATGCTTTCCTCCTAAGATGAGGAGCAATGCAAGGACGTCTACTCTTAGCATTTCTAATCCACCCTGTCCTTGAGATTCTAGACAGTTGACAACATCTTAAATGTAAATGAAGAGTCATTTAATGTTAATGTATTGGAGACTCAATATTAAGGTGGCCATTCTTCCCAAATTAATCTGTAACTTCAAAGAAATCTTTATCAAAACTTCAGCAGGCTTTCTTTAAAATTTTTTTTTTAAGTTTATTCATTTTTGAGAGAGGGAGACAGGGTGTGAGCAGGGTAGGGGCAGAGAGAGAAGGGAGACACAGAATCTGAAGCAGGCTCCAGACTCTGAGCTGTCAGCCCAGAGCCCTACACGGGGCATGAACTCACAAACCGTGAGATCATGACCTGAACTGAAGTCAGATGCTTAACCGACTGAGCCACCCAGGTGCCCCAAAATTTCAGCAGGCTTTTATATTTTCTTTTGTAGAAATTAACATGAAGCTCCTAACATTTATAGGGAAATGTAAAGGGCTTAGCGTAGCCAAACAAATTTGGAAAAAAACAAAACAAAAACAATAACAGAGCAAATGTAGAGGACTTTTACTTCCTGATTTCAAAACTTAGTAAGGTTAGTTGCACCAGTCATGACAGTACAGTATTGGGGTAAGGACAGACATACAGATCAAAAGAATACAATTGAAATTTTAGAAATGAAGCCTTGTATTTACGGTCAATTGATTTTCACTAAAAGGGTCCAAAGTAATGTAATTCGATGACTAAAGGACAGTTTTTTTCAGTAATGGTTACAGGAGCATTGAATATCCATATGCCAAAAAAAAAAAAAAAAGAGAGAGAGAGAGAGACAGACAGACAGACAGAGACAGACAGAGACAGTGGACTTACATTTTTATCTCACATCCCACACAACAAATGACTTTAAATGGATCACAGACTTAAGTAAAAAGAAAAACTATACAACTTTAGAAGAAAACAGGAGAAAATCTGTTATCATATTATATCATAGGACACCAAAAAGCTTTAAGAAGAAAAACTGATTAACTGGACTTCTTCAAAATTAAAAAAAACAAAACAAAAACTTGCTTTCAAAAAAAAAAATCACTGAAAAAATGAAAAACACCAACAAGGCACACACTTCAAAGACATATACGTGATAAATGACTTGTCTCCAGAATTTAAAAACACTCTCACTATTCCATAAGTAGGCAGCCTGATTGTAAAGGAGCCAAAAGATTTAAAGATACTTCACCAATGGCATATGGATGGGTAAATGGAACATAAAAACATGGTTAACATCATTAGTGGGTAGAGAAATGCAAATTAAAACTTCAGCTAGAGGCCAATGTATACACACTGGACTAGATATAATTTAAAAAAAAAATGACAATACCAATTGTTGGGGAGGATCTGAAGAAGCAGGAACCCCGCCTTGTATGTTCCAGGTGGGAATACAAATTATTGGAGCTGCTTTTAAAAAGTTTGACAGTTTCTTAGAATTTAAGGTATATTTATAATATACCCCAGCCATTCCATTCCCTAAGCATCTAGCCACGAGAAATAAACACATAATATCCATCTAAAACCCTGCACATAAATGTTTACCCAAGCTTTATTATAGTTGCCCCAAACTGGAGGCTAACCAAACCCAGGAACAAAATATAGAAACAAAGTAATACTCTTTACTGACAGAAAGAAATGAACCATTGTTACATGCTATAACATTGATAAATCCCAAGATAATTATGCACGGTAAAAGACGCAGACTCTAAAGACTCATACTGCAGTATTCCATTTAAATTAAACTTCTAGAAAATGCAAATGTTATAGAGAGAGTCAGTGGTTACCTGAGGCAGGGGATGCAAGCTGGGAGTGCCCGAAAATGGGCATGAGTGAACTTTCTGGGTTAGCACAAGTGTTCTTTTTTTTCTATTATTAAAAAAAAATTAATGATCATTTGAGAGAGAGAGAGAGAGAGAGAGAGAGAGAGCGAGCGCACAAGCAGGGGAGGGGCACAGAGAGAGGGGAACAGAGGATCTGAAGCAAGCTCTGTGCTGACAGCAGGCAGCCTGATTTGGGGCTCAAATTAATGAACAGCCAGATAATGACCTGGGCAGAAGTTGGACACTTTACCAACTGAGCCACCCAGGCACTTCACCAGAAATGTTCAAACACTGGATTGGAGGGTCTGTTGCACAACTTCTTATATATTTACTAAGAATTACTGAATTACACCTATATGATGAGTGAAATTTTTAAAAATGTTCTTTTTTTAAAATTTTTTTAATGTTTATTTTATTTATTTTTGAGAGACAGAGCATGAGCAGGAGAGGGCAGATAGAGAGAGAGGGAGACCCAGAATATGAAGCAGGCTCCAGGCTCTGAGCTGTCAGCACAGAGCCCGACACGGGGCTTGAACTCAGGAGCCGTGAGATCGTGACCTGAGCCGAAGTCAGATGCTCAACCGGTGGCTCAACCGAGCCACCCAGGCGCCCCTAAAATGTTTTTTTTTAATGTTTATTTTTTTACTGAGACAGAGACAGAGTGTGTGCGGGGGAAAGGGGCCGAGAAAGAGGGAGACACAGAAATCAAAGCAGGCTTCAGGCTCTGAGCTGTCAGCACAGAGCCCGACGCAGGGTTTGAACTCAAAAACCTGGAGATCATGACCTGAGCCGAAGTCGGACGCTTAACCGATTGAGCCACCCAGGTGCTCCTGAGTAAATATGATAGTAAATTATGCTTCAATATAACTGTTTTAAAAATCACTGCACCTGGGTGGCTCAGTCGGTTAAGCATCAGACTCTTGGTTTCAGCTCAGGTCACGATCCCACAGTCATGGAATTGAGTCCCGTATGGGTCTCTGCACTGACAGCATGGCCTGCTTGGGATTTTCCCTCTCTGCCCCTTCCCTGTGTGTGGTCTCTCCCCCTCCCTCCCTCTCTCTTTCTCAATAAATAAATAAACAAAAAAATAAATAACACTTTAAAAAAATGACTGCACATACATTAGAGGCTCACCACTGCAATAACGGCCTCAGAGATGATGTGCAGTGCTTTGCTTTAGCCAGGTATGTTCTAGATGGAAGCTTCAAAATGTTCATGTTCTTTCCACCCAGTAGTAAAAACTCTATGTGTACACGAGAAGACAAATCTAGTTTAATAAATGCAATTAAAAACCAACTCCTACATTTCCATAATCATTCAATTTTTTTTTTAGAAACTATTGGATTTTATACCACACTTGAAGAATGAACAGTCTTAAAAGAAAAATGCTTTGGGATTTTTGTTGTCATTATTTTTGATTACGTGTGTAATAAAGAAGCTGAAAAAGAGCACATTTTAAAGGTAAGACATTCTTTCACTTCACTTCTCATTTATATGTCCTTTACTTATCTCCACAACAATGCCTCTTTATATTTTCTAAGCTCAGATTTTTCAAAACTCTCTGCTTTCATTTTTACTGAACCTTATTTTTTGCTTGGGAACATTTGTACTATTCTATCAGTCAGGGTTCTCCAGAGAAACAGAAGTAATAACAGAACAGAAAGAGATTGATTATTTGAGAAACTGGATCACAGATTGTGGGGACCGAAAAAGCCCCACAGTCTACCATCTGCAAGCTTGGAGACCCAGGAAAGTCAATGGTGCGACTCAAGGCAGAATTTGAAGACCTAAAAGGGAGCTGATGGTCTAAATCCCAGCCTGAGGGCAGAGAGAGGCTGACTTCCCTCAGCTTAAGTAGGAAGGCAGGAAGCTGTGAATCCTTCTTTCCTTTGCTTTTTTGTCCTATTGATGTCCCAATGAATTGGGTGATGCCCACCCACACTGGGGATGGCCATGCACTCCACTGTCTCCAGATTCAAATGCTAATCTCTTCCAGAAATACCCTCACAGACACAGAGAAAGAATGCTGAACCAAACATCTGAGTATTCTGTGATCTGGTCAAGTTGACACATAAAATGAACCACCATAATTATCCTCTATTATGTCTGCCTTCCTTAGAGATAACAACATTAATTCTAAGAGGGACAGCCCCCCCCCCCCTCCCCCAGCCCCATATCCCCTTTCAGGATCTGGTTCTACTGCTTCTTTCTGCTAGCTCTTGACCAGTGCCCTCTTTATTGGTTTGGCCATTCCCATCTATGCTTCTGGGTTCTCATCTGTAAAATGATGGATGCATAGAAGAACCTTTGAAGTTTGAAAGAGGTAAAACACTTAAAGTACATAGTACATTCTTAGCTCTCAGTAAAGACTGACTTCCTTTGCCTTTTGAACCAATATTTATTGAAACAATCAATGTTGAAGATTGGCCATTTGTAATAAAATCCCTCCGTGGAAATAATATTACATGTGAAAATTATTAGATTTTTGTTTATGTCTCTCTATAAGGTATAGATTAACCCATAACATCATTCTGTGGTTCTCAGTCTTGTGTCTATATATTGCCAAGTATATAAAATAGCATACAGAATATACTGAAGGACCAGAATAACTGTGACTCATATTTTAGAAGTGACTATTTTTATGCATATAAATAATCTAAGACGTTTTCAAATTTAGATAAATACAGCAAGGAGAATTAGAAATGCTCAAAACTTTTATGATAAGCCTTACATCTAAAAAAACACAGCGGGGGAGGAGTTTGGGGGGAAATGAGAGAATTACACAGCTTCTGCCCTTTGATGGATGCTTGGATAGAAAAACTAATCATTTCTCATCCACCTTCAGGATGGGATGCACACAGTGGCACTTGAGAACCAACTTTCCTAGTGTAATATTGTGGCTATGGAGTAATTTTGCACTAGACATTAGTTACAGAGAAAGGAGTCTACACCATTCTCATTTCTACCTACTACCCTTTCAGTGGCCGTAATGCACCTTGACTTCTCTGCCTCAGTGGGTAAGGAAACCACACAGAGAGTCCTCACGCAGGAGGAAATGGGAGTTTACTGTTCTTGAATGAGGATCCTAGGCAGCAGGCAAAGGGATTGAGGCAAAGGTCTTGCAAGATTTAGAAGGGGATTCAAATCTTCCATAAATCAGCTTGGGAAGTAAAATCTTGGGGAAGAGGAAGGGGACGATCAAGCTGCTTAGCAGTCCCTGATAAACGGCAGTGATGGCTAAGGTCCTTAGCTATAGGAAGCCATCCACACATGAAGGATCTATAGCTTCAAGGACATCCTGTTGACCCTCTGCCATTATAGGGTAATGGGGTAAAATAGAGGGAAAGCGATGGTAAGGAGGAAACAACAGCCACAACGCTTGATAGTGCAACGCACTGCTCTACTGGCAGCAGAAGCAGAGTCTCACAGAATGGAAATGGGTCCCTGGTCAGAGTGGCCATTCTGACTGATCATCTGTAATACGTCAGGCATTCCAAAGCTGGGGACTTCCTGTCTACACACTAGGAGATTACCTGTGAGAAGACAGTAGTACACGTGACATGTGCAAACAAACAGCAGAGAGCAAAGGTCATGAACTGGAGATCAGGAAAGCACATCTGTCTCTCAGATGTATTGTGTTTGGCCTGGCTAGCACTTTACACACAAGAGGGGATATGATATACCTATTGAGATTTCTGGATTTCGTGGAAGAAAACATCACACGATCAGGTAAAACCTACCCCCATTTCATCAAGGTGACAATCAACTAGAATGTGCTCTTCAGCGGTCTGTAGTCTGCTCCATTCCCTACACCTCACACCCAGCTCTCGGCTCTCCTCACTCATGTATTGCAGGCCCATGGGGTTTTAAGCCCAGGCAAAGACAAAGCATACCAAGGAGGCTCCAGGACATTTGTTTGTCTATGAGAATATGGTTAGGGAGTCTTCTCACTTGGCATGTTTCTAGTCACCTATCCTAACACAGCCATTGTTAAATTAGATGTTATAACAGTGTCTGACAGAGCAGATAATATTTATTATTATTCCCAGGAAATACAAATAAATACTGAACCTTTTTTCCCCCCATTCAGATTTTTTACTGATTCAGTCTAGCTAATTCTCACCACCCAATAATACTATTCCCGTGCCCCACCCCCCCACCAACCCCCCAGAATCTATGTTCCTAAAACTCAATCAAATCTGCACTTATCAGTGAGTCAATATGAGCCTGGGTGTACATACTAAATTCTACCAAGTATAATGTTAGCCTGATGTTACTTATTAACCTCTTTATTCATGATCTGGTAATGGAAGAGGGAGCCTGGTAAGCAAACTGGATGCCTGTGGCTCTCCTCTGGAGACTAAGATTTAAACACAAGTTACCATTTTTTTTTTTTAAATAAAGCAGGACACCTCTAAAATGGCTTTCACAAGGAGTCAATTCTTCGTACTGTATTAAAGGAAGAAATTAAAATCCCTACATAAATATGAAATGCTGTCAGAATTGCTTGGTGCGAGCACAGCCCTGGAAGATGTGATAGTCCCAGAAGAACTTATCTTGGAGCCGGAAGCAGGCTCCACCAGGTTACCCAATCCTTTTCTTCAGCTGAAGGAGGTGGTGAACTGAAAACAGGGGATGTCACCTGAGCAAGGGCAGGGACCCATGGTGGCTCAACCAGCTGGGACCACGTCTGCTGTCTGCAACCCAGCTCTCTCCCCACTTGCAGAAGACACCTACCCACATTGTCAGGTGCTTCGGGTTGCAAAACGCAGAGACGGCTACCTTGGGTGCTTCTCTTACCTCAGCGTTAGTCAAGCTTTTATTTGAGCCCACTCTTCAAGGTCGCTGCCTTCCCCAGAGACATAATGGTGGCCAAGTGCAGAGAAAAGCAGTGGAAGCTATTAAAGTATAGAGGAATGGTCCCCAGGAAGAGAGGTAGGAGAATTTGGAGCGTATTGCTAAGAAGAAGGGTAAAACTTGACTGGTCTCTACCAAAGAGGATAAAGAGGTCGGTAAGTAGGCAATTAAGGCAGGGGTTAATAAGTCAAAGAACCGGGCCTTTAGAACAGTAGAGAAACTTAAAGAGAGTGTATTTAGATCCCTCCTTTGATCTACAATAAAACTGAGGCTCAGAAACAATCACCAAGTCATCTACGGGTCATGACAGAAATGGGTCAAGACCAGAGGACTCCTTACCTCTCATCTTCTACACTTCCCCTGTAGGAGCCACTGCAAGTCATTTGCCGAAAAAGAAAAATAACAAATACAGTCCCAAGAAGACTAAGAAGATGGTCCCAATTTCCCCGTGAGTAAGTGGTGAATCACTAGAAGACAAACTTCTACATTCCCCTGTCAGGCTGGATCACTAAATCATTCTCTTGCTTTGAAGCTCTGCTAAAACCTGGACCTTTCCAGCCATTTTTAAGCCAGAAACTACTGATCTATCTTGCACAAAGTTTCTCTGGCTCATAGCACTTTGAACAAATATGCCCAAGGCCTCTCCCTTTAACAGACTTTGCTCAAACCCTGCAAAACAAAACGAAAAGCATTTTATACCATGAGAAGATCGGGTTTATTCTGATGGTATCATATTTTTCTCTCTTTTTCTGTTTAGGCTAGTGAGAATTCCAGCTTTCCATATGCTTGGTTATACCACGTAGGCACCAGGATGGGGCAAAGTTGTCTTCTTTCTTTTTTCATTTCGCTCCCCATCTACCCCACCACAGTCTTTCTCAGTAGTGAACAGGATCTGAATGTTGTCAGCATGCTATTAAGCTTCAAACTAGAAGCGAATGACTCTTTGATTTTGTTCCAGGAAACATGGCCAATATGAAGCTAGGGCCCCAGGTTTGCAATTCTGAGGTCAGATTTAATATCTCAATAGAGAGTGGAGAACTTGTCATTTTAGCTGGGCTGAACCCCCAGAGGGTACGGTGGGGGGCGGGGGCCACATGCACTTTTCCCATCTCAGGCTTGCAGTAAGCCTGCTTATCAAGCAAAAGCCTTTTAGGCAGCGGGTACAATGAGTTCTTCCCCAAATTTATCTCCAGTTTGTTCAAAGAGCTCAGCAACCTATGGGCCTTCTGTTGCCTTTTTAAAAATTTTATTATTATTTTCAGTCTCTTTGTTGAGCTTGCATGTGATTTTACAAAGAAATTACAAAGTAATTTACATCAATAAAATCCTGGTATTTTCAAGATCAAAATGAACCCATCACAGAACTGATCACTGGTGGATGATGGTGATTTCTGTCAACTCTTGGCAAATCCTTAAAATTCTTAAGGGGTTAGTAAGCAAAACAGCCTGTTAGTTATGTAAAATGAGTTAAAAATAATGGGTCTGAAGAAAGTGATTCAGTTGCTATCAACTACTCTCTCCCAGCCCCATTCCATTTGACCACCGACTTTTTTTATTTCTTTATTTCTTTATTTCTTGGGGTAAGAGTAATGGTACCAGTGTTTTACTAATTAGTTATGTCAACTGGAACATTTTTATTTTCTTAATTCTAATAAAACAATAACATTTTTGAGTTAGAAGAAATCTCTGCCTGCTGAAAGGTGATAAACCAAATTCTGCTTTCTTATTTTCAAAGGCAAGGAATGTACTTAGGTTTCAAAGTTATTTTTTTTCAGAAATGCAATAATGTTACAGAGAATTTTATCGATTTTCTGTCCACTCTGAAAATTAAATACATTTGAAAAGAATACATATTTCAGTAGGAAAATGTAACAGTAATTTCTTATTTTCCTTCATATAACATATATGAGCTTCATATTTTCACATTGCTTATAATGGAAGGCACTTTAGTGATATATGGATTTAATGTAAAATTTCCTTTTTTTTCCCCCTGAGAAGTTGTTTAATCAGTGATGTTCTACATTTGATGGCATCTTGGTAAATAAAGACATGTGGTGATTATAATACCTTATATCATATGGCAACATAAAGCATTTTTAGTTCTGCTCATTTGGGGATAGGGTATGTGTCCTGTTTATGTGTGTACCTAAATTCTACTGAAAACTAGATGTTGGACATGTTGTCTTTCAGCTCCCACTCAAACAATTGGAATTCCCTAGATGGTAAGAGGAATCATGCCAAGGAAAACCCAGGACAGATTTCAGAGAAGGATAAACACAGAAGCAGAAAGTCAACCACTTAAGAAATGCTTCTGTACTGGAGACCAACTTTCCTCTCCAGCCCCTTCGGCGAGTCACTTAACTTTTCTGAAGCTGAGCTCTCTTCTCTAAAACCAAGACAATAAAGCAAGTCTCTGAAGACCACAAGACCACACATCACCTCTGGTGATTTCTTTAAGCTCAAGCTCAATGGCAAAGAGGAGTTACTTAAAACATATGATTGTTAATATCGCTCCTTTTTAAACCATATTTTAAAGTCTGGCCCAATATTGATGGTTGATGTTTCTTCTCAGTTGTCTACTAATATTGTTTCTATTGTCAAACTTCCCAGTGTGCTCAGTTTTGATCTCGAATGCCAGATACTATGAAAAAGGGACTGTTTGAAAGGAGGAAGATAATGGTTCTTTTTAGGACTCTGCCAGTATTCATAAGAACAACAGTGGGTAAATTATTCCAAAAACAATTTGAAATAATTTAAAGAGATGACATATTGATATTGAAAACCCAATACTTCCTTCAAAAATCACATGATAGGAGTGTTTTATTGACCTGAATTAGACTACTCAATATGTGGTACTATGCCCTTGGAGGCAATAGGAAAGGAGAATCTTTTGTGTAGTATCAGTTGTTCTCAATTCTGTGCTCCCATATTTAGCTAAGTCATGATTTCTGCTTTAATTAATCTCTGCCAAGCAGAGATTATTGCCACTCATGTTATGGCAATAACACCTGTCATGACTTAACACCTGTCAACACCGCCGTTCGTCTGCAAAAAATGGGGAGTGCTGGGTGCCTATATGGCTGACATACTTCTCTAATTATCACATTTCCTATTCTATGGTAGGATTCAAATCTCTATCTTCCCCTTGAATAATCATAATGTCCATTCAAATGAAAAAGGACAAGGGCTCACATGGTATATATAGGCTCTAAGTTAAATATTTAGCATTCAGATCAAGATTTACAGAAAGGCTTAATTACCCTCTAGTATCCAGGGAATTCCTAAGTTATGCTTCTGATAAATGCTTGATGCAGGTTTTTGATAGCCCACTGGTCAATAAAAGGTTTTCTAAACTTCACCCAATATAGGGACTCCTAAGCAGTGGCATATATAAAACCTGCCTAGTTAGCATCAACAGAAAATTCCCAAGGTTGGCAAATACCTTATCATTAAATCCACTTTATCCCATGTGTAGCAATTTCTAGAAAAGGCAGTGAAGTTTCCTTTGCATTTTGATCAAATTGTGCTTTGACAGGAACAGGAGAGAATGTGTTAATTCTGTCGTCGAGAAGCTGGCTCAAACGCGGGAATTCACACCAGGGACTTATCAAAATAAAAACTGTGATGCAGACTATTACCTTCCTACGACTCCATGTCCCCAGTAAATCTTTTTGTGAGTCTATTAATGCACTAAGCTGAAAAAAAAATATTTTCCTTCCTAGGCTCAGTCATGCTAACAGGGAATTCATTGTGCTGGGAATGCCTTCTTTCTTTTCCAAGAATCCCAGCAGCTGAACATAGAGCAACAATGATCTAGAAAATTATTATGTGCTGCATAAATGCTCTGCCATTAAGAACTAGCTGAAAATGCCTTACCTTCTAAAGATTTAGGTACTTCAAAACCATTCTAAAGAAGGACCAACGACTGGGGCGCCTGGGTGGCTCAGTTGGTTGAGTGTCTGACTTCAGCTCAGGTCACCCTTCTCTCACAGCCCGTGAGTTCGAGCCCCGCATCGGGCTCTGTGCTGACAGCTCAGCGCCTGGAGCCTGCTTTGGATTCTGTGTCTCCCTCTCTCTCTGACCCTCCCCTGCTTGTGCTCTGTGTCTCTCTGTCAAAAATAAATAAACATTA
Organism: Neofelis nebulosa; assembly: GCF_028018385.1. Classification (NCBI taxonomy): domain Eukaryota; kingdom Metazoa; phylum Chordata; class Mammalia; order Carnivora; family Felidae; genus Neofelis; species Neofelis nebulosa. Next base: position 105,477,279 of record NC_080782.1, read on the forward strand.
AAAAAATTAAAAAAAAAAAAAGGAGGACCAGGGACTCTCCTATCACATCCTTTCCCCTCTACGTCTAGATTCCTGGTTAACTCTGAGGACAGAAAGCATGGAAGAACGCAGATTTCAGTAAAGTACTTGAGACCCTGCCTTTAAAAGCATCTGATTTTCATTCTTCCTTTGGCATTTTTATAGATATGCTTCTACAAACTTGATTTTCTTTTCTTTTCTTTTTTTTTTTAAGCTGTGAAAACAAAAATTCTCTGGCTGGAATGAACAGTCGGGAATGTGGAAATTCATACACTGTGTGCATGTGTGGTTAGTGGTGTGTGTGCCATTTGTACACATCACTGACTGGGGAAGTTAAATCATTTTTGGATACAGTTTGTGGCCAGAGTATCCAAGGTGCCCAAATCCAGGTCTTTGAAGTAACATTCTGTACAACCTGTTATTGAAGCATTTCTTGCCAACTTAAAGTAGAGGAAGTACCCATTGAAAGAGGAATATTTTCCTTTTCTTGCCATTCAAGCCACATAGGGACATTCTTTCAACTCATGTGAAAAAAAAAAAAAGACCTTCTAAATGTTTCTTTATTACCTTTCCAGCTGGTGAGGACATAATGACTTATGATATGAATATTTACTCTTCTTAAGTCCTCCTTTTGCCTCTCATCTCTTCTAAAGTATGATTTAATAAGCACATGTATAAATAAGAGAAGGTGACCATGGGCAGATACAGTTAAGAGAAAAGCCCACTGCAGGAGATAAGGGGCTGGGTTAGAGATAAAAAGCTTAAAAGGTTAAGTCCACCCTCTTGTCGGGAGGACTGAGGATTCCAATCCCAAATGCAAGCAGCAGCCCTCCTAACTCTAGCATTCTACTCCCTCTCTTCTCACTTTATGGATAAAAAGAAGGTAATGGTAACTGTGGCATCCGCTCCTTCCACAGGGCTGTCTTGAAGGTTTTGCTCATTAAGCAGAGGGAAGAGGACTTTGGGAGCATAAGCAACAAAGTAATAGCCTTGGCTGATGGCAGACTCTTGCTTTGTCTCCCAGGGTTCTTGGATTTGTGGGCAGTTTTTTTTTTCTTTTTAACAGTTCGTTCTACTGGATTTATAATACGCCAAGAAACCAAAATGCACGCAGGAGTATTCTAAAAGGCCTATCAATTCCAGCTGTGGACATCAAGGACATTGGATTTTGACCATGGAGTCCAAGGGTGCTGACCCTGTGCTCCAAGGAAAAGAACACAGAGGAGGTAGTTAGATCAGGCAGCGAGCTAGGCGGGTGTTGAAAGACACAAAGAGACCAACATTGTTATTTGCTTCCGCATCAGGTCAAAAAGGTGCTGGCTGAGAAACCTTACCCAGTCACCACCTGGATAACTGGCTGTTTCTTAAGCAAAAAGGAAATGCTTTCTCTAAGTATCACATGTGACCGTGCTGTCAAATGACTCCCATAGGGCAGCTCCCAAACTCACCTCCTTCCTCTCACATTCCATTAGCATAATAATATGTTTGTTTTGTTTTCAACTCACCAACCCTGTAACTCCACCCCAATAAGCCATCCCTTGGGATTCAGACAGAAAGGTGTTATCAGCTGTAAGACAGGAGCACAGCCTGGGGTCCACCTGGACACAGTTTCTTGTGCCACCTCTATCAGTGTAAGGAGAGCTCACAGCATCTGGATGCAATTTCCGATAGAGGCACCTGCTAATGAGGTGTGGGTCCATGCTTGCAAAACCCCTTTCCACACTCCTGACAATGGCCAACAGATCCCCATATCCTGAATCAGAAAGTGGAAGCCTCTGGACAACTAACCTGAGCAGTTTGCAATGGCTCCCAATAGGAGTGGTGTTTCCAGCTTCCAAGAGCTACTCCTTTCTCCCAGCTGTACACATTTACAAATCACCACTAAAAGGAAAAAGTCATCTTTCTAGAGACACCGCACCCCACTGGCAGCTTTAGGTTTCCTTGTGTTTCTATTCAGGTACCTAAGATGCCTTTTGCTTACGGATTCCTGCGGACAGTAAGACAGGCAAGGCAAACAGATGGGTGCTCTGTGGTGCACAGCCAGTAGGCAGGTCTCACAGGTGGGACGGTGGCCAGCTGTCTTGTGAGAAAACCTACATGGCCAAAGAGGTGAGCAGGGAAAATACAGACATCGCTTCAGACTCACACTAGCTATTTGTTCATTAACTGAATCTCATCAAGGGTGGTGTAAGTGGAGGACGAAAAATTATCTGTGCCAGGACACCTGAGTGGTTCATTTGGTTAAGCACCTGGCTCTTTTTCGTTATTTTTTTATTATGAGAGAGAGAGAGAGGTGCGCATGATGAGCAGGGGAGAGATGGGGTGGTGGGGGAGGAGGGAGAGAGAGAGGGAGAGAGAGAGGGAGGGAAGGAGGGAGAGGCAGAGAAGGCTCTATTCTGTCAGTGTGGAGCCCAACATGGGGTTCCATCCCACAGAAAGTGAGATTATGACCTGAGCCAAAACCAAGAGTTGGACTCTCTATCAACTGAGCCACTTAGGGGTCCCAATGTCCCACCTGTTCTCAGATCCCAAGTGGGAGCCTCTGTGATGCCAGGAGAATGAATTCCGAGGGGGATGGATTTCAAGGAAGGGTGGGAAGGAGACTGTCGGCGATTTATGATGTTAAGGGCCGTGCTGGACACTCTGCACTCCTTTCATTTAATTCTAACAATTCTGCGAAGTTGGCACAGTCATTCCCATTTTATGGATAAGGAATGGGAATCTAAGAGGCTAAGGAGCTCGATCAACACTAGGCTGATGGCAGATTAGTAGAATCAATAGGGTGGGAGCCTTGGACTCAAGTTCCCAAGAATATACTTAGTTCACTAAACCAGCTCTTCTCACACTTCTGCTTGGATATCCTTCTAGAGGCAGAAGAAAGAACTTGAACCCTAGTGGTGTTGGTGCCCATGGCAGCTGGGATGGGGGTGGAACTGGCAGCTTCTAGTCTTGCAGCATATAGTTGTTCAATTCAAGTGCTCATTTGTAGAGATCTCGTATTTTACCTTAAAACAAAGAACGGTGTTGCAACTAATCCCATGTTATATTTGTTTTGTACAAAAATAGAATTTCTCTTTCAACCTTTTAAGTATAACTGTCCAGAAAAGAAGGCATGTTTTGGGGCACCTGGGTGGCTCAGTAAGTAGAGCAACCGACTCTTGGTTTCGACTCAGGTCATGATCTCACATTTCTTGAGTTTGAACCTGGTGTCTGGCTCTGCATTGACAGTGTGGAGCCTGCTTCGGAATCTCTCTCTCCCTCGCCCTCTGCCCCTCCCCTGCTCACTCTGTCTCTCAAAATAAACAAACTTAAAAAAAGAAAGAAAAGGAGGCATGTTTAGACTACAGCCATGACAGTCTTCTGGGTACTAATGGCTGATAAGAATGTATATGCTTTGGTGGGAAGCGTGCCCAGTTTAAGAAACACCAGGCTCTCTGGTGCTGCACCCTTACTGGAGGCTACAGTACAGAGATGACCCAGTCCTGAGTGCACATCAAGGACATATGTGCATTCTATAAAAGGTTGGACCAGAGGAGGCTAACTGCTAATTTTCTATGTGACTAACATAATGCAATGACAAAGGGTAAGGCTGTGAGGTCAGACAGTCCTGGTACTCACATCTGCACTCTAGCAAGTGCCAGCTGTGTGATTTGAGGCATGTTACTTAACATCTCCAAGCCTCAGTTTCCTAGTCTGTAAGAAGTTGTGCAGGGGCACCTGGGTGGCTCAGTCAGTTAAGCATCTGACTTTGGCCCAGGTCATGATCTCACATTTCTTGAGTTTGAGCCCCAGGTCGGGCTCTGTGCTGACAGCTCAGAGCCTGGAGCCTGCTTTGAATTCTGTCTCCCTCTCCTTTCTCTCTGCCCCTCCCCTGTTCACACCCTTGTCTCTCTCTCTCAAAAATAAATAAACATTAAAAAAAATTTATAAAAAAAGAAGTTGTGCATGTGTTAGGATATGGAGAGGTACAGGAAGATCAGGTTCTACAGCTTGTTAGCACTTTTAAGTGGAAGATCACCCAAACCTCAGTCTTCAGCCTACTGTCTTACTGATCACCAAGGTACATGTAAGTCGGGTGGGAAGAAATTGGAATCAGTTTGTAACAAATTAAATATTTAAATAATGAATGGCTAATGTGTTTAGGAGAGACAAAATAAACCCATAAATAATTTTTAAAAATTAAAGCTCCCCTCTAAGGGGCCTTATAAGGGGTAGACAACATACAGAGAGCATGTGGCTCCGGGAGTGGCACACATCAAATATTCATAAATGAGAGGGCACCCGGGTGGTTCATTCAGTTAAGCATCTGACTCTTGGTTTCGGCTCATGTCATGATCTCACAGGGCTTGAGTTCAAGCCCCGCATTGGGCTCTGCGTTCACAGCACAGAGCTTACTTGGGATTCTCTCTCTCCCTTGCTCTCGGCCCCTCCCCCAACTCATGCTGTCTCTGTCTCTCTCTCAAAATAAATAAACTTAAAAAAAATATTCATAAATGATGGTTATTGTTATCACCCAGGAGGCTTTGGGACCTGTGCAAATGAGCCCTCCAGCAATCTCCTTAGGCCTTCCTTCCCTGTGGCCCCTCCCCTCCTGCGATGGCCCGAGGAAGAGAGGGTAATTGGAGGTCAGCCAGGGAAAAGATGATGGACTGATGTGAGCCACTTCCTCTGCAGCAAATAGAAATGTTTGGGCTCCCTGTTTCCTGCCTGTGGTTTTGCACACCCTTGGAGGAATACTCATCCCCACTAATGCATTTCTTCCTCTCTCTCACTGCTCTCTAGGTACCAGGTAATGGGTATGTGGTTTTGGCTACAGCAAGAGGTGTTCACCAGGGGTATTCTCCTTAGTATTAGGTAGCAACATGTAGAACAGTTCACTTCCTCATGTTTACTGTGAATTATGAGAGCAAACGATAAAGTATGCTAAAGGAATCTGGATTTTATACAGAGAAAGAGAAGCCAATAAGAAAGTGCTTGCTTTGGGGCACCTGGGTGGCTCAGTCGGTTAAGCATCCAACTTTGGCTCAGGTCACCATCTTTCAGTCCATGAGTTCAAGCCCCTCTTTGGGCTCTGCGCTGACGGCTCAGAGCCTGGAGCCTGTTTCAGATTCTGTGTCTCCCTCTCTCTCTGACCCTCCCCCGTTCATGCTGTCTCTCCCTGTCTCAAAAATAAACATTAAAAAAAATTAAAAAAAAAAAAAAAGAAAGTACTTGCTTTTAAAAAATGAGTCAAATGTTATAACCACGTTTCTAGGCTAACCAGTCATTTCAATGCATGGAAGTTTAGAATCAGGAAGAGCCTGTCTTCTAGTGTTAACGAACCAAAATCCACCAATTGTATCTGATGCTACTCCCAATCTGTGTCATGTCACTAGCCATGATGACGAGCAGTCCTCCTGCCCTGGGCTGTAACAGAACATTCCCCCAGTGTATTCGCACCTCCTTGTCTTCTTCATTGATAACATGATTCTTGTTATCAAAAAACATTCATTTTGCTTTTTGCTTGAAGGAACACCAAAATAGGCAAAATGTGTGAACAGCCAAATCCCTGGTCCAAATGAATTTACAACATCTAAAGATAGGAGCAAGAGGTGGGCAATGCCGAATAAAGCATAGTTCAAATAAGCAATGTCAGAATGACTTCTCAGGCGCCGTTCATACGATAATCAGAGCCTCAGTGGGAAAACAGGTGAGCCGGTGAGTTCTGTCTTCACTGACCAGTTTGATTCACATAACTGGCATTTATGTGAAAAGCAAAAGGGGCCAAAAAAAAAAATCCCTTTCTGATGGAAATTCATAAAGAGCATTAGAGGAGTGACAGAAATGTTAGTGAGTGGAGCTCCTTATCTTGAATAATGGAGTATTTCCTCTTGGTGGAAATTAGCTAGCTGTTCTGCCAAGACAACCTGAGGGAGTAATTGGGAGGTTTTTACGTGTTATGTAAGCAAGTTTATTTTGGGAGCTTGGGGTACGGTGTGCTGCTTGCTGCCTTTAACCACATCTGCTCTCTTCCCATAATGACCCCTTCACTCCTGGGCTGTGTGGAACATGGCCTACGTTAGCCATGGGTCATTAGGAGGTGGTGAAGCTCCAAAATTATCAAGATGCTTTGATGATCATGATGTTGAACCCTGCTCAGAAATGAATGTATTGATTCGGAAATTTCAAGACACTACTAGTTAAGCCCATCTATTGTCTCTGGATCCCCATTCTCAAATGTATCTGAAGGGACCTAAATTTACTCAGCTTTTGCTCTGAGTCAAAGTCTCTTTTTTACTTTATTCAGTTCAAGTAAGCATTGCCCAACATTTCTTAATGAATGCATAATGCAAATTCTGTATGCTTCCAACTTAAAAGCCTAAATTTGTAATGATGGCTTTGTGTTTGGGAAGCTCACACATCGCCTTGAATTTTCTCAGCTCTTCTTGGACATACTTCACTCTTCTTCCTGTAGCTCTGCTGCCTACGTCTTTCTAAGTATGTCCCTTCCATCTTCATAAAGCTGGTGCTTGTCTGTTCTCAGTTCTCCTCTTTTAATTGGCCTCACAGTCATTCAAGTGTAATTTTCAAAAATGTAAGAATCACGATTCTCAGGCATACATTAAAACAAACACCTCACAATCCCTCTACTTAACTCGTCAATTAATTAATGGAGGACTTGAAAGATGTTCACCCCAGCCCAAAGAGCACTCAAAAGGTTACCTATTTCAAATAAACAAATATTAATTAGGGCAGTACTTAGGAATTAGATACAATAATGGTTAATGTGCAACAGGTCTGTAAACCTGTGTCACACCAGGGGCCTGTTCACTCCAGGCAGCGAAAAAAATCTCCAGGTTATCCTCTGTCTCTAGAGAACTGTCTGTCATAAAAAATTATAAAAAGTGAATCTTAGCATGTTACTCAAAGTCCATTCAGTAATACCTTTCCAAATATTGAGTAATTTTTTAAGATACTATCTAGACTCTCTCACAGTACAAAAAACCTTGCAAAACAACAAAAACCAAAACAAACAAACCCAAAAACAGTCATACTGGATTTTTCATCTTTAGTCACCTCTTCTCTGACTCTCTCATCCATTTTCACAGCCCGAGTACTAGAAAAAGCTGCCCACTTTGATGGACTTCACTATTTTCACCTCCCATTTCTCTTCAACCCATCTCAGTATTTTTTTCATCTTCTGTTCTGCTTACTCGTGACCATTTGTTTCTAGATCCAAGTATTTTTTTTAACCCTTATCCAACCTTTCAGCAGCTTTTGAACTTTTCACAACACACTCTTGGATACATTTTCTTCTTTGGGCTCCTGAGACCTAGTACTCTCTGGACTTTTCCTCCTACTTCTTGAGACCCTTCTTCTCTCTGCCTCCTTTGCAGGCTCAGTTCTCTACTAATATGCCATTCTACACTGGAAGTTCTCTGGGTGGAGTACTAGTCACTCCTCAATTTTTCAGTACTAATTTCTTCTTAGATTCCATCCAGGTTAATAAACTCAAATTGTCCCCATTTGCGAATTAAATACAAATTGGCAGATCCAGGCTAGATACTTCAGCTCATATATCCTCTGTCTACTTGACATCCTTTCTTCAATTCCCAGAGACATACCAAGCTCATTAGGTACGAACCTGGACTTATGAAATCCACCCCAACACTCCACATGAAAGCTCTTCTTCTTCCAGAATAATGTATCTCAGTGAATGTCACAAGCAACCAGTCATTTATGCAAGCAATGACCCAGGAAGCAATATGGACAGATCCCTTTGGTCAATTCCTGTCCCCTTCAGACCCAGGGGAGATGTCTACCTCCCGGCAGAGAAGCTCTCCCAAGTTCAATCAATGCCTTTTAGAATTTATAATAATCCATCAAAAAATTGTCCAATTACTAAATTCCAGTTAAGCCTAAGAATGGGCCAAATAAATGAAATTTTACTGATATAACTTCGAATATACATCCCAATTCCAGAAGGATGCATATGGGAGTCGGAGTTCCAAGGAGGAAGCAAGTATGTTGGTCCAAAGGAAAGTTAGAGATGTGTCTAGAGGGTAGACACATTGTTGGCTGGGTTCAGTTTGTGCTACTTCTAGCACAGAAAAAAGAGATCAGGATCATGTTCTAAAAAGAGCTGAAGCAAACTTGGAGAGTTTCTTCATTTTTCCTTATTTTTTTAAATGACATTTACTTTTTTATTATGATTGCAAAAATAAATATTCATTATTAACACTCTTGAAATGACTGAAAAATAAACAATGCAAACCAGTCTTAAACCCAACACCCAAATGAAACCATTGTTAACATTTTTTTACCTGTTATTTAAAAAAATTTTTTTTAACATTTATTTATTTTTGAGACAGAGAGACAGAGAATGAACAGGGGAGGGTCAGAGAGAGAGGGAGACACAGACTCTGAAACAGGCTCCAGGCTCTGAGCTGTCAGCACAGAGCTCAATGCGGGGCTTGAACCATTGGACCGCGAGATCATGACTTGAGCCGAGGTCGGACATTTAACCGACTGAGCCACCAAGCACCCCGATTTTAAATACTGCTCTATACTTACATACAATGACATTTAACTACTGTGCATTTATGTATTTTATTAAAAGTAGGTCCAAACTGTATATAATGCTGGAAAAGAAATTTCAGTTTCAAAGAGAGAATATCCTAGTTTTTAGAACTAGTTCATTGTTTAGAGATTTACCTTTTAAAGTTGAGATTTCAATGCCAATTTATACATACCAGACTATCACCTTTAAATGTTTTCTTTTCTGCTTAGCAATCATCTGCTTTCCAGTGTCACTGGGTTCCAGTCAAGAACCACACTTAACACCTACAACATTGGTTATGATGATAAAGTCCTGCTCAGAAGTTTACCGTCAAAGAGCTGAATATTCACAAGGGAACTGAAGGTGGCCTTGAGACACAACAGCCACATGCTAATAATAAAACATATTGTCTTATTTTATGTATTCTTTCCCCTCAACCATTTACTTTTTTTTATTTTGTGGTGGAGGCAGAAGACGAGATCACAGTGGAAGGAATGGTCAAGGAGACAGGCAGTATGGGCACTAAGGTTTAGATGAACCTCCATCAAGAGAAGCATTTTCTACCCTGTTATGAAATTCCATTACATGAATGGGTAGCATTACACAACATGAGATGATCATAATTATGATGTAGTGAAAACTTGGTTTCCAAATGAGAGCCTGAGCCTAAGGAAGAACACCGTCATCTAGTATTTTATTTTCACCTGTTCTCTCTTGTATTGTCTCTCCGACTCCTAAGAGAAATAACAGCTCCTTTTAAATATAGTTTAAGATCATTTAAAAATAACAGAATACATATATCTCCCAGAATTACTTGATAAAAAACTGATTTATATATTTATTTCTGCCTAATTGGGAAAATGCGTTAGAAAGAAGCCCTTACACTTAAGGATTACCGGTATTGTTATATATTATTATAATAAGGATTATATGGATTGCCAGTACTTCAAGATTTCTACTTCCAGTTCCCTGTTATTAATGAACCCGTGTTCATATACAAAAAGGCGGCACAGTGTATGAGTATCAAATTGAGTATTTGTAAATCCTCTGCAAGGAACCGTGTGTTAAACAGGAGCCGATTTCTTGAAAGCGGAAAAACCACCCATACCCGGTAGGCTGAGGAGGAGAAAGTGAATGCTTGAGTCATTGTCATTGTGGCTAGGGAGCCAGCCACGTGCCCAGAGCCTCACTTTACACCTAACCTGAGTGTCCAGGATAAGCCCATTTTGCCTCTGACAAATGTGGCAGAGACTGGCTAAGTATTCATCAAACCTTTCTCCAGGGCACACGGCTAGACTCAATTTCCTAGTCTTCCTTGCAACAAGGTGTGATTCTGTGACCGAATTCTTGCCAACAGACCATGTGTGGATAGAGGTGCCGCAGACCTTGTTCAGGGCTGGCCCCAGGACTCTGTCATTCTGGTTCTCGCTCTTCCCCTTTTGGCTGCATGGGAGCAAAGTATTCTGAACTTGTGCGGATTAGAGGGGCCACAGGAGGAAAGGAGAATGGGTCCCCGAATCACTTCGAGAAAAGAAGTGATTTCATCAGCCAGAAAAGAACCTCAATTTTCTTAAGCTACTAAGATGTTGGGGGCTTATCGGCTAGGGTTACTTCAACTTAATACAATTATCAAAGTAATATATGCGCTTTTCCAGTACCCGGTTGGTTCAGCATTATCTGCCATAAAGTAACACAGGGTCATTCCTGATAGGGCCCTCCCTTCTCGTCCATCTTTAATTTTACCTCTTCTCCCACTTTGTCTTCCTCTTCTCTAGACAAGTATTTATTGTTCCCTCAACTCAGTATGTATGTAAATTCCCTTTCTTTGTGAATTCCTTTGCCTCTGCCTGGGGTACCTTTCCTCAGGGTATCCATTCTGAATGGAAAACATGTTTTCCTTCATCTGTAAGGCCACTCAACTATCTTCACCTTCCTTCTTTGCCGCTCACTTCATCCATCCATTTATCCACCTAACTCTTCATTCATGCAAGCATGTACAGAGCATGACAATGTGTCAAGCCCTCAAAAGTGGGTACTTAAAGGTGAATGATGTCCTCTCTCTCCATAGGGAACTCAGGGTTCAGTCTGAGAGACCTCTGAGCAGATACCTACAGCAGAACATATAGACTAAACTCTAGAGAAGCTCTGGGTACCCTAAGAGCAAGAAGAGGCCTTAATGTATGTTTCTCCCTTCCCAGAACATGCTCTCCTGGCTCCGTGCATGACTGTTCCCTCCTCTATCTCCAACCTCAGGTGTTCTCTCAGAACCTCAGGCTTATTTTCACCATACCAATGATCATAAACTGTCTCTATTTTACTCATTGGCACGTTTGTTTGCTTTCCTGCCCATCTCACTCATTAGGAGCTAAGAACCCTGGGGACAGGATGCAACCTTTCTTTTCACCACTGTCCCTCTGGATCTAGCACAGTGACTGGTACACTGAAGGTGTTCAATAAATGCTTGTTGAGTGAATGAATGAATGGATATGTACAACCAACCTGCCTGCGAATAGGCTATTAGGAAGATTTTCTTGAAGGAGTCGATGCCTGATACAAATTGTAAAGGATAAGTAGCAATTTCCTGGAAAACACAAAAAGGGGAATTCCAGGTAGATGGGAAAGGATTAAAAAGAGAAAACATGGCCAATGTTTGTGGATGCCAGTGTCATGTCAGTGTCGCTAGAGCAAAAGTGGTTATAAGAGCGGTGGAAAAGGCTGAAAAATAAACAGTAGGCAAATCGCTGCTTCCTCTTCATTCACCCAACAAGCACTTTCTCTGAATTCTGGAAGTGTTTCACACATAAAACTTATGACACCATATCGTTATGATATTTTTAAACATCTCCGTGGGCTTGAAGGGCAGAAACTGATTCTTACCTTATGTCTTCAGCTCCCAATTTTATCATTGATGTAGATTGTAGGCAATTGAGAATGAAGAGGATTAATTCACAGTATTTTTGGCTGTTCTTAGAACAAAGACAGAGGACACCTAACCCAGAGTCAAAATGTATGCTGACAAAATGGTAGTGTAGAGGAGAAGAAGGGACGATGACGTCCCTTCCCTCTCACAAGGTCAGTGTACAACATAGTTTGGTATCTTTTCTTCCCACAAAGCAAGGTAACAAAACTAAAGTTGATAAAATCTGAAATCTAGAACAGACTTAATTGGAGCACCAGCAGATGCTTACACAAATGTGATGTGTGCAGTGATAAGTTAAAAGACATTACGGTTCAAGAAAACACCCTTACACTGAGTGGAGGAATAGCATAGAAGCAGCCTGAGAGGGGCTCATGTTTGCTTTCAAGGAAAGTAGAAACAAATGCACTTACTGAAAGCTGAGTCTTTAGGACAAAGACAAAAAGGAAGCTGCCCCTGTAATAGACATCTTGAAACTAACAAATACCTCACACCTGTAACCATGTTTTTCCCCCTCCTTTGATTATACAAAATACAATTGTGTGGCCAGTGTAAAACGCGAAGATGAAAAAGAAATTATATAAAAGCCCACTAACCAGCAAGAAACAGTTAATTTGTGTGTGTGTGTGTGTGTGTGTCCTTCCAGATAGTTTTAAACACACACACATACAGTGAACACACACAAGTAGTTTACAATGGGATTCAAATTATACATGTGGTTTATAATCCGCTTTTCTACCTTAGTATTTCAGATACCTTTTATACTAATGCTTTCATATATTTATTTATTTATTTTTTTTTTTTTTAATTTTTTTTTTTCAACGTTTTTTATTTTTATTTTTGGGACAGAGAGAGACAGAGCATGAACGGGGGAGGGGCAGAGAGAGAGGGAGACACAGAAGCGGAAACAGGCTCCAGGCTCTGAGCCATCAGCCCAGAGCCTGACGCGGGGCTCGAACTCACGGACCGCGAGATCGTGACCTGGCTGAAGTCGGACGCTTAACCGACTGCGCCACCCAGGCGCCCCTCATATATTTATTTTAAAATTTTGCATAGGATACAGTCCAGCGTATGCATATTCCATGATGTATTTAAATGTTAATCAACAAATTTTTATTGGCTCTAACTCTATGTCAGCAGCTGTTCTAGATTATCAAATACACCAGGAGATAAAAGAGAATACTTGCAATCAAATTATTTACCTTTAACTTCAAGTAAGATAAATAAGATAAATTCAGGTATTGGTGAATACTACAGAGAAGAAAAAAGACAGTAATGTACTAAAGAGTGACGAAGGTTAGCTTGATTTCCAGGGATGAGGTAAACGAGTCTGAAAATAACCTCTTTTTATAACCTCAACACACATACACAGTTTAGAAAGAGTACAGATTTCTCCCCCTTTGGGGCACGCATAGCCAAACTAGCAAGGCCATAAGGAAAACCCCTAGACACAAAATATAAAAAGCAAACAATTATTTAGAGTAAGACCAGCACGGAATCTCCCTGAGGCCGGCTACCAATATGGCGTTTCAATGGCTTCACCAGGTAGAGGAGACAAAGACTGAGGAGCCTGTAGGAGGAGCAGCCAGGCAACTGAAAAGCGGCACAAACTCAGGGTCACTGAAGTACTACCAACTCACTGAAAGGATGGGATAGGAAATATTCCACCTACCTTCTGAAGGAGGTGATGAAAGAACTTCTGTCTTGGCTTTAAATCCAGAAGGAAGCAGAAAATGGTCTCTCCCGAGAATTCATCACCACAGCTCTGCCCTTGTGTGGATTTGAGCTTTAAATGTGTACCACCTGCATGAGCTGGGAAACCCTAAACCGAGAAATTAACCCAGGATGGTCAGTGCCCTGGGCACCAGGCCAAAACCAGAGAAAAATCCTCTGCTCAGTCTGAATTGAGGCCCTCCTGAATTCCAGCAGATTTAGGTTGCTCAAATAGCTCAGATATATTGAAAGACATATGAGAAACATCAGGAGAGGAAGATATGTGAAATCCAAGGGACATTTACAGCTGTAAAGGCTTGTCAAAGAAATGGAAAAACACTAGTAGAGATTTGTGCATCCAACTTAAGCCTCAGGAAAAAGGAAAGAAGGAAAAAAAGGAATGAAATCAACCAGAGAAATAGAAAACAAAGATTATACCAGATAATGGGGTTTTTAAAGACTAATTACAGGGACAAATTATGCAAGGATGATCAATAAAAAAGAAGAGAAGTTGTTAAAGAAAAAGTCAGAAGTGAAAGGGCTAGAATACTGATAGCTAGAAGCTAAAAATATGTTAATATAACCAGTGAATTTGTGTATGCCAATACATTTGACAACTTAGGAAAATGAATAATTATCTTCAAAGCCAAAGCTGAAAACTATTTATAGACTAGGGACCTGAATAGATCTCTGATCATTCCAAAAACTGGATCAGTACTTACAAATCTACCCACCAAACAAACAATATCCACATGCTTGGGGGCTCCCTCCTCTAGGACCAAGCCTCTGTGAGGTGTTTTAGTGGAAATTCCAGTGGTGAGGAGTGAGCTATGCAAAAATCTGGAAAATAGCATCCAAATGTAAGGAATATCAAGTGCAAAGTGTCTAAGAGAGAGCAAGAGAGAGAGAGAAAAAATGAAAAGGCAGAAATAAAGTAAAAGGGGTCATACTTGTAAACCTCTGTAACTTACTAAATTCTACTCTGTGCCAGTGACAGAGCTCAGAGCTTTATGCACATGATTTCCAGTCCTCAAACATTCCCATTTTATAGAAAAGGCAAAGGAGGTTCGCTGAGGTTGTATTGTGTGGCCCAGAGACACAGAGCTAGTGAATGGTGGATCCTCCACTTGAAACCAGTCTGAACATCTGAATTTCCATCTACGCATGCTGTGCCTAAGGAGAAAGGGCTCCAAACAAACACCACCTTCCGCGATGGCTCTCCAAGTGTGGTCCCTGGATCAGCATCACCTGGGAACTTGTTAGAAATGCAAATCCTCAAACTCTTGGCCTCATCCCAGATGTACTGAATCAGAAACTGTGGGGGTGTTCTAATGAGCCCTCCAGGTGATTGTGAAGTTCTGCTCTTGAGCAACTAGACAGGTAGGAGGTTGTCACAAAAACGACAAGGATCTCAGAGGCAGGCAAGCCCGGCTTTAGTCCCAGTTCTGCCACTTGCTAGTATGTGAACTGTATACGTCACTTAAAATTTCTTAGCATCGGCTCTCTTACCTGGTAAATGCGGAGATAATTAACAGCATCCACCTTTAGGTTTTTGTGAGGATTAAGTGGGGTCATGTCAAGACTAGTGCCTGGCACCTAGAAAGTGCTCCATAAATGTTTGCTATCATGAATTTATCTCCCATGCCTGGAGTCTGTACTCCCCCATAACCTTTCCATTCTCTACCCTCATGGTCCCCGAGAGGAGGAGCCAGAAGGATGGAGAAGTCTGAAGCCCACAAAAGCTGCAGGGGTGAGTTCCAAGTGAAAGTTAAGAGGCAGGTGTGCCGGAGCAGTGGCAGTGACCGAGGACAGAAGGGGAGGGCTCAAGCACTGTTACTCTGGAAGCCTGATTGGATCCTGGTGCCTGGTCACATGTAGGGAAGAGCAAAGAGCAAGGAGTCACAGATGACTCTGGGCCTCAAGTTTGGTGGATGGGGCAAGAGTGATTCCAGAGGGAAGATGGAATCTGGAGAAAGACCAGGTCTGGGGTCACAAAAAGGGGTTCGCATTTGGAAAAGGGAATCTGAAGTACCTGACATAATAGAGAAAGGCATTCTCGAGTCAAGGTGTGGGTGTGTGTGTGTTTGTGCATGAGAGAGAATGAGTGAAAGAGATTAGAACTCTAATGTCAGTTTGACAACCAATGCTCTGAGTCCTCTGTAATGAAAATGGCTGTCCCCTCCCTGTGAGTACCAGTGTGGCAGAGTGGTACTTGCCAGCCAGCAGGCCCTGCTGGAAATGCCACATTCCGCTGATGCACCGCCATCGTGGTCCCTGCTAATGACACAAAGAAATGTCATTCAGGAGACAGAGTATGTGGGAAGGGAATGAAGCTGTTACTAATGAATAGGCTAATGGGACCCGATGAGCAGTGAAAATCAATGAGGCAAAAACCGCTTGCCTCAAACAAATGAGCGAGGTAAGAATGGACCAGGGCCAAACCACAGTGTATCTCAAGTCCATGCTACAGACTCTGCCACCCAGGGGGACACAATTCACACTGATTGTATACCATCCCTGGCATGGTCAGGGGTCACGGTCGCTGGTGCTTTCTCTTCTATAACGTTAATAGCACGTCTAGGCAGGGCCAGGTACGGGGCAAGATGCTGGGCACAGAGCCAGGAAAAAGGCCTGGTCTTTGCCCCCAGGGAGTCATGCAGTCCTATCTCAAAGACGAATTCTAGCTTGTTCAGCCTATTACATGTAAGTTAGATTCTGCACGTCTCCTTTTCTTCCTCCTCCTTCGTCTACTTAAAACTACCACCCTTATAATCATCACCATATTGCCATCATCAATATTGATATTATTTTATCACTCAATATCACTCACAAACTACCTCCGACTCTCTTCAGCTGTTTATACATACCTATCTTGCAAAATCGTAATCCCTGTGCCCGATTAAGGAACTTGATCTGCTACTCCTATCTGTTGTCCAGAGAGCACAGGCTGTGTCCGGGACACCTTGCACCACTTTCTCTAATACTGGTGCACACATGGCACATTTACCTGGGTCTTGGTTTACTCACCTGTGGAAATATGGCCATATCAAAAGCCACTCATGGCACGGGAGTGTTTAGGCTTCTCCAGAATTCCATTCCTGATTAACTGCTCTAAGTAAAGTGTGCGTGAATGCACGCTTTATATTTTCAGGAAGGCGTTTCCCCACCCAAGGCCATATTCAGCATCAGTGGCCAATTGGCTTGTTTGCATCTGAAGGCTCTACACAAGCCACACAAGGCTGCTGTTCCTTCCTTTAACAGAAGCAGCACATAAAAGTCTTTGGCTGCAGAGGGGTGGCTTCTGCTACGGAAGCCAAGCCGCTCTCAAGTGGCCTTCGTTGTGTTTTTCTGGCCACCACGGGTCCCCTGATTCGTGACCGTCTACTCAGACCTTTGGCAGCCCGAAACACCTCGTCTGTCAGCATCTGTGCCTCCCTGTTGCCAGCACACCGCTTCTCTTGACAACCGGCGTCTCCACGCATCCACAGCTCCGTGTGCCTGCCTGGGGTGCTGACTTCGTTCTTTGACTAAACCGTTGACCGGATGGTCCTGGCTCCTAGCGGCTCCTCACACCTGACCCACATCCTGGGAGACGGCTCCCGTTCTCAGACACTTGGTTATCTCAGGCCGGATACTTGGCCCTGTGTCTATGACTCACGGCCTCCCCCCGTCCAGATAACACCATGCAGATAGGATTCTCTGAAATGGTACTTGACTGGCCTGAAAGAGGTTGTTTGCTCAGTCGGATGCCGAAGAGAAGAGACGTCGATTATAATTGTGAAAACTGTATTCGTTTCTTGCTATTTGCTGGGTTCTAAAAACCCTGCTGGGAGAGAGGAGAGGAAAGGGTGTGAACTCGCTCAGCCTTCTGATGAAGACTTCGCCTAAAGGAACTTGCTCTAGTTTAGACCTATGCATAAGGCCTAGCAGCTGCTGCCTTTATTATATGTGGTGACTTGGGCTAAACAAAATGAATCAGAACTGCACACTGTAAGCAAGGGATATGATTTCTGTCGTTTTGGGCTGCCAACAAAATGCCAACAAAATTACAAAGTAATAGCTACCACTGTGAAAGAGAATGAGAAATAAAATAAACTTTTTATGCCTAAGGAAAAGCTTTCCATTCCGTCTACTTTTACAGGGCCGTACAAGAGCCTTCTGTGGGTCCTGGCACCAGACATCCCATAAACAATCATTTGCACACGCCAGGAATCCAAATGTGTTCTGTTCCTGGGCTCTGCACACTTTACCTTGAAAGGAACAGAGAAAGAGTTTTAATCAGATTTATTTTATATACAGCAGTTGCCTCTTTTGTCAGCAAGAAAGAAATCCAGTTAAATGGATATTCTTATAAAGAGCAGCATAAGCATTTTTAAAATTAAATCACACCTTATAAGACTTGGCCTTTCTTCCCCTTTTCCTACTTCCTCCCAAATTCATCGTGCAAACCTGGCAGTGACCTGCCTTCTCATTGTTTGAAGTCCTGGCAGGAACCTGCAGAGAAAGAGAAAAGCTGTTGTCCAATTATGCTGTAGATGTACATTCAATCCCTGTTGAAATTTTTCAAAAAGAAAATTTGCCTCAGGTGGTAATGCAACATTCAACATGTCTCCATGGTTTTCCCACTTGCTTCAGGATTGAAATCTGTAGGGTCCAGATTTCAGCGCATTGATGGGGGATCCAGGTCTTTACAGAAGGTTGTCTTTCTAGAGCCATGAAGGGTCTATAGACTGGGGAAAAGACCAAATCAGGGCAGAAGGGGAGACAGTAAGGAAATGCATGAGACAATTGCAAATTCATAGATTCAGTTCAACTTAGGAACTGAGGCATTCCCAGATGACAAAACACAGTCTGAGAGTGCCATAGCTCCCTTGGACTGCCATCTACCCTTGGAGAGCCACTGAACTGGCCAGCATTTCAGGCAACTCAAGGGGAGTTTGCTTCGTTAGTTCTGCAAACAATGAGATTAGATCGTAAGCTCCTCCCAGAGAAATAATACATCCTGTACTTTATTTTTGGCACTTGTGCAGACCCTATAGAAGAGCCTGAATCTCCTTATTTCCACCTCTGAGCTCTTCTTGTTATGTCATGTTTAGTGGTCAGCATAGTGTTCACGTTTGGAAAGGAGCAAGAAGATGAGAAGTTGAGAATAAAATATAAATATCCGTGCACGCTGCAAGGAGGAGCTCAGGATATTTCAGCAAATGATTGTGGTCACTTTCGTTGGGTAGATAACAAACATCTGAACTCTATGGGAAAAACAGAGACTTTTGCAGCAGAAAATATGAATCCAATTTCTGGTTCTGTCATTTCCTAGGAGCAAGATTTTGAGCATGTCCCTTAACCTTCCTAAGGTGAGTTTTATTCATCTGTTAAGAATAATACTTGTTTGTCTTCCGTTCTTACCTGGTATTTGAGAAGGTCAAAAAAAAAAGACAATGAAGAGATAATGGAAGGGATTTGTAAATACAATGTAGTGTATAAAATGAATCCATTTATTCAGCAAACATTACTTGACCAAGACGAACTAAGCAGTCCTCAGCCCTCGAAACTCAAATAATCCAATCTAATAATCATCGATATGTGTGCTTGAATATGAGGGAAAGTATACCTCTTGAGCTCTTGGGATCAAGGATAACCAGTAAACGATGCCAGAGAAGCAATTTTAGCAATAAAGTACGTCTCTATGCCAGGCCAGATATGTTAAATTCCTCTTAGGTTTAGTATAACAAACCACGTGTAGGAGTTGGGTGAAGGGTTGGGAAGGTTTCTATAGAGCAAAGGAGAGTACCCATTCTGTGGGGCATCCAGTAGGCCATCCATGTGTAATTCAGACAAAACGCTGGGAGTACACCTCCTATGCTTCTGGTCTATTTTTTAAATATCAACCTTGGTTTTCTCATGATTACTTTCTAGGAAGACCAATAAGGAAACAAAATGAAGGTGAGATTTAAAAACTCCCTTGTTTTCAAAGGAAAATGAGATGGCCTGACAGTTTTCATCTCACCAAAATGATTCTCAGCTCAACTGTGAACATACAGATATATTTCACATTGTCTGTAATGGGACCACTCTAACATCAGTATACAAATGCGTATGGTCAAATTCCCACCTGCTTTATGGAGAACACCAATCTAACAGAACCCTCTCTACATATTTCCAGGAATCTCTGGGGATGCACTCATATGTGCCTAAATTAGACTTTGCCATTTCTTGCAAATACTGGCCAGAAACAACCAGTGTTCTTGAATATCCCAAGTTAAAACTTTACTTATTTATTTATTTATTATTTTTATGTTTATTGATTTTTGAGAGAGAGACCGCACACACATGAGTTGGGGGGGGCGGGGGCAGAGAAAGAGGGAGACACAGAATCTGAAGCAGGCTTCAGGCTCTGAGCTGTCAGCACAGAGCCCGACGCTAAAGTCATACGCTTCACTGACTAAACCACCCTCATGCCCCAAACCTTTATTTTTAAAACTGTGTTCTTATCACGACGGATGCTTCCCCTGAGCTGCAAATCCATGGTGCCCAATGTGGTGAAACCCGAAGATGATAGCTGTGCCTCCGGGTTGGAGATCTTGCCACTGTTCTTGCAGACTGTGATGGAGACACTCCAGTTTTAAGCTTAGGTTGGTGCTGGCGTGGGATATCTAGAGAGCGATGTTTGGATCCCGATATGCCACGGTATTTAATGCTACGTTTCTTTCAGTGGGCACTTTTATTCCAGGCAAGCAGACACAACACAACACAACACTGGGTCAGGATGGCTTCTGGTGTCCTTTATCATTAACCTAGAACCTTCACTTTCCTGCAGTGCTTGGACTGTTTTCTGATTTGGGTTCACTTTTTGAAATTGTCTTCCCTTGTTGGGGCCACCTTTATCTAGTTGACACATTGGATGTCTGAACTCTAATGGTGAACAGGCTTTGATTCCAGGATGCTCCTTAGGCCCAGGGTAAACAAGTGGATTAAAACAGAGTTGTGAGCAATGGGTGTTGCCTTCCTTTACTCACCAGAACTAGGCAAGCCTGGCTCCAGTCTAGCCAAGGCCCCCATTACTATTGTCAAGCCAGTCCAGCTTTCATTTTGTTTCTTGAACACAGTGAGCTCCTTTTTGCTTCAGGGACTTTGCACCTACTTTTCCTCCTCCGGGTACTCTCTTCCTGTTGGCTGCTCATTTGCCCAGGGGCAGCTTCAGTGTCACCTCCCCAGAGACACATTTTCTCAGTCACTATTACACTGCCATTTATTTCCTCCAGAGGACTTCCACAATCTGCACTTGTCTTGTTTATTTTCTTGGTTCATGGAAGATCTACGAGAGCAGTGGTCTTGCCTGTCACTGCTGTATCCCTGGGCCTGGCAGAGTGAATGGCAGAATAATCAACAAGGCAGTCAACACGGATGGGGCCCTTACTATTTGCCAAGTACTGTGCTAAAGACTTTCGCTCATAGTAACTCATCTAATCTTAACTAAAAGCCTAGCTAGTTAAGTACCATTATGCTTTCCCTTTCTGTAATAAGGAACACTGAGGTTAGATAAGATGAGGAACATGTCTAAGGGCATAGAGCTAATCGGTGCTGGTGTGGGGGTGCAAACCTGGGCAATCTGACTCCAGAGTTCATGCACAGAACTACAATGAATATGGCCTCCTAAATTACTATATATTGTGTCATTTTGTCTTGTTCCAGGGATAAGGCAAAAGAACATCCCCTGATCACGCTCACAGAGAGAACACTGCCACTTTGGCACACACTCGGAGGGAATGTCTCCAGCACAATGATTCTGGTGGAAAATAGACACGGGCAACTAAATACCTCTGGGGTACTTGCCTTGCCAGATAATAAAACTTAGTATTTGTTGTACATATATACCTATGATAATAGCACCCAAAAAGATATGTAATAATGGAACTGAATAGGGAGGACAAAACAGATCCAAGTACTCATGGGAACTTAATATATGGCAAAGATGACATTTTAATTCATGGCCGAAGTTAGCATATATGTAATGACTACTGCTGAAATATCTAGAAGGGGAAAAAAATGGGATAAATACAAGATACCACACATAAACACCAGACAGACTATGTATCTAAATTTTAAAAATGAGAGGCGCCTGGGTGGCTCAGTCGGTCGAGCGTCCAACTTCGGCTCAGGTCAAGATCTCACGGTTTGTGGGTTTGAGACCCGTGTCAGGCTCTGTGCTGACAGCTCAGAGCCTGTAGCCTGTTTCGGATTCTGTGTCTCCCTCTCTCTGCCCCTCCCCTGCTTAACGCCCTATCTCTGACTCTCAAAAATAAATAAAAGTTAAAAAAATTTTTTTAAACAGGTTGTAGGAAAAGACATAAGCAAATTTTAAAATATACTGGGAAATGTATTTGTTACACAATTACCTTAAGATCCATAATATACAAAAGTATTTGTGAAACAATATCTTTATTTTCTTAATATGCCAAAAAAGTCTCTTAAAATGAAGAAAAGACCAACACTCTATGGATCCGAAGGGCAGAGAAGGAAACGTACGTAACTGACAGGCTGTGATCTTGTTAGCAGTCAGGAAGTTGCCAAAGAAAGAAGTCAAATGCCATTTCCCACCTACCGCATGGCAAAAACATTTCAGGGCTGGTGAGGATCTTCAAAAATGGTAGTCATGCTCCCCTCACTGCTGGTGGGAAACTCAGCGAGGCTCTGTTAGGTAGTCACAGATACCTGTTAGGTATCCAGGCCTTTGTTAGAGGTACAAGCATGAGAGGATACATCTGAGGAGGGAAGATAAGAGGCAATATAACTAGTAGGCATATGGAAATGTTTTGGAGGCAGAAATGTGGATAGAATGCTCACTCAGGCAAAGTATACAGGTGGAGAACAGAAGGGGCTAAAAATGTAACCATGAGAGTCATAACCATGTAATGAACTCACAAAAGAATAACCAGGAAAGGAGACTGGCCCTTATAATCAATGTTCACTCATTTCAAGAGCTATTTTATTTTATTTTATTTTATTATTTTTTAAAGTTTTTCTTTTATTTCTTTTAAGAGAGAGCTAGAGGGCAAGTGGGGGAGAGACAGAGGGAGATAGAATCCCGAGTAGGTTCTGCACTGTCATTGGAGAGCCCAATGCAGGGCCCGAACTCATGAACTGTGAGATCATGACCTGAGCCAAAGTCAAGAGGAGGACGCTTAACTGACTGAGCCACCCAGACGCCCCATCATTTCAGGAGTCATTTTAATCGATTTGTCTTCACACTTATGATTCGTAGAGTTATGGGCTTGTCTTATTCTGTTCCCACCTTGCCCCTTCTGCCCCTTCACAAGCCCTAATCCCTTCATTAACACAACCCTATATTAGAGCAAGAATGCTAGAGCCAACTGCCTTGGCTTCACATCCTGGATCAGCCACTTCCTAGATACGCAACCTGAGGCAATTTACTAAACTTCTCAGCCTTTCATAAGATTATTATGAAAAATAAATGGGTTATATGTGGAAACCACTTAGTATATCCAATAACTATTAGCTATTATAGTTAGTATTTGCAAGTCCTCATGCTACTAATTTTCAGATACTATCTTGTGCGACTTTATTGAATTTCACAAAAGCCCTTTGAGGTCAGTACTGTAACAATTCCCTTTTGCAGATGTGGAAGAGGTTTAAGAACCTGGCCTCACATCAAGCACTTAGTATGAGATAAAGCTGTGCTCAGGTCCCATCTGGACTACACAGGCCAAGCTTTCAGCCTTACATTATTCTGCCTTTCCTCACCTTCTTTTAAAGATGGTCATGTTAGCATATACCACAGTCATGATAAGATCCTGGTACCTTCTCACCTCCCATCCCCGCCAAAGTTACCTCTGTATTCATTTGCCAGTAAAGAAAACCTACCTATTTTTTTTCCCTCTCTCCAGCATGACATCTCACTTTGGGGGAGAATGTCCCCAGGTCATCAAAGGTGTCCAAAAATGTTTCATCTCTAGCCATTAAGACCTGTGTGCACATATTCTCCTCCAAACAACTGGTCACCAGCAGAAGGAGGATGGTCCTACAAAATCTCTTGTCCATCCTCCAATGCACAGAAGATTGCCAGAGGCTTCTTTCCTCCACACGTGTAAGCTTTTTTTTCCCCTCTATGGGTGGTGTCCTTTCTGACATTAAAAAATAACTTCTTTTCCTCAGTCTAAGAATGTGTATCATATGCATGCTACGGTCAGTGCCCAGCCACCAGGCTGACACCATACACAACCTCCCTTTGCGCTTAATGCCCTCTGTCTTCCTCCCCACGTGACAGGGCAGCAGCCTGCCCAGACTGTGAAGGGACTGGAGCGAGATGGGTTGTGTTCTTTTTCTCCTGTGATACATGATTTCCTTTCAGCAGCAAGCAGTTCCTGCGATGCTGTCGATGCTGTCTCCCGGGGACACGTTGCTGCACTTGCCTTGAGCTGCCCTGGTTATATGGTCTGGGCTCATGTACAGCACTAATTCAATTTACAATGCAGTTACATAACTGTTCCCAATCTCCAGTTGACCTTGATGTCAAGCAGCGGTCAAGTTGTACCAACACAGAGAAAGGAGGAGGAATCTCTGGTCAGCCCTTGAGAACATTTCAGCTGGGGTTCTGGAATGGAATGTGGCATAGAAAGGCCAAACCAGACCAGGAAATTCTTTGAAAGGGTGACAAGCAAGGGTTGTTGATTTCTCTAAGATGGATGCAGTTGACATTCAGGGCAATCCTTTGTCACTCAGGATTATGGTAAGTGTCCTATGACCAAAGATAAGGGGGCTGTCTTCTTTCCCAGGAATCTCTGGAAGTAAATGAGCCTTTTGGACTCATGGGAAGTGCTCTGAGGAGTGTCCTCAGCTTGGAAATCTCTCAAGGGCAGACTTTCCGCGCATTCTTTTCCAGAGAGTCCTGGTTCTTCTCAGTTCTAAATAGTGACAAGAATAGCTTCTGGTCTTAATAAAGCCAGAAAACCAGGGGTTTTTCAACATGAAACCAAAAATACAAAGTAAAGCCTGAGCAAAGTAGTCAAAATTTCAGAAACTCAATAGTATAAAAGCTCTTTGAGAGCAGGGATTATGTTTAGTCTGTTCTCTGTTGTATCCTTAACACCATGAAAATCATCTAGCACAAAGTGGGTGCTGAGAGAGTATTTGTGGAATGATGTATACAACATGACATACAATATGATTTATGGATAGTGACAGTTGATCTTATTCTAGTTAATTTGCCCAAGGCTGCCATACCAGAAGTTTTCAGAACTCTGTTCTACATATTTATTTACATACATGTCTGTGCGAATATAATGTTAAATAAATATTACACAAAGTTACACACCTGGTGTCACTTTATAGCTCTATCTATATACTCGTCAGGATTGATGACTAGTAAATGGTTGCTCAGCCATGATGAGCACATTTGGTACAGGGTGCCCTAGGCTGGAAGGTTCTGCACTAAGCAGAGTTCATCCACCTTCTCTGGCTGTCCCCATTGGCTGGTCTGGCTTCTTGGGTGTGTGACTTGTGCAGGTGCACAGGGCCCCTTACTTAGAAGGCCTGGACAATAAATTACATAAAATAAATAAATAAATAAACTTTAAAGACATTAAAAGATAAAAAGAAGAAGAAGGAGGAGGAGGAGGAGGAGGAGGAGGGCTGGGTTTGGTTTCATCCTGTCATGATCCTGAAATTCTTACTGCTAATTTTTGACCAGGAAGACCCCACTTTCACTTTGCACAGGACCTCACAGATCAGGTAGCTGATCCTGTCAAAAGTACACAGAGAGCTAGTGTAGTGGTAAAGCATGCACTATCACCTACGTGTGTTAACAGCCCTTGGTGAGAAAAACAGCTGCTTATTGAGCAAGCCAACCGTTAGGATAATACACATATCAAGAAAGGAATAGTCTACTATTTAGAAATCATCGAGAGATACTAACTGATTCGTTAACTTCACTAATGACAGATACATGATACATACATGCTTTGGAAAAGGTAATCAGGGATATAATTCATAAATTCACTGGTAGTTCTCTGCTATTTACCGTGCATCTCTGCTCTGGCCATCTCTACCTACCAAAGTTCTACCAATTTTTCTGGGCCTATAAATATTCTTCAATCATCTATATTGCCTACCTAAATATTTCTTACAACATAAACCTCTTGATTGCTAACTATTGCTTTCTCTGTATCACATTGTAGAACTTGGTCAAAATCAGTTTGGGACTTGAATAAATACTATCTAGTGCTTTACATAAAAAAGTGTTGGGGCGCCTGGGTGGCTCAATCGGTTAAGTGTCTGACTTCAGCACAGGTCACGATCTCATGGTTTGTGGGTTTGAGCCCCGTGTCAGACTCTGTGCTGACAGCTCAGAGCCTGGATCCTGCTTCAGATTCTGAGTCTCCCTCTCTGCCTCTCCCCCACTCCTGCTCTGTCTCTGTCTCTGTCTCTGTCTCTGTTTCTCTCTCAAAAATGAACAAACGTTTAAAAAAATGTTTTAAAAAGTGTTTCCATATCAAACTATTTCCAAAATCTTGCTTCCCAGGAAGCATAGATCAGGCAACATATATAATGTTAATTTTTCCAATACTACATAGCCTTGGACTAGGCACATGCAGCCAGTGTTTAAATATCTAATTAATTAGGACGCCTGGGTGGCTCAGTCAGTTAAGTGTCTGACTTCGACTCAGGTCATGATCTCACAGTTTGTGAGTTTGAGCCCCACGTCATTCTCTGTGCTGACAGCTTGGAGCCTGGAGCCTGCTTTGGATTCTGTGTCTCCCTCTCTCTCTGCCCCTCCCCTGCTTGTACTCGGTCTTTCTCTGCCTCAAAATAAATAAACATTAAAAAAAATTTTTTTAAATCTAATTAACTAAAATAAAGTAACTAGCAATTAGTAATTTCCACATTAATGCCGGCAATAATAAAATCTACATATCTTTTTTAAAGTAGAAGTTAAACTTTCTAAAGCAGAAGTTAAACTTTTGGCTCAAAAAATTATTCAAGTTGCCCTAATGTTAGATGGTACCCTACATATGCTGCTAGTATCAAATGAATTCAAACCCCTTTGTATTTCCAAACTAGAGAGCTGAAAAAATTTTACAAAAACATCAAGCCTTGGAAACAAATGGTAATGGTCTTTTGGTAGATTTAATTTTCCCAAGGTCTCCCAATTTCAAAGCACACCAACTGCTCAGACCTTGTGTTGCGGAGCCATTTAACTCCCACTTGCGTCTCATAAAGTCTCCCGTGTTTATAATTACAGAGGATATTTTACGACGGCCTGAATATTTATTTATTTATTGAAATGTTAAGTCACTCAGCACGTTGGCCGATCAGAGCAGGCTGATTCTCACGCACATCTTGATGCAACGCAATGAAAATGTTGCTTTCAGTTGAGCTGGGGCGAGATCCTCACAGTCAGGTAGTTCTTAATTGCTTTATTCTCTAGATAGGGATTTTCTGAAGTATATTTATTTTTCAGTAGAGAAAAAAGTTTTAAAACTTTGCTTTCACTTCACCCTGAGAACAAGAAATAGGCAGATGGAAAATAACGAGTTTCTTCAATGCTGTCTTGGCGGGAGAATTATTTTTTTAGACTCCACATTTTTCTACATATTCCAGCAACACCAAAATCCTGTTTTTCATTAGTTTGATTCTAGTTAACTACACTTCAATCCTCACTGGGTAGAGTGGAGCACAGATGGGGTGCCATCCTATCATGGTGCCCAGATAGCAAAAAATGTTCTCAAACTTTGACATTGACAGAGAAGCTAACATTTAAACTCATGTCGCCACATACATCACGGTGAAAGGAGTCTTTATGTACATTCCTCCTTTCTAAAGAGGCTCAAGCCTTGTGTCTTCATTGAAAAACGACAACGAAAAACAACAACAAAATACTCTCAAAACACTAAAAGAACACAATGAAATGATGACTTTCCACATGTAAACAGGCTAAGTTAGAGTAGTAATCTTTGAAGGGAATCAACCTGAAATACAGCTATTAATTTACTTGTGAAAATCATCTAAGCCCACATATCCAGGCCTAACAAACCAAAAATATTAGCCCTGAATGGAAAGGGAGAGACATCTTAAAAATGTCTACATCTCCCAACATTTTCTACAAGGTCTGCTTTTCATAAAAATCATCGCTTTGGGGGAAATTCAATCTATCATTTGCTGAGGGCAAATGACTCTCTTATTTTCAAGCTTTACAAACTCAGTTAGCACAGACATGTTTTTCTCATGTCTTCCAGGTTTGCCCGATTTTAAAAACACGGGTCTCCATAAATGTTGGCTACATTCAAAGCATACACACTTTCACAAAATCTACATACCTACAATAATGATTACAGTTGACTGGAACAACATAGGTTTGAACAATCCGGGTCCATTTACATGTGGATTTTTTTTTTAATCAATACAGTACAGCTCTTTACATGTATTTTCTTTCCTTATTATTTTCTTAATAATATTTTCTTTTCTCTACCTATCTTTATTTTAAGAATACTATATATAATTTACATAACATATAAAATATGTGTTCATTGGCTGTGTATGTTATTGATAATGCTTCTAAAGTTCAACAGGAGGCTCTCAGTAGTCAAGTTTTGGGGGAATCAAATGTTTTGACCCAACAGGGGGGGTGGGAGTCAGTGCCCCTAACCCCCACATTGTTCAAGAGTCAACTTGTACCTGATTAGGCACTCATGCTAAAAAGGAAGCAGAAAAAATAAATGAGAAGCTTGAAGGGATTGGTTACTGTCGGTGATCCACTAGGGTGTTAGGACTGACTGATTCTCAGACCTAGAACTGTGAACAACACATCTTTCCTCTCACGTGAGCTAGAAAGCCTGAAGAGAGTTAGCTGGGAGAAGCAGGCATACTTGATAAAGTGACTAGTGGCAATAAATCCAATATGCAACCCCAACTTCCTGCTCATCAAGTGTTTCTAACCAACTGTTCGGAACAGTTGCTAACGTATCCTGTGAACTATGGTAAGTTTTCAGACACTGAAAAATTTATCTATCATGGGTAAATACAAATTTGATGCCAACATTCCAAGATTTGGAGAAATTAAATGGATTTTTAGTGACCTTAAGTGAGATTTCATGAAATTCTCAGGACACAATTTAATTCACTTTAATTAAAAGAGGTTCTTAACCACATAGTGTACGGGGTGAAGTGGAGGAGTCAAGACAGTGTCAAAAAGTCAGACTAAAGTAGGTTGGGTCATGACATTAAGTAGGATGAAAATTAGTAGCCAAGTATATATCCACCGATACTAGTTCCAAAACCTTTATGGATGACTACAGTTATAAGGGACTACTTGGCCCTCTGGAGGCTTGGCCAGTCAGCTTTGGTCCAACCTGGCCTGAGTCCTGAAAGAGCCCAGGCAAGCTAGGGCTAGTCCATAAATGAAAACCAAAGTTAGATTCACATAGTAATTGAGAGTATTTATCGATCAAAGGGAATACGTAGTTATAGTCCCATCACATATTCATTATTAGAAAAGAATGAACTCAGGAACAAGCAGACGGGAGAGACGTATAAGGCAGGGTATGTGGAAAGGGGAGTGGAGCTTCCATGCCCTCTCTGGGCAGGGGCACCACTCTCCCAGCACCTCCATGTGTTCACCAACCTGGAAGCTTCCCTACTCCCATCTTTCTGGGGTTTTCTGGAGGCTTCGTTACGTAGGCATCAGTGGTTAAATCTCCGGCCATTATTTGATTGATTCAAATTTCAACCTCTCTCCCTTTCCTGGAGGTTGAGGGGTAAGATTTAAAGTTCCAACTTTCTCACTATGATTGGTTCCTCCAGCGATCAGTGCCATCCTTGGGGGCTTTCTGAAAGTCATTTATTCAACAGAAACTCAGATGCGGTTACAAGGGCTTGTTATGAATGAGATTCCTTTCACCTTTATACCCTGCAACTATTTCAGGAGCCAAAAACAAAAGATCACATATTATAACAAAAGATGCTCCTAATGCTCTTGCTAAAAAGATCTTTCCTGTTTTATTGAGATATAAGTGACATTTAACACTGTACTACTTTAAGGTATACAACATAAGGCTTTGAATCATGTTGTACACCTTCAACTATATATGTAATATATATAATTGAATATAATATTACCTAATATATAATTGGAATGATCACTACAATAAGTTTACTTAACATCCATCACCTTATATAGTTATAAGCTTTTTCCCTTGTGGTGAGAACTTTTAAGATCTACTCTCCCGCCAACCTTCAAACATGCAATACGGTATTGTTATTGCTTAGGCAAGTGTAAGGGTTTTAGGAGCTTTTTACCAGAAATGGGATGAAAACCAAATATACAGTCCTTATTATAAATTATAATACCATACTATGTTATATTATATTATACTATGTTATATATTTAATCTTATTTTAGAGAGAAGGCTAGATCTGTTATTCATGTTAAAGAAAATCTTTTAAGTCAAACTGACATAAAGCACAGTTTACTGTGTGGCAGTTTACTATACTTGCAGAAATATCTGTACAATTGAATTGGGCTGATAGGTCAAAGGCAGAGAAGGCAGGGAGAATGGCAGAGAAGATATATAACACCTTTGGGGCAGCGGGGGAAGGGGGGTGGGGGGTGGCTGCGGCGTGGGAGTAAGGGGGACAGTTACGGCATGCACAGTGTCTAATGAGCTCTGCCTGACTTGGGTGGGGAACAACAGTGATAAGTCAGGTTACAGATGCGAGGGGGAGGGGAGGTATGACTCACATGATGGTCTCTGAAGGTTGGAATGAAGAAACACACCTGTATAATGTTGGGACAATCCTCTCCCTTCTGCATGGTATTTTTCACATCTCGGGACTACTTCAAGTTAATTTTAAAATTCTTTCCTGTTGAGATCTATGTTGGCAAGGACCTGCAGAGCATGAACTATCTCACTTTTAAAGAAAACAAAAACCTTTACAAAGCTCTGACGGGTACTTTCACCCCTGTGGAATAAGGAAATTGTGTTTTATGATAAAAAAAAGAAGGGGGGAAGGAGGGGCATGGGCAACCTGCATCTTACATAAAGGCGAATGATTTAACTTATGTTTTTAAAAGAAAGAAAAAGAGCTTGGAAGGAATTCTTTAAAAGTAGTAAAGCTATTTACAAGGGGCACCTGGGTGGCTCAGTCGGTTAAGCATCCAACATCAGCTCAGGTCATGATCTCAAGGCTCTGAGTTCAAGCCCCGCAACAAGTTCTGTGCTGACAGCCCAGAGCCTGAAGCCTGCTTCAGATTCTGTGTCTCTCTCTCTCTCTCTCAGCCCCTCCCCTACTCGTGCTGTGTCTGTCTGTCTGTCTCTCTCAAAAATAAGTAAACGTTAAAACATTTTTTTAAAGTAGTAAAGCTATTTACGAAGAAAACCTCATAATGAAAAAATGAGCAAATTACATGCAGTAACTCTGTGCTTAGAAACCAGTTAATCATGATATCAAGGGGAGACTATCTAGCATCTGGTTTTTTGAGGTCTAAATAACAGCAAATAGAATCTTGAGCAAAAAGAGGGTTTGTGAAGTGTTTTTTTTCTTCTTCTTCTTTTTTTATTACAAAGACAGCGATGCACTTAAGGAGATCTTAATTGGATTCACAAAGCCTGGCAATATGTTTAAGTGTTTGTTACTGTAAAGCTGTGTTAAGTATCAGAGAAGATTTTGTGAAGCAAAGGTATTGGTATTTAAATAAAAAAACAATTTAAAGAGGATCATGGTCCAGTGGTGGAAACCAGGGCTTTTTCTTAATCCAGCTATTTAGCACAGGAAAGGTTATGACAATCACCAGACCGACCGGAGATGCTGAATTTCTACTAGCTATCACTGGCATGTCACAAAGGTGCTGCTGGTGGATTGTGGGTAAAATGAATGAATCTGCAGAGATACAGATGCTTAAATCTTCCGAGTCAATGTAAAAGGCCACTTACTCATGTCTGGGATTAAAAATAATACATTTTCCTCCTCCTCACACTATCTGACCGCCATTATAAATTTTCTTGAACTAAACTGGCAACTAAAATGTAGATAGTAAAATACCACATCTAGGCATGAGAGCTCAAAAAAGCTAACGGCGAATGTAGACTCTGCCATTCACAGGCTGCTTTCCTTCCTCTGCAGGAGAGGCCGTGAGGATGCCTCCTGGCAGGAAAGTATTGTCCTTAGAATTAAACATGATAGCAAATGCAAAATGCACAGCAAAGGGCTTGGTACATATTAATGACAAATGGGATTCCTCTTCCCTTTCCCCTTCCATTTTGCAACAAGGATGCCTTTTTGAAAGATTCTAGGAGAATCTTCCTTTCCCGCTTCCCCTGCTACCCAAAGCCACCTGACCTGCCCAGGCTGCCTCTGCTGCTTCTTTGATTTGTATGTGGAGAGGGTAGAAGTGAAGAGAGAACAGGAGGAAGGAGGATGGAGCCTGAAGCCTGCAGAAGTGGATGAAAGCAGGGCCTCTCTCCTACGCTAACGGAGTCGGGCAGAGTATAGGGCTTACCCCTCACCACACTCACCAGTGGCCTCACAAGCAGGAAAAAGGCTACCCCTGTGTCTTCACTGGATGAGGTTATGAGAAGCCATGGACATTCTTCTCTTTTCAGCCACCATGTACATCATACACCTGGACAGAGGTCCAAGGCCTACCTTCCAGATGCCCATCTGATTTGGCCAGGCAGAATGGACTTGTGCCTGCATCACAGTGGGCACAGTGTCTTGGGTTGAAAATGCTTCTGGGGGCCACAGGAATGTTTTAATTGCTTTTGAAATGAGATTTTTAAAAAATGACATTTTAGGTCAAAAATCATGTTTTAATATGTACTATTAATGTAACAACAGTCTTTACACCAACAGAGTCACAAAATACAATTTTTGCTTTTTGCTTTTATTTTGGAGGAAGGGGCCTACAAAGACAAAAGCACCTGGGGCCCATGGAATTTATAATGCGGCCTAGTACCATAATGCATTACTCTTCTATTGCCGACCTGGTGGAGTCAAGACGGCAATTCTTATCTTGACAAAGTCAGCTCAGTGCCACCAACCTCTCCCAGGTGGGAAGGCAGGTTAAGAGACGTCACCTTGATTTTAACCCAAGGAATGAATAGTTTCCACTTGATTCTTACTAGACATCCCTAGTGGCCACTGAGTGTTTGCCCATTAATAAAGCTGATTCTGTTGGCTTTTCTGCTTTGCTTTAGTTATTTTTTTTAATTTCATCTATCAATTTATTGTGTCTGTTTTAGATCAAATTAAAGCTGGTGGACATGAGAAATGTCTTAGGTCTCCATAATCTCCGAAAGAGCTCCCCAGCTGCTCATAACCTACTTTATTTGTGTGTGTGTGTGTGTGTGTGTGTGTGTGTGTGTGTGTTTCCCCCTTCATTTCCCTTTGGAATTATTTGGTCACACTTTATTTCCCTTAGAAAATGAAGATTTGTTTGGAAACTGAAATCTTTATAATCAACCAAGAGTTGTGCAGATACAAGGCCTTGGATTCAAAAAGGAAATGTACTTGTAGTAATATTTCTCATAGTACTTTTTTGGTTCTAGGTCACTGGGATCTTTTGAGGGGGTTTTGTGCCACAATTCTAAGGCATTCTACCCTAATTTATTGAATGTTTACAAAGTTTAAGACCCCGTGCCTGAGCTCAGAGGTCAAAAGACACAGATCCAATCCTTCAGAATGGTGCGGTGCAGTATTTGATAACTGTTTTACGGGTTGAATTATATCTCCCCAAAATTCTTATGTTGCGGTCTTAACTCCTGGTACTGAATGTGACCTTATTTGAAAGTAGGATCACTGCAGATGTCATTAGTTAAGATGAGGTCATTAGGGTGGGCCCTAATCTGACTATGTCGTTAATTGTAGGCCAAATCTGGACACAGAGACAAGCACACAGGGAAAGGCCATGTGTAGATGCAGATTAGGATGATACATCTGTAATCCAAGCAATGCCAAGGATTGCCAGCAAAACACCAAAAACTGGGCAAGAAGAACGTGCAATAGATTCTTCTCTCCTGGTCCTCAGCAGGAACTAAACCTGCAATATATCTTCATATGGACTTCTAGCCTCCAGAACTGTGAGACAACAAATTTCTGTTGCTTCAGCCACTCAGTGGAGCGCACATTGTTATGGCAGCTGTAGGAAACTAATAAAGTAACTAACTGAACTCTTCACATAAAACAATAGAGACAAGTAATTATCATCAAGCAACCATGAGCTTTCGAAAAGACATTTCTTGTACAGGGGCACCTAGGTGGTTCAGTCTGTTAAGCGTCCAACTTCAGCTCAGGTCATGATCTATCTCATGGGTTGTGAGTTCAAGCCCCGCATCAGGCTCTCCTGATGTCAGCACAGAGTCTGCTTCAGGCTCACTGTCTGCCCCTCCCCCACTCACACTATCTCTCTATCTTTCAAAAATAAATATTAAATTTTTTTTAAAAGACATTTCTTGTACAGAAAGAAATATGTAAAAAGACACAAAAATGTAAAAGCCTAGTAAATATTTCCATTCTGAAATTAGAGTGTTCTTTTAAAACTTACCAGGGAAACCTCCATTTTGGTTTTGCTCATCACCATTGGAAGAGAAGGATGTTGGATTTTTCCATTAACACTTCACACTGCCTTCCTCTTCTGCCTGGGTGGTGACCATGTGGCTGTCAGCCCTCTTCACAACACTCAGCTGTGGTCAGGGTTGGCCTACGACGCCGGGTTTGGTGTGGGCCTTTCAACAGACTCATTTGTTGGCAGATATCCTTCTACCACAGAGAATTTTTTTTGACCAGGTTGTGGTCATTTGTAATAAAAGGATAAACAAAAAAGGAACTCTCTGTACTTTTGCATTTGTAGAAGGAGTCAATATTTAGTACTTAAATGATACATCGTACTCTCCTCTGAATTGCTCTGTGGGAAGCTATTTTAAAATATGATATCTAGGTCCCCAAATAGACAGAACATAATGACTTTAGATCAACTCTGAAGCCGAAAGGAGACTTCGTGGAGCCTTGTATAGCATCAGAAGTCAAGTGGTACATTCCCCCATCCCAATATATAAATGATAACAAAATTTAGTGTCTACCCTGAAAAGTTTCTGAGAGCAAACCTTCTCCTATCTTAACACAGGATTTTCAAACGTCCTATGGGGGTGTCCATCCTACATAGTCATCCACTATAATGTAGACAGAAAAAAGTAGTGTTGGGTCAGAATAGGGATGAAATATGCAGCAAGCCAGATCTAGAACCAATAGCCTGAAAAACCACTTAGGGCAAAGAGCCAATTTTAGATTAACCAAGAAGACAGGTACCCAGGATTCATTCATTCATTCACTTACTCACTCGCTTACTCATTTGACACCACCAAGTACATAAATGTGGTGAACAAAAACACTTGGTCCTTGTCTCATATGTCCTCACAGGATATGTGAGAAGAGATGACACACAGTCAAGCCAGTATAGGACAATATACAATATAGCCAGACTAGAGGCTACTATAGGAACTCATATGATCTTAGTTATGGAAATGCCCCTAGATTTGTCCTAGATCTTCAGGAACCAAATCTCTGCCTGTATAAGTTCCACTTCTACCATTTTGGAGTCCATGCGATATGAGTTCTATGGAATAGAAATTTCCAGATACCTGACACATGATAAAGTCTTTTCTATACTGAAACATACTCAATGTAATTGAACCTTTCTTTGGTGATTCAGAAAGCTAAGACAGAGAAAATACTGCTTCCATGCCTTTGCTACCTGATTCTCAAGGGGTCTTGGTGATGGAATGAAAAGGAAAATGACCTTCTTTCATTTAAAGTGCTCAGGAAAATTTAGAGTCTAATGCATATTTTCCCCTGATTTTTGTTTCATTCGTGACTCATCCCCTTCAAGCTAATCCACCAGCAGGTCTTAAGGATTACCCCTATGAAGCACACCCCAGATTCTGAAGGTTTCTCCACCTATACCGCAACCACTACCCTACGATGCCATCATTTTGCATTAGACTACTGTGGTAGCTTCATAACCGATCTACCTATCTTACTACCACCACCCTCCACCCTAGCAATGCACGACAGAGCAGGCTTTTAAAAACATAAATCATACCACATCAGCCCCGGTTATAATCTTCACATGGCTTCTCATCAAGTCAAAATATCCTTACTGGGGCATGCAAAACTTTACCTGATCTAGTCCCAGCCTGCCTTTCCAACTTCCTGGTGCAGAAGATTCTCCTTTACTGCACCGTCATTCTGTTTCTCCAATATATACATTATTGCCATAGGGCTTTTCTGTTCCCTAACCTCTCTTCCCTTGGTTCCCAATGGCTTGGTCTTGTCATTTTGGTCCTCAGCTTAAGTGTAACCACTTCAGGGAGATTTGCCTGATCCCTCAATTCCAAACTAGTCATCAGGTTACTGTCCATAACCACCTTTTACTTCTTTGCATAGCACTTCCCACTCTCTGCTATATTTCTTACTCATTTTTTCTGCCTTTTCCCCCAAACTCTAAGTTCCATGATAAGGGAGGCCTTGTCTTGCCTTGATTACTGGCTCTCCAGCACCTTGCACATCTAAGGCAATTTGCTCAATGACTAAATGTGTTCCTGTTTCACTATTTGCTAAGAATATCAAATCAGTTCTTTTCAGGTTGCAAGGAGCTTAAGTTATGCTTAAGTTACTATATTTATTGAGTACATTAAGGGACAATAGGAAAAAACCTTAAACTTCCCAGCTGGGCTAACAGGGACTGAAGAGTTATTCAGATGTCAGAGCCCCAACAACCCCATGACTGAGCTCCCCATCAGCCTCAACTGATGCTACTACCCCTCTGCTGCTCAGAGACTTACCTATCCCCTTTGTTTCTATAGTTCCTGCCCCTCTTGATGACCCTTTATCAGAGTCCTGCATTTGACCTTCCTGAGTGAGGACCTGATTAGGACACTGCTGTTGGTGGAGGTGTTGATTTAAGAGTCTTCACGGGCCACTGTCTCACCTCACTGCGGCTTGAGGTTACTGGTCAGCCTCCATGAAAACAGCTGAGGTCAGGATGACAGCGGTTATGTGGGGAAGGGCTCCTCCAAAGAGGGGTGTGGTGATGAAGCCATTCTGACCCTTCTCAAAGTGGAAAACATTTTTGTCAAACAAGTTTCGTGTCTGCAGAATATTTTGCACGTTCTAAAATATATAAACGTAAAAATGTATAATGAGGCCAGCGACTAGCCAAAGCACCAAAACTCTGGGGCAAATACATTCTGAGAATTAATCTTAATTCTGATCATTTCCCCAAAACCTGTAATCAAAATGTGCATGTTTCAACAATATTTTATTTTTTTTGGAATAAAATAAGTGGTTTGCAAAATATTTAACTACCAATCATAAATTGCCCTCACATAAAAATATGGTTAGTTACAAATTTGAAGAAAGTGGATATAGAATTGTTTGTAAATTGAAACAGCAGTGCTAAATTTTAAGTGTTTCCCGTTTAGGAAAATGGTGCATTTGTTTTTAAAGATTTATTTCAGTGTAACCTCATTGGAGGGCAGTTTGGCTCAGCATTTCTCAATAAATTAGCAGATGTGAGCAAAACTGTATCTACAAGGATATTCACTGCATAATGATTTGTAGTAGCAAAAGTCTAGAAATAGCCTAACTTCCTATAAATAAGGGACAGATTAAATCAATTATTGCACATTCTCAAAACAGAATGCTCCGCAGCTATCAAAAAAGTCAATCTATGCATGTTGATACTGAAAAAAAAAATCTGAAAATATACAGTTAAGAGGAAAAGCAAGGTATAGAAATGTGAATGCCATACACTTATTTATGTGGGGGGAAATGTGGCTTCTGAAGAAGGGAAAAGCCGAATGGGGTAGGAGAGACACTTACTTCCAATCTATAAGCCTTTTTGTCATTCAGTTTATCAAAATCCCATTCATATATTGCTTAAAAATTAAAAAAAAAAGAGAACCTCATTTTCATACTAAGCAAAAAGTATACAATACTGGCTTTCCATTGAGTTTAGAAGAAATGGTGGGGGAAAAAAAATCCAAATATTTGGTATGTCTCACATTGAGAAAACTTAGCCTGTGAGTAACTAAAGAATATACCCATTCTTTGCCATTTTCCCTCCTTTATTTATATAATTTGTAACAGGAAGGCCTTAGAAATAGAAAATCCCTAAGCACAGTATAAAGATTAAAAGCATTTGCAATGTAAAAAAGTGCCTAGTACCAAAGTGAGTGTTTCCTGAGGGAGAACCAGTTAGATGTGGGCTTTCATCACGTCATTGGGCTCTCCCGGGCATTTGTAGGTGTATGTGACACAAATTATATCATTCACCAATCACTGTAAAGACTGCTGTGCAATTCTTTTCTACTTTAGCTACTACAAAAGAATACGCACCTGAGATGTTGGCCTTCACACCGGTTTCATGACCTTCAGCTTTTCTCTTTTGCTTTAATTTTTATTTGTATTATGTTTAGTGTTACTCAGTGAACTAGGACAGAGCATTAAAGATAAATTCGTATTTCCAATTAGCATAGCATTGTAAATTTATAATTTTAGATCCCGCAAATCTTCTGGACATAAAACAATGAAAGGTTTCTAAAAAGAGAAAATAAACGGGGTTGCCTTGGGGGGCTCGGTCAATTAAGTGTCTGACTCTTGATTTAGGCCAGGTCATGATCTCTTGGTCATGTGATTGAGCCCTGCAATGGGTTCCGTACTAAGCATGGAGCCTGAAAATTCTCTCTTGCTCCCTCTGTCCCTCTCCCCTCTCCTCTAGAAAACAAATTTTAAACATATAGGTATTATTAAAAAAAATAAAATAGACAAAAAAGATAAGATAGACATTTTCGCTGACCAGAAGAGGCACTTATATTACATAGGAAAAGATGGGCTGAAATTGAGAGACATTGGTCTGGGGACCTTAGATGCTCCAGGTCTGGAAGCTAGGAGAGGACGCTGTAGATTTTGATGCTTGTGCGACAACGGGAACTAAAACTGTCTGATGTAAGGCTGGGGGATATAACATCGAAGCCTAGCTTACATCATAAAACTAGAGGCTGGGATTGATTGACCTCACCTGTGAAAGAGGCTAAACCTATTTGCTACCATTCTTTTTGGCTGTAGCTTCTAATACACTATGTGCATGGGGAGACAGGATAGAGAAATACAGACTCAACGCCAAGAACTTCACTCAGCTGTGTGCTAGCCCGGGTGTGTAATATTTTCGATATTTTCCAGCATTGATGCTGTGACTATCCAGTAACAGGCCTGAATCTGAATTCTGGGTCTTGAGAAGGGTGGAGATAATCACAGAACTGGTAGTCAGTGCTGGGTGGTTTCTAAAACAAAAGAAGAAAAAAAATACCGCTGCTCAAGATGAACCTTCAAACAAAAATTCCACTTATAAGAGGACTACAAATGCCAACAAAACCTGCAATTAGGAAATGAGTTTACCTAAGGATAAAGACAGTAGAGCCACCTGAATATTCGTGTAAAATTAGTGTATTAAGGAAGCTGGAAGAAAGAGAGAACACCTCTTCCCTAAAATATGAAGCAGAAACAGTCAGACCGAGAATTTGTAAATTAAAGCACAGCTCTAAGGAATTGATCCACAACACATCACAGAAAGAAAAAAAAATAGATTTAAATAGATTTTAAAATGTAAAAGCGGTTGAGAGAGATGGAGGACACAATATATCGAACAGAGGCCCCAGGAAAAGGGAATAAAGAGAGGATGAGAGAGAAAGAACATTCAAAGGGACAATGGTGAAAGACATTATCCAGAATTAAAGAAATCCTTGATTTTTCAGATTTAAATTGCACACTCAACACTAAGATAAATCAACAAACAAATCCAAACCCAGAAACTGACTTGATATTAAAATTTTTTTTTTACATTTTATTTATTTGTGAGAGAGAGAGAGAGCGAGCGGGAGGGGCAGAGAGAAAGGGAGACACAGAATCTGAAGCAGGCTCCAGGCTCTGAGCTGTCAGCACAGAGCTCAATGTGGGGCTAGAACTCACAAACTGTTGGATCATGACCTGAGCTGAAATCAGACACTTAACTGACCGAGCCACCCAGGTGCCCCGGGAAACTGGCTTGATATTTTTTATATGTCAAGTATAAAAAGAAAAAAAAAAGTACAAGTTACCCGATAAAGAAGATAGGTGACAGAATAAAAGCAGATATCTATCAGCAACAATAGGTGTTAGAAAGCAATGGGAATGATAGGTTCTGGGAAGACTGCAGATTAAGATGCACAACAAGTCTGTCTCCCTACCTACACAACAATCGCACTGGCAGAATGTGTCTATTCATCTAGTTTGGAAAGTGGGGTCTGCTAAAGGTTTGCCAGCTTCCAGGAGAAGTGTTCCCACTCTGTGGGAACATAAATGGAACAGCCTCTGTGGAAAAGAGTATGGCAGTTCCTGAAAAAGCTTACCATACGGTCTAGCAATTCCACTGCTAAGTAGATATTTAAAAAACTAAAAGCAGGGTCTCAAAGGGATATTCACACATCTGTGTTCAGAGCAGCATTATTTATAATATTGAAAACGTGGAAAGAATCCAAGCATCTGTCAGTGGATGAACACAATGTGGTGCATACATACAATGGAATATTATTCAGTCGTAAAAAGGAAGGAAAAGCTGATACATGCCGTGACATGAATGAATCTTGAGGACATTATACTGAATGAAATAAGCCAGTCACAAAAGGCAAATACTGTGTGGTTCCACTTACATGCGTTACCCTGAGAGGTGAAATTCATAGAGACAGAAAGTAGCATAGTGATCATCAGTGGCTGTGGGAGAAGTAATAGAAAGTTTTTATTTAATGGGTAGAATTCCAGCATTCTGGAGATGGATGGTGCTGAAGGTTGCACAACAATATGAACGTACTTAATATGACTGAACTGTGTACTTAAACATGGGTAACGTAGTAAATTTTATGTTAAGTGTATTTTACCACAACAAAATATATTGTAAAAGGGGAGAAAGGGCAATAGGATAACATTTGCAAAGTGCCAAAAAATAATTGCCAATGTAAATTTTATTTACTATTTATTTATTTATTTGTTTATTTATTTATTTATTTATTTATTTATTTATTTATTTTGAGAGAGAGAGAGCAGGAGCAGGGGAGGGGCAGAGGGAAAGCAAGAATATTAAGCAGGCCCCACACTCAGAGCAAAGCCTGACGTAGGACTCAATCTCACGACCCTGGGATCATGAAGTGAGCTGAAATCAAGAGTCAGATGCTCAACTGACTGAGCCACCCAGGGGCCCCATCAACGTAAATTTTATAATCAGTGAATATATTCTTTGAGAGTAAGATATAAAGTCTAAATCCTTGACCTAATATTCACAAGCATTGCTGATAAACCACTAATTAACGTACACACAAAAAGAAACCCAGAAGAAAGACATGAGATATAAAGAATAAGGGTGACTGTGGAAATTCATGAAATATGTTAGTGTGACAGATTGCATCTTTCAAGTATGGGCACAGCAGCATTTCCTGTCCTTGCTGTTATAAAACCTCACCACACCTCCATCAAGAGACTGAGTCTATTGTCCCCGCCCTTGAATCTGAGGACACTGTGTCTGCTTTAATGAGTAGGATACAGTGAAAGTGGCACTGTGTGACTTCTGGAGCAGGTGATACGTCTTCCACATGGCCATCTCTCTCTTTGGGGCTTGCCCTGGGAACCCTGCTATCATGCTCTGGGTAAGTGCAAACTAGCCTACACTGAGAAGCCACATGTAAAGGAAAACAAAGAGAAACTGAGGCCCCCAGCCAACAGCCAGATTCCAGAGGAGGCCTTAAACAGGGTGAAACAATGACACATTGTCTCTAATTTGCCCTGCTTAAATTCCTGACCCACAGCATCCATGAGCATAATAGTGAATTTGCTTTTTTATGCCACTAAGTTTTAGAGCAATTTGTTACAGAGATATATTGACTGGAACAGTTAGCATGGTTAACTGTTGACTTTTAAAAAGATTTTGGTAACTACTATTACTGCTACCATAGCTACTAATGATAAAACAATAAGGAAAATCAAGGGTAGTAAGTGGAAATTGTTTAGTAGGTAGGTTTCTTGCTTGATTTGGGAGAAGGGTAAAGATGTTTAATAAATTCAGACTTTGATGACATTTCGTATTTAAGTTGGTGTGCTAAAATTTGAAGACTAGCATTAAAAAGAACAGAAATGGAATCTATAGCATCTAATCCAGCAAAAAGAGAAAGAGGGGAGGTAATAACAAAATGTTCATGAATGTATACAATGAGAGCCAAATCATGTACCATTGCAACAATCACTTGACTACTTCTCATTGTTTTTCAAGTTGTCAGAATTCTAGTTGATTCAGGCTACATCAATTTAAAAATCCACGGAGTGAAAGGAATAATAGTCACGTGTCTCAGATTTTCAGAGAGTATAAAGTTCTGAAAGTTTTGGTGTTTTTTGTTATTTTCAGCATAAAACCTTTACACTTTTGAAACAGTGCAGACATACAAAGTCTAAGAACAGCAAAAAATGGTTTTTATTACCCCATGTTTTGTGATATTTCAGTGAGAATGTGTGGCCACCACAATGCCTGTTGAAGTTAGATTTTTCCATCTCCCTACTGGAAGAACACAGAAGAGAATGACTCTAACTAGTTAATTCTAAGCCACTTTTACTAAGATAGCTGGTTCATTAAGGAAAAGAATAGCTTTAATCTTCCTCGGCCAGACATGGTTGTTTGCTCGCCGACCTTATTTTTATCTAAGCAACGCACACAAAAATAATGATCCTTCGTGACCGTCAGTGTTTGGTTCTATTTGCCAACACATTTCACCAGCTTTTGTGCTCGCCACTGTTCTCCACATCTCTGTCCCTCCCTCTGTGATTCCGTACAGCACACTAATGAATGCCCTGTTGCGTGCTCTAAGCTGAGAAAAGAGACACACAATCCACAGCTTCGTGTTCTTAAGCTGTGAACTCTACCCCACTCTTCTCATTTCTATGCCAGTGGGATCCAGGCCCTGGAGCCAAAGATGGCAGCCAGAACAAAGGAAAGCAGCAGAGGATATCAGAGAGAAGGCATGATGACTTCCTTTATTCCTTTATTTCCTTGCAAGATGAGGCAGCTTTCTCTTTTCCTCCAAGGAATGCCAGTACTTACTAAAACTATCACTTATTTGTGTCTTGGTTCATTTGTTGTTTTAGATGGATAACTGTATGTGTCTTATCTCTTTAATCAGACGGTGTCCCATCTGAGGGGTAATATTTTATGAATTTTCGTATCTCCAGCACTTAAGGTAGTGCAGGCCCATAGTGAATACAATATTGTGTGCTGAATAAATAAAGGCCACCAACAAGAAATGAGTTTTCTCATAATTTTCTTAGCAATGGATTTCCTCTGTAAAATAAAATGAAGTCTGCCCAAGGAATTTAGTGACAGAAACCGAACAAGAAATGAAAGACCTTGCCTCCCTCTGCCCCTCCAAGTAGGTGCTACTCGCGTTAAATACAGAAAGCTCATACTTGGAAACCTCCAGATTCCTTCTCGACAAGCCTGTTATACCCACCAGGCTTTTGCGAGGCAATGTCTATGGTCCCTGCTGGCTATAAAGTACCGTAACAGTGATCTGGTGCCTTTAATGTCTAGCAAGAATTATGAGTAAAGAAAGCAGTTTAATGATACAGGCACACTTGTGACCTTAATCC
Organism: Neofelis nebulosa; assembly: GCF_028018385.1. Classification (NCBI taxonomy): domain Eukaryota; kingdom Metazoa; phylum Chordata; class Mammalia; order Carnivora; family Felidae; genus Neofelis; species Neofelis nebulosa. The sequence goes on from NC_080782.1 coordinate 105,520,193, forward strand.
TTAGGTGGACTCCTCTTTTTTAATTATGTAAAGGACACATTTCACCCTGAGTACAGCTCTCTTTTTCCTTGAAATAGTCCCAACTATAGATCCTAAGAGCTGACCTCTTGCTTGCCATTATAGTAGTGAGAGTGCTCATTTATTTATGTAACATGGCACGCCATTTCTTTATATTTTCTATGTTAATAATCCAATATTAATCCTGGGTACATTACCTTCCTGGAGCCTAAGGGTGAGAGGCAACAATCTTCTTTCCCCTCAGAATATTCCTTCCTTATTTTATAAACTTCCCAGTAAAACACAAAGATCCTTGGAGAACACAAAAAATCAGTCGGCAACAATGTCATAAGTTATAAACAATATCAAAATTCCTGAGTCAGTTTCTCTGGGTAGGTTAGACCTTTTTTTCCCATTAGAAAGGACTGATAGGTTCATTGATCTGCACATCTTTTTCTCCCTTTCAACTTTTTCTTTTAAATGCTTGTGAAGTTTTGTGCCTTACATTTATTGCCTGATAGACTAAAAAGACAGGAGGAAAGGGGCAGCAAGAACAGCTGAAGGGAATTGTTGCTTCTGACTGACAAAGAGCTGCAGTGTGTGAGAGAAACAGAGACCTTTGTGCGGGTGGGAAGCATGTGACCAGCTGCCCCAGTTCGGCCAGAGCAGTTCGATTTGTTAGTCTACTTTTCTGGATTTTCATCAAGATTCTGAGTGAAACTGCCCCTTTCCACACCTCTTCCCACTCCTGTGCCTGGGTCATCATAAGGGATAAGAAAAAGAGGGACCCCTATGAACAGCCACATGGCTTCCTTTATCCTCTACACCCTTCCTTCCGTTTTCTTTTTTTTTTTTTTTTTAATTTTTTTTTTTCAACGCTTTTTATTTATTTTTGGGACAGAGAGAGACAGAGCATGAACGGGGGAGGGGCAGAGAGAGAGGGAGACACAGAATCGGAAACAGGCTCCAGGCTCCGAGCCATCAGCCCAGAGCCTGACGCGGGGCTCGAACTCACGGACCGCGAGATCGTGACCTGGCTGAAGTCGGACGCTTAACCGACTGCGCCACCCAGGCGCCCCTTCCTTCCGTTTTCTACAACATACTCTCCAAACATTTTGATCGTGGATTCAATCAGTAGAACATATGGCCCCATTTGTAAATTCTATACATGTGCTATTTATGTGGGTGCTAATGTATATTTTATTTTTTTAATGTTTTATTTATTTTTGAGAGAGAGAGAGAGAGCGCATGTGAGCACAAACGGGGGAGGGGCAGAGAGACAGAGGGGGACAGAGGATCTGAAGCAGGCTCTGCAATGACAGCAGCGAGCCCAATGTGGGGCTCAAACCTGTGAACTATGAGATCAGCTAATATATATCTTATAAAGCACACAAAAATAAATTAGAAGAGTGATACAAAAAACCATGTAATAGAATTTTTCTTAACATCTCCTCTTCTGTACCCTAATGCATCATGTGTGCACTCCCAGGGTGTCTGCGCCCTATTTGGAGGCTCCTGGGTAAAAGACAGTTAAAAATTGACCACAGAAAAGTGTAGTCTGATCTGAGAAGCTGAGTCCTTCTTTTGGCATCATTTAGGGATGTGGTAACTCAGGCAGCGGTCCTCATGTTTCTGGATATTTCTGGAAAGATGGTGCAAAAAGCACAGGCAAGTACCCAACCCCAGGATTCTGAAGACCTAAAATCTCATTCCAGCCTTGTCATTAACCAGCTCTGAAAAAAATCATTTAAACTCTCTGGGTTTAATGTCACTGGTAAAAATAGTAACTTTTCTGCCCATTTCTCCTAATTGCTACAAATATCAAAGGAGGTAATTGATTTGCAATTCCTTGCCTATTTCTCCTAATTATGATATATAATAATAATATAATATAATATATGTTATATATAACATAATAATTTATATGTATACATGTATGCATGTGTATATATATATATATATATATATATATATAATAAGATAATAGATTCGCAAAGTTAACATGGACTAGAAACATACAACAATATTGTTATTCTTTTTAAAGACAATGGTGGACAGGGCGACTTTCCTCATAGTGTTTATTGCATCAGCAGACAAATTCCATACAGACTCACTTCCCTTTGGCTCCCCCTACCATATAAATGATCCCTGGTGAAAATCCAAGCCTTTTATTTCATTTATATATTTTTTAAGTTTATTTATTTTTAGAGAGAGAGAGGGAGAAAGAGAATCCGAAGCAGGCTTCGCACTGTGCAGAGGAGCCCCATGTGGGGCTCAGTCCCACAAACGTGAGATTATGACCTGGGCCAGAGCCAAGCGTCAGACACTCAGCTGACTGAGCTACTCAGGCCACCTCAAGCATCTTATTTTAAATATTAGTGAACAGTTTTCTAACTATTCCTCTCAAGGTTTTAGGAACATAAAAAGGAAGAAGAGGAGAAAATTTTTGGAGCTGCAGGAGCCTATAAGATTATCTCAAATGATGTTCTTAATTTATGGATGGAGGTACTAAAGTTCAGAGGAGCCATGTGAGTTTCCCTGGATCACAAAGCAGGGAAAAGGCCACACTGGGACCTGGGATCCCTACTTTGGAATTGATGCTGCCTTTAAGGGCTGGTTCACACCATCCCCGTTGTCTAATAAATGACTTACTTCTCATTGGTTCTATGTTTCTTTCAGCAGCAAATCATGTCCTGATGAAACCCAGCCTATGTCAATTCTCTATCACAAAGGATTCCCTCCTTTTTCATACCTCTAAATCTTACAAGTCAATCCCAGTCCCCAAATTGTCTCCAACTCTTTTTTCCTTTTATTCAACTCCCACTCCGATTGCCTTTGTTAGCTAACAGTGATCATTTCTCATCAGGAAAGGATTGTGGATTAGATGGCCAGAGGTGGCCACTTAAATTGTCATGGAGTTGTGCGTTCCTTTCAAAGCACTGACAACTCTTGTGTGAGTCACTCAAGGTATAATAACTGTCTCACGGAGGGTAAAAATAAGAAGGTAAAAATAATCTCACAGAAGTCTCGCACCTGAAGAAGGTGTGGATATTTTGAAGAGAATTTAGAGATGTCTGGCAGAGATGATGGGGCAGGGGATGGTTAAATGGATCTATGTCCCTCCTGGATTCTGTTACTTCTGTCAGATCTGTTTCTGTAGCCAGGAGGGTCTTACCTCTTTCTTCTCTCCTATTCCTCCTTCAACCCCAGCTAACCACTCCCTGTGCCCAACTTACCCACCCTGAACAATCCTGAACGTGAAATCCTGTTCATGTTACATTTTCAGTGGGTCCTGCTTCCCCCTACCCAGGTTGTTTACAGGTATTTAATGGAAAAGTAATTCTCTATGAGTAAGATATATTAAATGTCAGGGTCCATGTTTCTAATGGGGTAAAGATAAGTTAGTGAATTTATTTAATAAAATGCTTGGAAATGAAGGCTTGACCTAAGCTGTTACTATGAGATAAAGCAATCAGAGATCCAAGGCAAAGAACTAGTGAGATATTTTTGAGATTTCCAATCATTTTTGACTTTGGGCTCATAAAATAATCACTTGGTATATAATAGGATCAGAATGAAAATAGCCAGATCACTAGTGCAACTTTTGAGAGCAAAGAAAAAAATTATATATATTCTGTTACCAATTTGTCTCCTAGGAATATCTGGCCATTTAAGTATTCATGATTCCCTGCTTTGTGCATGGAAGAAGGTCCAGCATTTTCTAGTTTGCTTCCCCTCCACCGGACTCTTGTTATATGTACGTTTGACACCAAAGTATCCAGCAAGGCCCCTAGCACAGAGCGGGTGTTTCATAAATGTTACTAAGTTTAATAGACTGGAAAACCTCAGACAAAAAGATGAAAAAAAAATTTTGGTCTGAATGTTAGTGGTAAACACATTGTGAGCTCAAAGTTAAAAAAAATACATTGAAAAAGATGAATTAGAGGAGGAGGTCTAAGATAGCAGACAGCAGAGTTAGAGCTAGCCTAAAACATCTCAAAAAGTCAAATTAAAGGCCTGAGGTTCCTGGAAATGTGTCAGAAGACTCCTGAGGTAAAAAATCTGCTACCTAATCACCAAGAGGAGGAGAACCTTGAGCAGAAAAGATGGAGGAGGAAGAAGGGTGGGCCAGGAGGTGCCTGGAGGATCCTGGAATTGCCCCGCCCATCATCTCCTCATCCTTCCCTCCCACTGCAGACTCCCCACGTGGGCTCACGGTACAGAGGAGGTCCAGGTCAGACTCTTGCCATGCTCATCCCACTGGAGTCCATGGAATGGGAGGGAGAAGAAAGGAAGAACTCCTTGCTTCTCCACCTCTCACTCCCATCCCCTGCCAAAAGCTAAAAATGTCTGATGGCAAAGAAACAGTCCTTCTAACTGCTAAGCTCTGATGTAGTATTCCACATAGTTCGGACACTTCTGGTGGCTTTAGTTAGGGAAGATTTTTGCTCCAAAGCCTCACATGCCCTTAAGCATATATGTGAGCACATATGTGCATGTGTGCGTGTGTGTGTATGTGTGTGTGTGTGTGTGTGTGTGTGTGTGCGTGCGCGCACGCATTGGTAGAGAGGTAATGAGCTCTAATCTTAGGCTAGATTTACCACACTAAGAATTCTTCTAGAGGTAACTAGGCTTACATTGGAGCAATTATTTTTAATGTTTATTTTTGAGACAGAAAACGTGAGCAGGGGAGGGGAGAGAGAGAGAGGGAGACAGAGGATCAAAAGCGGGGTCTGTGCTGTCTGCAGAGAGCCTTATGCAGGGCTAGAATGCATGAGCTGTGAGATCATGACCTGAGCCTAAGTCGGACGCTTAACTGACTGACCCACCCAGGTGCCCCTAGAGCAGTTTTTTTTAGTACCAATAGTAATTGGTGAATTTTCTAAGATCATATATTTGGATCCAAGGTAAAACAAGTAACCGACCGACCAAACAGGCAAACAAACAACAAAAACCCACCCAAAGTTTGAAAGTTACCTTCAAGGCAACTTTCATATTACAAACAAATTTCCCAACACAGCTAATGTTTTAGAATGGACACAAATTCGTCGGGCTCTGTGCTGACAACTCAGAGCCTGAGCCTGCTTCAGATTCTGTGTCTCCCTCTCTCTCTGCCCCTCCCCCGTTCATGCTCTGTCTCTCTCTCTCTGTCAAAAATAAATAAACATTAAAAAAAAATTTTTAAATGAACACAAATTTATTTTCCGGGGCACTTACTAGACACCTTCTGCCTGTCTTGATCAAATGCTTTTGTATTCTATTATTTTACCATCTCACGACCTTTACTCCTTCCACTAAAGATCCTCAGGAACTTGACTGAGCCAGTTTGAGAGGTCCATTGACTAGAGCTTCCCAGTGAGATCTGAAAGACTTAGGTGATTTGCAAACTTACATAAATATCCAGAAACATGTGATTACCTAAAGGTCATGTACAGTGCTTGGAAGACTGGGATGAGAGGAAGGATAATGGGTCTCTTGCTGCTCTGTCCAACACAGTAGCCACAAGCAGCCAGGAGCACTTAAAATACAGTGTGGAATTAGGAAATTTTAAGTATGTTGGGAACACCTTGGGTACATTGATATGCTTTTCAAATTTAATTTTATGCAGTCTTAAGTACAGATCATGGGTTTCTGATGAAAGTTTAGCATCTGAATGGAGACATTCTTTAAGTGGGAAACAAACATGCACCACATTCTGAACACTCTGTATGAAAAAAAAAAAACAGCCTCGTGAACCTATATTTGTACTGATTAAACGTGGAAATGATAATATTTTGGATATGCTGGGTTCAATAAAATGTATTCTTAAAATAAATTCATCTCTTTTTACTTTTTCGTTGGAAAAATAATATTTAAGATGATATGAATCTTAAAAAACTGAAGATTAAATATTACAGCTCACATTGTATTTTCATTTGATAGTTCTAGTCTAAAGGGCGGTTTTGACTTAAATCAAACTACTGTAGTTCATCCACCTGCCTAATCATTTCTCTGGCAGTAAACCTTAATACTTCTTGGTCAAGCATGCTTTTTGTCTTTCAAACAGAATTACTTAAATCTTCAAGAAAAAACTGAAATTGTGAAGGAAGAGAAGCCAAAAGGGGCAGAAGGCTATTTCTATAGTGAGCTTTCTCCATAAACAAGCAAATGCACCCACTTCTTACCTCAAAAATTTGTAAGTTGTAATTCCTGAGTGATATATGTAATGGTCAGTGACAGAACCACAGAAAGATTTAAAGAAATGGAAGTTGCAACAAGGTGGAAAGCAAATGGCATTCTGACTAGTTTTTCATGACACTGTATGGGAAAAAGTTGAAATGGGAGAGGGGTGTTTTCAGAATGAATTCTAGGGCGCCTAGGTGGCTCAGTCAGTTGAGCATCTGACTGCGGCTTGGGTCATGATCTCACAGCTCTGTGCTGACAGCTCGGAGCTTGGAGCTGCTTCAGATTCCGTGTCTCTCTGCCCCTCTCTCTGCCCCTCCTCCACTCACACTCTGCATCTCTCTCCCTCAAAAATAAATAAACACTAAAAAAAAAAAAGGCTAAATTCTCACAGTACTGTCAGTGGAACTTAGGACTTACAGGAAACTTCATTTCTTTCTAATGAAGTGGTGCCTAAAGGATGTCAGGGGGTGGAGGCGGGAGAGCAGGGAGTCTTGGGGAGAACAGCACTCACAACATTTCAAAATCTGAGATTTGTTATTGCATATTTTCACTTGGTTTGTTTTTTCTTTTTAGATGGTGTAGCAAACCCCTAGGATGAGCTGCCTCTGTGCCTTAAAAATCCTACCCTTCAGATCTCTGACACCAGCCTTGTAAATCACTATTGGGTATACAGTCTCCATGAATTGGTACCTTGTGTGCTTTAGTGCTCCATTGCCTCTTACATGGCAAATGTACCTCCAAACACACCCATTCATCTATAATACTTAAACCAACTGATGGTTCCATTATCCATCCCACTGGGATGCAGAAATCCAAATTGCTTTCAATTTATCCTTCTTTCTTACCTCTCCAACACCCAATCAATTAATCAATCACCATGTCCAAAATTTCTCAATTTAATCCTCTCTCTCTGTGCCCACTCATCATCTCTATACTGGACCTCATAACTCATCTCCCGGTCTTCAGTATTGCCCCTTTGGAATGCATACCTCAAAAACATTTAAAAAATTATCTATCTGAAATCTAAATCCGACCACATTAGTCGCCACATAAATACATTCAACGACCATACGTCACCTACCAAATTCACACTCTGGCGTGGCCAGCAAGGCCCTTAGTGCCTTTAGCACCTACCCACCAGCCTCTACAACTTAATCACTTGCTGCTTCTTGACTCACACTTTATGCTTGAGTGATAGCAACTATTTATGATCCCTGTAGATGCTGTGCTGTTTTATGACTTTTTGCCGTTGCTCATACTCATCCCTCTGTCTGGAACACCTTTCCCACTTTTTATAATATTGCTTATGACTCAAGCCCTGATTTGGTTATAGTCTCTCACAGGAAGTCTTCCCTGAACCTCCAGGCTGAGCCATGGGTGCTCTATTCTCCATGTTCCCACACCACAAGGGGCAGATTTCTAGTTCAGCACTTCACGTGCTGTAGTGAAATTCTTAAAATGATCTGCTAATTGTCTCTCCTGTTAGACTCTAAGAGCCACTAACGCAGGGACAAACTAACTTATCTTTGTCAGTCCCACTGCTACTGTCAGCTGGCTTTTGGTAAATATTTGTTGGAATGAATGGGACAAAGGGAAGCTTCTAAAGGAATTGCGGCTGGAGGCTCTACACCTCTAAAGTCAGACCCCAGACTCTTGGTGGCCTCACTGTAGGGCAGGGCAGTGAAAGTACAGGAAAACAAGAACAATGTGGAAGAATAAGAGTGATAAAAGAATGGAGCCACAGCTGTCGACATAAAAACATCCCGGAGTGAGGACTTACAAAATCACTGAACACATGGGGCGGTCCACACTGGCAGCCCACAGGCTGGGCTCTTACACTTCTACTCCTATGCCCCAGGAAGCATGTGACCCCGTAAGGATCCTGCCCATTTCTGGATCTTTAATTCTACCCCTGAAAACTGTTGGATCAGATTCCACCTGTATAAAGCAATTTGGGGTTCAGGGAGTGTAATTTTCCCAAGTCCAAACAAATCTGATTATGTTCATGATTAAAAACAAGATAGGGGAGATTTGAGGGCCAGCCCTTAGGAAACCAACACATTGACTCTCAGTATGAAGAACAGATGTAGCTGAAAGCGATATCCAGATGACTTACCCAATGACCGTGTTAAGAAAGTTTTCTGATGACTTTCCCAGTTGGCAACCAGCGCCTGATGGCCCAGAGTATGATAGCTGTCCATTTCCTATCCGGGAAGGTCAGGGGGACCCGGAAGTTGAACGGGCGGTCTTAATTGCCGGCTCAGCACAACAGACTTAGCCTGGATGAGTGGCTACTGGCGATGCTGGCTTTCTTTCATGTTCAGCTACAGTTACTAGGCAGGGCGTGTTTGAAGTGCCGAGGGATTGTGATTCATGTTTCATCTCCCACTTTAATGAGGTACCACTCTGAATGTTACCTATGTGACTGAAAATTAGCATATCTCCCTAATGAAGAACTGCCCAGAGAGCAGCCAGGAGGAAGGGGAGTTGCCTCTCCTTCCATGTTTGGACTTGGCTTCACTGCAGTGGCAAACCAGTCACCCTAAATAGAGCTGATCTTGTGGCTTGAGATTTTGCAAGCCAGATGTGCAGATGAATGTGCAGATTAACAACAGGAAAGCATATTTGAAAAGCTTTCAAGTCCACTCGAACTTGCATAGATTTCACCATGCACTCCCTGAGCCCAAGGCTTATGAAAGATTCTGTGCTCCTGGACCGTGGTGCCCGGAGATCCTGTGGACAGGCCAGTAGTTCCACACCAAGACACTGAGACATCCGTACCCTGCAGACTGAGCACAGCAGTCTCTCCCTTCTCTGCCCACACTTCTGGACAGAGGTTTCGCCCCAGGAAAGTACAGTGTGAACTGGGACAGCAGGATGAGGTAGGCAGCAGCGTAGCAGTGACAAGAGAAGGAGCAACAAGGTCAAGGTTAATAGCAGAGTAGCAGAAGGGAGGTGATAGTCTGGGAAGAAAGGCAAATCTGACAACCCTACATTATGCTGTCAAATGCTAACCCAAGTGAATCTTACTCCCTTTTAGACTGTGGGAAAGGGTGATTACGATGGAGTCTGGTTTCCCACATCATTCTCGAGTGACCGTACCTCTCCAAATGTTAAGCAGATGAGAGATTACATTGGATGTAAGACACGCAGTTGAGCCCAGACGCAAAGGGCATGACAAAGGTTAAATGATAAGCGTTGCCCATGGACAAGCACATACATTTAGAAATGAAGTTGTCCTCAAATACATTTTCTTTATACCATGCATTATGCAAGCTTTCCTAGCAATTCCTTATATTTGTTCTTTTGCATGACATCACAAGTGTGCATGGCCGAAGTATACACCGTGTGCCAAATGCTTACTGCATGAAGGGACCGGCTGTTGGTCCTGGCCAGCTGCTGACCCAGATGGGCTCTGCACAGAAAATGAACACCTTATACAGAATACACCGTGGCCTCTACTGATGCCCAAATGGACTGGTGCTGGCAAGACCTCTAAAGAAAAATCTCAGCTGCCAAATTTCCTTCTATCCAAACATTCCTTCTATCTTCCATCTACTACGTGGTCAATGCAGGTAGTGTAGACAATGCCAAGGCCAACAGAACTCCATTTCCTTGCTATCCCCCAACATTTGTAGTGTGAGTTGCTGAGTACCCTGTGGCTGTCCTCACATACTGTTTCATCTTCAGGACCCCCCTGGTGGTAAGGCCACTTTGACCTCATCTCCTACCACCTTCTCCCTTTGCTTACCCACTCGAGCTACACGAGCCTTCCTGGTGTTCTGTCCTCAGCGATGGCCTTTGGCAAGTGTACTTCTACCCCAACACTCCCCCTCTAGTCTTCTCAGGACTAACTCCCTGGGTTCAGTTTCTGCTTAAATATCACAACCCTAGAAAGACGTTCCCTTACCATCTCATCAACCTATTCCTCCCATCCACCTTCTTCCATCCCTACATGTTCTATCATGTTACTCTGTCTAATCTTTCTTCAAGTGGCTTAAATGATCTTATAGTGATCTGAATTCTTGTTTGATTATTTTGATGGTGGTGTCTCTGTCTGCAACTAAAATGTAAGATCTATACAGGCATGGGCTTTTCCTCTCTACTGATCTCTAGTGCTACAACACTGCTTGATACATGGTAGGGGAGCACTAAATATTGGCCGATTGAATGAGCAAAAAATGATATGAAAAACATGTACAGTTTACTGGCTTACTTCACATCAATCCATTAGGCAGAGGGGGAGATGTGACTCAAACCAGGTCTTTGGGGCTTCAAATTCCATGCTATTTCCTGTACACAAGGTTGCCTCTATTGCAAAACTTACATTTGGTTTCAATGTTTATTCTAGGGGGAAATAAACTAATCTAGACAGGAATCCTAAGGCCACTGTCACTGCTCTCATGATTTGGAACCACTCTCATGATTTATTATTAGGCATTTTACTTGTAACCCTCTCAAAACTGAAAGCAGCACTTTCCCTAAGAAAATGCAAAGCTAGACACCTAAGAAATAATTTCTGGAAGAGTGGGAGCTGCTAAGCCTCAATAAATTTGGGGTGTTTCCAACTGGCTTCCAATAATGAGTGTATTAAAAGATCCCCAGAGGCACAAGGCTGACCACCTCAACTTCAAGGGAACAGATTAAAGTCCTGATTATAGGGTGTGACTCAAATGGTCACCTCAGCTATGGATAACAGTGACTTTCCTAGCTCCCCGGGTCCTCTGATAGAAATCAATCTCTCCCTTTGAGATGTGAAGTACTTGCTTTATTCTTCGCGTATGTTCCTCATCACAAGGTCCATGTACATGAAAGACTACATGTATTCTACAAACTTTATTATGTACTTATTAATATGCATTAAGCATTTATATCATTTATATATTATTATTAAATATTTTTCAGATGTAAAAGTGATACACACTTATTATATGAAATCTGGAAAATAAAACTCCTAAATAAGAAAATTATTCATCATCTCACATAATTTTACAGATGAACTGTGGAATCATTTAATCAAGTACAAAGAAGAAAAATTCTACTGGAGCTATATTTTAGATTTATTTTTATGTTTATATTTCATTAAACTTATACACTGACTTGTGAAGAATTAATATTTTTATAATACTCAGTCTTCAATTCTATAAACATGATATGTATTTCTATGTGTTTATTGTTTTAAAAAATATATCTTGATATATATGTATATGCAAAACTATATCCTAATATACATTTTATGTAACATATGCATTATATGTGTACAGAATATATATATATATAGACACACAGACATATATCAAATACATGTAGGAAGAAGAAATGTGCAAAACTTTCCTGAGGTACATAAAAAAGACCTGGCTATGTATCTGAATCATGTATATATTACATATATACAGAAATAAGTATTTTGAGTAATGTAAGGATCGTTTCGTATGTAGTTTTATAATGTTTTTGAACTTGAAAATAATTTTTAATCAATGCATTACATTTCATCGTGTGACTATTGCATAGAGAGCTGAACCATCATCCTACTATTTAAGTAGTTTCCAAGTTTTTACTCTAAGCAGTGCTGAAATGAATACCCTTACAAACAGGTCACTGAATACATCACTGATCATTTCCTCCAGGTTTTTAGTAATCGGATTATGACACTGAAATAGATGAACTTCTTAAGGAATCCTGATACATAGTACCAGATACTTTTCCAGAAAGGCTGAACTAATTTACATGCCTTTGGCGTCTCAATTTAATTTACCATTGTTCTTTTTTAGTATTTGCTAAGTTGTAGACAAACATGGTATTCTAACTCATTTTAGGTTCATTCTTTGAGTAATAAGGTTGACATTTGGGAAAATAGTTCAGCAGTACTACTTGTGCTCTGATAAAGCTCCTATGTTCAGGTCCTGGAACACTATTCTAGGTTGTTTTATGGAGACAGTAAGTTGTGGGCTGGGAAATATTGAACAAATAGTTTTTACTGGGGGGCGTGGTGTTTGTAGCATATGCCAATTTCTGTGGTGTAATATTCCCATCAAGCTACCAACGTGACATTACTAAATAGGGAGCTGGGAAGAGGCATATTCTGTCAACTCAAGGGAGTGGGAATGAGCTGGCATCAGCCTACCACTGACGGAAGTACAGCTTTTTGGTTAAATAATGAATTTGGAGTTGGTCAGACTTTGGTGCCCAGTCTCATTACCTACTGCCTTTGAGATCTTGGGCATGTATCATACCCAGTTATTTTAAATATTTAATAAGATAATGAAAGTATTTAGTATAGTTATTGGCTCAGAGTAGTAACTTCACGATAGTATGATTATTCTTTTTCATACAGTACTAGTAATGCTTAGTTTTTCTGTCGTGAATTGTCTGTTCCTATTCTTTGACCATTTACCTTTTAGGGTATTGCTGTTTCTCTTATTGAAGTATGAACACATTAAATATTGATGGCATTAACTATTAAGAATATTTTTGGCTTTAAAAAAATATTTTGCTTCCTAACGGTATGTGCTTTTAGATACTTAGAAATTAGAAATAGGTCTTTAGATATGTCTGTGATTTCTTCTACCTGTATTCATGCCTAGAAAACATACCACATAATCAAAAACAGTATAAATATTTTTTAAAACTCTCTTCTAGGGGCGCCTGGGTGGCGCAGTCGGTTAAGCGTCCGACTTCAGCCAGGTCACGATCTCGCGGTCCGTGAGTTCGAGCCCCGCGTCAGGCTCTGGGCTGATGGCTCAGAGCCTGGAGCCTGTTTCCGATTCTGTGTCTCCCTCTCTCTCTGCCCCCCCCCCCCCGTTCATGCTATGTCTCTCTCTGTCCCAAAAATAAATAAAAAACGTTGAAAAAAAAAAAAACTCTCTTCTAATTATTTTGCCTGATTTCATGTTGTACACGTAACTCTTTAAATTGCTTACAATTTATGTTGGCCATGTGCTGTGAGTGAGAAACTAATTTTTATGTATATAACCTACTAGGTATGTACTTACTGTGATTGGGTACTATGAACTTTTCTTTTCTAAGTCAATTTCCTCATTTGCAAGTTAGAGATGATAATATTACCTACTTGATAGGTTTGTTAAGAGAACTATTGGGAGTTGTAATGTGTCAACACGGAAGCAGAAATCTGCTACGTTGTGAGCGCTAGATAGGGTTAGCATCACCTTCATCATTATCAGCCTTATCATTAGATTCTCACTTTTATGTAGCCCATCCTTTCCTTTCTGATTTTTTTTTTCAAAGGACTAGACTAGTTAGCAAAGCAAAGCAACACAAACACACCAACACCACTAGAGTAAACTCTGACAGACTTCTGCGGCCCAAGCCCAGCTTGCGTGACTGTAAACACAGGTGTGAGGGTCACTGTGGAATGAAATTGTTTCCCTGTGCCCCGAGCTATTAGAGAGACAGCCTTGAGACTGCTGACTTTCACCTTACAGTCCTTTATAGTCAGCAATAACGTGCTCTGGAATGCTGTCTTTCCCCCAGTGTAAACCTCAAAGCGAGGTCTCTGACCTGTTTGCTATGGAAACTCTGTTGTGAGTGATTCAGTTCTACAAAGAACAAGCAGTGCTGGAGGGCCACCAGACTTGCTTGTCCTTTGCAGAAACATGGAACTTCCAGAGGGAAATTTGTTCTGATACAGAGAGACCATTCATTGCCTTACAGATACCTAAGCATTGATTGTCAGGGCCAGGCTATGCCAAGCTGTAATTTCAAGGGCCCATGGAAAGACTTCTGCCCCTTCCCCAAGATTCCCACCTGCAAACTGGAAATAAAGTATGGTCTCCTACATTTCAGTATAAGCACGGGAGAGGGACTCAGTCAGTTTTGCTGTAAATGAATGAACACCTTGTCTGATTGTTCACATTAAAATGTGCATGGCTGATTAAAGATTTGGCTAAAAGTAGGAGAATGAACAGTGCTACCCACTGCATACTTCAAGAAGTTGGAGGGGGAGATCGGTTAAGATGAAGGCAAAGGGACAGAACAGTGAACAGATAGCAAGTAAGCCTGGCCCCACTTAGGGCAGGTGAATTTCAGCCCCCAAACAATTTCCTGGTTCTGTATAAGGGCTTTCCATCACAATGTGACAAAAGCCATCATGTCAGAGATTTTGTGCGTGTACTTTGTACTACACAACTCTAAACAACAAACCAAACTCAATGGCCACAACCTCTGAATATTGCTTTCATGTAACATTTCATTTCCCTTCCTTGAGCTCTTCAGTCAAATGGGTTGTTCCTCCTTCCGGGAAAGGTTTTCTGGGTGCCCTGGTTTTACTCCTGAGTTGGTGAACACATTGAGAACCTTTCACAGGAGGCTGCAGCCCTGCTGTGGGAAGTGGGAGCTCCCATCACAGGGCTTCATTTTTATTTGTCCGAGACAGTATCTCTTTCCCTGTGGAAGGTAGTTCCTCAGAATACAGAATTCTAGGTTGGTAATTTTTTCTCTCCCAACACTGAATATTTTACTCCCCTCTAGCTTGCAGGGCTTTTGAGTAGATATCAGATGTGATGCTTATTTTGTTCGTGTATAGGTAAGGTGTTTCTTCAAAAATTGTTCCTTTGTCTTTGATTTTCTGCAGTTTGAATATGAGCTGCCTAGATAGAGTTCTTTGGCATTAATCCTGTACGGTGTTTTGGGAGCTTCCTGGATCTGTGATTTGGTGTCTGATGTTAATTTGGGAAGATTCTCAAATGAAAAAAATAAGATACAAACTTAATTCTGAAGCACCTAATAGAATATGTCTCCGCTTAAATTTCAATGCTTTTGAAAAAAAATAAACCTTCTTGAATGCTTCCTTTCATTTTCAGGTAAATTTAGAAAACTATTATCAGGTTAAAAAAAGAACACTGTTTAAATTTTAAATCAAATTATTAGTTTGTGAAGGTTGACAATAATACAATATTACAATACAATAATATAATAATACAATAATACAATATCCACCTTGAAAAGGGTGTGTATGTGTGTGAATACACATACTAATTAATATTTTTAATGTTTGTATATATATCTTAATGGGAACAATATATAAATATATATAAAGATTATATATGTTAAAGAATATGTATATACAACAGTATATATGTGTAATTTTCTGTGCTTTCTTTATCTCTACATTGTAAGCTCCTTCGAAATTGAAATCTTATTCTTTTTGTAATGCCTTGGCCAAGTGTCTTCTATATTTTGGGCCAATGAATCCAGGTTCACTTTTTACACAGAGGCAAAAGATTAGCACCATGTTAGAGAATGCCTTCCATACTCCTTCCAGGAGGCACTGGAGAATAATTACTCCAGCAAGTTTAAATTTTCTTATTCATGTCCTGAATTGAAAGGATGCTACTGGTGAGGTAGGGCTAAGATTATGGGGGAAATGTTATAGGGCAGCTTCTGTTTCATGCACACAATGGTGATAGAGTACGTGATTATGTCACAACATCTTGAGAAAAGTGTCTTTATCCTTGGTGTATGATAGAATCCTTATTCACCAGGAAGGAATATAAAGAATTGTTTACTGCACCATTATACACAACAGCCAAATTATGGAAGCAGCCCAAGCATCTAACAACAGATGAGAAAGATGATGTGATACACACACACACACACACACACACACACATATACACACACACATACACACACACACACACACAGGAATATTATTCAGCCATAAAAACAAATAAAATTGTGCTGTTTGCAACAACGTGGATGGAGATAGAGAGTATAATGCAAAGTGAAATACGCCAGTCAGAGAAAGACAAATACCATATGCTTTCACTCATATGTGGAATTTAAGAAACAAAACAAATGAACAAAGGAAATAAAAAGGCAAACCAAAAAACAGACTCTTAACTATAGAGAACATATAATTACCAGAAGGGACATGGGGGCAGGTAAAATAGGTGCAGGGGATTAAGAGTACACTTATTTTGGGGGCACCTGGATGGCTCAGTTGGGTAAGCATCTGACTTCCACTCAGGTCCTGATCTTGCAGTTCATGAGCTCGAGCTCCATGATGACAGGTCAGAGCCTGGAGCCTGCTTTGGATACTGTCTTCGTCTCTCTCTATCCCTCCCCTACTCATGCTCTGTCTCTCTCAAAAATAAATAAAAATTTTTAAAAAATTAAAAAATACTACACTTATCTTAGCACTGAATAATATGTGGAATTGTAGAATTACTATGTTGCATAGCTGAAACTAATCCAACACTGTATCTTAACTATACTGGAATGAAAATAAAGTAAAAATAATAAAGAATATACCATTAACTAATATTTGACAAAGAAGCCAAGAATATTTATTAATGGGGAAAAGACATTCTATTAAAACAAAATAGAGAGGTAAATCTAACTTTAGTGATATAGCTGCTTATTGCAACAAGGATAATGAACAAAAATTGCAATTCTCAAACCCATTTGCTGTGAGAGGTTTAAACTCCTTCTCTAGCTATATAGCTAATGTGAAGAGTAAATTAGACAATTATCCAATGGATTAGAAGAATAAATATTGTTAAAATGTCAATACTACCCAAAGCAATCCACACATTCAAAGCAATCCCAATCAAAATTGCACCAGCATTCTTCTCAAAGCTAAAACAAACAATCCTAAAATTTGTATGGAGTCACAAAAGACCCCATTCTGGACTCTCTATGCTATCCATTGGTCTATATGTCTGTCTTTATGCCAGTACCACACCGTTTTGATTCCTGTAGCTTTGTAATAAGTTTTGAAACCAGGAAACACGAGAGCTCCAATGTTTTGTGTGTGTGTGTGTGTGTGTGTGTGTGTGTGTATGTGTTTGCAGATTGTTTTGGTAATGCTTTTCTTTTTAGTTTATTATTTCTCATTCTTTGTTACATTCCTTTAAAAGTTTTTTTCCTCATATTATAGCACCTTCTCTTTTTTCTTTGAGAGAGAGAGAGGGGGGGAGAGAGGGAGAGAGGGAGAGAAAAAATCCCAAGCAGGCTCCACACTCAGGGCAGAGCTCTAAGTGGGGCTTGATCCCATGATGCTGGGATTATGACTGGAGCCAAAATCAAGAGTTGGATGTTCAACACACTGAGCTACCCAGGTGCCCCAAGCACCTTTTCTTTCATAGTTTATATGTCCTGTATCCTTCACAACTGGAACAAAGATGGAACAAGACAGCTTAATTGAGTAACCAAAAAGTAGTTGTGTAAAGTAGGCAATACTAACACTGTATGGAATAAATCTCTAAATCCTCTCCAGGAAAGGAAGTGTGAGGCTGGAATAGAGACCTGAAGCAGGAGGTACAGACCTGTGTTCTCACCCTGTTGGCAATATTCATTAGCCATCTAATTTTAAGCAAGCCACTTGATTTCTCTGGCCATTAATTTTCTCAAGAACCAAAAGGAGGGGGGCGGTTTCTAAGCTCTAGAATTCTATCACTCTTCTGGTAGACAAGAGATGTTACCTGGGGACTGGATCTTAGCCAAGGCAATTCAAACCTTCAGGAGCTGGGCAGTCTACTTCTTGTCCTCCTCTTTTCTCTTTTCCTTTATAGTTCCTGACTTCAATGGTTTTCCTTTCTTTCCTGTAAAATTCTTTTTTTTTTCATTTTTTCCATTAATGTTTCTAGTTTTTTACCTTTTAAAATATTCACTCTATTCTCAGAAAGGAAAAAAAGTACCATTGTTCTAAGTCTCATGCATTTAAAGACCATACCACACTCTATCCATTCTTAGAGAAAGTTCAGCTAATCATAGAGCTGGCATCCAAAATGGTTGAGTGGCCAAATATCTACATAAGGTGAGGTGAGAACTGGGAAGATACACATCTTTGTCCTGTAGTATCTGTCTGAAATCTTCTGTTGGGGTGATGGAGAGCACTATAAGATCAGACAATCAAACGTCTTTATTTCTTCTTTCAGAATATTAACTATTCTTTTCTATCTCTTTTGCATTTCTCAAGTACCTGATATAATTCTCCTAATTTGAGCACCTCCACTAGGCTCAAGCTGGCCTCTATCATTTCATCTTCTCCCTCACCTACCTTGCATACGAGGCCCGGCTAACCTTCCTGACAGTACACTCACAGTTTTCATCTACTCAAAAATCTACACTGGTGTCCTGCTATCTTTGGAATGAAGTTATAAATTCTTCTGTTTGGCCTTCCAGACTATTTATCAACTGATAGCACCTTTATTCCCAGGGGTCCCCGAAAGGATTCCTTAACAGCTTACTTCCTTTCATGTATTCTATTCCTATTTCTAACTCTTCATCTTTGCGGGTGCTGTTTCTCATCATTAGTAATAACTCTCCTCATCTCTGTCTACCCAGCAAGTTCTGTCTCCTACGTAAAGCTTTCCTCAACTACTCTAGACAATACAGATGTTTCTCCTCATTTTTAAAAAATGTTTATTTATTTAGAGAGAAAGAGACCATAAGTGGGGGACAAGAAGAGAGAGAAAGAGAGAGAGAGACATAGAGACAGAGAATCCCAAGCTCCATGCTGTCAGTGTAGAGCCCAACACGGGCTTGATCTCATGGACTGCAGGATCATGACCTGAGCCAAAATCAAGAGTCATATGCTTAAAGGGCTGAGCTACCCAGGCTCTCCTCTCCTCATTTCTTATTGTAAATACAACCCACACCATCCAGTTCAACACTTAATTTTTCTATGCATTTGCCTTTTGTTTCCCTGGCTGGAATGTAAACTCTTTTAGGAATGTGGATTTATGTTTTCAAATGTATAATACCACAGGCAAATGAAAGATATCATTATTTTTAGAAACGAAAGAGTTTTTTTTTTCGTATTTACTGACCTGTGTATTCAAATCCCTGGAATTAATCCAGCACAGAGAACTATCCCAAGTCATGCAGCAGGCCAGTGCTCTAAAAGATGAATCCTAGTGTTGATGGGAGCCACTGGGTCTACACCAGTGAATTTAAAATTGAGTTATTTATCTTCTCTGAACCTGAAAGTCTAATAGGTACATGTATTTCTTTTTTAGGAAATTATTTAAATGATTCCTTCTCACGAATGCATCCAAGAGCAGCCCAGTGTCTTTCAAAATGACAACAATGTACAAAATGAAAGTATACACAATGAAGCCAAACCAAGAAGAAATTTCTCAGCTTGTCAATGAGATGAAAGAACTTTCCAGGCAGATTCCCCAAAAAAGCAAGCCTCCAAAACTTTTACAGGTAAAAGTTAAGATGTTTGAGAAGTCACGGAGCAAGAAAGAAGCCTCATTCAGTCATTTTCCAAACTGAGTTTCATTCAATTCCTCCTCTAAGTAGTTCACAATACATATTCAATTGTCTTCATATAAATAAGGAATACCTTCAAGGCTGCCTTTTAAACTGAGGTAGTATCTGTGGTAACCTCATAAATATGCTGACAGTTCACAGCTCTGTTAGTTATGTACAGCCTCTACCCTCCTATGTTCCCTACCTGCACTTCTCCTAAGTCTCGCTCATTTCTCAAAGATACTAAAGCATACTGAGTGCAATAATCAAAAGGAGAGAGGCCACCGACTCACTCAAGGCTCATTTTAATTCAGCTATGTAATTTATATGACTTATCTATGAGAAAGACCCCCAACAGTGTTCACACTTTTGAATAAACATGAATTAAAGACAATGCTAGGATTTTCGGGAGATATATGAACTTTTATAGATTTCAGTAAAATAATAAAACCCTAGGGTTAGAAAGAAGAAGTGAATGTTTGGAGAAACTTCACTTTTGCCTTTGCTGCAGGGGCTAAGGGATCAAGGTTATTTGCAGCCAATATGTTTGTGCACATGATTCTGAGTGGCTGCATGAAAACATTGTTTTCTCTGAAATCTGGAGAAAGAGCTGTGGTCTCCCAGTCATCGTGGAAAAAGGAGCCATGTGTTATGTTGCAGATGGTCAATTTCCTCTGGTCACATTCACTCTTTGTACATTGGGAAAGTGAAGAGAAGTGTGAAATGATACGACAAAATAATGCTCTTTATACAGGCATAGTGGAGTATTTATTTTTAAAAGGTCAGTTAAGAAAGGGTGTCATGCATTGTAGAGTAATACATATGAAAATTAGTTAAAGTCATGAACCCCTGCAGGGGGCTCGGTATTGAAAAGTCACCCAAAGTCCTACAGGAAATGCTATGTTAGCTGGTGTGGTTACAGAATGAGTGAGGTCCTCTGGTTAAAAACATGTGGCAGTTAAGTCTCCATTATGATTTCTCTATCATGCCTGGATTTTCAATACCCAAGCCTCTGAAGTCAGACAAGCTGATTCCAAATCCTGGCTAGAACTCTTACCAGATTTGTGATATTAAGTTATCTATTCTCTCTGAGCCTTGATTTTTTATATCTGGAAAATGGAGCTAAAACTTGATTAAATGCTATTCTAGGACTTCCATTCTTCCATCACAAAATGTCCTTTGGGGGACAAGGCGTTCCCTCTTGCCTCACAGAAATAAAAGAGCAGACAAAATATATGAAGAAGCACTGCTTTTCAAGACGCAGGATATTAGATAGCAAAGGATAGAGACCCCTGGGATATGAGAAACAAATGAAGTGAGAGCTCTGATTGTCCCAGCTTACTACCTTCAGAAAGTTTCCTGATTCTGGAGCGGAGAGGAAAAACAAGGTGTAGTCCAGCAGAATCCCGTAGTTGAAGACACAGAGGTGACTGTCTAGGGGTACCAGTGAAGCTGGAGTTCATAAGAAAGAGTACAGAGAAGAAAGAGTCACATAGAAAGAGAACTCTAGAGAACTGCACAGCATCCACCTTCAAGTTCAGAAGAGTATAAATCAGCCCACATATGTGATAAAAGTAATTGACACTGGGGAAAGAATCACCCAGAAGGATGAGAGGGAAAGGTACCCATGGCTCACACAGAGTCAGAGCCTATTCTCAACACCTAGAGGGGACATCTTTGTAAGCCGCCTGGAATTGGGAAAGTAGTAATAAGGGTTTTGCCTCAATAGTGGAGAATAATTAGCTCTAAACTAATCGTGGCTCTGGTACTACATAACAAATCTTAAAAGAAAGACCTGAAAAGGTCAAAAGGTTTCCAAATAGCTTACTGTATCCTAGAATAAAACACAAGAATATTTATAAAAACATAAAAATATCCAACACCTACACAAAAGTAAAGGTAGAACACAATCTTTAACATCCAATAAAAAATTATCAGATATGGAAAAAGGAAGGAGAATATGAGGAGACGACTTAGTCAAAACTGACCCATAGCTGGCACAAATGTCAGAATGAGCAGACAAAGGACTTGCAAACACTTACTGTGACTGTATCCCATATGCTGAAAAAATTAAGCTGGGAATGGAAATATAAAAAAGATCCAGATCAAATTTTTGAAGATGAAAACTAAAATGTACAAAATGAGAAAATAAACTGGATGGGATAAACTTTAGCTTAGACATGGCAGAAGAAAAGAGCAGTGGACTTGAAGAGAGTGATGGATACTGTTCAAAATTAAACACAAAGATAAAATAATCCAAAAAAGTGAAAAGAATACCAGTGACCTGTGGAACAACCCCAAATGGCCTAGTGCATGTATAACTGAAATGCTTGAAAGAGAGGACACAACAGAAAAATATTTAAAGATGTAATGGTAGAATTCCTTCCCCCAAATTTGATATAAACTATAAACCTATAGATCCAAGCAGTTACCAAAATCCAGAGCGTGCAGGTGCGCACGCACGCACACACACACACAACTACACTAAGGCACACCATAATAAAATTGCTCAAAAATAGTGATAAAGAGAAACATTTTAAAGTAACCAGGGACAATAGATGTGCTATATATAGAGCAATAATGACAAAAAGCACAGTGGATTTTTTTTTTAGAAGAAACAATGCAAAAAGATAGTGGCCAACATATCAAAGAAAAAAGTGTCAAGCTAAAATTCTGTGCTCAGGGAAAATATCTTTCCAACAAAACTAAAGGCATACAAGACTTTTTCAACCATAAATTGCTGAAAGACTTCATCACCAGCAGAAACAACACTCCAAGAAATATAAAAGGAAATTCTCTAGGCAGAAGGAAACTGACAACCCCTGAAAATATGGATCTACACAAAAGGAATGAGGAGCATCAGAATGGGAGCAACCTGAGTACGTATATAAGATTATTTATTTGTGATTTAAATAACTTTAATAGATAACTGACTGTTCAAACAAAAAATAGTAAGGTCCTTTTGGGTTTATAACAGACAAAGGATACTGAAACACACCAATACTACCAAGGCTAAGTAGAGGGAATGTGAAGCCTTCTTAAAATATGTATGAAGTGGCCTAAGACCACTGAAAGGTAGACGGTTGTAAGTTAACAATGTACACTATAAACACAAAAGCAACCACTAAGGTAACAAACAAAGAAGTAGAGCTAATAAACCAACAAAGGAGATAAAATGGAATCAAAAAATATTCAGTTGAGCACCCCCCCAAAAAAAGGGAGGAGGGATGAGAAAAGAGGAAAAGGAGAACAAAGAGTGAATGGGATAAATATAAAACAAGGGACACAATGATAGAATTATACCTAACCACATCAGTAATCACATTTAATGGAAATGCTCCTAACATGCTAATTATAAGGCAGTAATTGTCAGACTGGACAAAAATAAGACCCAAATATTTTCAGGCTTTTGTTTTTATCTAGACACTGGCAAGCTGGTTTTAAAATTCATATGGAAATATAAAAGACCTACTACCATAGTCAAAACAATTCTCAAAAAGAAGAACAACGTTGGAGAATAACACTACCTAATTTCAGATTTATCATAAAACTTCATCAATCAAGACAGGATAGCATAGGCAAAGAAAGACAAATAAGATCAATGTAACAGAATGGAATCCAGAAATAGACTCACATCTACATGGATAACTAAATTTCACCAAAGGTGCAAAGGTAAATTCAATGGAGAAAGGATATTTTTTTTTCAACAAGTGGTGCCTGAAGAACTGCACATCCATATACAATGAAAGAAACTTGAATCATATCTTGTTTCACACAAAAAAATAACTCAAAGCGAAACATAGGGTAAATGTAAAACCAAATAATAAAAAAGACATATAGAAGAAAACACAGGAGGAAATCTTTGTGACCTTTGGATTGGTCAAAGATTTCTTAGCGCTGACACCAAAAGTGTGATCCATAATATTAAAGGTTGATAAATTAGACTTTAGGAAATGTAAAAATTTGAGCTTTTTGATAGATACTCTCAAGAAATTAAAATTAAGGGATAGATTGGAAGAAAATATTTCAAATCATGTATTTGATAAAGGGTTTATACCTAGATTGTATAAAGAACTCTGAAAATCCAATGAGAGAAAAAACTACCTAGTTTTGTAAAAATTGAGCAAAAAATCTGAACAGATACCACATTAGAGAAGATACACAGATGGCAAAAAAGCACATGAAAACATGTTCAGCATCATTAGTTATAAGAAAAATGCAAATTAAAACCACAATGAGATACACCTATTAAAATGGCTAAAATTAAAATGTCTGAGCATCCTAAGCATTGGTGAGAAATTTGAGAAGCTGGGAGTTCTCTTGCAGGGTTGCTGGGAATGTAAAATGGTGCAACCATTTGGGAATACAGTTTGAAAATGTCTTAAAAAGCTAAACATGCATCATCCCACTCCAAAGTAGTTACAAGATAAACGAAAGCATAAATCATACAAAGACTTCTACAGAAATACTCATTGCCCTGAATGGGACACAAACCAAATACTTATCAGAACAAATGGTGATGTATTGATAGTGTGGAACACTACATTAAAGTCCTGGAGAGAGACAGTGTTGGTTGGGAGGAGGACCTAGGTCTGAGAATCAAAAGTCTTGAGCTGTCACTCAGATAAACAACCTCATTTCTCTGGACCTCAGTTTCTTCATCTGTCCAATAAAGCAAAAACATTTCTTTTTACTCTAAAGAGTTTCTAATTCCCTCACTTAAAAAAAAAAAAGACTAAAGAGAACGAAGCAGAAATGTTATATAAAGGCTAATGGAGTCTGTTCTGTTTCTGTTACTGTTCAATTGGCTATTCCAGAGAATCTGTGCCCACAATGGAATAAAAGTGATCAAATATGACTGGAAAAGAACTTTTGCTCCAGAAGGAATAAGGAATCAACAGCCTAATCCTGACCTCTGAACCACAGAACTCAAGAGGTAAGCCTAGAGTACAATTCTCTAGTGTTTTGGTAGCTCCAATATGGATCTAGAGCCCAAAGCTTTGTGGATATTTGCTTTTCTTTTTCTTCCCCACCCTCCCTTTCCCCCAAGCTTTAAAATTATTTCTATATTTTATAGCACAGAGAAACAAAATTCTATAAGGAAACTAAAGCATATCTGCTGTTTAGTTTGTCTAATCCCCAGGACATTTGCATGAGACAAAATCTACGGAAGAGTAGAAATCTTCAAGGTCACAGGAAGCCATCTTCCTGGTTAAGATCTCTTGATTCCCCCGCTAGGCTCGAATGAAATCAACCTGGACATGGTTTCTGGAGCAGAAGTGGCCATCCAGAAAGTTACATTCCCATAATATAATTTACAGGTTGACAAAAATTTGGAGCAGTGCCAAAGTCTTTAGGCTATTTAATCACGAGAGTTTGTTTTCTAATGCAAGGGTTAATGTGAGTAATTTTAGCTATGCCTAAGGCAGTGGGTTACATTTGGAAATTTCATTTAAATGAGTGTATCCGTGTATAAACTATCCATTTGGTAATGGGAGTAAGCACTATTCTGATTTAGTTCATGCCTTTCCCCTCTGAAATCTTCTGAGGTCTTAGGTGAAATGGCTTCACAATGAAGAAATTCCATCTTTTCCTTTTGCTATCAAAACTGAAGTCCTTTAACGTGGACATAATCCCCTGCAAACATTCAGATTTACAATCACACCCAAGCACACCCGGGCTTTTCTGACAGCTTGCAAATATCCCTGTGCTCCTTGCATGCAACCTTCACAATTATAGAGTTAAAATTTCTTTGGCCTTTCCTCTCATGTTTGTATAGCTCAGCTTTTCAAAGGGTTTTTAAAAATTCTTTAGGCACACCTAAGAAAAATATGCATTTCTTTTCATTACTTGGCTACAGGCCAAGGTTTTTTAATCCCCATTTACCAAGAACGCAGTGCTCTCAAATGTGTTTTGTATCAGCAAATTGAAGGTGCTTTTGATAGAGATTCACTTTTCTACCTGAAAAAGCCCCTATCATCTTCCCATTTTCTTCTGCCTGTGTTGTACACAGTCATTTGGTAACCACAGAAAGAGCTATTCCGCTATCCTTCTACTGATGAATCTCTGGCTCATATCTGGTGTCTGACAGAACACACACAACGTAAACCTTACCCCCCTACCCTTAATCTTTATAAGCCTTGGAGGGGCATATTTAATGAATAAAGATTTCCTACTTTACAGGGACAGTGCAGGTGATTTATTAAAGACAGGCAAGAGAAGCTTGCAAGGGAATGTAGGAAGCAGAATAGGGAAGGAGAAGGAGTCAGGAGGGGTGTGGTTCCAGGCAAAGTCTCATGGTTGCTTCTAAAGGCACTTGGGGGTATGACTTACACCTCAGTTTTTCTCCTTTGGGATCAGGGGGCTGGGCCATTGGCTAAGGATGGGTTAGGCAGATAAAAACCCCCAGGCACTTCTAGATCTCTCAATATCCTGACAACGAGACTCCAGATGTCCCAGGGAAGTCCCTGGAAGAAAGTCAAAGAAGCTGGCATTAGACACAAAAGCACACAGAAGTCAAGGTGGGGGATACAAGAAATTTTAAAAGGATCCTAGGAGATGTGGCCAGCAGTGACCCAGCTCCTGCTCTGTGCTGGGTACTGTCCTCAGTTTAGGAAACACCATGTTAATTGGACCCATCGCCCATTCTAGCTAAGGTTAAAATGGCATTGACAAAGAAGACATTTTAGCCAAGAATCACACAAGTGGATAGAACATTATACACTGTGAAGTGCTTTGAAAAAAAGTTAGGAGAGCATTTATTAGATGCTCTTGGCTTAGTCTTGGATTTAACAAATGCTTTTTCAGGGAAACAGCTCAAAATGTAGCAACTTGGATTCTTGGCTATATGAAGAAAATCCACACCGTAGTTGTTAGTGTTTTTGTATTTTTGCTAGGCAAAAACAACTTGTACACTTCCAGGTGTCCTGAAGTAATTCCCAAAGTCAGGATAAAGCCTCTGAAAGCCTTTAAATAGTGAATTGGTGGGAAAAGAATAATATGAAGGTATTTAGGTTGGATGAACTAGAGAATATTCTTCTACAGTGCAAGCTTATAATGGCATTCCAACCTAAGACAAACAGACAGAATAAGAAAGTCTCACACACACACACACACACACACACACACACACACACACAATGGGTAGGTTTTTTTTTTTTTTTTTTTTTTTTAAATTTTTTTTTCAACGTTTTTTATTTATTTTTGGGACAGAGAGAGACAGAGCATGAACGGGGGAGGGGCAGAGAGAGAGGGAGACACAGAATCGGAAACAGGCTCCAGGCTCCGAGCCATCAGCCCAGAGCCTGATGCGGGGCTCGAACTCACGGACCGCGAGATCGTGACCTGGCTGAAGTCGGACGCTTAACCGACTGCGCCACCCAGGCGCCCCTCACAATGGGTAGGTTTTGACAGCAGGGACAATTTTCTGACTAGAAATAAGGATAGAAATTTCCACATGGTGAGACCATATGACCTGCCAGGTACCAGGCAAGACGCTCTAGTTTCATTATCTGGTTCAGTCCTAACAAATAACCCATGAATTAGGTACTTTCTTTATCCCCACTTTGCAGAAAGGAAACTAAGATGAGAGAGGTTAAGAAATGTGCCCACGTTACAGAGAAGCAAAGCAGCTGAACAGGATAGGAATGTAAGCCTGTCTGACTTCAAAGCTGAGCCATAACCATCTTATTAACTAGCTGGAAAAGCAGCACCTGCTTGTGTGGAAACTCACATTGGAAGAGAAGACATTGTGGCAGCTTAAATCCAGCAGGGTACTAGATAGTTATCCATCTTATCCAGGAGACTGGCAAGCTAGCTAATAAGCCCGTTTTCCAAACAATGTGGCTCCACACAGCACTTAGCTCGAGTCCCCAGCTATATGGATCTGCTCTCTATGGCCTTGTAGTTAAGTATAAGGTGAAACTCTCTGTAGCCTCCAACACATCATACCTTAGACTTGATCGTACCAACATTTTCACCAGGGAAGGTACAGAATCATTTCCTAAAAGTTCCAGAGGGCCACCAGATCTTGGCAACTAGAGCCACTGCCAGCAAGAGGGTGTCTTTTACCATAGCATGGCTTATGAGATTTCACGTCAAGGATCTATCACCCATAAGTTGCACTGGGATGATAGACTGGTTCTGTCCTCTCTCATATGGTATCTTTGAGAGACTGGTAGTGACTGACTATCTGGAACACTGTTACGAAGAAACCAGAGCCTGTATGCAGGCTCAGCAGGAAGCAGCTCCAAACTGCTAAGCTTCCTGGTGGAAGCTAGAAGCAGAAGAACCTGCAACATTTTGCCCACACTGGAGGAAGCAGTGTTTCCCAAACCTACCTAACATAAGAATCCTAGAGGACTCGTTAAAAGTCCAGATTTTAACGGTGTGGGGCAAAGCCTCAGAACCTGTAGGGCAGTTGCCTTGCAAGTGGCATGTTTAACAACTGACTCAGGTGATTTTCATGATTAGGTAAGTTTGGGAAACATCAGGATCACCATTCTTTATCCCATCTACACTTCCAGACTTTATGGATTCAATTTAAAAAATTCTCATAGTTGAATTTTATTTGACTCGAGCAGCCCTTTCTGCAGCTGTATGTACTTGAGCACATGTGTGTGCATATACGTGAGTGCAGGTGTATGGGATCTTCCAACATTCGGCTACCCCAACAAGCAGCGATGAGATCTTCCCTTCTCTATCACCACCTCTCCTCCAGGGTTCCAGAACTCACACCTTCTTTTGAGTGTGGCAGGAAATTAAAAGCATACTGAGCAGTTCACAGAGGCTCAAACAATTCTCAAGTGAGAGGCAGACATCCTTCAGTTGCATGATCATGGCATTATGCACACTAGAAGCCGCCAGGGGAAGGCCCTTTGGTCACCATGATGAGAAGAGCCACCTCCTTTGGAGAACCAACAGGCATTCCCAGTCCAAAGGCCAGGGTATACAGGCAACTGGCTCAGCACCCATGTGGTCCTGCTTCTGACCACTGGTAGTTACTGGCATTTCTCCTTTCGTTAACAGTTTTCTACTTGACTACCCTACCTGCTCACCAATTCCCTGACTGACCTCTACCAAGGTACAACATCATGACCTCTGTTTCTCTTCTCAGCACAGATATACCTCATCTATAGCCTATTTTTCCTTTTTCTCTCTTTCTCCCCCCACCCGCCCTCTCTTCCCCCCCCCCCATGGTGTACATATCTTAAGCTCCTATTTCCACTCCCCTCAAGACCTTTCTTCTGATTTTACTGGCTTAGAAGGTATAAAAAAGAAAACAACAATAAATATTTACTGTTTCTTCTCTTCCTACCCTCCTAATTACAGCTTTTCTGTAGACAATATGTTTGTATCTGGCTCTACCTGACATTATGATCAGGAAATGCAGGAAAAAACAGAAATAGACAATATCTTTGGCCAATTAAGCATTTCGTGGTCTTATCTTGCTGTTTCTTCACTAGCATGTAAGCTCCCTGAGGACAGAAACTTTGCCTGTTGTCTGACTGTGACAGTTTCAGTGCTTGGTGTAGGGGAGACATGTGTTAATACATCCTTGTGGAATTAATGCACAAACGACCACATCTCCAGTCCTGACTTCTCAGGTACAAGTGCGATATTCATAACTTCTCGAATTTTTCGAGGTAGAGCTCAAGTGTCCCTCCTCCAAGAAGACTTCCCTGAGTGTCCCGGCTGTGCCCTAACTAACCCCTGTGGCACTTTCATCTGCGTCGCACATGTCCTTGTTATTTCTATGATTTTTAGTTTATTTGTTTAAGGCAAAGGATGTTTTCAACAAATCTCCAACAAATAGTGTAGTGAATGTCATTCAAGTGTGTTTCTTAGAAATCCCTCAAAGCTGACCGATGGTATCACTCCAGAGTCTAATTCGAGAAAAGTAAGTTGGGTGAAAACAATGCTTTCTGGGTACACAATTCTTTGACTCCTTGACTTGTCATTATTCTCTTATTTTTAATGTGTGTCCTATTTCCTCCTCACTTCCTTCATGAACAAAAGATTATGTGTTTTCCTCTACAGAGATGAGCGTGGCTCAAGGCACGTAGTAAATTCCCACTGGTGACTTGATTGATTTTAAAGACATTAGGGTTATTTCAGAGACTCAAATGTTCTTTCCATGGACAACTCTGTGGCAAATGTGTCCTTCCTAATTCACAGCAGGGCCCTCTTGGTCGTGTCGTGCTTTCCTTTTTCCGTGGACAATAAAAGGTGTAGGACTGTAGGATGTGTTCTCCCATCCTCCGTCAGGATATAAATGATAATTAAAGTCCATGAAAATGATTAATTAAACTCCTAAGGGGGTGTGTTTTCATTTCTTCTGAAATGTTACTTTTGACTAAGAGAGAATTAAAATTCTAGAGTGCCTGAGCTCTTGAATGTTCTTTTGCTTTTCAAAGCTTTGTCTCAATTCAAAGCTGCCTTTGTAATTTTTTTTTGCCAGCAAGTGAAGGAAAGAGGATATTTTTGCCACAACATTTGTCTCCATTTCAGCAATGAAAACATAAATGTTCTAAAGGCACTGGCAGTACAACTCCAACCTGAGGAGGTGATTTTTTGTACAAAACCTGTTCTTAATATTGAAAAATGCAACAATGGTATTGTTGGGATTTCATACTAAACTCCAGTAAATGGTAGCATCTTTTGATGAAAAGAAGCAAAAGATAATGATAGAAAAATAAAGGGGAGCCTCCTTCAACAGTGAAGCCTGGACTCATGAGAGAACAAGGCCTTGATTCTTTACTCCAAGATCCAGCAGTGCTGGCTGGGAATGCAGTGATGAGAGTTTGTAAAACACGAAGCCCAAGCACAGCTTCCTTTAACCACAAACCCCTCACCTCAGCACTTTATATTATCCAACGCTTGTGTTCGTCCCTGGAAAAGCAAACACATGTACGTTGTAAGTGGTTTCTCTGTAATCATAAAGCAATTTGAATCGTTGAGCGGTATCCTAATTGAGGATGTTTGGATGTACTTCGGCAAAGATTAAAAAGGACTCGGGGACATTTTTAAGAGCAGTAGCTTTGAAGCACGAGTATTTTCCCAATTTTCTGAGAGTTTCCTTTAAATTTTTGTACAAGAATAATATAGTTCTTGGCTTAAAAATAGTTTACAGGGAAAGATCATTTGGTAAGAATGTTCTAGGCTGAAAAACTTCATACATTTGGTGAACATGTTACCTCAGTCAAGATGAATTTTACAAATATTTTAATTCTCCTGAGATTTAGACAATTTCTAGGTGACTAAACACTGGAGGGGAATGCATGAGACTTGAAAGAAGGCATCATTCATGACAATATGTTCTTCACATTTGGGCTGACCTTTTGATTCTTATGTCTTTTGGAGACTTTAGCCAGATTTTAATTATAGAGTTTTTTTTTTTTTCTTTTTTTTACATACTCAAGCCATCAGCCAATTGGCAGAAATAATCCAGGACCATTAGCAAAAAACAAAAAACAAAACAAAAAAAACCCCATCATTATCTTTTGGTCAATCTGGATAAAGTAAAAGAATGAGAACTAGGAGCCAATGATGGACTGCAGCCTTTACAAACTGTAGTTAAATAAATCCTTATTCAGACTCAGGAGCACACCGAAAATTACAGATAGCACACTGCAGAAAGGATTCCTTGTTTTGTTTTTAGCCGCCCCCCCCCCCACGGGGGGGGGGGGAAATCACTGCAATGATTCTTCTGATTAATACTAAAAGATACATCTGAAGGGGGAATAAAAGGGAAAAATACCATTATAGACTGGAAAAAAGAAAAACACTTAAAAGCAGGTTCCCAATGTCCTTATCGTTAAAATGGAAGTAATTATACTAGCAATGAAAATAAGCACTCAACAGGGACAGGCCACAGGGACAAGATGATGGTGACAGCATCTGTGTAAAATGACAGTAAGAAAAAAGTTGAATGGGTACTAACTCTAAAGGATATTTCATAATGGTGTCTTGTTCCTCATCTATTTCTTTCACCAGCCGATGTGGCATCGTAACAGAGAAGTGTGGGCACTTGGATGGTCTGGGAGTTAGCTCACAAGCTTAGCTTCTGTAACAAAGATCCAAAAATAACAATGGCTTACAAAGGAGAAAGTGAATTTCTCCTTCGCGTCATAGTCTATATACTGGTGATAGTGACAGGGACCCTACTCCTAATCTTCTGCTGTGCCATCCTCAACCTCCATCTTCCATTTGTGTTCGAAGAAAAAGCCACTCCATGTCCTGCCTTCATCAGCACAGAGCCTGACACGGGGTTCGAACTCTCAAACCGTGAGACCATGACCTGAGCCGAAATCAGACACTTATACAACTGAGCCACCCAGGTGCCCCTAGAAATTTTTTAATATTGTATTATTTTAGTTTCAGAATTAGAATTAGTGGGTGGCTCTGTTTTGGTAGTTTCTGTTTTTCTTCTTAGCTCACCTACCCATCTTCTCATTCATTTTGGCCAGCTTTTCCTTTTTTTTTTTCCTTAATATTTTTTAATGTTTTGTTATTTTGAGAAAGAGAGATAAAGATAATGAGCCAAGCCTACAACTCAACAGCTTTTTAGAAATGACTGAATAATTTCTATAACTATAAAAAAGACAAATAATTCATACTAGATAAATAGTGAATCCTAATTATACTGCCCAAGAAAAAAAGGTGGAGAAGGGGAGGGGCAGAGAGAGAGGGAGACACAGAATCCGAAGCAGACTCCAGGCTCTGAGCTGTCAGCACAGCTTTTCCTTTAAGCCCTTGAACATATTTCTTTTTTCACTGTTTTAACATCTTTGTGTGCTAATTACAATACCTGTCTCGTCTCTGTTTTTATTGACTGTTTTCTCTCCTACTTTGGGTCATGCTTTCCTGCTTCTTTATATGTCTAGTAATTTTTATTGTACGTACAACTTTATCGATACTACATTGTTGAGAGTTTGGTTTATACTGTCTTCATTTAGGAGGGTGGAATATTATGGCAGATCAGCTCTATCCTAGAGAAGCTTGATTTTAGACATTTTAGGATGAGTCTAGAATAACCCTCACTATGGAGGCAGAGCAGCTCCATTCATAAGGCATGATATTTCTGGGGTTTCATTTGAGTGGTTGAGTTGTTCATGAGGTCTTTCCACTCTGGCTTGCCAAAACTCCAGTGTTTCCCAGTACTGTGTCACTCTTGGGGTTCCAGTTTTGCTGTCAGCACCCCAGAATCTGTTCTCTGTCAGGCATCCCAGAGTCTTTCTTTGTGCATACACAGCTTAATGTTTGGCTAAATAGCCCAGATAACACTTCTAAGATTTCTGGGGTTCTTTCTCTACACAAGTCTCTCCTCCTGGGACCCAGCTTACACAAATCCCAGATGCCTCTATACACCCAAATTCCAACATCTGCTTTCTCCTTGCAGCCTACTAGTGCTCTTCTGAGGGGTCCCTACTCCCTTGTGCCTCAGTTTAGAAAGTGTCCTCAGGCAGAGAACCGGGTAAAGGTGAAGCTCAACTCATGTTCATCCCTTCACTTGGGGATCAGAGCCCTGTTGTCCAAGAAAAAGGCTTCTTTATATACTTTATTTTGTAGGTATTTACGGTAGGAAGGTGAGTGTGATTCTCGTTGATCAGTTATATCCAGAATTAAGAGTTTCTGCTTATGAACGTTTTAGTCTCTCTCATTTTTGAATTGCTGCCTCTTCTTTTATTTCCATCATTATAATCTGTGCCATCTCACCTTTTTTTCTTGGGCAGTATAATTAGAATTCACTATTTATCTAGTATGAATTATTTGTCTTTTTTATAGTTATAGAAATTATTCAGTCATTTCTAAAAAGCTGTTGAGTTGTAGGCTTGGCTCATTAATTTTCAGTATATCTTTATTTTCCACCATGTTCATTCAGGGTTATGAATTTCCCTCTAAGTTCCACTGTTACTTGATCCCGAAGTTTTGATGTGTAATATTTCCATGATCTGTTCTAAATATTTTTTTAATTTAGATTCAAGTTAGTTAACATAGAGTGTAGTGCTGGTTTCAGGAGTAGAATTTAGTGATTCATCACTTAAATATAACATCCAGGGCTCATTCCTTAATGCCCATCACCTACCTAATTTAGCCCATCTCCCCACGCACCTCCCCTCTAGCAACCCTCAGTTTGTTCTCTGTATTTAAGAGTCTTTTATGGTTTTCCTCCCTCTTTTTATCTTCTTTTATTTTTCTTTCCCTTCCCCTATGTTCATCTGTTGTGTTTCTTAAATGCCACATATAAGTCAAATCACATGATATTTGTCTTTCTCTGACTGAGTTATTTCGCTTAGCTTTATAGACTCTAGTTCCATGCATGTCACTGTAAATGGTAAGATTTCATTCCTTCTGATTACCAAGTAATAATCCATTGTGTGTATGTATATATAAATGAACGTGTGTGTATGTATGTATATATATATATATGTGTGTGTACACACATACACACACACACACATACACACACACACACACACACACACACACCACATCTTCTTTACCCATTCATCAGTTGAGGGACATGTGAGCTCTTTCCATACTTTGGCTGTTGTTGATAGCACTACTATAAACATTGGGGTGCATGTGCCCCTTCAAATCAGCATTTTTGTATCCCTTGGATAAATACTTAGTAGTGCAATTGCTGGGTCTTGGATTAGTTCTATTTCTGATTTTTCTGAGGATCCTCCCTACTGCTTTCCAGAGAGGCTACACTAGTTTGCATTCCCACCAACAGTGCAAAAGAGATCCTCTTTCTCTGCATCCTCACCAACATCTGTTGTTTCCTGTTAACTTTGGCCATTTTAACAGGTATGAGGTGGTATCTCATTGTGGTTTTGATTTGTATTTCTCTGATGATGATGTTAAGCATCTTTTCATGTGTCTGTGAGCCATCTGGATGTCTTCTTTGGAAAAGTGTCTATTCACGTCCTCTGCCCATTTCTTCACTGGATTATGTGTTTTTTGGGTGTTGAGTTTGAAAAAGTATGCTATATAATATAAATTTTACAATATTTGTGAACAATCATTTTATGTCCTACTATACAAGAAAATTTTATAAATCTTCTATGTGAGCATAGAATGTTTATTTTCTACTTACTGGTATAGATATCTGTAAGTTTTTATTAGAAAAACATTTATTATGTGGTTGAGATATAGAGTTTTGTTTGAATGTGTGATCAGATCTTCAGAGAGATGTATTTTAATCCAAATATAATGGAAATTTGTGAGTTTTTTCTTGTAATTCTATAAATTTTAATTTTATATATCTGGAAGCTGTGCTATTATGTACATATAGATTTGGAAAGGTTATATATTCCTCATTAGTTGACAAATTCTCCCTATTTTTCTCTCCCATTAACTACTCAAAGGTACAAATTCTCCCTCACACCAGTGAGAAAACCTGTGTTCTCAGTGAACATGGCAGCTTAATTTGCTATCTCTCCAACTTTGCTGAAAGAGGAGGCCAGTGCAGTAACACACTGCATTGCTTTCCTTCCTATTGTTCTTTGTCACACTCCTTTAAAAACAATAAACATTTTGTGTTAGAACAATTTGGATTTATGGAGAAATCATAAAGATAGTACGGACAGCTCCCATATGCCTCATGCCAATTTCCCTTATTATTAATACCTCACATCACTATGGTAAATATGTTACACTTGATGAACCAATACGACATTATTACTAACTGATGTTCGTTCATGTTTTAGTCAGATTTCCTTGGCTTTTACCTAATGTCCTTTTTCTGTTCCAGGATCAGTATCACTGATCATTTTACTTTCTCGGGTATAATCAGAATCATACAGTATGTAGTCTTTTCACACTGGCTTCTTTGGCTTAGCACTGGAATTTTTGCCTTGTGTTCTGTTTTCCAAAAGACAAGTGTTATAAAAATGAGTGTTTGCACTCCATCCCCCCAAATTCATATGGTGAGCCCTCCCTGCCCCCCCACCCCTGTACATCTGTATTTGGAGATAAGACCTCTAAGGAAGTAACTAGGGTTAAGTGAGGTTGTAGAGTAGGACCCTGATCTGATGGGGTTAGTGTTCTTTTAAGAAGAGACACCAGAGACCTGTGTCTCTGTCTCTGCCTCTCTCTCTCTCTCTCTCTCTCTCTCTCTCTCTCCCTGCATGCTCTGAGGAATATCCATGTGAAGACATAGTAGAAAGACAAACATCTACAAGCCAGGATAGGAGGTCTTACCAAAAACCAACCCTGAGAGCCTTTTAACCTTGGACTTCCAGCATCCAGAGCTATGAGAAAATACATTCCTCCTGTTTAAGCCGGTCAGTACAGTATTTTGCTATGACAGCCCAAACAGACAATGCACTCAGAATAAGACAATGTATAACTTTTGTAACTATCAAGTAGATGGATTCTATTTTCTTAATCCAATCTGGTAATCCTGGTCTTTCAACTGATGAGATTAGTTCATTAGTTAGTCTATTCTGGGTAGTTTTCATTTTTATCACTTTATTTCATGATTTCTGTATCACATATTTTTACTTGTCCTTTTTTTTATCTTCCCAAAACAAGCATTGGAATGATTTATTTTCCATAATTCTTTCTTTCCTTTCATTGGTTAGAAAATTATACATTTAATCTATACGGTTTTATGGTTTGTCCTTTTAGTTGTGCACACCTGTCTGAACAAAGTTGAAAGTGAAGCAAAAATTTTACCAGGTTTCCAAATATTACCAGGACTTTAGAAACTTTAGCTATGATTACCCCTTCCTTTCTTGTTCGTTTTTTTTTTTTTTTTGGTTGTTGTTGTTGTTGTTGTTGTTGTTTTACTTTTTAATGTTTACTTATTTTGAGAGAGAGAGAGAGAGAGAGAGAGAGAGAGCAGGGGAGGGGCAGAGAAAGAGGGAGACACAGAATCCAAAGCAGGCTCCAGGCTCTGAGTTGTCAGCACAGAATCCTACATGGGGCTCGAACTCATGATCCATGAGATCATGACCTGAGCTGAAGTCTTATATTCAACTGACTTGAGCCACTCAGGCACCCCATCCCTTCCTTTCTTAAATGTCATTTTTCTCAAAATTTTAGTTCAACTTGATTCGTATGAACACATACTTCATAGTTATTTCATTTTTTATATTGTTAACATCTGTTTAGATTTACCCTGTGATTGCCAATTGTTTTGCACATTACTGCTTTTGGAAACCCTCTTCTTCCTTCTGGGTTCGATTTTCTTCTTTCTGGGGTAAATCCTTAAATAATGGCCTTCGTGAGAATATGTGGGTGGTAGCGCCTCAATGTCTTTTTGTGTGCCTAAAATTGTCCTTATTATACTTTCATCCTTGATTGATAGTTTGTTTAGTTTCTAATTCTAGGTTGACAGTTTTTCCTCAGCAACAAGAAGATATTCTTCAGATGTACCCTGGCCTCTATTGCTGCCATGACAAGTCTATTATCAATAGTTTTTTTTAATGTATTTATCTTACTTGAAACATTTTATTGTTGGATCTCAAGATCCATGTTTTTCATCATTTATAAAATTCTTAGCCGTCATCTTGTTACTATTGACTCTGCATCATTCTTTTTCTTTTTCCTCTTAAACTTTCAGCAGACGTATATTAGACCTTGCCATTATCTCCATGTCACTGAATCTCTTTTTTTTAAGTTTTTAATTTATCTTTCTCAGTTATATTTCAGTTAATTTTCTCAGATCTATGTTCTAGTTCAATATTTTTACTTCAGCTGTTTCTAATATGCTCCACAAGCTGTTTGTTTATTCTTTAACTTTAAAAGTTCTATTTCACTTGTTTCAATCTTTTTGTTGTTATTTATGGTGTATTCTTAGAGTTGATTCTTTGTATTGACATAATTATTTGAACACAATGACTTTATATTCTCTATTAAAATATGCTCTAATATGAAAAGACTGATCTTCTAATGTGACCTATTATGTCTATAGTTCCTCCCCCATTCTAGATCATTTACACCCCCAGTGACCTGTTATGTCTGTAGTTCCTCCCACATTCTAGATCATTTACTCATGAAAGCTTAGTGTGAGAGGCACTTCATTCGTGAGAATAATGGGGCACACACACCGCAGAGTGGTTTTCTCTTCATGTGTAATAATTGCCCCAGAATTATCATTGGTATGGGAGCCCAATGATGTTAATTTCTCAGTTTGGAAACTCCTAAACCTTGAGAGGACCTCAAAAGTGGTATAAATTTAAACCCCACATTTATGCACAGAAGACCCACATATAACTCCCCAGGAATTTTGGCAGAGATAGATAAACCTCCCTGTGGCCTTCCTGTGGCACTAGGCACAGCTTTATCAGTCCTGTATCTTACTGAGGCTTAGACCTCAGGGTTTCCAGCTCTGCCCTCATGGGCTTGCAGGCTTTGTTCTGTTACCCTGAGGGTCTTAAAATAAAAGCTCATAGCTACTTGAACCAGAAACACACTAATCCTGATCTCCCACACACACCCCCACCCAGGATTAACCAACTAGGGAAACATCTCTCGTGCCTCCTGGGATCACACCCTGCTTTTCAGGTTACTGCCATGTGGGCATTTTCCTCACTATTCCTGGTATCTCAAGCATGCATTTTGAACAATGCCCTTGGGGAAGGGGTTCAGGTCACTGAAGTCACATTATTTATGGAACAGGAAGTGCTGAAATTCAAGTTTTCATGAATAGAGAGAAACCACACCCCAATTTAGGGGCTCAAATTAAGATGAGAAATACATTATTTATATTTCATGTTTACTAACTATATCATATACTAACTTGAAGTCACTGCTTTTTGCCCTGAGAATGTGAGACAGGATGGAGTTTCACAGCTGTTCAAATGTCTAAAGAAGCAGAAGTGTTTTAACAAGACCTAAAGGAAGATGCTGGCAAGAAAAGACTCATCTTGAATTGATAACACCTGGATGAGACCTGTGTGTCTTCATTAGTTTACAAGCATCTTTAGGGGAGGCAAAGTGATGTATTTATTTCTTAATCTGTGAAGTAGAGCATCAAACTTGCCACGTGGTAGGTACTAAATAAGTATGGAAAGAAGAAAGGACGGAGAGGGTGAGGATGGGAGAAAGCAAAAAAAGAGAAAGAAGGAAGGGAGGGAGGGAAAAAGAAAATCTAACCCACTTCCAGAAACTCAGGGATTGGGGCATCCATACAGGTATCCTTAAGAATGACTCCGCATTCTTAAATTCTAAGTCTTGCAGAGAATATCGATATGATTAAAGATTTTAGCTGCTTGCAGCAGAGATTACGTAAGACTCTCTTAAGCTACATGTCTGAACTAGAGGAACTTATGTTTTGGGTAGAGTATGATCCTTCACAGTCCCCATGGTGTTGTGGAGCATGTTCCCATGTCAGCATATCTGAACACTTGGATGAGTCAAATATTTCTTTTTTTAAAAATTTGTTTAACGTTTATTTATTATTGAGAGACAGAGACAGAGCATGAGCATGGGAGGGGCAGAGATAGGAGGAGACACAGGAACCTGAAGCAGGCTCCAGGTTCTGAGCTGTCAGCACAGAGCCCGATGTGGGGCTTGAACTCACAAACTGCAAGATCATGACCTGAGCTGAAGTCAGACGCTTAACCGACTGAGCCACCCAGGTGCCCGAGTCAAATATTTCTAAGTTGCACCCAACTTTGGAGAGTTCTGTGTCTTCCTTTCTTAATGACCCAAACTTCCTTTCCATTCTGATAAATTTCTTGCAAATTCGTATGTCTTTCCTTTTGGCAAAAACGAAATTCCAGAAACAGGTATAATGGTAGAAACCTCTTGGGTTTTGTTTGTTTGTTTGTTTGTTCCCTATTGTTGTAGAGACCATCAACTGTATACATGTTTCTCTTCAAAGGGGAGGAGGTTGTATGACCGAATTATACCTTCAGTAAACCTCTTTCCAGCTCACAGGGAAAGTGTTCTTGGTTTAGACGGGGCAGTTTTAGCTACATCCAAATGAAAGAACGAATGTGAAAGCACTCTGAGAGTCAAGCAGCCTGTAGAGTCATTACTGTATTAACGTGGTTAGCATTATACTCTGCACTAGAACATGGGATGATGGTAGCCTAATTCAATGTGGGATATAAAGGTAGCCTACTCTGTTCAAACTGCTCCCTCTTTGTCTTAGCCCAGCCTGGTATAACAAAATACCATAGACTACATGACTTAAACACAACAAAAAATTTTTTTCTCACAGTTTTGGAGGCTGGGAAGTCTAAACTCAAAGCTCCACCAGATTTGACATTGGTGAATCCATTTCCCAGTTCCCCACCATCTTCACGCTCTATCCTCGGATGGCAAAAGAGGGCAGGAAGCTTTCTGGAGCCTCGTTTGTAAGGGCACTACTCCCATTCATGAGGACTCCACTCTCAGGACCTAATCGTTTCCCAAAGGCGCTACCTACAAACACCATCATAATGACGACTGGGTTTCAATATATGTATTTTGGGAGGACACAGACATTCGGTCTGTAACATTACCAAACATGCAAACCACTGCCCCAGAGTTTCAATGTGGGCGACTAGCAACAATAGAAAGAAAGAATGCACTGTGCTCTCAAAGCACACCAAACAAGGGAAGACTGGAGCCACCGACCTGAGAGCACAGAGTTCTCAATCTCTTCCATTCCTTTTGGGGGAGAGGGTGGGAAGAGTTGTGTCACTTCTCATTTCTCAGCATATATGGAAAATATATGAAACAGAAGTCATTAGCATATTATTATGCCAATATTGAAAAGGCATGCTATCAGAAGAGGGCATTTTAGAAGAGTTAATGAATAGTTAAAAATTATTCATAAGGGGCTGTAGCAATATTTTTCTAGACATGCCTCTGGAGGTAAGGGAAACAAAATAAAAAAATAAACTATTGGGACTACATCAAAATAAAAAGCTTCTGCACTCTGAAGGAAACAATCAACAAAAGTAAAAGGCAACCTACTGAATAGGAGAAGATATTTGCAAATGATGTATCTGATAAAGGGTTAGTATCAGAAATACAAAAAGAACTTACACAATCCAACACTCAAAAAAATGAATAATCCAATTTAAAAATGGGCAGAAGACATGAAAAGATATTTCTCCAGAGAAGACATACAGATGGCCAAAAGACAAATGAAAAGATGTTCAACATCACTGATAATCAGGACAATGCAAACAAAACTCCAATGAGACATCACCTCAGACTTGTCAGAATGACTATAATCAACAACACAAGAAACAACAGGTGTTGGCGAGGATGTGGGGAAAAAGGAACCCTCTTACACTATTGGTGCAGCCACTGTGGAAGACAGTATATAGGTTCCTCAAAAAAGTCAAAAATAGAACTACCTGACTATTCAGCAATCATACCACTGGGTTTTTACCCCAAAATTACAGAAACACTAATTCAAAGGGATACATGCACCCCTCTGTTTATTGCAGCATTATCTATAATAGCCAAATTATGAAAGCAGCCCAAGTGTCCACCAAAAGATGAATAGATAAAGAAGATGTGGTGTATGTATATCTATGTATATATACTTAGATATACACACACTATTGAATACTCTTCAGTCATTAAAAGGAATGAAATCTTGCCATTTACAACAACATGGACGGAGCTAGAGAGTGTACTGCTAAGAGCAACGAATGGGAGAAAGGCAAATACCATATGATTTCACTCATATGTGGAATTTGAAGAAACAAACGAGCAAAGAAAAAAAAAAGAGATGCAAACCAAGAAACAGACTCTTAACTAGAGAGAAGAAACATGGCTACCAGGGGGAAGGTAGGTGGGGGATGGGGGAAATAGGTGATGGGGATTAAGGAGTGCACTCGTCATGGTGAGCACAAGGTGATGTATAGAATTGTTGAATCACTGTATTGTACACCTGAGACTAATATAACATTGTATGTTAACTGCACTGGAATTAAAAACTTAATTACAAAATAAAAT
Organism: Neofelis nebulosa; assembly: GCF_028018385.1. Taxonomy (NCBI): domain Eukaryota; kingdom Metazoa; phylum Chordata; class Mammalia; order Carnivora; family Felidae; genus Neofelis; species Neofelis nebulosa. The sequence goes on from NC_080782.1 coordinate 105,561,491, forward strand.
AAAAATAAAAACACACACGTCTGAAAAAAATGATTTATGAGGTACGCGTACCGGGATCTGGGTCAAAGGGCACCACTTATAGATGTTGCTGGGGACTTTAAAAGAGATTAAAGTACATGACTGTTAGAACTCCACTATTTATAAAGAGAACAGGTAACAGAATATTTTCTCATCATGATCTAATATTGAAGGAAATGAGGAAACCTGATTTTATCATGTTCCTGGCCTAGGAGCATTCACCTTTTTTTGTCCAATGAACAACAACAAAAAATAGGCAGCAAGCATTAAAACCTTTCTTTTTTCCATTATAGTGTGGGGCATGTACTATGACATTTTACTACCACTTTTCCAACTCAGCATCCTGTGGCAGCGTTCTTTCGGGTCTAGAAGGTGGCTAATGAACAGTGAGTTTTAAACCTATAACTTAATGTACAACATGAATCCACAAACCTTACAATGTCTCTGGGCTCCGCTGAACAGACACCTTGTTCACCCGGATGAACCAGGTGGAGCCGGGTCAGACCCTCATGAAGTCTGTACTCCTCTAGTGAAGCACAAAGTCGCATATGTCTCTCCAAATTAACAGAAGCGGCAAAAGAAACAGTGACTATAATGAAAAGAATTGGGCAATGAGGGTTTTTTTTTTTTCTTTTTTTTTGTATCTTAGTCTTGAAAAGGCTACACCAAACTTCTGTGGACAGCAACACCTTTAAAGCCAGTTATAAATCATCTTCCCAATGCTTGGTGAAGGAAGGCACACAAGGGTCCCTTAGGGGGACTTACGGGGAGATGAAAAGCAAATGTTACGCTCATCTTAAAAAAACAACTTCTGGGGCACCTGGGTGGCTCAGTCGGTTAAGCGGCCGACTTCGGCTCAGGTCATGATCTCGCAGTCCGTGGGTTCGAGCCCCGCGTCGGGCTCTGTGCTGACCGCTCAGAGCCCGGAGCCTGTTTCGGATTCTGTGTCTCCCTCTCTCTGACCCTCCCCTGTTCATGCTCTATCTCTCCCTGTCTCAAAAATAAATAAAATGTTTAAAAAAAAAAAAAAAAACTTCTCTATTATTTTGAGCTTACAATTCAATTCATGGAGTTAAATGGTCTATTATTTACTTGAAGCTTGTTGTGGGCTGAACTGTGCTCTCCCTCAAATTCATATGTGAAAACCTAATCCCCAGTATCTGAAAGTTGCACCTTATTTGGAAATAGGGTCACTGCAGATATAATTAGTTAAAATAAGATGAGATCATACCAGAGGAGGGTGGCTCGTAATCCAATATGACTGATGTCCTTATAAAACGGGGAAATTTGGACACAGGCAGACATACAGGGAGGATGTCATATGAAGATGAAGGCAGCCACTTCTACAAGCCAAGGGACACCAAAGTGCCAGCAAACCACCAGAAACTAGGAGAGCGGAATGGAACAGATTCTCCTTCCCAGCCCTCAGAAAAAAAGCCAAGCCTGCCAACATACTGATCTCAGACTTTAAAGCCTCCAGAACTGTGAGACAAACTTCTGTTGTTTAAGCCACCCAGCTTGTGGTACCTTCTTACAGCATCCCTAGCAAACTAATACAAAGCTCGAGCGGATATAAATTACATTTTCCAGAATATTTAGTCACGTTTTCCATCTTGCATTAATGGAAGTACGGCACAATTTGTCCACACTTCAGAGTTTTGCCAGCACAAACCCTCACCTCATCAAAATCACCACAGGGAGGAAGAGGGAACAAGCCAAGGTATGTGTGTGCAAACACATGCTCGCTCCTCTGAAGAAACGGAAGGCGCACTTCTTAATTGAAGCCTATTTCCAAAGAGGCTGAAGAAAGGAAATCACATTTAAAACAAACATTTACCCCCGTTGCTAAGTAAGCGCCTCACAACATTACTATAGAATCAGACGCGAGAATGAAGCCAGAATTAGGCGGTCGAGTCTAATGCCGTCTATTCAGGATCTAATGATAGACAAAGAGAAAGCGTTGCATTTTGTATGATAATTGGTCGGGGATGTGCGGCATGCATTTAAAAACCATGTCAGGACATCTTTGCATATCAGAAAACAATCTCATTAACACACTTCGCGAGACACTCGTGTAGTGAAAGAATTTTAATTATCCCTGAGGCCTTGGACAAGGAGTAGGATAACAAACCACTTCAGTGACTGAAGAAAAGAAATCTTTGTATTGCCATCAGCAGTGTCAATCTTATCATTGCATCTTCGTTAATATTTCATCACTGTTTTACTGAAAGAATTACGACTTTGTACTATGAGTAAAAAGATGTGCTTATGGAAATACGAGTTACGAATGGTATACTTCTTCCACTCAACTGATACCGTGGAATCTGCTCAAATCAGGAATGGGTAGAGATAGGGTATGAAGGAAAAATACTGATTTCTTGTGGGTCGTTTTCAAATTTGCAGAAAACCCAAAGGATTAAAACAAAACATTAAAACAAAAAACCCCAAAAAACAAAACAACAACAACAAAAAAAAAGAAAAACAAAGCCCAAACAACAGTTCACCTCCCCAAACTCGATCTGCTAGTTTGGCTTTAAGCCATTGGCACCGAAAAGAGACGTGAGGTTCCACACAGCTGACCGAGGATTTTTGAAACTGCTGCTCCTACTCTGACCCCAGATTCCTGATCTGCACCCATCTGCACCCCACCCAGACAGGCGCGGCTCCAGACTCCTTCTGAGCAATTCCGACGGGACAGAGCAGCACAGGGCAACCACACAACCAGACCGTAACCAGCCTCATTTCCCAAACCTGTCTGTTAGAACTAACGGAAGGGTGACTCAGGGGCCCCCTGCTCCATCACCCAACCGCTTTAGGAGCACTGCTCTGTCGTCTTAATAGGTGGACCTGTAGGCAACAAGTCCTGTGTTATGATCAAGTGAGGAGCGTACAGCCCGTCTAGGATCTGCTTGGCAGAACAACCTTCGTACTTTATAACAGTTCTTAGAAATGCTTACGGAACACTGTGTTTTGCACCTCAGTGTAAGGCACACTGAGAGAAGCCATGCCCTGATGCATCACAAGGCTGCGGGACACTGAGAAACTTCAGTTTTCCCAAGAAAGGCAGTCTTTCTCTTTACTCCAAACACTCGAGAAGGGGCATGGAATCTAAATGAAGATAAGAGAGATGTAGACGATATACGAAGAACTTAGGGCTCTCTCTGAAATGAGAATGGCCTGTCTTTCTAAGAGAATTCAATCTCCTGGGGGAGTTTTAAACAATGACAATATAGATTTATCCCTCACCCTTTTGGGGAATATCCAAATTCAGTGCCCCTTGGAAGATCTCAAAGAAACATGTAAGACTACATCGTGCCTCTTGGTTTTAGATCTAGACCTCCATGGTCTTTCCTGTTTTTATCAAATTCTTGTGAATTTATGGGGAAGAAATGATTTTTTTCTAACTCAACCCATGAATATCTCCTATCCCACCTATGGGTGCTCTTCCTTTAGCTGTTTTTGCTGCTAATCCTCCTGAATCTCCTCTTTCTTCTCTGCGGTCTTGCAAAACTGCCTCTGCACGATACAAACAGCTTCACACCTTCTGCCTTCAAGCTTGGAATGTTCACATGCAAAGTCCAAAAACTCACCCCATCACTATACCGTATCTTGGTTTGTGGGACTTGAAAATTGAAGAAAGCATTTTCATGTTCATACATACACAGAAATAGTGAAGGAGAAAGAAGTGTGTAATTAAATAAGGACTCACTGACTCACTAAGAAGGACACATTAATGAATGGACGGAAAAATCAGCTTCGTAAAGAAGTAGAGTTATGTTAATTGCAACTCCAACCTTAGATGGGGGATACAATGATTTGATGAGTGGAAGTTAATCTTTGAAATCCCTGAACTCTCAGGACACCTGGGTGCCTCAGTCAGTTAAGCGTCCTACTATTGATTTCAGCTCAGGTCATGATCTCACGGTTTGTGGGATCTAGCCCTGCGTCAGGCTCTGGGCTGACAGTACAGAGCCTGCTTGGGATTCTCTCTCCATCTCTCTGTGCCACTTCTTCACTTGTGGTCTCTCTCTCTCTCTCAAAATAAACTTTAAAAAAAAATGAAATCCCTGAATTCTTATTCCCCAGGTGCAGATATTTTGTGTGATTCTGTGATTGGTTCAGCTTGACTAAAAGTGGGAAGAAAAGGAAATGTCATTTCTGCTCTTATGTCGTTCCCCTTTGTGAGTCTCAGTGATGACTAGTGCATGAGTGAGAGCAAGGGTTTTGGCCAATTGCAGAAAATCTGGAAACAGTATTGTTGTCAACCATGTTTAGTTTTTAAATTATTTCACTCAATGGGCAGTATTTGACAATAAGTGTTCAGAGAGGCAACCCTTTTCCATCCCAGCTATGCCAGTAGCTCCCACAATCACCATCTCCTCAATTCAAATGCCATTTTTGAAATATATATATAATATTTGTTTATTCTATGTATGTAATATATAGAGAGAACTATATATAATAATTATATTCTATTATATATATATATATATATATATGGTTCTTCCAGTGAGTCAGCAAAAATTTATTGAACACATATCATGTGCCAGATATCATTGTAAAACATTTGATAAACGTCCCTACCTTCATAGACTTAACTTGTAGTGAAAGGGGATGGACATTAGACAAGTAAGTAAAAGCTACAGGGTGTCTGAGGGCTGAAGGTGCTGTTGAGAAAAATAAAGCAGGAAGGGGGCTGGTCTAATGGGGTGGGGGGTGAGTGTTGAAGTTCAAGTGCAACAGGCCGATAAGAATGGCTGAGAAGAAGCTATTTGCACAAAGGTGTAAAAGAGTGGGGAGGACTGCGTGTGGATATTTGTAGGAAGAATACTCTAGTCAGAGGGAATAGTAACCACACAGGCCTGACCATGAACCAGACAGAACTCTTGTCAAAGCATACCATCTCCCTTGTTCTACCAAAATTAATGTCACATAGAATAAAACTCTGCGCCACTAAGAGTAATTGCCAGTTCTGCAACGATACCTTAGTTTATTCCCCTCAGCAACAATTTGATGGTATAAAGTGCCTTGGGACTTGGTTCATGAGTTATATCCATTTTATGTAGCTTTCTATTTGTTTTTATTTTATACTGGTGATACAGAAACACTTTGTTGTTGGAAAGGTGAAAACAAAAGTTTATCGAGGGAAATGTGGAAGTTTCCCCACCCAACTTTCCCTATTCTACTTCCCATCCACCTACGGACCTCCTCACTGCTGAAGAAATTACTGTTAATCATTTGACATACACTTTTATGTCCTTTGTGTATTTACATGCATATATGTGTATAAAAACAGGGTTTTTTTTTAAAGAATGGGACTTAACAGTGTGTAAAAGACATAACTGTGTTAATATAGAAAAATTTCTATCTCATTCTAGGGGAGCCTGGGTGGCTCAGTTGGTTAAGCGTCTGACTCTTGATTTTGGCTCAGGTCATGATCTCACATTGTGTGACTGAGCCCCGCATCAGGCTCTATCTACACTGAGTGTGGAGCCTGCTTGGGATTTTCCCACTCCCTCTCCCTCTGCCTCTCCTCCACTTGTGTGTGTGTATTCTCTCTCTCAAAAATAAAATTAAAAAAAAATCTATCTCATTCTTTAATGACACTGTAGTATCCCATGGTATAAATTTACTACAAATTATTTAAGCTTCCCATTGATGGACTTAAACAGTTTTTAAATTAATAGTCTGTACTCAACTCAAAGACAACATATGTGTTTTCTCCAGGATAGACATCCAGAATTTGGAGAAGGATATATGAGGGTTTAAAAAAATTACTTGGGGGCAAAGCTGGGTGGCTCGGTTGGTTAAGTGTCCAACTTTGGCTCAGGTCATGATCTCATGGCTCTTGAGTTCGAGCCCTGCATCAGGCTCTGTGCTGACAGCTCAGAGCCTGGAACCTGCTTTGATTCTATGTTTCCCTCTCTCTCTCTGCTCCTCCCTAACTAGTGCTCTGTTTCTCTCTCTCTCTCTCTCTCTCTCTCTCTCTCTCAAAAATAAGTAAACATTAAAAAATTTAAAAAAATGTTTTTGGTAACATGCTTATTGATATGCAATTCATACACTACACAATTCACCCTTTAAAGTATATAATTCAGGGGTTTTAGTATATAGTGCAGTCATTACCACAACTTTAGACCATTTTCAATACCCTAAATGGGGACCTCATATCTTTAGTTATCACTTCTCAATCCTCCTGTCCTTTTCAGACCTAGGAAACCATTATCTACTTTTGTTTCTATGAAATTGCCGATTCTGGACATTTCATATAAATGGAATTATACAATTTGTGGACTTTCATATCTGGAATCTTTTACTTGGCATGTTTTCAAGTTTCATTCACATTGTTGCCTGTATTAGTATTTCCTTCTTTTTATGACTAAATACTATTCTCTTGTGTGGATATGGATACACTAGAGTGTATTTATCCACTCATTACTTGGTGGATATTTGGGATGTTTACACCTTTGGGGTATTATAAATAGTGTGCCTATGAACATTTGTGCACAAGGTTTTGTGTAACCATATGGTTTCATTTCTCTTGGGTATACACCCAGCAGTAGAAATGGTGGGCCATAAAGTAACTCTATGGTTTAACTTTCAAGAAATTGTCAGAATGTTTTCCAAAATAGCTGCACCATTTTAAAATCCCACCAACAGTGTCTGAGGATTCCAGTTTTTCCACATCCTTCCCAATACTTGCTATTATCTGTCTTTGTGATTATAGCCATGCTAGTGGGTATTAAGTAGTATCTCATAGTTTGATTTGTATTTCACTGAAGAGTCATGATGTTGAGCATCTTTCCATGTATTTGTCAGCCATGTGCATATATCTTTGAATAAATGTCTATACAGTTTTGCCCATGTATTAATCTTTGTATTATTGAGTTGTGATAGCTCTTTGTATATATGATTACACATATTTTCTCCCATTCAGTGGATTGCCTTGCAGGGTGTTTTTTGAAGCACAGAAGTTTTGAAGTTGGGCGAAGCCTAATTTAACTACTGTCTCTTTCATTTTTGCTTTGGGTATCATAACTAAGAAACCATTGCCAAGACAAAGGTCATGAAAATTTACCTCCCTGTTCTCTTCTAACGGTTTATAGTGTTAAGCCTTACATTTAGGTTTTTGATCCATTTTGAGTTAATTTTTAGTATATAATGTAAGGTAGGGGTCTAATGTCACTCTTTGGCATGTGGATAGACAGTTGTGCTAGCATCATTTGTTGAAAAAACTCTTCATTGTTCCTTTGACTGTTTTGGAATCATGGTCAAAAATCAATTCACTGTAAATGTGAGTTTATTTCTGAATTCTCTATGCCATTCCAATGATCTGTATGTCTGTATTTATGTTGGTATAACACTATCTTGTTTACATTTGCTTTGTAGTAATTTTTGAAATCAGGAAATGTGAATCACACAACTTAGTTCTTTTCCAAGATGGCTTTGGCTATTTTGAGTCCCTTGCATATTCATATGAATTTTAGGATCAGTGTGTCATTTTTTGCAAAGAAGCCAGCTTGGGTTTTGATAGGGGTTGTATTGAATACGTTGACCAATGTGGAGAGTACCGCCGTCTTAATAATATTCTCTTCTAATTCATGGACATAGAATATTTTTCCATTTACTTAAGTCTTTTTCAATTTATTCCAAAAATATAAACACAGGTCTTGTACTTCTTTTGGTAAACTTATTGGTAAGTATTTTATTCTTTTTGATGGCATTTTAAATGGATTTGTTTTCTTAATTTTATTTTTGGGTTGCAAGTATATATAAATACAGTTGTTTTTTAATATTGATCTCATATCCTACAGAGTTGCTAAACTTGTTTATTAGATCTGAAAGTTTTTTGTGGATTCTTTCAGATTTTCTATATACAAGATCATGTCAATTGCAAATAAGTGTAATGTTAGCTGTGGCCTTTTCATAAAGGGCCTTTATCAGGATGAGGAAATGCACTTCTCTCCTAATTTGATGAATGTTTAAATCATGAAAGGGGGTTAGATTTCGTCTAATGCTTCTGTATCTACTGAAATTGCCATATTGTTTTCTTCCTTTATTCTATTGATATGATATATTACATTAACTGATTTTAGGATATTAAGCCAACTTTACACTCCTGAGATAAATTCCACTAGGCTACGGTGCATGTGTGTATGTACATGTACATGTATATGTATACATGAGATAATGGCCTAGATATTTCTTTTTTGTGTGATGTCTTTGTCAGTTTTGGTATTAGTATAATACTGACCTCAGAATGACTTGGGAAATATTCTCTCTTCTTCTGTTTTTTTAGAAGAATTTTGTGAGTAATTACTAATAGTGCTTTAAATATTTGGTAGAAATCTCCAATGAAGCTATTTGGGGTGTGTTTGTGTGTGCGCGCACGCGTGTGTGTGTGTGTGTGCGTAATTTTTAATTCCTGCTTATAAATCTATTCAGATTGTCTATTTCTTTTTGAGTCAACTTAGGTGGTTGTGTTGTTCTAGGAATTTGTTCATTTAATTATCTAATTTACTAGCATACAATTGTTCATAATATTCTCTTATAATCCTTTTTATTTCTGTAAAGTTGGTAATAATGTCTTGTTCACTTCTGATTTTCGTAATTTGAGTTCTCTAAGTATTCTGTTTTTCTTGGTCAAACTAGCTATGTCAATTTCATTGAACTTTTCAAAGAACCAACTCTTTATTTTGTTGATTTCCCCTAATGTTTGTATATTCTCTGTTTCATTGATTTCCATTATAATTCTTATTTCCTTCTATCCACTTGTTTTAGGTTTAGCTTGCTTTTCTTTTTCCAGTGTCTTAGGTAGATCTTTAGGTTGTTGATTTAAGATATTTATTTTCTTTTAATATAAGTATTTGCAGCTAAAAATTCTCCCCTAAGTACTTTCTTAAATGTATCCCATAAACTTTTGTGTTTTGTGCCTTCATTTTCATTCATCTTAATGTATTTTCTACTAATATTTTTGATTCATGAGTTATTTAGGAGTATGCTGTTTAACTTCCACATCTTTATGAACCTCCCAAGTTCCTCTCTGTGTTTTGATTTCTAATTTTATTCTATCACAGTTGGGGGGCATATTTGTACAATTTCATTCCTTTCAGTTTTGTGGGGGTTTTTTGAGGCTTTGTATGTGGTTTTTAGAAATATGTTCATTGATAGTGTGAAAAAGTCCTCCCCAACAAGTATATATCTTCTCATCATATAATTGTTTAAAATATTCAAAGGTTTTATAGAAAACCAAAGTAAGAATATCTTAAAATTTTTTTTACCATTTATTTGTTTTTGAGAGAGAGAGAGAGAGAGAGAGCGTGAGAGGGGAGGGGCAGAGAGAGAGGGAGACACAGAATCTGAAGCAGGCTCCAGGCTCCGAGCTGTCAGCACAGAGCCCAATGTGGGGCTCATACTCACGAATAGTGAGATCATGACCTGAGCTGAAATCGGACGCTTAACCGACTGAGCCACCCAGGGGCCCCAAGAATATCTTTTATAATTTCCCTTCTGAGTTTATTTGGTTTATCACTAAAATTAACTGAAATTAAGGTATTCTTGAGGACATCACAGAATAATAATTAGAGCTCTCATTTATGTAATACTGGTGTGTGCCTGTGTTACATATTGAAAATACAGTACCTATAAAACAGGTATTAAAATTTCCATCTTGTAAAGGAGAAAACTAAGTCAGATTATTCAAGCAACTTGTCTAAAATCACACAGAAAATGAACCATCACACTCTTTTCCTAAGGGCAAGGAAAAACAGTTGCTCAGAGACCATGCTTTTCTTTCACCTTTCCTCACCTCTGTAACAGCCAAGGAGCATCCAGAGTCATGTTCAGGCTACTCTTGGCAGCCATAAACTTCCATTTTCCATTTCTACTTTCACTTCTTTCCTATTCCAAAGGCCAGCTGAATCTTATAATTGGACAGGATGCCTACTGACTCCTTCCTAAGTGAATTTACTAATAGGTCAAAGGGAGTCAGTGTCTATTACTCTCAAGGCAAATACACTGATATTTTCATAATTCCAAATTAGTCCTTTCTCTTCTTTTGATCTGTCAAGTACTACAGAAGCATAGTTTTGATTGTGCTGCTGTTATTTTCTCCATGAATCCATCAGACTGGGAAAGAGATTAATGAAAAATAACATCATAATGACAGTAGTGGGTATAAAGATAATAAGCAGAATCAGAGTAAACGAGATGTTATGTTTTACAAAATCTTTGGAAAGCATCTTTCTTTATTCTAAAAAGGCACTTTGATTATCTTTGGCAATATTTAAATGTGAAAAATAAGACATGAAAACATTGAATAGTTGGATTATGAATCATCATGAGGGCAGTGACTATTGTCTATCTTCAGCATACAATATAGGAATGAAAACCCAGTAGGTGTTCAATATGTTCTCGCCAGACAAATTAAGAAGCAGTGAGATTATTTCTGAAAAGAATGTTTTTACTATGCACTACTGACTTTGAATTCCTTAACATCCCTCCAAAAGAGTTTATTTATGTATCCCACAAACACTCATTTTGTGCCTATTATGTGCCAGGCACTGTGTGAGGAACTGGGGCCACAGAAGTGACCTGGCCAGAGATAGGCCCTGATTTTATAGTCAATCCTCAAACAAATAGTCATTGAGATAATTAGTTTCAATTGCAATATGTAGTCCAATGGAAAGTATATGGTGCTAGAATAACACATAACAGGGGGCCTCACCTAGTTTATGAAAGGTTTCCCTGAGAAAATGTCATCTAAGCAGACTGTTGAAATAAAGGGCTATTATGACAATGTGTTCTCTTAGGCCCACACAGTGGATTTTCTGTTTTAAAATAGAGAATTGTTCATGTCTTTACATGGGACACGCATCTCCGGTTATGTATCCACTATGTTGTTCTGACTGGTACCTGGCCTGAGTAAAATTTGTTACCTTCCTGGCCCCTGCAGGTCTCTGAATATGTGTTTTGATGTGGAAGAACCTTGACTCTTCAAAAAAAGAAAGAGCTCAATGCTTGGTAGATAGATAAATACATTCTACATCTTGGTCCAGTCCATACTTATTTCCTATGTGTGTATGTGAAAGGACATACCCTTACTACTGAGATACTTTATTTCATTATTTTGAAAATATTGGGTATGGCCCAACAAGTTCATTTTATTTCACCAGGCAATAATGGTCTATAATGTATAGTTTAAAAAAAAACAGATGGAGAACCCAGAGGACACAAAAAACTAAATGCCCAGTTTTTTATTGTGCACTAAATAGTAGTTAGTCATCACAAAGAATAAAGAGACATTTTTCGTCCCGCCTCACCTCCCAAACTCTGAGGTCAAACCTCCTTTAGTTCTTGTTCTTATAGCCAACTCTCCCTATGACTGACTACTTTGACCTTCAGAAAGCCACAGCATAGAAACTGACAAGCAAGGACTAGAGAGATTACCCTACTCAAATGCATATAACCTTCCAGAGGTTTTCCGATTGGAAAAGCAGCATTTCCACTTTCGTATTGCAAGTCCAAGTTTAGAAGACGGTAAAATAAGGAAAATGGAAGACCAGGCAGGAGAGGAAGAATCACAGAATGACAGACTTGCTTGGGGCTTTGGGAGCTCATTCTATGCCACCTAAAAGATTAAGTGTTAAAGCTCTAAAATGGGACTTGGATCATCCTGAGTTTCCCCAGTAGATGGAGTAGAGAAAAAGGCATGTATGGTGACACAAATGAGGGGGACTAAAGTCCAGGGATAGAGAGTTTGTGATAGGGTGTAGGGCCCAGATGTCTATCAAGGGTCACTTCAGGCAATGCCAAGGCAAAAATCAGCATGTAATCCTGCCTGTCTGGGAAAGGCCATAATGATCCATTTCCAGTATGAGTATTTGGAAATCTTTTTCATACATCTGCCTCCCCACCCCAAGCCCCGCCCCTCCCTTGGCCTCATCCCAACCACCCCCTGTTATTGAATTATTTAACAGGATTCATAAATCTGGTCTAACAATGAGGCATCATTCAACATACTCTACCCCTAATAAAAATTCAAAAGAATAGTATTTGGATGGGACACTATGCGGGTAGCTTTAGACAAACAAAAATACTTAATAACCCTTGTGGAAAAAATTACAGTAGGTTACAAGAGTGGAGGAAGCCAGGGTAATTTGGAAACAATATATGTTCCTCTGGAGCAGACTTAACTAATAGAAGACATTTGATTTTGTTGGTAATAATTGCAACAGATTTTCTTAATGAAGTAGGTGAAATGCTCCCATGCTTGGAATTTTGTCCAGAATTGTTTTACCATGTTGCCTTTCCTTTTCTGGTATTCTAGACTCAGAACACCGAGTTTCTCTACAACACTAGGAACACTTGTATGGGATTTGGGATTGTTGAGGCTAATTTAGGACACCTTCCAAAGGGGTTACTGCAAGTATCAAAAGGATCTGAGTCCAGTACCTCACCCATACCACAGTAACAGAGTCTAAAAAAACATGGTTTCTAACACTTTCTGTTTAGTTGTTTACACACACACACACACACACACACACACACACAAACATGCACATTCTCAGAGCTTTCCCTGAAGCATGCAGGAGGTCCTACTCGACCTATTTATATGGCTAGAGCAATCTGTTAGGTTGGGTTCTCTGGCAGCCTTCCTTGGTTTTGGGGAGTTAAGTCTATCTGTTTTTGCTGCACTTTAGTATTCAACATTAGTGGGACTTAGAAATAGAAGTTCAAAATCCAGTCTGCGTGTCATACTTATATCCAGAGACACATACCTTTTCTGTGGCTTTGGTATAACCTTCAGTAGGTGATATGCTTTGCTGAGTTCAGCTTGAGACTTATCTATCCTTGTTCTCAGGCAGTCTCCGTGCCTCATTAGCCAGGTTAATTGAGAACCAGCTAGATTTGCAAAACAAAGTCCATTGGCTTCAAGTTCTTCTTGTGTTTGTCCCACACTGTAGGACATTAACAAGCTGGCATTGGTGACAGATCAACCAGTGTACCCAATAGCCTAACGGCCTAGCTGTTTGGAACAGTAACTTGTTTATTCTTCAGTGATGTATACTGATGGAGGCAAGGCAAAATGCTGTCCGGCTGGGACAGACAGGGCCCCCACTCCTGGAGAGGAAACACACTTGCTGGGTTTTCTGTGGGAAGAGCTGTATGAGGATTCTTCAAGTAAGGGGTAAAGGGTCATGATGAGTTACAGACACAATGCCAAATGGGTTCCCACACTCCAGCTCATAATTTTCACAGCTGGCTTCACGTGAAGGTTTGTGGGGATGGGAGAAGAGATAAAAAGGGTAGCTGCTTGGATTATTCCTTCTTATGAGCTCACCCTGTGCACACAGTGAGAGAAAACCCTATGCAACCCTCAGACTTTGAAGTCACCACCATGCCGGGATGCAGAAACAGGGCCTACCTGCACCTGGGACCACAACCATACTATTGGAGCTTCTCATTCACTCCCTCAACCTTCTCAGCCCTAAAAGTAGAACATCCTACAGAGAGCGGCAGCCACAGATGTCAAGCCTGCATACTGGTATGCCTTGTGACAAGCAGATTTTTAATGTTTGGGGTCTGAGGGTGAGCCCTAAGCCAAGTCCAGCATGTTCAACTTACTAAGCTTCCATCTGTCAAAGTCACTGCCTCTCCAGTCACTTCCAAGACTCTGGCTATTGTTTAGGTCCTTCTTGTTGACCTTGTTCAGATACTCTTGCTCCTTCCACAGCAATACTACTCTTTGAGTGATTACTGGTGCCCTATCATTTTACACTTTCTTCAGTCCTAGGCACAAACCATCAGACTGTAAAATTCATGGCATTTGGGATGAGGCAGGCCTGGATTTGACTTTTTGCCTGTTTGCCACGGCTTGAACAAGATGATTAACTTCTCATCTGTAATCCTTGCAAAATGGCTCGAAGAATTAACTTACCCTTACTTCAGCAAATGTTCCTTAGACAGCCTAAAGTAGGAAAAGAAGAAAGCACAGTCCCTGGAATATAACAGTACATGATAAATAGTAATCACGCTTACTATGATGAAAATAAGAATAGAGACAAAAGTAATATTAAGCACCAGTTGGACCTGGGTCCTACATCCTTAGCCACTTCTTTCTGAGCTTGGTAAATATCGCTCCATTGACTGTTGTTTCTACGACTTTTGTTGGGCCTCTAATTTCTAGTCCACTCATGGCATGGCTCTTGCAAAGCTCTCAGGCTGTAGTCTTGTCTTTTTCTCTGGGTAATGCAATCACCTATGAGAATGTGAACGCCTTTGTAAGCTTCACGTATCAAGTGACTCTCACTAGAACCGTTCCTGTGCCGAGGTGATGTTGGATGGCACCCTGAGAAATGTCCACCCGCCATATGGTGTGGCAAATGTCATGAGGTAATTGCTTCCTTCATTCCAGGCCAGCTTGCCAGGAACCTGATGCTACCTCTGTAACACACAACACCAATGGCTTAACTGTACTCAGGCCTTCAGAAGCAGCTACTGTGAATGTGCTAACCTCGTGGATTCTCTGAAGTCTGAACAATCCAACCCAGCTCAGGTTTCCCGAGTTCATCCTCCTAAGTACAGCCCTCTAGTTTTATGTTAATCGTGCTGGTTGTCACTACTAGTTCCTGGAATTGGTTCTAAGTTAATAAATGTGTTCCTAGTACAATTGTCAAGTGACTATTCTATCAGTATTTGTGGTTAACAAGCCTCAGCTAATAATCTCACAACTTGAAGGAGCCTGTTTGTAATTATTTATGAGTGTTTTGTATATCATAACCACTTTACCAAGAGCTGAATAGTAATTGTGTTGTTTTTCTTTGTGCTGGTTACACAGCTTATTTATGTCATTAAGCAACAGCTTCTACAACATGAGCGTCTAGAAGGCATTGTCTTTTTTTAAAATTTTTTAATGTCTATTTATTTTTTGGGAGACAGAGAGACAGAGTGCAAGCAGGGGAGGGGCAGAAAGAGAAGGAGACACAGAATCTGAAGCAGGCTCCAGGCTCTGAGCTGTCAGCACAGAGCCCGACGTGGGGCTTGAACCCATGAAGCGCGGGATCATGACCTCTGCCAAAGTCAGATGCTTAACAGACTGAGCCACCCTGGCGCCCCAAAGGCATTGTCTTTCTTTGGCTGAATATATCATCTAATTTGTATGGGTGATTGGTCACAGTAGTTGCTTTATATAAGAGACCTTGTACAACAAGATTTTCATTCAGTTTATTTTTCTTGGTCATATCTTTAGGGTTACATAAGCAACAGCATAACTTGTCCTTAACCTCTTATAACTTCCATTTACTATAAACTGCCTTAGTAGCCACTGTGATGTGATGTTTTTTTCCCTAGTGTTGCACATTCAAGTCCCTAAATGGAATGGCAAGAACACACAGGAGAGGGTTGAAAGGAAATGATGAGTCCATGTGCCACATAGATAAGCCTGGTGTTGGTAGGGCTTCTGATTTTTTCAGAAATTAATAAAATAGATGCTAGAGACCAAAAAAAAAAATATATCAGACTTAATTTAAAACTAAGACTTAATTTAAAAATGACAGTTTACAACCCCTGACTTACTGTCTTAGATGAGTATTCTAATATCCTTTACATAATGAAGGCCAAGTTACTTTGATACTGAGATCTATGCTGTCAGAGACTGAGGACATTTCCTTATGAAAAGAATGGTAATTATTTTCATTTTCTAACTTCAAACACAGTTTAGAGTTTTTAGAGTGTCATTGGCTGATCTTTCAATCCTTCTGTCACACCTGGAATGTATGAGTATGTATGTGTCTATCTGTGAGTGTGTGCATGTGTGTGTGTGCATGTGTAAATGACTCTCTCAAGTTCTACATCTAGGTATTTTCTTATTGGCACAATGTGTGTGTCTGTAGGATTTTAATTATTTCTGCATTCAATTAGTATCTCAGAGGCTTTTCTTATTAAAGCCATGGAGATCACACAATTCTGATTCTTCCCTCAAATCTTCCAGACCGTAGCCAAAGAAATATCCAACTAACATTTTGGTGGACACACAGGTTTGTTGCTGAATACTTGATAGGGACCTCTCCCTATGGTTGGCATATCATGTTCCCCAGACTTTGTAAAGTGTTGCAATGTTACAAGAATCTAAATTCTCCAATTCCCTAACCATCTGTTTCCGTATAGTTTCTTGATGTGCTCTTAATTTTTTGTGTCCACCATAGGAAAAAAGAAACCACAACCCAATCTTTTGTGGATTATAATGTGCTAGGGAAACTGACAGCATCTTAACAGACTCACACAGAAATAAATGCTTATGGAGGGGGGAGAAGGGAAAGCAAGAGTGAAGGAAAATGAAGACTTCATCCTTTATAGAAACTTCATGTTATCTTTGGCAAATACAATTGGAACTTCTGCCTGGAGAAAAATTGGAGGGGTGTACACTTACCCAAAAAAAGCTCTAGCCATCCCTGGTAGCCTTAACCCTCACAGACTGTAGATAGTTTATTTAATGTTTCAAAAACATACTTCCTTTTTTCACAAGTCCAGGTTAATTCTTACATAAACCAGAAGAAATCTGATCTATCTCTGAACAAAGATTTTGCTTACATTGCCCCAGCAGGATATTTTCCTGTGTCATTAAATTTCAGGTTATTTGTCTTTGCCTGATTGTTTTCAGTAAGTTTTCCAGTCTTAAAATTCAACAGAGGAGTAAAGTTGCCATAGCATTCATTGGGATCTTTATACCTGGATATGGTGAATACTGTCATATACCACTCAGATGCCCCTTTCAGGACCAAGGAATTCATTTCTTCAGCTGCCACAATTGCTGGCTACTGATGGCTCACAGCTGGGTATCAGGTTGGTATTTGTGGACAAAGGAAGCTGCTTCACCCAAGCTAACACACCCTCCCTAAAGGTAGTCGACATCCAATAACTGGTTCCGGAGCCTCCTCACCTTGATTTGGGAAATCCCTGAAGCACCATCAGAGTGCCAAAGATGCCAGTGAGACCAGCTTAGCCCTCTAATGCAACCACGTTATGGTCAACTTCTCCTTTCTACAGCCCTGCTTCTCTCATTTCCTCTGTAAACTTCCTTCATGTAAATCTCTATCTCAGAGTCTGTTTTCTGGAGAATTGACAAAAAAGACAAAAAATAATTCATATCAACAGTAGTACTAGGAAGGCTGACTCTAAATTGAAATTTTTGAACTAGATTATCTGCCAGCCAGCGAGGCAACAAGAACCCCATCACTAGTGGTAGGTAGAGTACTAATTGCCCCTAGGATGCTGTATTAGTACAAGTGTTAATTACACCGGTGGAAGGGTGCAATGGGACATGAGCCAAAGAGAATGTACTTATTGGCACAATATCTGAGGACAGTTGGAGAAGTAATGGAAAAATAGTAATCAGGAATATTATGAAATTGTATGGCTGCTCTGTCCTACTGATGTACTGGACAGAGACAACAAAATCCTGAGGAAGACTAATCCCCAACACAAGATTAAATGTAAACGTTCGAAGGTCTTAGTAGCAGCCCAGAAAGAGACTCCTCTCTAGCTGTATGCAGAAGAATCTGAGAACCAGGCCCAGAACTTAATGATAAGAGCAACAGGGCTCAAGAGAAGGCTGAATTCTCAGCCCCCATCAGTCTGCTTCACAAAGATCAATTTCTAAAGTTGAGCTTATATCTTAGATTCAAGCTCATTGACAGAAAGAGAAACCATGTTCTAATAAGAAAGGAACTGCAGCACCACAGAGCAAGAATACAAGATTGAGTCTTCCAATCAGAAGGGAAAAATATTCTCTCCCTTTGGGTAACCATATATTGGGGAAAGGGGAATGAATAATCAAATGTTTTGGGGACTTCTGGGCAAAGGTTCTATGTTAACATTGAGTGCCAATTACTTAAAGCATCATCATGTCCTCTGTTAGAGTTGTGATGTCTGAGTGCCAGATAGTAAGTGGAGTCCTGTCCTATGTCTGGTTCACAAAAGATCCAGTTAGTGGTCATTTCCCCATTCAGAAAATGTAGGAGTTAACAGAAACCCTATATTGATTCCTTGGCCTATGGTGAAGTAGCTATTATAACGGGGAAGGCAAAGTAGAAATTTAGGAAACTGCCTGGTCCTTCCTCTACTCAAGAGAGTAAATCAAAAAGAGTTTTGTATCATGAATAGAATGTCAGCAGTTGGTGTTACCCCTACACACCTAGTGTGGTGGTCACCTTCTTATATCCATTTAATTCACCAGACTGGCTACTACAAAAAGCCGGAGGATCCTAGCAGATAAAGCTAGACTTCCACTAACTCAACCAAGCATTAGCCCCAGTTGGTATTTTGACTCCAATAGATAGATTTGGTATTTTGACTCCAATAGATCAACATTTGATCTCAGGAACACAGTCAGGCAGATGCATTCTTTTTCATCCCTATCAAGAAGAAGGATCAGAAGCAATTCCCTTTCAGACAATAAGGACAATATTTAAGGTCTTGCCCCAAGGCTCTATCGAGTCTCCAAACTCAATCATAATGTGGCATGAAGGGACCATAAATATCTGGACATTCCACAGAATATCACAATGGCATTGGATTTGAGGGCCATTGTAAAACACTTTTGCTCCTGAGTGTAAGAGATAAAGTCTATGAAGATCTGCATTCCCTTCACATCAGTTGGGTTTTTAAGAATCCAGTGAGATTTTCTTCTAGTGCAGAGCATGTTTAGATATTCCTCTATAGTAAAGGACAGATTATTGCCCCTTTCCCCTCTTCCCACTAAGTAAAGAAGCATGGGTTCTAGAGGCACCATATTTCACACCTGGGAATACTGCTCTAATTCATTTACTGAGTAACACAAGGCTGAGAGCTTTAGGTGGAACCCAAATCAGCAAATACAAGCCGTGGCATAATTAATGCTGTAAAATAAAATCCACAGACATGAGGGTATTCAGGCATCTGTGGCAAAAGGATATGTTCCGTGGCACTTACAGCCATCCCTTTCAGAAAAATCACAAGGGTACAATGCTATAGTTCTGGAGCAAGGTCATGCCATCTGAAGTCTAGAACCATACACATAACATTCAAAGTACAGTTCTTACTAGGCCTAGTCGCTTCTGACCTGGGCTATGAGTGACCATGAAGCCACAGCTGTCCATTACAGCTGGCTTCTGTCCACAAAGCCACAGGTCATAAAGTCACTATAGCACCCATCTTAAGTTGGATGTGGTGCATCCAGGATCAGAAACGCACAAGACCAGAGACACGAATAGGCTACACAATCAAGTAGCCAAAATTACCATGTCATCAAACAGTATTTCATAGCCTTCTCTCCCTCAGCCCACATCTGCACCTGCATGGGAGTCCTTCAGACCAGATGAAGCAGGGAAAAACAGACAAATGATTCACAGAGAAGTCAGTTTGGAATGTAGGGACCCACTGCAAATGGACTCTTACTGTACTACAGTCTTACTCAACAATGGTCCAGAAAAAGGGCAGTGAAGAAAGATCCTGCTAATGGGTGGAGTTTGGGACAATGCATCTAGCCATTGACTCTGTGTAGGAAGAGAAAAAGTTGAGGAAAAAACAGATGTGGATTCTTGGGCACCAGTGAATGGTTTCACTGGTTTTTCAGGGATATGGAAGGAGCAATACTGAAAGATAAGGAAGAAGAAGGTATGGAAAAACAGCATGGGGATGGGCCTATGGGAACAGGCACAAAGTGTGGAGATCTTTACTTTGCCTGCTGCCAACAGTCTCCAGGGATCACTCACCCAGAAGAGTGCCTGTCATAGTTCTAGGCAGAAAGTAAGTGCCCAGAAAAGATGTATTAATTGGAAAAAAACAGATAATGGTCCTTGTCCCCAGCAGACTACAGTAAATAAAACTGTTTGAGCCATAGAGAGAAATGAAAATGCCCCCAAATTCCCATTTGAGGTATTTTTTTAAAATATACACAACCAAAAAAAAAAATATACACAAACAGAGGCAGAAATGAGATGAGAAAGCAACATCATGTGATGCCACAATCCTTGTTCTGCACCACAAAACTATCAGAATGTGATGAGGAGACTTTCTTAACTTGGGGTCAATAAATGGACCTCCACATTGCAAGGGAGATTTTGTGAAGCTGAGTGGATTCCTTTCTTTCCAAACACTTTCTGGCTTATTTTACCTTCTGGAAAATTTAAACTTATTCTCATGTAAGAAGCATGCAGGTGAAAAAATACAATAACCCCAATATCTTAATGATTTTTATCTTTTCAATTTGGGAGAATTTTTAGACTGCAACAGCTTGCGCTTTGTTCTATCTAGTTTTAAAGAATTTGGGCTGAAGTTTAACAGTTTTGTAAATTTCAATTCAGTTTCCTCCCATTCTATGTAATTCAACTATAGCTATCAGATCATTCCTATTTAAAAAGTTAAAATATTTACTTCTAGTTTATATAATTCATAATAATTATAATTTTCTCGACATTTTACTGTATTTTTAAGTCATTCTGACATGACCTCATGTTACTTTTAGAACAAGAAAAGTGCTACTTAAAAATCTGATCCCTTCAAAACTAATACAGACTTAATAAACTGGGTGATAAGTATCATCCGTTTATAATATTTAGGTTTTTTAACAGCATCAGAAAACTTGAAATATAATGAAATCTTACAGTAACAGTAACTTAATAAATGTTTTCCAAAATGTGACTATAAACCTAAAAATTTATGTGGCACTATCATAATTCACTGTGAACTAAAAAAAAATTGTTTAAAAAAATTTTTAATAAATAACAAATTGTAAAAAATTTGTGATCAGCCATGCTATGAGTAAAGACTGAATTGTTGTTCTTTTTTTCTATAAAGTAAGCATCACAAATTTACCATCAATATGGAGCTAAAAAACAAAGGAACAGAATTACAAAAATGTGTAAGGAAAATAAATAATAAAATATGTAATTTTCTAGAAAAAATTACCTTTGAGAATATTAACATGTAATGTTATATTATTCAATAAAGGGTATCAGGTTGATTGACTAATTGAAAAGCTAATCATTTTCTCTCCATCATATCATACCTCAAAATATGCTTAATGTAGGTTAAAAGTGTTGTAAAACAATAGCGCCCTTAAAGTACGAAGAAAATAACATATACCTGTTTTCATATATTAGTAAATACTGATGAATGATAAAAGTTTTTATAAGCTTCACATCAAAGGCAGAGTCACAAAAGGAAAAATAATAGGTTGTCAACATAAAAATATATTTTTATATATGAAATAACAATGCTACTATCAATGAAGGACACACAAAAAAGGACATACTCATAACATGTAACACATAATGGAGTTACTTAACTTCAAAAGAGAGATGACTATATACATAAAAGAGCAAAAACCTTAAATAAGAAATCCACAAAAGAAGAATTACAAAGGGACAATAAAATATTCACTCTCACTAGTAATCAAAAAATGTAATTAAAATACAACTGAGATACTGCTTTTCCTTAGCAAAGGAATGAAGACATCCTATAAAAATAGAAGTTTTACATAAATAGTATGGTAACATAGTATATATTATAAAATTTTGTTTATTGGCAGGCCATGAATTTGCTGAAAGAAAATAAAAGATGCTGCATATGAAAATAAAGAATGAAAAATAATTACAGAAATCTTTTATCTTCTTTTCTAAATTAAAAGTTCTTTTTAGAATTAGTTCTGGGGAACTAATGTGAACCATGATGATTTATAGTTAGTCAATAAGACTGTATTGTAATAAGAGTGTATAATACACATGAAAGTTGCTAAGAGAGTAGATGAATGTTCTCACCTCAAAAAAGAAATGGTAATTATGTGACATGATGGGGGTGTTAGCTAACACTATTTTGCTGATCATTTTCCAATATATAAGTATATAAAATTAACAAGCTGTACACCTTAAACTTACACAGTGTTATATAATAATTATATGCCAAAAGAGTTAGATAATGCATAAATAAACCTTCTTTTTAGTTAGGGACTTGCTCTCATGCATTGTTGAAAACTGTTCATCACTCACTGCCTGTCATCAAACTTAAAATCTATCACAGTGGCTGGCAACCAAATATTTAATATTTATCTGAATGAATCCATACTGATACCTCAGTTTAATGAAACACCAGTTTTTGGTCCCCAGAGTTCTTTTTTCTACACGGCCAGGTCTTTACCCGCCTTGACCTCTCTGGCCATACATAAGGCTGCTGATCTTGCAGAAGTGGTGGGTGGGAATCTTTTGTGAGCCTACAGGGCCCCAAGGAAATAAGGCCCTATTGAGTCAGCCCAGGACAGTGCCAGCAACTCCTCAGGCAGGCAAGTCTCAGCAGGCTCAACTATACTGGTACCTTTCAGGTCGGCTAGCCACAGACTGCTCCTGACACATAAGTCACCCATGAATTATTCAATACTTAATACTAAAAGATTTTCCATTTTTACACTCCAACAAAAATAATGTTGGAAGCTAAATTTAAGCTTCCATGTTATAATCATCTTGTGTCAGTCAGCTTTTATTTAAGGGCTACAGGTATCCACTTATTTAGGAAATGAGGTTGTATTAATTTAGGGGAACAGGTCCCTAAATAGGATTGTCCCAGAAATTGCTACCAAAACATCAAAGGAATTAATATTTAATAAGGGCTAACATTTCTTAAGTATAAGCCAAATTCCAGATACAGTTCTAAGTATTTGGCCTATATTAATTAATTTATCTGAGAAAACTTCACAGTTGAAGAAAATAAGCCTCACCCACAATGTAAGTGACTTCCCCACAGTCACGCTGCTAAAAATGGCAAGGCCGGAATTTGAACCCAGGTGATAAGGTTCTGAGACTATGTTCTTAACTACCAAGCTATTTGATAAAGGTAAAAGGAAAAAAAACTGAGTATGGAAGAACTGGTGGCGATTTTTCTGATTAAAAATCGTTAGAGCAAATATAGTGTTGGAAACTTACGATGCATTTAAAGAAATAAAATCAGTATTGTGGTGTATAAAGGAGAACAAAAAGGTTCCTAAGTTAGATGGGACCTGGCCAGGATGGTAGGTGAGACAACCAAGTAGCTGAATTATGGTTGCCGGTGATTTGAGACTCTTCGTGTGTACCAAGCCAACACATTAAGCCTCATTACCTCAGTTATATTGAATTACATTTTTGTAATTTAATGAAATGCGAAGTTAGACCATGAAGTGTAGTCATCAGCTCAAACTGCTGATGTGTTCTCTGGCAACGGATCAACCAGAAAGACTCAATTCCCAATCTTCCCTAAGGACGGAGGTGATCAGACCATGACCTTGTCACATTTTGGCCTAAGTGCCAAATGCTTCTTTCTTTGTATCTTTTCTCAAAGTGGTTATGTTAGAAGTCCATTATCATTGTTTCTCTTTTCCCTTTGATAAGAAGCCCATATGTAGAGAGACTGAGGGAAAAGTGTAGCCCAAGATATTGAAGATTTTAGCGTCTTCACTAAAGTGAAGGGCAGAGTCCTGCTTAGAAGGATGACTTTCGTGTCAACGTAGTAGAGAGAGTTAAGTGTGCTTGTGTGTTTTTTGGAAAGATACTGGGACTTTGGTAACTAGATCCCATTAGATGAGCTGCAAGGAGAACTTGGTTCAGGCCCAAGTGGTTTTGTTTATTTTCTTTTTTACTCTTTGTTCTTATATACCAAGAGGAAGTTGTTACAGTGAGGGTTCAGAGCACATATGTTGAATGGATGCTCTAAATGTCCCTCTGAAAGTAAAAGAAAGGCAGCATGTCAGAGCAGAAATGGCTTTTGCCCTACAGTCTCTTTCTGATTTCTCTCTAGTCAATTACTCCATGAAGAAAGAAAACGACTCAAGAGACTTCCCTGAGAGCAGTAGTTCACAAAATGTGGTCCTTGGGCTATCAACATCAGTAACACTTGGGAATAAATTCTTGGATCCTCTAAACCTGAAACTCTGGGCATGTGTCTCAGCAATATGTGCTTTAACAAGACCTCCAAGTGATTCTGACATACGCTCAAGTTGGAGGACCACTGGCTCAGGCTACTCCTACGTCTCTCCCATCTGTTGCTCATTAATGTCAACAATTAATATTTTGAGAGTAAACAACTAATACTAACCCACATGCACAAAAATAGGGGATACACTACGTATGAGTTATCTTCTGATCTGTGGAGCTATGTCAGGTCTTCATCTTAAGAAGGGCAATTTGGTATCCTAACTCCAGAATCACATCCGGAATTGAAAGGAACAAGAAATAAAAGCCAACATTGCCTTAGTTGTAAATACCATTGAAAAAAGAAACACGCTGGTAGATGATATTTGTACTCTTGTCCAATTATTTACTTAAAACATACTCTTAGAAGTGGATTTTCAGAGATCAAAAACCATGAATATTTAAAAAAGAAATCTATTTTGAATAGATCCCTCAGGACATTAACTCCCCCAGAACACTGTAATGATGCGTATCCTTATCTCATGGTACAACATCACTGCGTGCTTCAGTCTCTCCCATTTCTCCCAGCTGGCCACAACCTATGGTATCTTAAATTTGTTTCCTTCTGGTTAAAGAAAATGAAATAATCTGTCAGATGTATTTACTTGCACTTCAATTATAACGGAGAAATTCAAAAGCTCCTGAAGTCTCTACAACTTAAGTCTGATTAAAAAAAAAATATTTTGAGATGATTTTAGACTTAGAGAATAGTTACAGAGATAGTACAGAATACCCATAGACCCTTTATTCATCTCCTAATGTTGACATTTTATATGACCATGAAAACATTACAAAAATAAAAAATTAATATTGTGTGCAATGCTGTTAGATATCATTTAGATTTTACCAGGGTTTGTTTTTGTTTTTGTTTTTTGGTTTTTGTTTTTGTTTTTTCTCTAACTAGGTTTGTTCTAGTATCCAATTCAGGATCCTGATCATGACACTTCGGTGTCATGTTTCTTCAAGTTTGTGATAGTTCCTTGGTTTGCTCCTTAGCTTTTATGAACTTAATACTTTTGCAGACTACTAGTCAGGCATCTGGTCAAATGTCCCTCCATTTGGATTTGTCTGACATTTTCTCAGGATTGGATTAACTTTATTATGCTTCTTGGGAGGAATACAGAAAGATTTGCCCTTCTCAATGCATCATATCAGGGTTTAAATGATATTGATATGTCTTACTATTGAGGATGTTAACTGGAATCATCTGATTAAGGTATTTATCTGCTAGGTTCCTTCACTGTATTTTGGGAATGGATGGTACTTTGAAGTTATGCAATATCCTGTTTCTCTTAAACTTTTACCCACTAATTTTAGCAATTATTTGTGGATCTTGCCTACAGCAATTATTATGGTGTTCTATGGTATTTTCTCTTTTCCTTGTTCCTTCCACATTTATTAATTGGAATTTTCTGTAAGGAAGAGTAATTCTTTCCTCATCCTTATTTATTCATTCAATTATTTTTGTATACCATCATGAACTTATAGGTATTTTTTTTTTAATCTCCCACTAACTCTGAAATCAAGCACATCTCCAAGTAGCCAAGGTTGCTTTTATTAGAGAATGGTATTTTGGAACAAGATCTGGACTGGGGATCTTTTAATCTCATTTTATAATCTGTGTCTTTTAAACAGCGAATTTAATTCATTCATATTTTACTGTAAAGAATGATATATTTGGAGCGACTTTTAACCCTTTTTAATGTTTCTGTTTACTGTGCATTTTATCTCCTATTTCACATCTTGCCTATCTTCTATTAACTTGATGAAATTTTCTTTACTCTTATTTTTTTCTTACTTCTGCTGACTTTGAAGCAGTGGAGTGTATTATGTATTTAGTATTACTATTACAATTTTAACATAAATACTTATTTAAAAATTTTTTTAGTGAAGGCCCCAACATTGTTCAGTATTTCTAGCCCCCTTCTAAACGAGGCATCCCTTCCATAGCATCTATGCATTGAATCTTCCACATCTTCAAGTATTGCTGTCCTTAATTTTACTTCAACGTTTAGAAAGCATTTTAATTATGCATATCATAAGTGTAAAATTTGGTCAATTGTCATCAAATGACTAGTGAAGCACACTTTATGAAATGCATGCGGGTCAAGAAACAAAATATTATCCACACCCACAGAAGTCCCCACTAACGCATCCACCCGGGAATCGCATCCCTCCCCTGACCCCCACCATTGATTAACCACTATTTGACTTCTAGCAGCACAGATTTCTTTTGTCGTATTTCATACTCTTATTTTTTTAATGTTTATGTATTTATTGTGTGTGTGTGAGAGAGAACATATGTGTGAGCTAGGGAGGGGTGGAGAGAATGGGAGAGAATCCGACAAGATCATGACCTGACATGAAATCAAGAGTCAGACGCCCAACTGACTGAGCCACCCAGGAACCCCTCATACTTTTATGTAAACAAATTCATATAGCTTTTATTTTTTTAAAGGTTTACTTACTTTTGAGAAAGAGAAAGAGAGAGAGGCCTGGGAGGGGCAGAGAGAGAGGGGACAGAGGGTCCAAAGCAGGGTCCGGGCTGACATCAGTGAGCACGATGTGGGGCTTGAACTCATGAACTGTGAGATCATGACCTGAGCCGAAGTCAGACACTTAACCGACTGAACCACACAGGAACCCCTCATACTTTTATATAAATAGAATGATATAGCTTTTATTTTTATCTTCAGTTTCCTTTATTCAGTATTATTTTTGGGGAGATTAATCTATATTTTTTCACAGAGTAAATAGTTCAGTCTCATCGCTATATATTATTTAGTTGTGAGTCTAGTACTTGAGATCTAGCACTCATCACTTTTTAAAGGATGAGCGCTGTTTCAGTATTTCTCTGAAGCAGAATTATGCCATCACCTGGGCTGAGTGACAGCAACCTGATGTTTATATCGGTGTTGTAACAAATGAGCACTGATGTGGAGAGGAATGAAGAAATGTCTGCATTTTCCTATGATTTCTAGTGCTTTTCAGCCTTACTGACCCAGCAGCAGGAAGGATGGGACTTTTGGAATTGTGTTTGTTTCCACTAAGCAACTGTTAGAACTCTTCAGCTTTGGAACATTTGGAAACTTCTCCTTCCCTTTGGAATGTTGGCCAGGAACTCATTTTTCCCTGCCCTTGGTAAGAAATGTGAACTGCCCACTAACTCAGTTCTTTTTTTTTTTTTTTTTTCTTGCAACCAATGTGTTTTCTGAGGGGTGGCAATGTACTCCTTACCTGCTGGGGATCAGAAACCATATGACTGGTATTCAAAGAGAACCCACAATAGGGGCCCCTGGGTGGCTCAGTCGGTTTAGTGCCCGACTCTGGCTCAGGTCCTGATCTCAAGGCTTGTTAAGTTTGAACCCCATGTCGGGCTCTGTGCTGACAGCTCAGAGCCTGGAGCCTGCTTCGGATTCTGTGTCTCCCTCTCTCTCTGCCCCTCCCCCATTCAGTCTCTCCTTATTCAAAAATAAACAAATAAATACATAAATAAATACATAAATAAATAAACGTTTAGAAAAAAAGAGAGAGAGAACCGCAGGAGATTCCCCTTTCAGGTAAACAAACCTCTCGGTGAGACAGTTTCAGAAGAAGAAGGGTGAGCAAACTTCCCCAATGGAGAGAAGGAGCACATGTAGCCAGGACACATGTCCAATGTGAACGGAGGGAAGACCCCAGCAAGATGCTCCTTCTCCTCTTACTAAAAGCCCAATGACAAGTAAAATGAGAGGACAGTTCTGGCAATGAGACACCAGAGCCACGGAGGCTGCCAAACCTTCAGAGAACCACAACCACAGGGATTCCTACAGCTTTCAGCAGGGCCAAAAAGGGGGGGGGGCGGGTAAAAAGTATTAAAACCACCCACCTGCTTAAATGAGCTATTCATCTTATGGCCTTGTGGTCCCTACTTGTCACCTTACTATTGGAGAACCAAGGACGGATCCAGGTAGGGACCCCATTAAAAGTGAAGAAAAGACTAATTCAGACGAGTAAATGGCTCATCTTTTTGGAGTAAGCAATGAAACAACTCCAAGGCATATACTACATACTTCACATCTTGGATCAACAAGGGAGCCACGCCAAGTGTCAGATTAAATATTCCACAGCTGAGGTGTTTGCATAACTTTTCAGTGGCTACCATTTAAAGAAAGAAAAACAGTGATGGGCCTTTAAAAAAAATTCCCTTAACTTGACAAGCTCACAGTGTACTGCCAGCAATTGCTCTCAACTTGGAAGGCAAGGCCACGCATATCTTGTCCTGAGAGTGTCGGGGCCAGCTGGCAAGTGCACACTGACTTTCCACTGGCTCCAGAGCATGAAGACCCACTGTGCGCCCTGAAGGCCACAGCTGCACTGCTGTATTATTTGACCATGTCTGCTTTGGCTAAGAAGCAAATCACTTTAAAAAAGGAGCTTCCTGATTCTTCAAGTGTCTGTTGTGTTTCAATAATGAGTTTGCAATCACTCTGTGTGTTTTCAGTTTGGGTTGGCTCTGTGGGTCTGACAAGGACACTGGAGACAGGTCTTTTAATGAAACAAAATAATAAGTCTGAATAAATCGACTTTATTGTCATTGGCTCTGGCATGGTTTGGATTAATTTTTAGCTTTATATTTCTAAAGGATTGCTCAAGACGTAATACTCGTCAATCAGGTTATGTGAGGGAAAGGAGAGAACAGACATATTCTAAACAGAATATTTTTAGCTTTTTTAAATATTTATTTTTGAGAGAGAGTGAGAGAGAGAGAGAGAGAGAGGGAGAGAAAGTGGGGAGGGGCAGTCAGAGAGGGAGATACAGAATATGAAGCCGGCTCCAGGCTTGGAGCTGTCAGTACAGAGCCGGACACGGGGCTCGAACCCACGAAGCATTATATCATGACCTGAGCCAAAGTTGGATGCTTAACTGACAGAGCCACCCAGGCGTCCCAGCAACAGATACATTCTAAGAGCCTATTAAGTGTCAGGTACTTTTCATCTAGTATCCCAATGACTTTTCCTAATAATGTAATGATGTAATTGTTCCTCTGTTCACTTTCCTGGTAAGAAATGGCGGAGCTGAGAGGGTCATTCCTTTGCCCAAGGTCATGTGGTTAAGAGTGTGAACTGTGAAGTCCAACTGCTTTGTTTCATCCCAGATCTGCCATTTACTCTCTGTGACCTTAGATAAGTCACTTCACCTTTCTCCTCCAACTTCCCCATCTGGAAAACAGGAATAATCATCAGAATACTTCATCAAGGATTAAGCAGAGCGATGTGTGGAAAGTGATCAGTATGGCAACTGGTCAATAAATCCAGCCGCTGTTCTGCAATAGCACAGATATTTCGACCTAGTACAGATCCTTTCCAAGCTGGTGCTAATGCCACCGCACCACCCTGCCAGTCAGGGATATTCTCCTCCATGGGGAAGGTTGAAGCCTAACAGACTGATATCCAAGAGACTCAAAGTAGAAGGTGATTTAATATCCTGATTTTAAAATTATTTTCCCTATTGAGGCAAACAGGGCCCATAGCCCTGGCTCAGGCTTCTACAGAAGAATCTTTGTCTGAAAAGGGACCAGAAAGAGAGGAGAACTGATGGGAGATGTAGAGGTTGGAAGGCTCTGTCATCTCATTGTCCAGGTCGGTGGCTTGGATTCAGAATCAAAAATGAAAAATGAACATGTGCCATGTTTTCTCAAGACAGCTGATGTCTGCTCCATTCACACAGGAAAAGCAGAGCTTAAAAAACTGGTGATGCTGATATGAGTCATAGTGCCCAAGGACCTGGTCCTCAGACCCCACCCGGTACCTCCTGTGTCCCAGGCTCTGTACTGGCACCTGGAGTAAGGTATGGTCACCATCCTTGTGGAACACCAGATAAGTGATCAAAGGAGCCCACCCAAGGCAGAGATCTTACTTTCCACCAAGGCTATTACATTCTAGCTCCTCTGGAATCCCTTCCAAAGGAAGCCTTGTACACTTAGTAGTTGTCACATAAGCAAGAATGCTTGATGCCTTATGAATAAGCTTAGGTAACTTTCTTTAATAATCCTCATAATCAACAAGTAGAAGGGAGGCTCATAATGCAACCAACATGGTTAATCACTTGGAAGTTACTCTAGCCTTGCAAGGATTTCTTGGGCACCAGTAACCACCCCCAGGGACTTGGAATTACAAGACCTGAACATGAGCTCCACGCCTGCCACTCAACAAGCTGGATGATTTTAGCTAAAATCTCTCAAGTTATCTGAGTCATATTTTTGTTTCTGTAAAATGGGGAAGATGAATAATATTCAGGCTACAGGCTTATTACCAAAGAGTAAATAGATTAATGTCTTTGAAAGCCTTTCTATGCAGTCATGACTTACAAATATTTATTCTTGTTACTTCCATTCAGACTTTCACTTCCATTTATTTTGGATGAATTTTGCATAGTTTGACTTTTAGGTTGTGTATCTTGCTTTATATTTTGATGTTTGTGAATATTTTAATAAAGAACGTGCAAAAGAACAGCATCAGTGAGCAAATTTTCAATACCACATCCATGGGAGACAATGGGTAAGAGAGGGCTGTTTTGTTTCTCTTTTAAATGACTATTGTGATCATTTACTTTATGTCAGGTATTGTGCTAAATACTGTGTGTGTGTGTGTGTGTGTGTGTGTGTGTGTAAAATCTCAGAACATTCTTATTCTCACAAAAACTCATTAGATATTATTGCTTCATTTTATAAATAAACTATGGTTCTTTTTTTAAGTTTATTTATTTTGAGAGAGATAAAGAGAGAATCCCAAGCAGTCTCTGCACTGTCAGCAGAAATCCTGATGCAGGGCTCAATACCATGAATCATGAGATTGTAATCTGACCCCAGATCAAGAGTTGGATGCTTAACAGGCTGAGCTACCCAGGCACCCCAAAACTACGGTTCTTAAAGCCTAAGCAACATTGTCAAGGTCAGAAATCTAATAAGCAGTGGAATTGGGATGTGAACTTTTGTGTGTCTGACTCTAAAGTATAGGTTTTTAACTATAATCTATTCTGTGTCTGAGGATGATAATAACAATATTAATCCAAGATGGGAAAGGGATGACTAGTAACAATGTCCATTTATGATGTTTACAGGAAACTGGAATGAGGCAGACAGGACTTTGAGGGCTGAGTAATTACTATATATATGTATATATGTACCTATGGAGAGGAAGTTATGAGATATGATCTAGACAAATGACAAGTAGATCGGATAAAATACAGTTGACCATTGCACAATGCACGGATTAGGGGTGCCAACCCCCTGCGCAGTTGACAATCAGTGTAAAATTTTTCACTCCCCCAGAACGTGACTACTAGTAGCCTGAGTTATATTTGCTGCCCCAAATCTGGCACTTGGCACACAGTAGATGTTAAATACATAGTTGTTAAAGGAATGAATAAACGAAGAATGAATGAATATAGCCCTTTTTCTTTTTTATCATAGTTGGTATACGGGAGTCTTACCTCACCTAGGAAAATATGACCTTTTTGAGGATAAGATCTGTGTCTAGTTCACCTTTACATCTCTCTAGGTCTTAACACAGTACTTGCAATTTGTTTATTGATTAAAATTTTACAAATATTTTATATACAATGTCTCACTTGTGACCTAACAACTCTATAAAATAGGTTGGTATTCTTATTCCCATCTGTCTTAGTCAACTTGGGCACTACAAAACACCACTGATTAGGTATTTTAAACAATAGACATTTATTTCTCAGTCCTGGAGGCTGAGCAGTCCAAGAGCAAGGTGCCAGCCAGTTTGGTTCCTGGTGAGAGCTTTACTTCCTGGCTTCCAGATGGCCACCTTTTCATCGGGTCCCTCCATGGTGGAGAGAGGGAGAAAAGGAGAGAGAGGTCCCTTTCTCTTCTTATTAAGGATACTAATCCCATTCATTAGGTGTCCACTCTCATGACCTCATCTAAACTTAATTGCCACCTGAAGCCCCAGCTCTCAATACCATCACACTGGAGTTAGGACTTCAACATAGGAATTCAGGCAAGGGAGACATTTGGTCCATAACACAATCTAACAGAAAGAAATCATAACTCAAGGAAATGTAATGATTTTCCAGAGGTAGTGGATAAATCATGTCAAGCTCAATTTTTTTCCCATAAGCCTAAGACTCTCTCTTTTAAGAACCACTGTCTCTCCCTGTGTTAGATCCCATAAATAACTACTGAACTGGTAGTAAATAACTGGATATTGAAGCGGGGCTCCCTGCCCTTGGAGGTCCAGAGTAGGCAGGACTCTTTAGAAACACAAAATCCAGTTAACATGAGCAGATGTTGAGTAGAACTCAACTTTTGGGTTTTGGGGTTTTTTGTTTGTTTGTTTGTTTTTAAAATTAAATATGGTTTCTAAAGTTCATTTTGTGATAAGAAATTCATACTCACTCTGTTATCCTCTCCCCCTTTAAGTGGAAGGAATGGAGGAATGGAAGGAATGTGAAGTAGAATAATTTCAATAGGCCACATAATAGCTAAGATAGGAGTGACAGAATTTGTACCCAGGACAGGCTGTCTTCCTTTTTAACCTGCAGAAGAGCTCAGCGCTTAATATGCCCATTGAGAAAGCACTGGGCACCTTTCTGTTTGGTCTGCTGGCTTCAGTGAGCGTGGCTCAGAATAACGTTCTTTTCTCCCATAGAAGTAGACAAGATACAAGTCTGAAAGTATAAATCCTTGGTCATTGATTCTTTTTTCTTAAGTATGTATGCATAGATACCTATACACGTCTATGCACACATGCACACACACACACGTGTGTGTGTGTGTGTGTGTGTGTGTGTGTGTGTTTGAAAAGTCCTTAAAGCCCTTGTATTTTTTTCTGGATTTGATGAGCTCTTTATCCTCCAAATATTTCTGTAACCTGTCACTAAGCCTCATAACTCCTGGAACCCTTAAATGAAATTAACCCAGACTACAAACTTAATGAGAGTTCTCCACCACTAATCTCTGTATCTATTTTTAACAGAAATATCTTATTTATTTTCCAGACAGAACATATCTCTATAACATACCACTGCAGAAAATTCAATTCTGTATCTTTGTAGATCAGAAGATGAGACCTGGACCTCAACCCAGAGAATGTTTTATCTCTCATTTTTTAGGGTGGACTATAAAAGGAAGTCTAAGAAGAAAACTAAGAAGAAGAACTGGGTGACTCAGATGTTACACACACTAACTCACACCCAAAGCTACATTTAAATTTGTACGTCTGTCAATGCAGGATTATGCCACTTAATTTGTAACTCCATTCTCTGTTCTACCCCACCCTGGGTCAAAGCAAAGCGAGTCAAAACACACACACAAAATCAAAAACTTGCTTCATTGGATGACGACCATAAACATGGAGCATTCTTTCAATTCACATGATGAACTGCTTTTCCCTGGTACCCAGTATACATGCCCAACTTGCATGTCCCTGGTATGACCTGAGTGAAGAACCTCCAGAGGAACCACCTCAAAAAACTTGTACCAATGAGGCGAATAATGCCACATAACCCTTTGGAGCTCTTCATTGAAAGTGAGCCCATCTTTTAATACTGATGAGAACAGAGAAGACCTGCCTGGCAGACAAAACTAAGATGCCCACCACACTTTCTGCATCTACAATATGAAAGATTTGGCCTGATTAAGAAAATGCTAAGGACCATTTAAGCTGCAATATTCTCTGATGATCCGATTTTCCCCTAGTAATATGCTTCTCTGCCAGACCCAACGATATGTTCTTTCTTCACAGAAACCCAAACTACTTCACATGGAGTAGGCTGCTTAACATGATTTCCCCAGGAGCAAAACAAAACAGCTTTTTTGAGGCTCCAAATGGATTCATCACAAATCAGTGCTACAAGAGTTACTTTTTTCCTTTGGTTTCTTGTTCTGGACTCATGAGCCACACATTGTTAGCACAGATTGTTAGCTGTTTATTCTACTTCTAACTAGCTTCCGAAATTGCCAAGGTCTCTGCTAGAACAACGAAGAGACTACAGG
This sequence comes from Neofelis nebulosa, assembly GCF_028018385.1. Classification (NCBI taxonomy): domain Eukaryota; kingdom Metazoa; phylum Chordata; class Mammalia; order Carnivora; family Felidae; genus Neofelis; species Neofelis nebulosa. The sequence goes on from NC_080782.1 coordinate 105,595,490, forward strand.
TACATCACCTTTCCAGAAAATCCAGAGTTCCTGAGAAATAATGTTTTTCAAACTTGAAAGTGTTCTAAAGAAAGTTTTTAATTAAAGTACTGACTGAGCAAAGGATCCCTTCCTTGAGCCAATATGTCCTTCTGCCAGCTTTTCTCTTTGACAAGTTAAAATTTTCATAAGTTGTGTTTACTTAAGGTGAGTGCCCCTGTGAATATCTAGAGAGCATTAGACCCAGGAGAGGGCCAAACTCTGGTGAACTGACAGTAGCTTGCGTTTGGTGCCCATAGCATCAGTGTCATGGGGCTTCCTCGTTATCGGTGCATTTAGAAGCTAAGAATCTTGGACATGAGATTTCTTAAAAGCACATATTTATTGTATCCATTTGCCTGTGACTAATTCTGGATTACTGTCATCATAATGCCTAAATAAGTTTAATTAAAAAATATTTTATTTTTAGAATTTTTTAAATGTTTATTTTTTAGAGAGAGAGAAAGAGAGAGAGAGAGAGTGTGTGTGTGTGTGTGTGTGTGAGCAGGGGCGGAGCAGAGAGACAGGGAGACACGGAATCTGAAGCAGGCTCCAGGCCCTGAGCTGTCAGCACAGAGCCTGATGCGGGGCTCGAACCCATGATCCGTGAGATCATGACCTGAGCCGAAGTTGGATGCCCAGACTGAGCCACCCAGGTGCCCCCCCAAAAAATTTTAAAAACGAAGAGTCTTCAGAACATTCATATTTAAATGTAAATAAAAATATAGTGCAGAAAACATACGCTAAAAAAAAAAAGATGGCCACAAAAAGTTGTAGGCATGTGCTCAGAATACAGTTTACTCTCGAAAAATAGTTGAAAATATGCATATAACTCTTGACTCCCCAAAACTTAACGACTACCAATAAGCCTTCCTGATAACACAAACAGTTGATTAACACATATTTTGCATGATATATATATATATATATATATATATATATATGTATATGATATTCTCATCCTATTTTTATAGGATATATTATATACTTAAAGTAAGCTAGAGAAAAGAAATTGTTATCAAGAAAATCATAAGGGAGGGAAAATACATTTGCAGTTCCCCACTGTACTGATAAAATAGAAATCTATCAGTGGACCCACAGAGTTCAAACCCGTGTTGTTCAAGGGTAACTGTATTTTCTGAAACAGAGAGATACACAGGCCTTCTTCTCTTCTCTATAGGCAACTGTACTTCCAAGCCCTCATTTAACTAAACAGCAACTGGCAGAAATAAGCTACTTTGAATAAGAAAATAATTTGGGGATGGCACAAAAGAATCATTTTGTAATGCCAGTGAACCTGACAAAATTTTAACCTCCAACTTTTCTTGAGAAACAGTGTGAAAAAGAATGATACTTAAATCCCGGCTTCCCCAGCTTTAAGAGGATCCATTGGCAGCATAGGGCTATCATCAGCATGGCTTTTCATTTTTCACTTGATCTGATGTGGCTGTGGGTGGTTTTTGGAGGCAGGGCAGAACCACACACAATGTTATAGACCGAATGTTTGTGTCTCGCCCAAAATCATATGTTGAAACCTACTCCCCAGGACACTGGTTTTAGGAGGTGGGATCTATGAAAGGTGATCCAATCTATGGATCCATGGGGTCTATGAATGGGATTATTGCTTTCATAAAAGAGACCCCAGCCCCTTCTGTCTGTTGGAAAGTTCCTCTGCCTCCACTCGGGCCATTGTAAAGAAATGGTACCTGGTACGGAAGAGATTAATACTAGAGAGAACCGCTGGGAAAACCCATGTGTCCTCAGGGTGCCATTGAAGATCCCTGAGACCCATGACCCATGATAGGTTTATGTGACATCAAGTCAGGCCCCACTGAAAAACATGTTGTTTCCCATGGCATTCAGGAAGGGCGTATGGTGAGGACACAGTGAGGGGACAGCCATCGGTGAACCAGAAAGCAAACTGCACCAGACACCAAATATCCTAGGGTCTTGATGTTGGGCCTTGGGCCTGTAAAACTGTGAGGGACAAATGTTACTTGAAGCCACTCATTCTATTGTGGTATTTTATTACAGCAGCCTGGACAGATGAAGACACACAATAACCCCAATATTGCCTAGATGCACTGTTAAGAAGCAATCCACGGTGCCTAGGTGGCTTAGTTGGTTGAGCATCTGACTTAGGCTCATGTCATGATCTCCTGATTCATAAATTCAAGCCCCACGTCAGTCCCTTTGCTGACAGCTCAGAGCCTGGAGCCTGCTTCGGATTCTGTGTCTCCCGCTGTCTCTGCCCCTCCCCCACTCATTCTCTCTCCCTCTCTCTCTCTCTCTCTCAAAAATAAATAAACATTAAAAAAAATTTTTTTAAAAGAAGCAATCTGATCAACTTCTCTCACTTTTTTAGGAAGACTAGCTTTTTACCCTCAGCACCTTGTAAGCTCTTGGAAATACCTCTGTCATCTATCTGCTGCTTGGTTTCTCTGAAGCTATTTATAGCTCAGGTTATATCCTCTTTCAGGCTCCTTTTTTTTTTCTAATTTCATAAATTGAGTATTATGTCCCAACTTGTTTTCGTTGCTTCCTCCACCATCCCCCATGTGAGGGATAATTTAAAGTGGTTAAAGAAAAAAATTTTACACATCTGCCTAACATTCAATGAACGTCTATATGCAAAACACTGCAGAGCATCCAAAGTTGAATCAGACTCAGACCCAACTCTCATACAGCTTCAACTTATAGGAAAGATTTTAAAAAGGGAAGGGGGTGCGGAAGAAAGTGTTAGATGTCAGTAGCAAGTTCCAAAGGAAAATGGCATTTGGTCTTCCCAGGGAGATCAGGAAGAGTCTCAAGGAAGTCAGTTTTTGATTGAGACTTAAAGTAAAAAATCTTATAAGAAACAGTGTATTTCCTTCTGATACCACAGCCCCAGCCAGTGGTTTTATACCAAATTTAATGGAAGTTACACAGAATGCTTTGTGAGTGGGAGGAGGAAGAAAGAGAAGTAACCACAAAATTCAAAAATGCGAAAACACAAACAAAATCCTGGATAACTTTTAGCATCTGTTCCATTCCTACATTAATAAAATTCACCTGGGAATTCTGAAGAAAAGGAGAACAGACAACGAGAGTGAGGGGGTAAGGAAGGTAGTGAATAAAGTCACAAGGGAGAAAAAAGGCACAGAGCACCCCAAAGACAGACCTCATCCCGCCTCCCCAAACCAGGAGGACGCTGTGCTGGGGACAGAAGCTCCTGCTGGATTCATCTCCCCAAAATAATACTGCCCACTGTAGCAGCCAGGGGGAGGGGGGCAGCAAGAGAAGAACAGACCAGGGTGGAGGGCAGGCATAGGGAAGGAAACAAGGAGCAGATGGCGAAGGGTGAGGAAGCTCTATTTGTATATTTAGAGAGGGGGACAGTGCTGAGCAGTGCTTAAACTGAAAAACAAATGTCCTAAATTTCTTTTTTTTAATTTATGTATTTATTTACTTTTTATGTATGCATGTATGTATTTATGTATTTATGAGAGGGAGAGAGAGAGAGAGAGAGAGAGAGAGAGAGAGAGAGAGAGAACTTGTGTGAGCAGGAGAGAGGGGTAGAGGAAGGGAGAAAGAGAGAATCTTAAGCAGGCTGCACACAGTGTGGAGGCCGGTGAAGAGTTTGATCATAGGATCTTGGGATCATGACCTGAATTGAAATCAAGAGTCAGACATTCAACCCATTGAACCACTCAGGTGTTCCTAAACTTCGTTATTAAAAAAAAAAAAAAAAAAAAAAAAAAAGATTTCCTTGCTATCCCTACCCTATACGCAACTTTTCATAACTTAATTTCTTTTTCTCTTTATCCTTTCCTTTTTTGGTGGGTGGGCATTTTATTAACACTTTGCTTTTACTTAAGAGAGGTCAGTGATTTCATTAGGCTAAGGTCTGGCATGGATGGGCCTGTACCTGGAAGGATGGCCAGAATTTCTAGTGACTCCAGACCCACCATTCCAGGTAATTCTAGTGCCATTTGAAGACTGGTTTGCTATTATACTCTGTGCAAAAACCCAGGAACCCAGCTTTAGGACCCCCTTGCTGTTTATGGCCTGAGACTTCTCCTTAGGGGAACTATTTAAGTGTCTGAACTAGGCTTCTCAGATGGAGTAATAAAGGCCATTTCTAATTCTATGACCTCCTAGAGATCTGGGTCCATAAACACAGAAAGCATGCCATTCCTCTGTATAGTGAAGCAGTCAAGACCCCTAGGGCCTTCAGGCTTGCAAGGAGATACCCCTGTTGAATTTTTGAGGTAGGTTATTGGGATGGTAAAGTGTGTTTTCTTCTGGGACACCAATGGGAGGCAGGAGGAAAGTTCCCCTGCCTCCACTCAGGCCATGGTAAAGAAATGGTACCTGCTATGGAAGAGATTCATACTGGAGAGAACCCCTGGGAAAACATGTGTGTCCTTGAGGTGTCATTGAAGACAAGTCAGGACCCACTGAAAAGCATGTTGATTACCATGGCATTCAAGAAGGACATATGGTTGGAGTGAAAAGTTGCTGGGTCATTGATGGCACGTTGGGTGTAAGAGTTAGAGGGGAGTTGTCATCTAAGTCAACTGCAGTCTTGATGGTATGATGGTACAGTCTGGGAGAAGTGGATATTACAAACTTGGATATTCAAAACATCATCATGGAGAGCAGGTTTGGGAAAGGAAGGGCTCTGGAGGCTAGAGAGAAGACATCTAGATTTTTCACAGAAGCAGATCAACGAGCAGAGTTGCAGCAAGTCCTAAAATGGGGTTATTTAATTCAAGTACCAATGTCTGGCCCACCACATACAGCAGGATCTGGAGAAGCTTGAGGTTCCCCAAGGCCAAGTTCAGCATTGATGACTGGACTGCACATAGTAGGAGGTTTCAAAGAATTCATACAAGCAGAATGCACATGGGAGCCTGCCAGGGATTTATTCATGGCCTTCTGCCCTGGCTGTATCAAACTGGAGGAGCCGTGTTGAGGCTAATGGGGTTTCTAGAAGAACTGACAGGTAGCAGTGACTATGACAAAAATGGCTATTAGTTCTTTGATGGGTCTGATTGACTGAGATTTTGCAAATAATTATTGCTTCCTGGACCTTGTGACACAGGAGGGAATGGCCTGAAGTCCACACCTTACTCCTGCTGAGGGTGCTCACCAGATGGCAGGGAAACCATCTTCTGCTAAGCAGGCAGCATCTTGGAGCCACCTGAGTGTAATTCATCATCTCTCCAGGTCACACCAAGCCTCTCATCTTTTAAGGTATCATCTGAGAGTTGGATCCTGTGTTGACATTTAAATTGACATCTCCCTTCATGACATTAAGGACCATCCCAAATTCAAATCCCAACCAGGGCCCATCTGTGGGGCACTGCTTTTGGAATGTCATCCCCAGTAATACTTAGAGGGAAGATGGAAATGTTCATTCAGATCCTGGGATCATCCTGGTCATCTCCATGCTGTGCTTGATGCCTGCCATGCTTATCCCAGGGAGAAGGCCTGGGCATTTCTTTGCCAACTGCTGTTGAAAATGCTCTGTAGACAACCTTTGAGAATTGTGGAAGTGTTCCCCTCAGCCAAGACCACTGAATATAGTTTGGTCAGGAAAGAAGTTTCAATCATCTGGGATTTTGGACATATTGTCTGGCCCAGTGACCACATAAAGACCAGGTCTAGATGAACAACTGGGGACATCTGCCCTCTCCATTTCTAAGCTTATCATTTCTGCAAATCCAAGGAGGCATATCTGGCCCCTGACATCTTGGGGTTGAGGGAAGTGGCCCTAGGAGCAGAGAATGTGGCATAGTGATGCCATAAGAAGATGGCTTTTCTTGCCTAAATACCTAGCCTTCATTAGGAGTCATCTGCTAACAAAGGAGAATCCCTGGACTGGTTCCCAAGTCCCTGTTAATAAATTTTCATATTCTGGAGGGAGTACGGTAGAATAACCACTTGTCCCTGATTTCTCTTCTATTCTTTATAAAAACTCCTCCTGTAATTTCAGCCAAACTATCTGCTCAGGATTCCTGTGATCTGGGTGGCTGGGTTCTATGGGCCCAGACTGAGAGTTCATAGAAGGTGAAACCAGGTCATCTGGAGAAAAGGACACATCTCTATATCCTACAAGGACAAGTAGAGCTGCCACATGTGTCTGGGGCCCAAGTCCCTTACCTGGGCTTTGGTATTGAACTATCATAGAATAAACTATGGTTTCTTGGGAGTTACATGTATACCCCAGCATTCTGTATTGTTTGTGCTACTGTGAGTATTTTCTCATTACAGAAAAACATATGCTAGATATTTGAGAGTTTGAAAGGAGTGCTAATGATGCTCCAGACTACTCATGAGACAATCTGTCTGGGTTCTCTCCCAGGGTGGGGGGTATCTCCATCCAACACTAGTAGAGGGGCTGGAGGCAGGGAGGAAGATATAAGAATTTGCCAAAGAGCTATTGCCCTGGTAGGAGACAGAGATAACTGCTTGGTTTGTGGACATCGAATGTATTTGTCCCAATATCATAGAAGAGCAGGGGAGTAGAGCTGGCCAGGCTGCCCACAGAAAGAACCAGTTTGTTTTCTACCCTAGGCCTGTCCTAGGCCAGGGACACATGGGGGCAGCGGGTTTGGGTACTGGTGCCAGAACACAGAGTTGGGGCAGCTGGCATTCAGAGAGGAATTACAGCCCTGGATGACTGGATGTGGGGGCTATAGTATAAGAGGTTTTAGGTCATTCCAAAGGCAAGTATCTGTGTGTTCAGAGGGGCTTTGGTTCTCTCTCTCACTTGCTGCTAAGAATGTCCTGGGCTTGGAAAGGAGTGGCAGTTTCAACTTGACCTTCAATGAAGCTTCTGCAGCCTGAAAACATATGCGTCCTTTGGGCTAACACTTTCTGAGCAGGCATGGGATTTGGAAAAGTCTGGCTATGGGAAGGTCTGGAAGACCTGTGGGTCATGGAATTTGACATGGCCATCAACGTGCAGTGTGCTAAGAATCCTGGGACTTCCTGTGGTCAGTAGGATTACTTTCTTTAGCCCCAGGAGCTCCCGGACCAAATGAGAAGGTGTAAATACCTTATTCCCCTGACACCACTTCCAGTTGCATTCTTTAGACCCATGATCTCGCGCGACCCAAGGAGCACTTGAGGGGTATGACCCCCATTCTTGGAGTCACAAGGGGAAGAGGGAAGGAGACTGGGATGACTGGTTAGTTTCCATGGTTACTCTGCTCAGAGAACTTTGGAACCAGGTGGGGGTCTGCAGAAAAGGACATCACTGCAGGGAGACTGCTTGATTCTCTTTTCATGGTGGGGAGTTTCTCCCTTAGGGTTACAGGAACTGGGTGAACTCCTGAGCATGCAGTCACAAATAGGAATAGGCTCTCTGAGTTCTTCTCATTTTGCAGCCCAAACATCTGTGTGACAGCGACTGGATGCTTGTTGGCTACGTCCCCTCATGCTGGCCACCTGAATACCTTGTTTCTTTTTGTTCTTCCATGCACTGAAGCTGGTCCTGCGGCTTCACCATTCTCTGGGTATGTCTCCTGCTGCCAGGGGAGAACCTCGTATCTTGAGGGCACAGCCTGCTGATCCTGGAATTCAGGGGTCTAGGAGTCATATTTGCAGAAGCAATTCTCACCTTTTAGGACATTTGAGTTGCCCTTTTTCTAAAATGGGACACAGAAGAACTCTCTAAAATCACCTCTGTCTCCCAAACAGAAGTGAATTTCTAGGTCAAAAAAGGGCTGACACCAGCTAGCTCCATGTTCAGTCCCTGGAGGTGGAGTGGGGGCAGGGGAGGGGGAGTGGGCTTTGGTTCAGGGCCTAGAAAGCCGTTAGGCTGGGGAGCCCCTCTTCCCTGAGCCCCTGCAGCTCTTAAAGTGTTTTATTCACCAGAAGGAACCATGTAAATGAAGCACATAAGAAATGAGCTTGTAGAGGCAAGCTGGGACAAAACTCAGGAAAGTCTCACAGGCTACATTACAAATTTGCAGTGTTTTGGTAGGGAGTGGGGCACTACCAAAGATTACAACTGCCCATGATAGTGACATGCTCATGACTTGGCTTCAGGGTGATTCATTCTCCTATTCAGGGAGAAAAAGAGTCAATATGCTTTTAGAGGCAAGCAAGAGAAAACCAAACCAAGATGGCTCAGCTGATAAAGATTTATTCATTCATATAACAGGAAGTCCATAGTTGTAAAGAGAGATTCGATTGTTTTTTTACAAAGCAATGGTGATATTTGAAACCAAGGGATTGGCTGAGGGTGTCAAGAAAGGAAAAACAACAACACAAAAGTGACCAATAATATAAGTTTAGAGAATGCCAAAGAGGAAAGCTAAGAGGCAGAGAAACAAAAAAATAAATAAATAAATAAGTCCTTATTATCCAATTTTTGCCACTTCTAGTTAACACAGAGTTCGCCTCCATCCCCTAAATGATTATTTTTAAATGAAAGTGATTCGATGTGAACACTCAGTCTCTGAGGAATATTACATTCTCATTTCAGACAGCCCATTTAGCCAGACCTAAGGATAACTAAAAGAGTCCTTTCTTGATAGACAAGACTTCCGATCCATTTCTAACTAATTTTATTTACTGTCACCAAAAGTAATTAGAGCATTCATTCCTAGTGGACACTCATCACCTTAGTTTCCACATGTACAGAGGGAACACCTACTGAAACTCATAAAGAAACTTAGCAACCCACAGATCAGTGTCTCACTGACAACAGAAAAGGTGCTGTGGTGCAGATAGGCTGTAGCTGGGCTGGGCACTCATCAAGCATTTCAGATATGAATGCCCAAGTCACAGACACCTCTTTATGTATCTTGGCAGAGTATCCTCTAAGACATGATTGTAATCACCGTGAGATTCTATTTTGCCCAGGAGGATAAAGGGATATGGACTTGAGATTACAAAATGAAAAGACGACCATCAAAGTACTAACCAGGCCCGACGTGGATGGAACTAGAAAGTATTATGCTAAGCAAAATAAGTCAGCCAGAGAAAGACAGATATCACATGATTTCACTCATATGTGGAATTTGAGAAACACACAGAGGAACTTAGGGGAAGGGAAGGGAAAATAAGGTAAAAACAGAGGGGGAAGCAAACCATAAGAGACTTTTCAATACAGAGAACAAACTGAGGGTGGCTGGAGGGGTGTTGGTTGGGGGGACAGACTAAATTTGTGACAGGCATTGGAAGGCACTTGTTGGGATGAGCACTGTGTGTCATATGTAAGAGATGAATCCCTGGGTTCTCCTCCTAAAGGCAAGACTACACTGTATGTTAACTAACTTGAATTTAAGTTAAGAAAACAATAAAAAAACCATTTGCCCTCTTTCACTTCTGACCTAGCCCAGGGAGGGCATGACCTCTGTCATTCTTCTGAGCACTCGAGGTCTATGTGCCAACACCCAGATAAGGCAGGCATCCCTCTGTGCTCTGCCACCTAATGGTTTTCCTCACCAACAGATCAAAATGGCCCCATCCTAGGAAATGGACCCTGATGATTCTGGGGGAAACCAAAGAGAATGATGAGCCTCTGTAAATGATGGAGGAGATGTGAGGCAACCAGCACTTGCTGAATGATTCCACTGCCCACACCTAAGGACCCTACTCCTTGCCCTCAGGCAGATATGCTTTTGCCACAGAAAATAACAAAAACTATCTAACTTGAATTCAACAGTGCTGTCTTCTAGAAAATTATATCAGAGGCCAATTGTGTAGTTTTTAAATTAACCCCTCAGATACTGTACATTTCTTGAGCAGATCTGAATAAATGAAATAAGTAAACATGCAGAGACATACAGCTATAGATAGTTAACATTTATTAGTTAACTAGTGAACCTGGAGAGGCTGAGAATAAATCTCTGAGAGTGTAAAGGAAAGCTGCTAATTAACAGAACCTAAAACACTCCATTCTTTTCTGGAATAATGTGTCCACGGACATTTGCCTCATAGGGGTAGCGGGTTAGAGGTCGACAGTGGCTCTTCCAATATAAAATGTACATTTTACAGAAATGTACATAATAAAATGCATATTGCAGTTACAATATGCATGCAATTGAATGCATTAAATAATTAGCTCCCAGCATCTTGTGAACTGAGGACCTATTTCCAGAATGATTTAGTACTTTCCTCTAAAGTTCATGCTAAAATAAGAAATAATTAGGCTCCAAAGGGTTTTACTTAAAACCTTGTGTCTCTACTTATCTAAAATGACATTGCTAGTTAGGCTTCTCCTAAATATCCCAGCCACACTTCACTCTGAGGACCACACCTCAGGTGTTCCCTCAGGGTCTGGCATGGTGCTGAACACCAATTGAGGTGGGATCCACTCCGTCTGGAACTCCTTGAGATATGAAATTCACTTAGAGACACTAGACTTTTGTATGGCAATGTAGTCAAAAGCAGATTGTGCCCTTACCAAGTATCCAAGTCAATCTGCCCGGAATTAAAAACAAAACTGGTCTAAGCAGGGCTACAGCAAATGTTGTCTATTGATGGGGTGATGGCCTGTGAATTGTTACCAGCCCATGGAGCTATAAAAATAGAAGCTGGGAGTAAACATTTAGAAGCCATTACAGCAACCTGAGAGAATAATTTTTTACCTATTAAACCTAATATTTTTTAAAATGGGGCTTATATTTTATGTCCTTTATTTCTGTTTCATTTTTATTACAGTTCATCTTCTAACAGTTGATTTTTCTTTCTGCTTATAGATCATATACCCTGCTTCTTGGCATAACTGGTAATTTTTTGACTGGATTGTGGTGACTGTGAATTCCTACTGCAGGGTCCTGGATTTAGCCGTATTTCTTTACAGAGTAGTCAACTTTGTTCTGAAATACAGGTATGTTACCATGGATCAGTTTGATCTCCCCAAGGTATGCTTGTGGCCTGCCTCCAAGCAGTAAGCTGAGACATCTTGTTTCTTTCCTTCTCTGGAAGGATCATACTGCTAAAGGGACTCTTGTCCAATATCTGAAAACCATTGTTTTATATATTTTGCTGGTTTCCTAATCATTTAAGGTGGGAGGGTAAATGGATCCCTTTTACTTCATTATGGCTAGAAAAAAATATGTCCTGGGACTCAACATCCTTCATCTTGGTATCCAGTAATTCAGTGAGAGTAATTTTACTGTATTTTCTAAAAGTATTAATTTATAATGGAAGTGAGGTCAAAAACAAAGCAAAACAACAAAAGCCCAAACAATTCAATTAAAAAATGAGCAAATGACTTGAATAGGCATTTCACCAAAGAAGATACCCAAATGGCCAATAAGCACATGAAAAGATACTAAAAATCACTAATTATTAGAAAAACGCAAATCAAAACCACAATAAGATGCCCACCTCATACTCATTAGGATGGCTACTATCAGACAACAGCAACAATAAGCGCCCAGAAAACAAGTCTTGGCAAAGGGAAGACTGGAAGCCTTGTCCATCATGGGACTATAAAATAGTACAGACTCGGTAGAAAACAGTATGGTGGTTCCCCCCAAAATTAGAGACAGAATTAGCACATGATCTGACAATTTCACTGGTTTGAAATCATTGAAACAGTGGCTCCAACAGGTATTTGTACAGTCATACTCAAAGCAGTATTATTCACAAGAGCCAAGAGGCAGAGTGAATGGATTAAAAAAGTGGTATATTTGATACAAGGGAATGTCATCCAGCCTTAAAAGGAAGGAAATTCTGGCCTATGCCACAACTTGAATGAACCTTGAACACATTATGCTAAGTGAAATAAGCCAGTCACACAAAGACAAATACTATGATTCCAATCGGTACCTGAGGTACCGAGAACAGTCAGACTGACTTTGAGTCAAAAAGTAGAACTATGGTGCCAGGGGCAGGGGGAAGAGGAGAATGGAGAATTACCATTTAACAAGCATGGAACTTCAGTTTGGGAAGATGAAAAATGTTCTAGAGATGGACAGCAGTAGTGACAGTGGCACAACAATGTATGAATACACACTGAATGTATTTGGACATACAATGAATGTACTTCATGACCCGGAACTGCACACTTACATGCGGCAAAAGAGTAAACTTTATATGATGTGTATTCTACCACACACAACAAAAGAACGCTTAGAAGGAAAACACAACAAAAAGCAACTGAATCTTCTCCCAGATAGCTTGAGAATCACTGACCTACAGAGGGTGAAGGTAGGAAAAGGCCTAAGGGAGGGGAAATTTGATGTGCTTTCTACCCATGATCAGAGATGACAAACAACAGCCTTTCATGCCACCCAGGGACCACCCAGCTAGGGAACCAGGAAGGTCTAAGTACGTCAAATCTATAGAACCTACCATGGTGGTTATTTTTCTATCATCTGCTTTCCTACTCAATTAGCAGTGAAATCCTTAACAACGGCCTGTGTGGTGAGCTTCGTGCACAGTGAGGGAAGTAGAATCTGGGAAGGCTGTACTGTCTTCTGCAGTGAGTGTGGGGGACAGACCTTTAGAAGTGGGGGGGGTGGGAGCAGCTGCTCTGAAGAGGAACAAAGACAATTAAGTCTCTGTGTTCTGAATGAAGAGGAACAATATTGGCCCAAGACATACTGTTTACCATAAAAAAGAGAATGTTATTAAACAATATGTATAATATGTTCCCATTCATACATATTAGGAAAATAAATATTCATTTCTATGTATATATGCATGGAAGAAAATTTCTTAGAAGGGTACAGACCAAAATGTAAACATTGGTTATATCTGTATAATCAGATCATGGTTTTTTGTTTGTTTTTTGTTTTTTGTTTTTTAACGTTCTCTCTGCAAGTTTTTTTTTTTTTTTTTTCCACAATGTGTAGGTAAAACTCTTACAATTAGGAGCAAGAAAGAAATTTTTAGGTAGAAATTAGAAAAGGATTGAAGGGATATGTTATGGGGCCCAGACCTGAGGTACCTTTAATTTTGTTTTTGGAGATTTATGGATAAATTAGTCTTTGCTTCATTATTTCTCATTCCACTCTTGTTTTTAACATCAGAGATCTGACCAGCAGCTACACATGATAAGGTAACAATGCTTACCATTTTATGTGCAGGAAACACATTTCATTCATCTAGGTCAGATAAGATTAGAGTAATTAAGGTCACTGGACTTTGTCATCTAACAAATCCTTAAATCCAACTCTAATCTCATTCATCAATGCCACAAACAAAGGGGTTAATTGCTAACATACAATGTTTCATACCCATCCAGACACAAATGTTATAATATTAAGTGTTATTAACGTATTGCTTTGTATCTTTAGACAATTCACTACTCTAAGAGTAACAGATTTATTAGTTCTAAAGAGGTTATCCCTGGGGTAACTCATTATGGCTCCACACAAGCATGGAATGTTCTGTGACAGGAGAATGTCTAAGATGAAACAACAAAATTAATCAAGATGGGGCAGGCATGTGCTGGTTCTGCATAGGAAAAGATGCTGTCAACTCCCGAAGTGTCACCATGCAGCCCTGTGGCTGGGGCAATATCCCAGCTCATACAGGTTGGCCGCTGACGTGGGGCTCCTGCTAACCTCTTGCCACATCAGACTCCTGCCCACTTGCCTCACTGTAGCTCTGACTGCTGGAAAGGACAATCATGTCGGTTTAGGTTTCTCCTGCACCAAACCTTTCGCTGCTTTAAAAAGGAGACAAATGAACTGATTTGAGTCTTAATCCATCCCTCCCTGCCTGCCTCTCTTTCTCTGTCTCTTTCTTTTCCTTTTCCGAATTCTGACAAAGGTGCTGAGGAGGAGTCAAAGTTCCTAAAGGCAGTCTCGAAAGGTCAGCCTCCAAATGTGTTATCTCAACATTTGGAATCCTCTGCAGCCATTTAAAACCATGTCGTACACAGTTTTTAAAGACATGGGAATGTGTTCCCTTCATGCCATTATTGTGAAAAGAGCAACTTATAGATGTAATCCTATGAACATGGCGTATGACTCCAATTTTGTAAACTAAAACAAGGGAGAGGGTCTCCATCTATTGTAAGAGATGAGAAGGAGTAAAAGACCGATTGCCAACATGAGATGGGGAGAGAAATCTTTGTTGGGTTTTGTTTCTTTGTTTGTTGCCTATATACTTTCCTACATTTTCCAAATATTGTAAAGTAGAAATGTATCACTTTCTAAAAAAAATTTAAAAGACTCCCAACAAATTTAATTTTTAGGGTTATTGCCTAAACCAGTGATAGGGCAGGCTCTATTTCTTGCTACTAACTCAAAAGCAGTGGCGATTTTCCTGTAAATCTTCTTTATCTTGCTGTGTTGGAATGAGGCTCAAACAGAAATTGTTGAAACATGCCACCTTTTCTCAAACTCAAATCTTACATACACATTGACCTTCTTTATCACAAAATCAGAAAACCTATCCAGAAGGGGGGAAATGTACTGTCCAATCGGTTCTGCTTTTTCTCAAAACTCTACAGGAAGATTGAATAAAGAGGCTTCTTTGGGCCAAGGGGTCACTTCCTCTGGGAATGCTTTTCTCTCTCCTTGCCCTGACACCGGGAAGGAAAACCAAAACCAAAAACAAGAACAAGTGGCATTCGTTCTGTGCTCAGAGATTTAAAAGTACTTTCACACATAGTAAGAAGGATGCAAAGAGAAACTCTTCTCTGAACAGTCTGATACTGTGCTGACACACACATCCCCTCACCCGAGTACATTGTAACTGAGATCACAGGTGGAAGCACCGGGACTCACGGAGGCGCTGGATAAGGGAGCTGACTCTGTTTTAGAGCTGATGTCAAACCAGGCCCTGCTCTAATCACTTGACATAGGGCATTTACAGCCCACAGGGCAACCCTGGGAGAAAGGTACTGTTTTCTGTATCAGGGATTAGCAAACTGCAGTCCATGGGCCAAATATGGCTGAAGCTTGTGACTGTGAATAAAGTTTTATTGGAATACAGCCACACCTATTCGTTTATTGTCTATGGCTGTTTTCCAGCCACAATGGCAGAAGTGAGTAGTAGGTGCAACAGAGACATTTTTTTTCCTACAAAGCCCAAACTATTATTATTTGGCTCTTATAGAAAATGTTAGTCAACCCCTGATGTGCATGACATCTGTGAAGAAGGCTCAGTGCCACCCAGCTACTGACTGGCAGGGCCAACACATAAACATGCATCTATTCAAGAGTAATACCCCAGCTTCCTCCAAAGCATATCACACATGTGGCACATCGCAAGCTGAGAAAGATGAGTCGTGAAAAACTGCTATTATTTTTAAGACACATTAAGAAACATAATAACTGTTGGATTCCTTAAGTGATGAAAGAATACTGTAAATTATCTTTTCTTTTCACCTTTAACTCTACAATAAAAATCAGCAGCCAGATAATTAAAAAAAAACCCAAAAAACGGTGGAATTTTACATGCAAAATTGGCATTGTGTTTCTTTGTATAGCTTTCACATTAAAACAGACCCAAAAAATATAAGATGTGTTCCTTTAGTGTGATATGGTACCATCTGTATGAACTCGCTAGCTTGTTCCCAGCCTACGTAGGAAGGGGTAGAGAAGTGTGTTCCTAAAGTAAAAATCTGACCTAGTCTTCCTTTTTAGCATGGCTTTTCTTTTAAATGCCAGTTCCTCTTTTAAAACTTCTTTTGCTAATTCCCAAACCACTCAGATAGCTGAGACACAGAACTCTGCAAAGACTTTCTGGAGGGACTTGGTGGAAGAAACTGCGAACTCTTACTTGTTCACACCACCTCACCCACTGGTGACATAAAGGTACGAGGCATTAAAAACAGAGACCAGAGAAGGGTGACACGTTGGCTCCCTTTCCACCAGCAGCAGCAAATGCAAGAAAGACAGCCTCTCACCAAGACTTTGTCTTTCTTAGAGTCCAGCAGTTTGATGGAAGAAAAGTAAGGAAACACCTACAGGGCTTGTCCTTGGCGTGTCCTCACACGCGATGAGAAGGATCGGGTTCATTTTGTTTCTTCCTGAGAATCCCCAAGGAATATGTCATGACTCTGTGAAAAGGCAATTCCTCTAATGTCTGCAAGAAGGCAAGGAGACTCAACAATCTTCTGGAAGAAGCTAGCAGGGACAGAATGAATTTAGAGTGTGTAAAGCAATAGCCTTACCGTGGAAAAAGAGAAGAGGGAAATGAAAACAATGGGGTGGAAATAAGAAGAGTGAAATCAGTTGAAACCTGTAAAAATTTCAGTCGCTTCCATCCAGTTTGCGGCTATGACCGCTCATACCCAAATCTTTGTAGGACATATGCTTTCATTTCTCCTGCGGAGACACAGAGAAGTTAAGAAGATTGAGCAAATGACACGTTTGTTTAAATTTTAAAGAAACCCTCAAACTTTTCCAAAGCAGTTGCAACATCTTACATCCCCACCAGTAGTGTGTGAGATTCCAGTTTCTCCACATCCTCACCAACACTACGTATGGTTAGTCTTTTCCAGTTTAGTCACTCTAACAGGTGTGGACTAATACTGTCTTGTTTTTAATTGACATTTCCCTAGTAACAAATGATGCTGAGTATCTCTTTCATGTGTTTATCTCCATATACCTTCTTTGGTGAAGTGTCTGTTCATAGCTTTTGCCCACTTTGTAACCAGGTCTTCTGTTTTCTTGCTAATGTAAGCAGGGGTGAGGAGTCTGGGTTCTGCAGTAGGAGAGACATAGGTTTCCATTCTGGCTCTAGCACTTCCTTGTTGTGTTAAATTAGATTCGTCAGTTCTCTTGCCTTTGGTTCTCACTCTTTAAATTGGGATTATGGTAATGCCTGCCACACAGGTTTATATAATGCCACACAAAGATGAAAACTCCTTATAAATATTTCTGGAATGTAAGAGTATAATCTGGGGTTGCCTGGGTGGCTCAGTCAGTTGAGTGTCCAACTTCGGCTCAGGTCACGATGTCACAGTTCATGAGTCCGAGCCCCACGTCAGGTTTGCTGCTATCAGTGCACAGCCCGCTTCACATCCTCTGCTCCCACTACCACTCCCCTGCTCAGGCTCCCTCTCTCTCACAAATAAACATTTAAAAATAACTAACTAACTAAATAAATAAATAAATAAAGTATGATCTGATAACATTATGACTGAGATGACTTCATTCATTCATTCAACAAATATTTATTGAGCACCCACTATGTGCCAGCACTGTTCCAAGCAGTTAGGGCACATTAGTGATCAAACCAGAGGGGGAAAAAAACCTGTCTTCATGGTGCTTATAGTCTACTGGGTGTGATAGACTGTGAATATAGCAAATGACTATATGGTAGAGTATGATTAAATGTGTAAATTATTTAGGGGCAAGGAAATAAAGCAAGTAAGCTGTTCCAGAGGCTGGAGAGGCTCGGTTACAATAAATGGAATGGGCAGGGCGAAGGTAACTTCTGAGCAAAGATCAAGTAGGAGAACAAGGCAGTCAGCCATGTGGGGAGAGCATGCTAGGTGGAGGGAACAGCAGGGCAAGGCCCTTAGGTGGTGGTAGCATGTCTGGAGTGTTTAAAGAACAAGGAGTTGGGTGCAAGGGGGAGGCAGGTAAGGCATGAGGTTACCAGCCAGGTCGTTAGCACTCTGGGGGCCTGATGAGGATGTGGGCTTTTACTCTGAATGAAATAGGAAGCCATTGGGAAGTCTGGGGTAAAGGAGCGACGATCCATACGATTTATGTCTGCAAGGTTCCTCTGACCGTGAATAATGCTTGCTCATCACAAAGGTGCTGGTAAGGAGACTGTTATAGTAAAAACAGAAGGAGACTATTACAGTAAAAACAGAGGATGGGATATGTGCTCAGTCCCACTGCAGCCACAACAGAACTGATGGAAAGTATTTTGAAGGCAGAAGCACGAGGATATTTGGAACCATTGGATGTAGGGTGTTGAGAGCAAGTGAAGAATCAGGGTGACACTGAGGTTTTCAGCCTGAGTAATGGGAGGGCTGGACTTGCCATCAATGAGACAGAACACAGGTTTTAGGGCCGGACCAGGAGTTCAACTTGAGGCATGCTGCATTTGAGATGTCTATGAGTCATGAGTATACATTTCTGTGACGTTCAAACGAAGTGAAGTATGCAATTTGGACAAACCCTTAAGCTGTATCTACATAAGGATTGAGTAGATGGGGTAGGTTGTTCAGAGAGACTTGGCCTGAAAGGAATGTACCCTTAGGCTAGAAAATGTGAGGCCACTGCTTTAATTTTGTTTACTACCTGCTTCCTCTGCCTACCCTCACTGTTTACACTTAAAAGTATTTTAGGGGCTCCTGGGTGGCTCAGTCGGTTAAGTGTCCAACTGCGGCTCACGTCGTGATCTCATGGTTTGTGAGTTCGAGCCCCGTGTTCAGGCTCTGTGCTGACAGCTCAGAGCTTGGAGCCTGCTTCGGATTTTGTGTCTCCCCCTTTCCCACTCATGTGTGCTCACTCTCTCTCTCTTTCTCAAAAATTAAAATTAAAAAAAATTTTAATCCTCAAAAAAAGCACTTTAAATGTTACATGAAGTTACATGACTCCCCAATTTTTTCTACTTTACCTATATATTTCATCTAAAATGTTTATTCTGACCTATATTCCTAATATAAAATATGTGAGCGTGAAGTTTGGCTGTCACCTGGCTGGTTGACAATAGGAATCTTAGACCTCTTGACAGCTTACCCCTAGACCTGCATGCCAACTGTGCTTCAAGCCATCAATGTGCTGTAACCCGCCATACAAATGCTGTCATGTGGTTGCTCTAAACCTAGACTGAGCCAGGTACTGTATAAAAGCACCATTTCTGGTGTGCCTGGGTGACTTAATCGCTTAAGTGTCCAACATCAGCTTAGGTCATGATCTCGCAGTTCTTGAGTTCGAGCCTCACACTGGACTCTGCATTGACAGTGCTAAGCCTGCTTTGGATCCTCTGTCTTCCCCTCTCTGCCCCTCCCCGCTCTTTCTCTCTCTCTCACAAATAATAAATAAACATAAAAAATACGCACCATGTCCTTCCTTCTCCCCACTCCCCATGCCTTGCTCTTTAAAACTCTTCATGCCTCCTCTTGCCATGTCCCCTACATATGCTGCGCTGGGTCTATCATGGGACAGCACCCCGCTCAACAATCCTACCTTAAGCACTGCTCTGGGGATGCACAGCACATTAGATGAAGCATACCCACATCCCATCAGTCACACGAATTATGTGAAAAGATGACCAACTGCCCGGAGCTTCTGGACTACCACTGAGGACTTCCAATCTGGGCAAGGAGAAATTGTAACGACGACATTTGTGGCGCATTCCCACAGCAGCTGATAACAACCTGCTGCTGAGCCTTGTTGTCCTGGGGGTGACAGATGTTTGCATTTGTGATTCATATCAAGAACCAAGGAGATGCCTTTCTGTCACTCTGTTCTCATGTCCTTCTCCCGTAAACCATTTCATTTCTCTGGAGGGCAGATGGCAGGCTCTGGGGAGCTATAATACCACTGCTTTATTCCCCCCTTCTCTCTGCACTTGTTTAAATACACCAGGTCACCTCAAAAGCCAATTTCTGACTGACTTTTGGCTTACCAAAAAAAAAAAAAAAAAAAAAAAAAGCTTTTGATGTTGTTCCTAAGATATGTGGACTGAAGAAAAGTGATAAAAGCCATAACAAAGTTTATCCTGATATTCAGAAGAAATGAGGAAATATAATTCCCAGCTTTAAAAAACCAAACTGTTCTTTTGAAATCTAGTTAGGAGTGGGGGAAAACATCGATACTCTGCTTCAGTGCCTTAGTACTTAGAAGAGATATATTGGGCTCTATAATTTAACTGCCAAATCCGACATTCATATCCATCTGGACATTTTCAAAAGGATCCTTGAGCCAGTGAGAATTGGCAGTTGGCTGTATAATCACACCTGCATATGGCACAGGAGGTTTTTAATGGGCAACAGTTAGAGCAAGAAAGTGCTGCATGATAAGCATTTGCTGAGAACCCACACTTAAACATGTTTGCACGTGTGAGTAATTATATTTTAGGGCTCTCTGTTAACAAGACTTTGTTCTTTCTTTCCTCCAAATCAAATTAGTTGGGGACATAGTTCATTTTGCAATTGTTTGGAAAATGTTTTGGTGTTCTAAATTTCCATTATACCAAACTTTTGCAAAGTTAAAAGGCAAGCCACAAACCTCCATAACCAGTGAAAGAAAAATGCATAAAACCAGCAATAAATTAAACATGATAAACACACACTGAATAGGAAGGAGGGTGTAAACAAAGCTTGTGTCTCTAAGTCTATCAATCTCCATGTGGGATTTAGGTTCGGCTCACTGTATATGAAGATAATCTTTAATGTTCCTGCCTTCACAAAGATCACATTTGTCTTGGTCTAGTTTAGGTTGCCAGGTCTCTCCTTCCACCTCCCTTGAAAGTGCAAGCCTAACTGACATATCCCTGCACCATCTGGGAGTGAAGCTGCTGTATACTGGGGGCTACTCTTTGAGATGATTTTCAAAGAAAGATCAAAGGTAATGAGGAAGGAAGCCTCCTTAGTTGGAGAGCCCAAGTTAAAAAAGAAGAAACGAAAAAAACTATCATGACCCCCCTACTCTGCTAAATAGAACCCGTTTTGGGAAAGGCAATGAGATAATCTACAAAAAGCACTTGAGATGGTCTTGTGGAGGATGGAGACTCTGGCTACTCTGCTTCCTTAGAATAAAAGTCACTGTGTAAATATCCTATAGAGAATGGCCATTCATCCCTCTGTACGAGATGCCATCTAAACAGCTTCTGGGGAAAGGTTTAATATCTTCCAACTACCAACATAGAAGGAGATGTCTAAAAACACTTGGAAAATTCAAAATTATATTTAAAATGCGGGGTAGGGACCTC
This sequence comes from Neofelis nebulosa, assembly GCF_028018385.1. Classification (NCBI taxonomy): domain Eukaryota; kingdom Metazoa; phylum Chordata; class Mammalia; order Carnivora; family Felidae; genus Neofelis; species Neofelis nebulosa. The sequence goes on from NC_080782.1 coordinate 105,616,313, forward strand.
GAAGCAACTTCAATCTTACATGTGCAGGGAATCTGTGGCCACTTTGGCCATGCTGGGCACTTCCTCTTCTTCACCCTCCCCTTTTCCTGCTTTTTATCTTCCCATCTGTCCCCTGGCTGGACCATCAGTTTCCAACACCAAAAGCAATTGTAACCCTTTGTGTGTAGAAAATACTCCTGAAAAATCAGAGATGCCTAATATAAAAAACTGTAGTCATCACAAATATTATGTGAAAACAAAATTGTGTTTCTTAGTACATTTGGTTCTCTTTCTTCCTTTGGTAGCTATAAGGCAATCTATGAATTTATATGATAAAACTCTTGTTTGGTTTTGACTCCTGAAAGAAATGAAAAAACAAAATTGTTTCTTATTTATTGGCCAGGCAGTAGAGGAATCAGTCTTGCCTTTCCAAATGGGAAGGGATTTTGAGACATGGATGGGGCAAGTGTCAGTACACAAGATGTTATGATCATTTATGATCATCACAAATACGACTTGAGCACTCAAGCTTGGGAGGAATGCATATGGGTAGGAAGGGTGGGGGTAACAACGAGAAAGAGAGCTGTTCTTAACTAGGATCATAAGTTTGGACTGTAGAGTAGTTTTCTCAGGATTAACTTCTTTTTTCCTCATGGACAAAAATCCAGTTTTTAAATTGAAAGATAGGGCCTCAGGTTAAACAAAAGATGGCTCAATTCAGCCACAATGATGAATATATACCTTACATGGATGGATCAGTCAGAATTCACCAGCAGATAATGAAACCACTCTAGCTGGTGAATTCTGTTAAAGGATTTAAATGGAATTACATCGTCACAAAGTGGGTAGAAGGGCTCTAAGCTGACATTTGCATGGATGACTTGTGGAATGACACCGAGGAAACTGTTCACCAGGACAACTATTCCCCATCCCCTCCCCCCACCCCCAGGCATCCAGGAAATCAGGGAGCTTCTGTTCTGAATGCAAGCTCTAATTCAACTGTTCTCTTCTCAGCTCCACCCCAGGAAAATGGATCCCCCACCTCTTGATGTCTGGGAAATTAAAGATGAACAGTGGGGTCCCTTAACTGCTTCCACAGGAAAAACGTAATAACTGCATACTAACACAGAGTCTGACTCTGCTTCACACATGCCTTCCAAATCATATTCAAATACCATTACTTGGTGGAAGTTAGGTCATCTGAAAACATAAAATAGTTGAAACATATGATATTTGGTTTTCCAGGCGCTAGTATGACATAAGGCCATGGTTCTCAAACTTTGCTGCATATGAGAACACTGTGGGGAGCTTTAAGAGTCCAAATACCCAGACTGTTCCTCATATCAAGTAAATGTAAATCTCTGGGACTTCCTATGTTTTGTTTTTGGTTTGGTTACAAAAACACCACAGGTGATTCCAATGTGCAGTGTTGAACCAGACACCGGGCATGGTTTCTCAAGCTTCACTGTACATATGAACATTCTGGGTGTTTTATAAAAATGCAGAATTGGATTCAGTTGGTCTGACTTGGGGTCCAAGATTCTGCAGTTGTACAAGTCATTGGGTGATGTCAATGCTTCTGCTGATGACACTTTGAGTAGCAGAGATGTAGTGCAGGAGTCCTCAAATGTTAGTGTGAATCAGAATTGCCCACAGAGTTTGTTACAACACTGACGGCTAAGACTTTATGACTCAGTCGGTGTGAAATGGGGCCTGAGACTCTGAATTCCTAACCAGCTCTTGGATGATACCGAAGCGGCTGTTCTGGAGACCACGGTAGTACTGACACCACTGAGTGAGCCAATCATTATATCTGTTAACAGATGGCCACCACGTGGGGTTTCTAATGAATTCACAGACTTTATATTCATTTGGATCCAACTGATAGAGAGGGACTCAGAGAAGAAAGTGAAATGCAATTACTTATACCAAATCCAGTTACCCTTATCTGTCTTCCTTCCATACACGGAATTATTGGTGAGTTAGCTGGGGAGACCTCACAGGAACATATAGCTGGATGACACAAGCGAGGACAAGGAAAGAGAGTATATTAGTTTTATATATCTCAGTAAACAGACAGACTATTTATCTCCACATCTTCCTCTTTGGGCAATCAAGGAAATATCTAAGTGTTAGAGGTATGGCAGAGGTAAACAATCGATAGCTCATGTGGTTCCCATGGAAGAGGTTTCAAGTGACATCCAGCTTACTGCAAGTTCACTAGCGATACATCAAATGGCTGGTACTGTGTCTTTATTGCAATTCACTCTGGGGGTAAATTTCATCTTTGGAAGGAATGCATCATCAGCCAACAGCTTCAACAGTTTTTAAAACCAGTTTTATCATAAACTAAGGCAATAATAGTCTTTAAACAAAGTGTAACTTACCATGTCAGAGAGAGTTTCACTCAAAATCATGGTTTGGACTCGTCACTTACACATTATTAGGATATCTCCTATCTCCCCATATTTGGTCCTTCTAATCAACATTTGCAGGGTACTGAACTTATAAAACAGAGGTTCAATATCTTACTCATGAATCCTGCATGAGCCAACTGAACCCAAAAATACCATGACCTTCACTTACTGAAGAATTAAAAAGGAATTAAGACCTCCACTTAGTGAGGAACTAAGCACCTGGATTTAAATGAAATGCAACAACCTCCATCAGTAGAGGAGGAAGGAACCCCATGTGAGAATCTGACCAGTAGTTTCTGACCCTTTTCCTTGAGTTTCAACTCAAAATGAATCGCAATATGACCACTTGCCCCCACTGATTCAAAGCATTTTCTTTGACACTACGAGAGAATCTATCAAAACTACTGAAACACACAGTATACTCCTTGGCCTGGGGAATGCAAAGACAGGTGTGACAGCGAGCTATTTTACTCATTTTTACACTTCTGACACTGAACAAGAGGGTCTTCTTTCTTCCCCTCACAGCAACCAATTCTCTGATTCTCCAGACACCAACTGGGTGTCCGACATTTCAATTAAATTCTGACACTACCCATCCAGATTTAGCACAGATTCCACATGTTAAGGGCTCAGTCCAACAAGATCGTCCCCCTACTTCGGATGCCAGGTGCAAATCCCAGGACTTCCATATTTCAGACCAAATGGTTACAAATTGGGATTTCCCACAACCTCTTCCCTCAGGTTCAATTATTACTGAGTTTGCTAGAATGGTTTACAGAATGCAGGAACACACTCTGCTAACATTTACCAGTTTTTAGTAAAAGGTACAACTCAGGAAGAGCCAAATGGAAGAGACTTATATGGCAAGGCATGGAGGTGTGCCATCCACCAGCACATCAATGTGTTCACCAACCCGGAAGCTCCCAAATCTCATCATTTAGGGTTTTTTTGAAAAGGTCTCCTTACATAGGCATGACTGATTACATTATTGGTCATTGGTGATTAACTCAATCTATAGTTCCTGAGAACAAAAGGTGCTCCCATCACCCTTAGCACTTAGAAAACTTCAAGCATTTTAGGAGTTCTGTGCCAACAACTGGGACAAAGGCCAGATATCTTACTATATAATATCACAAGGGTCAGAGACCTTGAAAGTCTTGCAACCAAGCTGTGGAGGTAGGAGATGGGACATGATGTAATTAACAATACAACAATGCATCGTCTGTGAGTGTTACAGGCTAAAAGTGTTATAGGCATTCAGAAAAGAGAGTTCAATTACCAAGGGCAAGAATAGCCTGGACCAAACCAACCTCCCAGGCGGTGTGGAGGCTATTGTACTTACTCCATGTCAGGAAAGGCAAAGAGACACAAAAAGAAAATCCTGGAAGCTTAGTTTAGTTTGGTTTGGTTTTATTTTATCTGAGGAACAGTGTGGAAAAGGAGAAAGTAAAGTTAGGAATGGAACTGCATGACTTGATTTCCTCCTTCCCATCCCTCCTCTGTGCCTCAGTGTTGGGGATTCAGGGGTGAAAGGGAGGTAGGGGAAGAAACTTACGAAAAAGTAGAAGACTGGGGCATCCAGGTGGCTCAGTCAGTTAGGTGTCTGACTCTTGCTTTTGGGTCAGGTTATGATCTCACAATTTGTGGGATCACATTGGGTTCTGTGCTGAGAGCATGGAACCTGCTTGGGATTCTCTCTCTCTCCCCGCCCCTCCCCTGCTCCATGTTCTCTCTCTCTCTCTCTCTCTCTCTCTCTCTCTCTCTCTGTCTCTCTCTCTCTCTCTCAAAATAAATACATAAACTTAAAAAAAAAGAAACAGAAGATGATTGACATTGGGAGTTCCTGGCCGGCCTTCCTAGTCACAGTGAAGAGTCGTGTGTAACCCCTAGAGGAACCCCAGCCTACAGTTTGGCACCAACAAAAAGCTAACACAGAAGTGACAGTATTGGAGAAGGCAGCAGAAGGGAAAATGATGCAAGAGCATTTCAGCAGACCACACTCTGTGTGGGATGTGAAGGAGCCTCAGAAGTCCCTGTGTGCTCCATGAGGAGACGCAGATGCTCTGAGAGAAACTAGACAATGGTGAAGGTTCAGGGAAGGATGGAAGAGGCTTCTGCAGACAGAAAATCCACAGTGCATCCAGGACCTTGAATGTTAGAAGAACACTCCAAAAAACTGAAGGGGCCAGTCATACCTCAGCAGGAGCCCATCCAATGGGTAGACCAGTCTGGCTATGCCTACTACAGAGGCCAGCAAAAATCCAAAGATCACACCACAAGTCTGTTAGGTCAGATAATTTCTAGAAATTCTATAGTTGGGTATTTGGTTATGGGATTCATCCATATAAAAGTAAAAACTAAAGGGGCACCTGGTGTCTCAGTCAGTTAAATGTCCAACTTCTGCTCAGGTGATGATTTCACGGTTCGTGAATTCAAGTGCTGAGCCAGGCTCTGTGCTGACAGCTTGGAGCCTGCTTGGGATTCTCTGTCTCTCTCTTTGCCCCTCCCCTCCTCTCTCTCTCTCTCTCTCTCAAAAATAAATAAATAAACATTTTTTAAAAAGTGAAAGCTGAAGTCATACTAATGAATGAATGGGTAGTATAATATGAGCCAATCAGATGTGAAGAAGGGATGTGGCTGTAAAAGGTAGAGAGGTGACCATGGTAAGCTTTCACCACCCCATTTTGCTGTAGAAAGTGAGGCTCAAAGGCAGGGACAGCATTTTGTGATTTACAGAGATGTTGTTGAAAGAGATTTTTAATGCTACCCAAAACCTGTTGCCAACTCACTATTCACACATCAGATGCTGAGAGTTGTGTTATTGACACCATGTGGCAAGAAAATTCAGTTTAAAAAAATTCTGAATTTTGCAAGTGTATCATCCATTACCAATTATTAAAGAGAGACAGCAGAGCGGCTTCAGATGTAGATAAATGCACGCGCTGCAAACAAGGAAGAAGAGAACTTCATGAAAAAGTGAGTGGTTAACAATGCTGAATCCAGAGAAGCCTGAAATTGAAGTTAACGCCTTATAAAGGACAGAGGTAGAAGAATCCAGAATAAAAAACAGGGACGGGGAAGAACAGAGGGAAGAAGGTGTGTCTAGTCATATGAGAAATCTTGCAGTAAAAAAGAAAGAGGGTGTACTTCAGGGGGTTTAGAGAAGGGTTTTTGAGTCATCCGTCATCTACTACCTATTTTGTGAATTCCTACTAAGTTAGGAAAACCTGCTCCATATTTATAGACAAAGAGGAAAGGAGGAATTACAGAAGAAACAATGAAGAATGCAAGAGAAAAAGGAGTATGCACAAAGGAGTGGAGCCCCGAGAAAGAAGGGCTCATGAGGTGGGCAGGGGTGTAGGGGATCACCTCATCTGAAACAGGAGAAGTGGGGGACAGCACGAGAAAGTCTACATCATGGACTGTGGACAGAGTAAGGAGGTGGTCATTGCTCACACCATGGTCTCTCAACCTCAGCATTGTGAGCATGTTGGGCTAGATGATTCTTTGTGTGGGCAGCTGTCCTGTTCAGGGTGTTAACCAGGGTGTTACCCTGACCCCTATCTGTTGGATGTTAGTAGCAGATGCAACAATCAAAAGGTCTCCAGACATTACCAACGTCTTCTGAGGAATATGGCCAAAATCGCCCTTGGTGGACAACCACTGGGTTAGAGAGACTGGGTGGAGGCACCAAGGTGAGGAAGGGGCTCCCATGTTCCAGAGGCCTCAAACCTCCAAGGGGTGAGTCCACATGGGAGAAAGAGGAATGTGTGTGTGCAGAAAACAGTATAAACACCGAGGCATGAGTTATAGAAGGTGGAGAGGGAGTTAAATCCCATTAGAAAAACATCACTCCCTTTTAAGCAATCTCAAAGAAGCAAGCTCATATGGCCTGGTTAGAACAATTCACTGCCTTTCTGGAGAGGCAGACATGAATCTCGCAAAATCCCCATCACTCTTACATATGCTATGGTAGGTGAGTTTCAGAGGCGACACATCCCTGCTCTTGTAAAATCATGCAATCTACTTCTGAGGTTCAAAAGCCCTGTGGGAAGTTTATAGTAAATTACTACAGCTGCTTTTAAAATTGCACAGGAAAAGGCTACAGGGGAGCACCCCCTTCCACAAGGTGGGTCCTCAAAGCCTCTTCAAAACCCCATCGCGACCTGTCACATGCCACGGAATGGGGAGTGTGGTCACCCAGCCCAGGGAACAAGTATGCTTAGTCTCTGTGTTCTCAAGGAAGTTCTATGGGATAGAGATGGCAAGAGTTAAACAAACTGGAGATTCTAGAAACCCTGGCTTCTGAATCATACTGGTAAGAATAGTAAGTTTGCCATTTCCAGGTGTAAGCTCAGGGAAACAGACTGCTTTGTGAAGGAGATAAGGAGCTATCTCCTTCAAATCCCTCTTCATCACTAGCCCCTGTTGCCACAACATGATTGATAGCAGTGAGTACTGGGCACAATTTTCTTCACACATGGGGTGCCTTCAGTAGCAAAGCTACAGAGAGTTTCTCCACCTCAGTAACACATAAAAGTAGGATTAGGAATCTTCCCCTGACCCTGGACAAGCCATACATGCTGCTATTTAGCTTATACATTGCTCATCAAGCCAATGGCACAAGTTGGGGAACGTGTGCTGAGAAAGTTGAGGAGAAGACTAAAAACACCCCTCTATTGTGATTCTGATCAAGGGAAGTTCTGCTGTCTACTTTTATGGAGGAAAATATCTCCAAGAAATGAAATGGAGCTCCAGGGGAGAAAATACCTGGTCCTAGTCAGGCAAATTGACTGAGTGTCCACATATCAGGGCCCTGGCTATGTAAAAACTTTGCAGGCAGCTAGTGATGGATCTAATGTCATTGAAGTCAGAGATTCACTGGTGTACAGAATTAGTGAAACATCAGTCTGCTCACCCAACTGATGTCCTTAATCTTTTCAGACGCATTATTTACTTTCATGGAGGCATTTACCGAACTGAATGATCACCTCCCATCAGATGTGTGTGAAACCCAGAGATGAAGAAGCCAGCCTTCTGGTGACATCCTCTGTCACAAGTCTTTTGACCTCTTCCTATCTCAGTAGGTTTCCTTCTGAACAAGGCAGAAAAATAGTGTGCTGCCTGCTTCATAGGGATATTTTGAAATTTAATTACTAAACGCTTGTTAAAGCTCTCCAGGAAGCCTTTTGATGAAACAAATGCTCTGACTACAAAGTGTTGTTTAATATGGAGGTACAGCCTGGAGACACCACACTCTCCTACAAGGCCTAGCTCCTTTTTTATGCAAATTAAGCACCACCATAATCCACCTGGCAAATTACTATGCTATCAGCAAGGTTTAGTCAGGGGTTCTGTGGGTATCCTTGCTACTTCCTCCCAATTCCTCTCTACTTTTCACCTCAATTGTTTCAGTGTGTTCCTGTCAAAAAATCCCACCGGTATAATCTCCCGTTAATGACCTTCTTGACACCTGTGTGTTGGTATTCTGGTGGGGTAAGACTGTATTGTCTTACACATTAGTGTGACTGAACTAATTGGCTTTATCACTGTTGTATCCACTGTCATCTTCTTGATGTAGAGCTCTGAGGGAATGTACCTGGAGGTTTGGCTGTGTAGAGTTGAAACAAGGTAGAGAAAGTGATGTAAAAGTCACAAGTATCTGGAAGCCTTGAGTCATCTAGAAGCCACAAGGAACGGACCAGGCAGAGAGAGAAAGGTAGGAGGAAGTTGAAAACCAATTGGTGGCAGATCAGCCAAACCACCTCCTAGTCTTTGAGATTACTTGCATTTCACATTAGTGGTCTTAAGAGAGAGAGGCTTTCCAACAGATGTGCAGAAAATGACTTACAGGTGTGCAGAAAGGCCTAGATACTGGATACTCTTCAGTCAGTTGAACAAACTACTGGCTTACTAGAACCTATCCTCAAGCCTGTCCCCTCCAACAGCTGGAAACCTAATTGGAGGCTTCGAATTCCCTCCAATTTAAACCATATGTAGAAAAACATCATTTTTGGAGGGGGGCACCTGGGTAGTTCAGTTGGTTAAGTGTCCAACTCTTGGTTTCAGCTCAGGTCATGATCTGATGGTTTGTGAGCTTGACCTCCGTGCTGACAGTGTGCAGCCTGCTTGGGATTCTCTCTCCCTCTCTCTCTGCCCCTCCCTTGCTCGAGTGCATAGGCGAATGCACTCTCTCCCTCTCTCTCTCAAAATAAAGAACTTAAAAAAAAGAAAAAAAATCATTTTTTCACGTGTTCCATGGTGAAAAAACTTTAAGGACAACCGGACAAATGATCTTCCATAATTTCCTCTATTTTCACTATTTCCTCTCTCATCCTTCAGGTTAATCTCTAACAGGATCCACCTGGATATTACGTACAATTCCTTGACTTGGTTCAAATCCTTCCAAAATTTCCCATTGTTCTTAGGATAAATCCCTTTAATATGGCCCAAAAAATCCCTCATGATTTTCCTCTATGCACTTTTTAAGCCACATGTCTCACCATTTCCCACTTCATTTTCTGCTCTGACCAAGGTGAAGAGTTTTCAGTTCTTCCAACAAATCATGAAGACTCTCAATTCCAGGTTTTTACACACAGTTCTCCCTCTGTCTGGAATACCAGTGCCCACTCTCAATACACACACACACACACACACACACACACACACACGTGGGCAATTTCTACTTGTTATAAGGGAAAGAATCCTATTTTTTTTCTCAACACTAGTATCCAATGCCTAAAACACTGCTTCACATGAAGCAGTCCCTGTTGGATGAGTAGATGGATGAATGGGTGAGTTTCTTTCATATTAGAGAGTCAATAGTTTTGTTCTTTTTAACTCTTTTATTTTAGTTTCTGTCTGCTTTGTTTTTAATCCCACATCAAAAAATGAAAATAAAAGAACTTTCTCCTCAATGAATTTCTCCAAAGTGGGGGGGGGGGGGTTCTCATCATGTCTGGCCACATTTTAGATAATAACTTGAATAAATCAAGGCTCTGTTAGCAAAGAAGGCTGGGAAATGAATGTTGGGTAAGAAACTACTAATGTTTTCTGTAGTATTCAAGAGAGGGAATGAAGATAAAGGGAGGAAGCAAGGAAGGAAGGAAGGACTGCATTCCTAAAATTCTGAGTTCTGTTATGCAGTGGGCATAGCGCTAAGTACTAGGGATAAGGTGATGTACAAGACAAATGGTTTCTCTCTCTAGATACCTTGGACTCTAGTTGGGAATCCATACACTCAGAGAAGTAATTTTATTTTGACAAGGATATCAGGAAGTGAAGTATAGTTGCCACAGACAAGTAAAGTGATCTATTTAACCTCATCTAGTGGGTAAATCGACCTTTTGTTAAGGAAGGACCCCCAAACAGATTTGAAGAACAGCCAGGGGTTGTACAAACAAAAGGTGAAGAAAAATAGTGTTCTAGGTTGCATGCCAAAGGCCCAGCTTCCAAAGAAAGAATGACAGGCTCCAAAGGTGACGGGCTATCACTGTGATGGGAGTGTAGAGGATGTGCTCTGAAGCGAGTGTGGAGAAACAGGTCATGCTGGTCACCCAGAGCTTTGCAGACCATGTTACAGATTTGGGGCTTTATATCAAGGGCAAGTGAAAACAAGTTCTTTATACTGAGGAGTCACATGATTAGACTTGTTTTATAAAATCACCTTGCCCACAGTGTGAAGAACATTAGAGAAGGACATGTGGGCATGTAGGGCTCTATCCAGAAGGTCCCTATGAAACATAAGATACTGGTGCCTGAACTAAGGTGGCAACACAGTATATAAACTGAAGACACACTTAGTAAACAGAAGCAAGAGCTTCATGATTCAACGAGTTAGGGGAGGGGAATAAAGGAGAAGGGAAAAAGAAGACTTTGAGGCTTCTTGCCAAAAAAACTTGGTGAGATGTGATGCGATTTATTACAATGAGGAAAAACTGGGCAGTCTGACAAGCGTAAGGAGTGAATAATAATCTCATACTTGGGTTAGAGGTGACTGAGTAATGTGTATATTAAAAGAGTTAAGAGTATTTTCCACAACAGTGGTTTTCAAAGTGCAGTTTCAGAGACAGCAGTTTCAACAGCACCAGGAACTTGTTATAAATGCACATTTTCAGGTCTCACCCCAGACTTACTGAAGCAGAAACTCTAGGGGTGGGGCCCCTGCTCCATAGCCCAGTGTTCTTCTACTTAAAACTCACTACCACACGTTGATTTTCATAAAGAGTAGGATGCAGTGAGATGTCATGGAACTAACAACACTTGGAATTCAGAAGATGTGGGTTCAAATCACAAAGCCCTCCTTTAACAAGGCTTCCAGGTGATTCTGATGCCTTCTCAAATTTGAGATGCACTGGACTATTGCACATCTATGAAGAACAGGAATAAGAAAGGGCTGGAGGCAAGAGAGAAAGCAGGACAAAGAATATACCAGACCCTGCACTACTCTGGGTAGGAAATTATCCTACTTTCTCCTACTTTGCTCACCAAACTGGTTGACGATTTTAAGCTATCACTTCTATCTGACCTGTTTTGAACCTCAGTGATGGTTCTTTCTTTTAATAGGCCTCCCATCCTCCAGTTTCTCCGGTGCTCATTTCAGACCACTGCTACAGACATCTTTTATAAAATACAGCTCTGACCATGACTGTCCTCAGGTTACAAAGCTTCAGAGACCACAGGGACCCACTCAACAAGTCCAAGCTCTTTGGCCGGCACTCAAGGATGTGAGCACTCTAGAACTGTTGGGGCCAATCATCCACCTGCCTTTACCCCTTACTCGTAATCTGTGCTTCAGCCCAAATGAAATGGCCATCATTTTCAGATCCTGCTTGACACTTGCCTGTTCTTAGGATGTTCCTCTTATTCTCCTCCATCTGTACTCTGTCTTCACCTGATGACCTACCCACTTTGATGTCCTACCCAAAGCCCAGAAGTCTTCAGAAACACTCTCAGGCAATGATGTGCTGGGGCTGGCTTATATATGCCTCTTCCCAATTCATCATGCAGTAGCTTCATGCTGGCAGCTTGAAATGAGCCATGCAGGGAGTATTTACAACACAGAGACGGGCAAACATTATAAATCAGGTCTACCTCCCCCAGAGATCTATTTATTAAATATTTACAAGTACACCGGTGCCAAGGAGAGATGGGCCAGTCTTCGTATCACCCTCTAGAGCAGAGACAGATAAACTACAGGACAAATTTGAACCACTACCTGTTTTTATATATAACGTACCGCTGGCACACAGCTACACCCATTCCTTGATGCGCTGTCTACAACTTCTTTCACACTAAGCTAGGAGTAGTTGTCACAGAGACCCTCTGGCCTACAACGTCTGAAATACTTCCTATCTGGACTTCAGTGAAAAAGTTTCCCGACACTCTCTAGGACAATATTGTATATTTATGACCTACCACACACTGTTTTTTATGAATCTGAGAATGAAGTGAGATGTCATGGAAATAATACCTGTAACTCAAAGATGTGGTTTGACATCTACTTGCTAGCTATGCATCTTGGTCAACTTACATAACCTTGCTGAACTTGAGTTTGCTCGTCTAAAAAAAGAGTGGCCCACCCGAGAGCGATGTTCTAAAATCAAACGTATGTGAAAACACCTTGTAAATTATGAAGCATTATGCAGATATGTGATAACGCAATTATAATTTATGTGTAGATCTTCTTTCGCTGCTAGACTCTCTCGGGACAGGATCCACACCTCCTTTACATTTGCCTCCCTCACGGTTAGCATCCTGCATGCAGGTGGTCCTCATGATGCTACTGTGGCATGAAGGCTGGATGGCAAGGATGTGCTTCTTCAAGCTCTAACAGCTAATCTGGCTTCTCAGCAATGACTGCAAGGTTAGGCTAACAAAAAAATGAGAAGTGATCCTAGCTTTCTTGCTTCCTCGACTGCCTCATTCCCTACTTTGTCCTTGCTGCCAGTCTTCTTCCTGTCTGAACCTCATTCCCTCTGGCATCCACCCTGTGCCCATTAAATGCAGATGTCAAATAGGTAAAATAGGCAAACAGCATTTTGTACAGTCTCTACTCCTTGGGATGGAAGCATGAGATGGCTTTGATTTTTTTTCAAACAACGATCCATCAAATGTGCTTTGTTGTCTCTTTCCCCACTAGTTGGTGGTTCCTTTTAGGCTATCTTTTCCCGGTTTTTTAGTTTTCCTATCATTTTCAGTATTAGACTGTGCCAGTCTCCTCTGAAGCTTTTATTTTGCTTACTAATCCTTCTATACACCCAGAGCAGTATTAGCATATAGTAGGTGATCGATAAATACTCATGCAATGAATGAATGCTTTCCGGCATATAATATTCACTCCTCTCCTCTTAAAACTAAAGTGTCAAGCTCATTGAAGGGGTGCATTCTTCCTCCCAGCTAGCACTGGCCAGGCTTGTCTGGGCCATGAGAAACAAACTATTCTGTTAACACACTTCTGCTTCCTCTCCCCAGCTCTTTCCATTAAGTCTAGGGGCCAGGAGAAGAAAAACGGGAGGTGGTTTTCCCTAGGGGACTGCTCTGGGAGAGCTGAAGTCCTCTTGTGGGCAGATTCCTGCTGCCTCTCTTGCCAGTACTGACCAATCAGCAGTGTCTTCACAAGGTGTCCGTCCATGGCTGCTGCCTGTCTCCCAAACCAAGCATGTATGTTCCTCAAGGAAACAGAGGGGTCTCCTCAATGCCTGGTTTCTGGTGAGAAGATTCAACTGTGACTTAACCTTTCTCATTAACCCTTCCTTCAGCCCCCAACTGGGGGGTCCACCGTCCACTGGTGATCCTCTCTGGCCTCTCACACTGCCCTCTTTGGTGGGACTCCAGCATACTATCTTTTGTTGGTGTGCTTGGTCTAAAAACAGCTCACACATTCTCGCCACACTGGGTGGTTGGAGTACAGGCTTCTCGGTCTCTACCTCTTCTTCTGGCTCTATGGTTACTCTCCAGTTGTCTTCTGCTACCCCATTGCCTAACAGGGTAATGAAATGGCAGCATTCCCAGTTGAACGGGTGAGTCTCTGGTGACCTTGCCGCACTGGCTTCAGGGAAGCTGAAGCTCCCATCTTACTACCCTGGTGTGAAAGTAAAAGAGAGCTTCTCTCCAAGAAGACTAGGCTTTGTAAATGTGACCACCCAGTCCTCTTGCCATAACGACCAGGTGCAGAGAGGGAAGAGCGGCTGGAGTAACAGAGCTGATTCTGGGACCCCCTGATAAGCCATTCAGACTCAGGAGGACAGCTGTCCATGCTGGCTGCCCTCCAGACCTTGTAAATTGGCTTCTTGGTGGTTTTAGTGTCTACTTTGGGCCTTAGCCACAATGCTGGGAACACAAGAAAATGCATTTCCACAGCCTGTTACAATTAAACAGTGATACTTTTTATTTATTTATGTTTTAAATATTTATTTATTTGGGAGAGAGTAGAAGCAGGGGAGGGGCAAAAAGAGGGGGACAGAGGATGTGAGGTAGGCTCTGCACTGACAGGCTAACAGCACAGAGCCCGACGCAGGGCTCGAACTCACGAACTGTGAGATCATGACCTGAGCCGAAGTCAGACCCTCAACCAACTAAGCGCCACCCAGGCGACCCACAGTGATACCTTTTACATTCTTCAAAATGTCAAAGCTAAAGTAGTTACTGATGGTAGATGGGAAAGTGGCAGGGTTGACCTCTAGGAAATTCCATGAGAAGCTGCTAACCTGTGCTCATGAAAGTGCCTTCTGCAAAACCATAAAATAAGACTCTGTTTCTGAAGCCCTAAAGCTGTCTCAGAGTTGTGCTTCCAACTTAGTTTACAGTTGGACATGAAGGCCTAACCTTCGGTACCAGGGAGTTAAAACCCAGGAAGACAGAGACAGAGACAATGAACGGGGAGCAGATAAAAACGGGGCAATGATAACCAAGGTTCAAGGTAACTGGGATTCACGTGGAGGAGTAAAGCATGTGATTTCCTTGGAGAAAAACTGGATGGAGTCCCAGTCACGAGTCTTAGTAACCCAGCATCTTAGTAAAGTGAAATAAAATGACCATTTAAAACTTAACGAGAACGGCTTAAGATTTTTTAAATTTGAGAAGTTGTCATTTTTTTTATTGTCTTTCTTATTTTCTTTCTAAATAGACACCCTGAACAATGTTTAACTGCTATTTTCTGATGGAATATTTCTTTTTCACCAAAATCCTCTGCCATGGAAATCAGTGAATAATCTGTAAGTGCTCTCAAATGATAAAAAGGGATGGAAGTGGAAGAGTAATTGCACCTGCCTCCTGAAAATGATTAGCAGCTTATGGTACCCTGAAATCCTCTTTTAGGATGTTAAAACAATCGCACAACTGTTCTGTCTCATCCTGTGTTTTATGATTCCAGCACTTAAATGACACAGACACAGAGAAAGGCTTTAGATACCTAGCCTGTTTTCAGACACAGAATAGATCTGCATGCCATTAATTCTGAATCAACCCCACTTCCCCAAAGCACCTGTTCTTGCTCCAAAGGGCAAGTTGCCAACTTGCAAGTAGAAAATTAAGTAATGCGTGAAGCAAGGAGAAGTCTGAAAACTTGTGCTTTTATTTTTTTTTTTAATTTTTTTTTTAACGTTTATTTATTTTTGAGACAGAGAGAGACAGAGCATGAACGGGGGAGGGGCAGAGAGAGAGGGAGACACAGAATCGGATGCAGGCTCCAGGCTCTGAGCCATCAGCCCAGAGCTCGACGCGGGGCTCGAACCCACAGACCGCGAGATAGTGACCTGAGCCGAAGTCGGACGCTAAACAACTGAGCCACCCAGGCGCCCTAGAAAACTTGTGCTTTTAAAGTAATTTCACAAGTACAAATCTTTAATCAGTAGCTTCCGAAATGCTGTAATTTATTTAGAGGGAATACTTGATTTCCTTACACAGAAATGCCAAACAAACTGAGAGGTTCCAGTGCACAGATAGGAGAATCTGTCTCCTTGCACATCCCACTCTACAGACGTCCCCCAAATACCGTGTGACAGACTCCATCAGGGGTTCTTCTTTCTCAGCGTTTGTGGATAGGGCTTCTTCCCCCACAGTCATCCTGCAAAGTTCTCATGGCGACACTTTCATAGAAGAGGAATCTTCCTTTTCCCACTTACTTTCCCCATGCTATTTTTGTTTACAGCTGTTCGTGAATGGTTATCTCTAAAGGAGGAAATGGCAAGCAACGCTACACACATTTATTGAGTAGATACTATGTGGTGCTGCACTACATTATTGCTACTTTTCTACAGCAATCTAGAAAAAAAATCTCTAGCCCATTTTATAGTGGGAAACTGAGGCTAAGAGAGCTTGTAGCTGGCTAAAGACCCCCTATCTCTTTCTGTATGTGGTTTTATTTCAACAAAAATGGTATGAAAAAGAACTTGGGCCCTGCTAAGAGCTAAAGGGACAATTATCTGAGGGTTGAGACTAGATGATTTAAGAGTTCAAGCAAATCTGGTCCGTTTATAAGGAGTTGGTTTAAACCTGATATCCCAGGTGCTTACAAAGATAACACAGGTACATGAGGACATCCCTGTGCCCTCAGGAATATACATTTCATCTACCAGACCAAATGAGCCTGGGAAAAAGAGAAACAGATACAAAAGGTACAGGACAGTATATTCACAAAGTGCAAAACCGTGTGGCAGACAAAAGGTGTTAAAGAGGGCCAGAGCCATGGCTTTGATTTCAGGAAAGAAGAGGGAACAGAGGGGCCTGTGAAACTCAAGGTCATTTCAATGATGGGAGAAGAGAGCAAAAGGTTTTTCAGACCAAATTTCAACCAGTTGCTGCTGAACCAAATCCTGGCTTTCTCCCTTTCTGCACAGAGGAGAAACCTTCCCAGGCTGTCACCTAGTGCCGAGGAGAACAGGGTTCCCTGTGAGTTTGGGGAGCTAACCCAGGCTGCTCTAAGGCAACTCAGCTCGCAAACCCAAAGAGGCAGACGGTGGATGTGCCAACTCCATCAGGCCGCTGCTAACTGAGCTCAGCTCAAGATAGTAGGCTAGATACTCAGTGTTACATTGCTTTACATTTGACCTGAATGACCTGGGCTGCCCTGAAACAGAAAATCGGCATATATTAGGCTACTTACCTATTCACAGTCCACCCCTTTCCACCCACCTCCCCACCCCAATCCCCAGCACAGCCCAGCATCGGTCATCTTTCCATCAGATAAATGCTTCTCTGGCCACCACACTTTTGTCATTAAACTATTCTCCACCCTCAAACAGGGTCTTCTGAGTCAGCTGTTTTTGTATGATGCTTTCAAATGTTCTGGTAGAGTATATTTATTAACTATTCAAGCATTTTTTAACCTTATACATTTTTATGACTGTTCTGCCCTAAATAAACATTTTTTTTAGCATTACAATATTGTTTTAACATGTTCAGCTTAGGGGCTGCCTGGGTGGCTCAGTCAGTTAAGCATTCCACTCTTTTTTTTTTTTTTTTATTACTTTTTAAAATTTTTAACTTTTTTTTTTTAATTCTCAAGTTAGTTAACATACAGTGTAGTCTTGGCTTCAGAAGTAGAACCTAGTGATTCATCTCTTACATTAGACACCCAGTGTTCATCCCGAAAAGTGCCTCCTTAATGTCCGTCACCCATTTAATCCATCACGATTCTTGATTTCGGCTCAGATCATGATCTCAGGGTCGGTGAGTTCAAGACTGGCAACTGGTGCTGTGCTGACAGCACAGAGCCTGCTTGGGATTCTACCTCCCTCTCTCTCTGCCCCTCCCTCACTTGCTGTCTCTCTCAAAAACAAACAAAAACTTAAAATATTAAGATTAGTCTCCATATGTAGTAGTTAACTAATAACCATTAGTCTCTCTTCTTGTCTCTTTCTCTTGCAATTTACAGATAAAGAAACTGAAGCTCAAAGAGATGGAATACTACTTGGCAATGAGAAAGAATGATCTGGCCATTTGCAGCAATGTGGATGGAACTGGAGGGGATTATGCTACATGAAATAAGTTAGGCAGAGAAAGACAGATACCATATGCTTTCACTCATGTGTGGATCCTGAGAAACTTAACAGAAGACCATGGGGGAGGGAAAGGGGGAAAAAAGTTACAGAGAGGGAGGGAGGCAAACCATAAGAGACTCTTAAATACTGAGAACAAACTGAGGGTTAATGGGGGTGAGGGAGAGGGGAAAGTGGTTGATGGGCATTGAGGAGGGCACTTGTTGTGATGAGCACTGGGTGTTGTATGGAAACCGATCTGACAATAAAGTATATTTAAAAAAAAAATCTTGCCAAAGACACAGATCTAAAAGGATCAGTCCTATGAGATAAACTTAGGACTGAGGGAAGCCTAAGCTCCTGTTGTTTCTACTGGGCAAAGCTGCTTCCAAAAATATGATCCAAAGTAAAGTTCATCTGTGATATATGATTCAGATGATCTCTCATTCTTATTCATTGTGTTTCTCACTCTTTGTTTTGGTAAGGTTTACTGAACTATAAGTTACACTAAATTTGAGTCATATTAAGTGTACAGTCTTATGGGTCTGCCAATCTGTATGGTTGTATAACTAACACCACAATCAATATATCAATATAAAACTTGCCATCATCCCAGAGTCTCTCCCTACCCCTTTTTAGCTAATGCCCTCCTCCAACCCCTAGGCCGTGGGACTGGATTTCTATTATTATGGTTTTATTTCTTCCAGAATGTTGTATAAATGGAATCACATGATATACAGCCTTTTTAAAATTTGAGATCTAATTCATATGCCACAAAATTTACCCTTTTCAGTATATAGTTCAGTGGTCTTTAAGCACATTTGCAAGGTTGTATCACAAGTGTCTAACTCCAGAACATTTTCATCAGTTAAAAAAAAAAAACAAAAAAAACAAAAAA
This sequence comes from Neofelis nebulosa, assembly GCF_028018385.1. Classification (NCBI taxonomy): domain Eukaryota; kingdom Metazoa; phylum Chordata; class Mammalia; order Carnivora; family Felidae; genus Neofelis; species Neofelis nebulosa. Next base: position 105,634,585 of record NC_080782.1, read on the forward strand.
AAACCCCAACCAACTAAACAAACCTTATGCCCATTAGCATTCACTGTTCATTCCTCCCTTCCTTCCAGGACCCCCAAACCACTAGTCTACTTTTTATCATATAGATTTCCCTATTCTGGATATTTCTTATAAGTTGAATCATACAATATATGGCCTTTGTGTCTGTCTTCTTTCACTGAGCATGTTTTCAGGGTTCATCCATGTTCATCCAAGTTCATCCAGTACTTACTCCCTTTTATTCCTTCAATGACATCCCATTGTATGGATATTCCACAATTTGTTTCTTCATTCATCAGCCAATGAACATTTGGATTGTTTCTAAAATTTTTTGGCTATTCTAAACAATGCTGATATGAACATACAGGTAAAAATTTTTGCATCAACATGTTTTAAATTAATTTGGGTATAGAGGCACCTGGGTGGCTCAGTCGGTTAAGTGTCCGACTTCATCTCAGGTCATGATCTCACTGTCTGTGAGCTCGAGCCCCACATCGGGCTCTGTGCTGACAGCTCGGAGCCTGGAGCTTGCTTCGGATTCTGTGTCTCCCTCTCTCTCTGCCCCTCCCCAGGCGCCCCTCCCCTATTCTTGATACCTTGCATCAGTGTGCCAATATTGATGCACTGTTATTAACCAAAGTCCTAGTTTATGTTAGGGTTCAATCTTGGTGTTGTATAACCTATAGGTTTTGACAAATGTATAATGACGTATCTACCTACGGGTATCATACAGAATAGTTTCCCTGCCCTAAAAAAATTTCCCCATGTTGTACCTATTCATCCTTCCTCAACTCTTCCCCAAACCCTGGAAAACAAGGATTTTTTTTTTCTGTCTCCATAGTTTTGATTTATCCAAAATGTTATATCATTGAAAATATGGAATATGCAGACTTTTCTCAAGATTGGCTTCTTTCACTTAGCAATATTCATGTAAGTGTCCTCCATGGGTTTTTATGGTTGATAGTATACTGTTCTTTTTTTTTTTTTTTTTTCTTTTTTTTTTCAACTTTTTATTTTTTTTATTTTTGGGACAGAGAGAGACAGAGCATGAACGGGGGAGGGGCAGAGAGAGAGGGAGACACAGAATCGGAAACAGGCTCCAGGCTCCGAGCCATCAGCCCATAGCCTGACACGGGGCTCGAACTCACCGACCGCGAGATGTGACCTGGCTGAAGTCGGACGCTTAACCGACTGCGCCACCCAGGCGCCCCGATAGTATACTGTTCTTTATTGCTAAACAATATTCCATGTATAGATGTACCACGGTTTGTTTATCCATTAACTTAGAGGACTTCTTGGTTGCTACCAAAGTTTGACAATTATTAACAAAACTGCTATAAGCATTTGTATGCATGTTTTCGTGTAGGCATAAGTTTGTAACTCATATGATTAAATACCAAAGAGTACAAATGATAGATTACATGGTAAGCACTATTAGCTTTGAAAAATATGCTATACTATCTTCCAAAATATTTGTATCATTTCCCATTCCCACCAGGAGTGAATCAATATTCCTATTGTCCGACATCCTCACCAGTATTAGGTATTCCTGATGTTCTGGATTTTAGCCATGATACTAGGTTCACAGTGATATCTGTCATTTTAATTTAAAATTCCCTGTTGATATATGATGTTGAGCATCTTTTAATATGCTTATTTGCCATCTGTTTAACATCTTTGGTGAGGTGTCTGTTCAGATATTTTCCTCATTTTTATTTAAAAAAATTTTTTTAACGTTTATTACTGAGAGACAGAGAGAGACAGAGCATGAGCATGGGAGGGGCAGAGAGAGAGGGAGACACAGAATCTGAAGCAGGCTCCAGGCTCTGAGCTGTCAGCACAGAGCCCGACATGGGGCTCGAATCTGCAAACCACGAGATCATGACCTGAGCCGAAGTCAGACACTTAACCAACTGAGCCACCCAGGCACCCCAGATATTTTCCTCATTTTTAATTAGGTTGTTTTATTGCTAAGTTTTAAGTTTTCTTTGTATATTTTGAATACCAGTCCTTTATCAGATATGTGTTTTGCAAAGATTTTCTCTTAGTATGTGGCTTGTCTTTTTTTCATTTTGAAAAAAAATTCAGTATAATTAATAAACAGTGTTATATTAGTTTCATATCCATTACTCAGTGCTTATCATAATACATGTGCTCTTAATCCTCCTTCACCTATTTCATCCATCCCTCCACCATTCTCCCCTCTAGTAACCATCAGTTAGAGAACCATCAGTTCTCTATAGTTAAGAGTCTGTTTTGGGGTTTGTTTCTTTTTTTTCTTTGTATGTTTGTTTCTTAAATTCCACACAATATGGTATTTGTCTTTCTCTCAGTGACTTATTTCCCTTGGCCTTATAACCTTTATATCCATCTATCCTGTTGCAATTGGCAAACATTTCACTCTCCATTATGGCTGAGTAATACACACACACACACACACACACATACATATACATATATATGTATACATATAGATATACATATATGCAGCATATAAATAATGCTGCAATAAACATAGGGATTCAAGTATCTTTTCAAATTAGTGTTTTCATATTCTTTAGGTAAATACCCAGTAATGAAATTACTGGATCATATGGTAATTCTATTTTTAATTTTTTGAGGAACGCCAAAACTGTTTTCCATAGTAGTTGTACCAGTTTGCATTCCCATTAACAGGGCATGAGGGTTCCTTTTTCTCCACATCCTTGCCAACACTGGAATTTTTTTTTTCATTTAAAAATTTTAATTCCAGTTAGTTAATATACAGTGTTATATTAGTTTCAGGTATACAACATAGCGATTCAACAGTTCCATACATCATCTGGTGCTCATCATGACAAGTGCACTCCTTAATTCCCATTGCCTGTTTAACCCCTCCCACCACCCCACTCTCCTCTGGCAACCATCAATTTGTTCTCAGTAAGTAAGAGTCTGTTTCTTGATTTCTCTCTCCCTTTCTCTCTCTTTCCCTTTGCTCATCCGTTTTTTTTTTCTTAAATTCCACATATGAGTGAAATCACGTGGTATTTGTCTTTCTCATACTGACTTATTTCGCTTAGCATTATACTCTCTAGCTCCATCCACGTCATTGCAAATAGTAAGATTTCATTCTTCTTATGGCTGAATAATATTACACTGTATGTGTGTGTGCGCACACACATACACACCGTATCTTCTTATCTATTCATCTATTGATGAACAAGTGGACTGCTTCCATATCTTGACTATTGTAAATAATGCTGCTTTAAACATAGGGGTGTACATATCCCTTGAATTCACGTTTTTGGGTATTCTTTGGGTAAATACCCACTGGTGTGGTTGCTGGGTCATAGGGTAGTTCTATTTTTAACTTTTTGAGAAACCTCCATACTGCTTTCCACAGTGCTTCACCAGTTTGCATTCCTGCCAACAGTACATGAGGGTTTTTTCTCTACATCCTGACCAACACCTGTTGTTTCTTGGGTTGTTGATTTTAGTCATTCTGACAAGTATGAGGTTTTTATGTCACTGTGGTTTTGATTTGAATTTCCCTGATTATTAGTGATATTGAACATTTTTCTATATGTGTATTGGCCACCTGGATGTCTTCTTTGGAAAAATGTCTATGTCTTCTACCCATTTTTAATGGGATTGTTTTTTGTTTTTTGGTGTTTTCTTTTTGGTGTTGAATTGTTCTTTATATACATATATATTTTTTTTAATTAAAAAAAATTTTTTGAGAGAGAGAGAACAAGTGGGAGAGGGGCAGAGGGAGAGAGAGAATCTCAAGCAGGCCCCATGCTCAGCATGGAGTCTACATGGGGGCTAGATTCCATGACCCTGAGATCATGACCTGAGCCAAAATCAAGTCAGACACTCAAAAACTGAGCTACCCAGGTGCACCGAGTTCTTTATATATTTTTGATACTAACCCTTTATCCGATATGTCATTTGCAAATATCTTCTCCCACTCAGTAGATTGTCTTTCTGTTTTGTTGATTGTTTCCTTTGCTGTGCAGAAGCTTTTAATTTTGATGTAGTCCCAATGGTTTATTTTTGCTTTTGTTTCCCTTGCCTCAGGAAACATCCAGAAAAATGTTGCTATAGCTGACGTTAGAGAAATTACTACTTGTGCTTTCTTCCAGGATCTTTAAGGTTTCAGGTCTCATATTTAGGTGCTTAAATCCATTTTGAGTTTATTTTTATGTATGATATATGAAAGTAGTCCATTTTCATTCTTTTGAATGTAACTGTCCAGTTTTCCCAACACCACTGTTGAAGAGACTTTTTCCCAGTGCATATTCTTGCTTCCTTTGTTGAAGATTAATTGACCATATAATTGTGGGTTTATTTCTGGGCTCTCCATTCTGTTCTATTGATCCATCTTTCTATTTTTGTACCAGTACCACATTGTTTTGTGCCATCTTTGTGGTACATCTTGAAATCTGGGATTATGTACCTCTAGGTTTGTTCTTTTTCAGGATTGTTTGGGTGTTTGAGGTATTTCATGGTTCCACACATTTTAGGATTCTTTGTTCTAGTTCTGTTAAAAATACTGTTTGTGTTTTCACAGGGATTGCATTAAATCGCGTTGAGTAGTATGGACATTTTAACAATATTTATTCTTCCAATTCATGAGCATGGAATGTATTGACATTTCCTTGTGTTGTCTTCAATTTCTTTCCATAGTTTTCAGAGTTCTGGTCGTTCACCTCCTTGGTGAAGGTTAATTCCTAGGCATTTTATTATTTTTGGTGCATTTGTAAATGGGATTGATTTCTTAATTTCTCTTTCTACTATTCATTATTAGTATCAGAAATGCAATAGATTTCTGTATATTGATTTTGTATCTTGTGCCTTTACTGAATTGTAGCAGTTTTTGGTGGAATCTCTAGGATTTTCTATACATAGTATCACGTCATCTGCAAAGAATGAAATTTTTACTTCTTTCTTACCAATGTGGATGTCTTTTATTTTTCTTATCAGATTGTTGTGGCTAGGCCTTCCAGTACTATTTTGAATAAAAGTAGTGAGAGCAGACATCTTTGTCTCGTTCAAAGCTCTGTTTTTCACCATTGAGTATGATCTTATCTGTGGGTTTTTAATATATGGCCTTTATTATTTACCCCTACTTTGTTGAGGGTTTTTATCATGAATGGACATTATGCTTTGTCAAATCTTTTTCTTCACCTATTGAAGTGATCATATGGTTTTTATCTTTTATTAATTGATGTATCACATGGATTAACTTGTGAATAATGAACCACCCTCACTTCCCAGAAATAAATCGCACTTGATCATGGTGAATGACTTTTTTAATGTATCCTTGGATTTGCTTTGCTAATAATTTTTTTGAGGATTTTTGCATCTATGTTCATCAGAGATATTGGCTTGTAGTTCTCTTTTTTTGCAATGTCTTTAAGTGGTTTTGGTGTCAGGATAATGCTGCCTCCAAAGAATGAATTTGGAAGCTTTTCTTCCTCTTCTGTTTTTTTGGAATAGTTTGAGAAGGATAGGTATCAACTCTTCTTTAAATGTTTCATAAATTCACCTGTGAGGACATCTAGTCCTGGACTTTTATTTGTTGGGAATTTTTTTAGAACTGATTCAATTTCATTGCTAGTAATTGGTCTGCTCAAATTTTCTGTTTCTTCCTGATTCAATTTTGGGAGATTATATGTTTCTAGGACGGTATCAATTTATTTTTTCTAGGTTGTTCAATTTGTTCAATATTTCATAATATTCTCTTACAATACTACAAAGTACAAACTTCTGTGGTATTGGCTGTTTTTTCTCTTTCATTTCTGATTTTGTTTATCTGAGTTGTTGTTGTTGTTGTTGTTTATGAGTCTGGCTAAAAGTTTATCAGTTTTGTTGCTCTTTTCAAAGAACCAGCTCCTGGTTTCATTAATCTGTTCTATTGGTTTTTTTTTTTTAATTTCTATTTTATTTATTTCTTGTGGCTTATCTTTTCATTCTTTAATTAACAATGTCTTTACAGAGCAACACTTGTGAATTTTAATGGAGTCCCATTTTTTATTTTTCTTTCATGGACTGTGCTTTTGATGTTGTGACTAAAAAGTCATCACTAAACCGAAGGTCATCTGGATTTTCTACTGTGTTATCTTCTAAGAGTTTTATAGTTTTCCATTTTTCATTTAAGTCCGTGATCAATTCTGAGTTAACTTCTGTGAAAGGTGTAAGATATGTTTAGATTCATTTTTTGCATGTGGCTGTCCAGTTGTTCCTGTACCATTTGTTGAAAACACTATCCTTCCTTCACTGAATTGCTTTTGCTCCTCTGTTAAAGATCAGTTGACTTTGTATAGGTCTACTTCTGGGCTCACTATTGATGTATTTGTCTATTCTTTCACCAATACCACACTGCCTTCATTACTGTACCTTAAGAGTAAGTCTCGGAGTCAAGTAATGCCAGTCTTCAGATTCTTTTTCTCCTGATTTCTTTTCCAATTATCTGTTGGATCTTCTGCCTTTCCATATAAAATTTAGATTCAGTTTGAAGATATTCACAAAATAACTTGCTGAGATTTTGATAAGATTTGAATGAACTTATAGATCAACTTGGAAATAAATAACATCTTGATAATATGGAATCTTTCTATCCATGTACATGGAATATATCTCCCTTTATTCAGATCTTCAGTTTTAGTTTCCCTCATATAGATCATGTAAGCATTTTGTTAAATTTATATGCAAGTATTTCATTTTTGTTGTTGTCTCTACTATAAATGACATTATATTTTTAATTTCAAATTACCATTTTTTTGGTGGTTACATAAAAAACCAACTGACTTTTATATATTAACCTTAATAACCTGAATGGAACCTTTCTATAATTATTAGTTCTGAAAAAGATTTTTTGTGTGTGATTATTTGGGATTTTCTACATAGATAATAATGTCCTCTGCAAACAAAGACAATTTTATTTCTTCTTTCCCGATTTGTATATCTTTTATTCCTTTTCTGTCTTATTGCCTTACCTAGAACTTCTGGTATGATATTGAGTAGGAGTAGCCAGAGAAAAATCTTTGCCTTGTCTGATCTTAGCAGAACACATCTAGTTTTTTACACTTTAAGTATGTTTTAGATTTCTTTGTAGATGGTCTTTATCAGGCTGAAGAAATCCCCCTCCATTTCTAGTTTGCTGAGAGGTTGTGTGTCTGTGTGTGTATGTGTGTGTATGTTTTTCAATCATGAATGGGTGTTGAATTTTATCAAATGCTTTTTTTTTTTTGCATCCATGGATATAATCATATGATTTTTTTTTCTTTAACCTGTTGATATGATGGATTACATTAATTGCTTTTTGGATACCTAACCAGCCTTGAAAAGCTGGAATAAATTCTACTTGGTCATGGTATATAATTATTTTTATACCATGTTGAATTCGGTTTGTTAATACTTTGTTGAGGATTTTGGCATCTATGTTCATGAGAGAGGTCACTGTGTTATTTTCCTTTCTTGTAATGTGTTTGGTTTGGTATCAGATTAATGCTGGCCTCATAGAATAAGTTAGGAAGTGTCCCCTCTGCTTCCATTTTCTCAGAGATATTGTAGAAAAATGGACTACTTTCTTTTTAAAATGTTTGGTAGAATTCGCTAGTGAACACATCTGAACTAAATACTTTCTGTATTGGCAAGTTACTATTATTGATTTAATTTCTTGGATACAAGCCTATTCAAATGATCTATCTCTTCCTCTTTAAGTTTCTGTAAATTGTTTCTTTCAAGGAGTTGATCCATTTCATCTAGATTATCAAATGTGTGAACATAGAGTTGCTCATTATATTCTTTTATTATCTTTTAATGTCTATGGAATCCTCAGTAATATGTGACATTAAATCTTTCTAACCTTACCAACCTCTTTCATTTATGTTATTAGTAATCTTTCCTCCTCCTTTTTTTTCCCTTAGTTATCTTGGTGAGAGACATCAATTTTATTGATCTTTTCAAAGAATCAACTTTGGCTTTGTTGATTTTCTCCATTAATTTCCTGTTTCAATTTCATTGATTTTTGCTCCAATATTTATTATTTCTTTCCTTTTGCTTATGCTAAATTCAATATGCTTTTATTTTCTCGTTTCCTATTATGAAAGCTTAGATTATTGATTTTAGATTTTTCTTCCTTTCTAACACATGCATGTGATGCTGTAAATTTTCCTCTAAGACTGCTTTCACTGCATCCCACAAATTTTGATAAATTGTATTTTAAATTTCATTTAGATCAATTTTTTTTTATTTCCCTTGAAACTCTTTCTTTGATTCAAGTGTTATGTAGAATATGTTGTTTAATCTCCAAGTGTTCGGGGATTTTCCAGCTATCTTTCTGTTAGTGATTTCTAATTCAATTTCATTGTGGTCTGAAGAAATACTTTGTATAATTTCTATTATTTTAAATTTGCTGGAGTATATTTTGTAACCCAGAATGTGATGTATTTTGGTGCATGATACATGTGTGCTTGAGAAAGCAGAGTAAATGAGGATGGATGTATACTCATTGCTAGATAAATGTACAGCGCGATAAATTTTTCCGAGCTTTTACTCATGTACCAACGATCTAGACCGTGAAATAGAACACTACTAAGAATTTGCTGGCAATTATATTCAGTTCACTATGTACTATCATAACTTCTTTGAAATGGTGGTTGGGCACAATATATGAGCGGGGGGGGGGGGGCGGCGGAAGGGAAGGATCTTAAAAGAGGCAAGTTGGTAGGACCAATGACAACCCCATTGCTACACTTGCTCACAATGGTGTAATGGAATTCGTCATCTTCATCCTTTATGACAAAGTCACAAATACTCTTCCCTTTCAGCTAGTGAAAACTGTCAGCCTAATTGATTTGCCTGAGGCTCACTGATTACCATGCTTGTCAGTCCACTGTTGTAATTTCTCACTTACAGGTAAACTGAGCATGGGACATCCATGAGATGACCCACTGGATCTCCTCAGTTCCAAAATGGAGCCTCTCTACCACTATGTAACAGCAAAATTTATCTCCCCTTGATAATCAGGATCAATTGCCCCTGCCAAGATGGTAGCTCCTTCCTTTGTTTATCAAAATGAGAAACTCCAAATTACCCAAGTTGTAATGGGGGAAGGAGAGTTTGCCAGTTAGTATCTGTAGTTTTATGTTTAGTGGGATTCTTTTGTGATACATGGCCTCTCTTGGAAATAAGACCTTTAGACCTATGCTTTCCAATATGGGAACCATGAGCCATGTGTAGATATTTCATCTTAAATTAAAATTAAATTCCTCAGTCACACTAGCTACATTTCATCTACATTACAGCCACATGTGGTTACTGGTTATCATATTAGAAAGTACAAAACATTTTTATCATTGCAGAAAATTCTATCAGAAAGTACTACTCTACACTCATATATTTTATAATTGGGGACACAGTAACATAATGGCTATTGATATATATTTATCCTAAATTTTATGTATATAAATATATATATTGATGGCACCTCAATATCAGAGTGTCATCTCTAAGTAAGCACTTTAGTGATGCTTTCAAGAAGGCAATTCTAATGTCCTCTCAGGCTGACCATTTCTGGGCTATCTTATATGAGGTAGGACAAGTGGATCAAACGGTCATGTGCCCTTTGGCTATCTCCTTCACCATAAAACGACTCTCTTGATCTGAGGCAATGTCAGTAAATCAGACATTCTGTGTGCCTTTTGGTAGTGATGCTAGCTTAGGCCCCACAGGCAGTGAAGACAACCTCTAACCAGAAATTAGGTATCCTGATGGACAATTCATAGCCTTTACCAGGGTAGGAGTCTCATATGGTCAACTTGTTATCAGGTAACTGGTTAGTCTCCTTGAGGTATGGAGCCATACCATAGGCTCAGAGTTTATCTCAGCTGCCTACAGGTTGGACATTCATCAACAATGGTAACTAGATTACTCTTGGTGCAAGGGGATCCTTGCTCTTAGGCCCATGTGTAGCCTCCATTTCTTTCCCATGGCTAATTCTTCCATAGGTTCATTATGTATGCTATAGGATGATGGAGTACAGGGGCTGGCTACAGTCCACTGGATTCAAAGCATAGTTGGTCCCAAATACAAAGTAATGGATCAGCCCGTCTCTCACTACATGTTAACTTTCATCTCACTCACAAGAGCCTATTTGTCTATAAAGGGCAGGATACATGGTCATCAACTGCACCCAAGTTGCACAGTTTGGAAAAATCCTGAGGAAGCCTCTGGTTTACCAGTTCCAGATAGGTGCCCTAGGGCAGGTAATTTAACCTTTCAAGCCTCAGGATCTGAGGGCAGAGGGATAGACTCATGTCAAAATATGGGGACTCCATCTGAACCACCAGCTGGAGTATAAAGAAAAGGCATATCTGAAGTGACAATCCTGAGATTAATTAAAAAAACAGGTAAGTATCTATCATGTCCAGTAATAAAGGAAAATAATTTTACTTATTTCTCTTAACAAAAATCAAATAGCTTGAACATAGAAAGTCAGCACCTTTTGGATAGTGTATTATTCTACCTTCACTTTATTAAGAATTTGATGTTTTCATAAACTGCTTCTAATAAAGGAATTAAAATACTTTCTTTTCTTTTTTTATATTTTTAGGCAGCAAAGTCCCTGAGACTTCATATAGCCAGAAACTGCAGTAATTACAACTTTTTGACAGCAGGATCAGGGCGATGTGGATCTACTTCAACATTTTAGTTAAAAATAAAAAGCCCTACCAAAAAAAACCAAAAAAACAAAAAAACCAGGCTGATCATTTCCAACAGGCAGGAATATAAATAGCTGATGCACTTTACCATGCATAAAGCCAAACAAAAGCCAAAAAGATGTTGTCTAAAGGTGATTAGAATTTGTGTGTTTATGGGATCAAGATGTGGCCACCCTCTGGCTTAGGGTCCATCTGATTTGGTCTGTTTATAACTAGAATTCCAAAGTGAATGAACCCACTTCCTGTTAGTCTCTCTCAATCTCCTTTTCATTCCTCTAAAGTATGAATTTGATGTCTTGCACTGTTTGGAAGGAGAAAATGCTGTTTGTCATTTATCAAAATCTAAACAGCTGTAATCCAACAATGTTCGTTCAATTTTAATATTAAGTAAATAAATGTGAGCAATGACTGCGAGCAATGGAAACATGTGGACCTCAAGTTCAAATTCAATGAATTTCATTTCCAGTTCCGTGTCATAAGGTTTTAGATTTTCTTAGGCTCCCATCAGACTTCCCAACTTTGGCAGATTAGCATGGACAGTATATTCTGTAGAAATAGCCTCTTAACTTGCCCCCAATCCATACAGCTAAGCCTGTTTGGATTTGAAGATTTTTTTTTCTCTTAAAAGTTCAAAATAATTCACTTTGAGAGCAAGAGTGAGTTATTTGAAAACGTGCTGGCTTAAAAACTAAAGAATAATTAAAGTCATCGTTATGTTTTCCAGATCAGCTCTAAAATGGACAGAAAAAAACATGTGCATTTCTTTATATTTCCACTCATGTCACTCATCCTTAACCCACAGCGGTTGTGTACTTAAGACTAGCTTTCCACCTTAGCCAGCCATTTCAATGTAAATACTTTGGATAAAATCCTGGGTCGTTCAGTGTTTCACAGTATCAAGGTGATTAAGGCCATCAGTCAACAATATTTTATTAGGAACCCACCACATGCCATTTCTAATTTACATCCTTCAAAAAGCCAAGGTGATCTCCCTTTGGAAGCTTGAAAGGGTATTTGTAGTAAATTAAATGGTGGGGAAGTTTGAATTCAATAATGGTCCTTTACAGCCAACTCTAACATTCAACTCTACTGCAAGATTAATTTGAAAATTAAAGTTCTATTTTTCTGTTGAAGCATATGTAAACATAGCACTAGTCTGAAGAGACTCCTTGTCTAACATAAAATATGCTCTGAATAAATACATTCTTTTCTCTCAGCTGAGAGTATTTTAGGGTGGTCTGGATGGCTCAGTTAGTTGGGTGTCTCACTCTTGATACCAGATCAGATGATAATTTCATGGTCATGGGATGAAGCCCTGCATCAGGCTTTGTGCCGAGCATGGAGCCTGCTTGGGATTCTCTCTCTCCCCCTCTCTCTCTTCCACTCTCACAAGTGCATGTACACATGCTCTCTCTCTCAAAATAAATACACATTAAAAAAGAGTATTTTAATCAAAGGCTTTTCTGAGGTTGCCTAGAACAGCTATGTAATAACTATATTACTGATTTCTTACTACTTCTCGGGGACACCCCACAGGGCAGCTAGTGTAAATCTTCGTTAGTTTTCTTAATGTGCAATCCTGTTACTATGCCTCTATTCTCAGCAGGCCAGAAGGAAGTAAAACTTTTTATTTTAGCTTATTAGTTAATCGACTATGAGAAGCTATACTCAGACATGATACAGAGAACTGTCTATCACCCAGAGATGGTGAGCTTCAAGTTGGATGCATTAAATGCATGAGACTTTGGTGATCACTGCCCATGGGAGGGGTTCATGCATTCCATGCAAGCAAAGTATGGAAGTACTTCTGATTATAGCAATGGTAAGCTAGCAGGTATACCTTTCTACCGTAAATACCTAGAAAAGTGGACCAGTTTTCAACCATTTGGACAACAGGCCATACAGAACTATGAGGACAAGGAAGAAGGAAACAGAAAGCGAGTACTGTGAATGTCCCCCATCACAACATTGAGAATGTTCATAGACTGCAGAACAGGAGAATAAACCCAATCAGTTTTCAGCAGTTCCTTGTATTGCAGAGACAGCGTCCAGAATTTAGTAGATGGTTAGAATTTGCAAGGTAAAGTCCCAGAGAGGAAAGAGTTGCACAGAGAGAGAAAGAGCTGCAGAGATCTACAGAGGGTAAAAGTCAAGTCTTTACCTGAATTGTGGGGAACATGAAGTGTGGGGAAACTATGGAGGCTAAGGGGAAATCACCAGCAGGAGGTAGATAAAATAATCCCTGCAATTTACACAAAACTGGGAGTAGTTTGTTTCTCCAACTTCCAGAGACTAAAGATCTCCTAACACACAGGACAGTGAGCAGTGTCCTCATAAAGATATTGCCTCCAGAGTGAGGGATAAATGAAGTCTGTTCTGGAATGCCCTAATGAAGCTCAAAACCAGGGATCAAATGGATTCCAAGTAACTTACTCTCATCTCAGAACAAAACCCCATATTTTTAACAAAATACAAAACTTTTTAAAAAGACAGAAAATATAGTATCTGAAAATATAAAGTTACAACTATTACAAATATACTTTACATGTTCAGGAAGGTAGGAGAGAGTATGGGCCTGATGAGAAGAGAAATGTTATTTAAAATGCCAAATCACACTTCTAGAGATGAAAACCACACTGAATGGTATTAACAAGCAATTATATTATCCAGAAGAAAGATTACTAAAGATATAACAACAGAAACTACCCAAAATGTAATAGAGAGAGGAAAAAGAGTTAAAAGAACATCAGTGATCTGTGAAGACATCAAATGACCACCCCAGAAGAAGGGACGGGCAGAAAAATTATTTAAAAAAATAATGGCTGCTAATTTTCCAAATTTGATGTAATCTGTAGACCACACAGATCTAAGAAGAGCAACAAATTCCCAGCAAAAGGAATATTAAGAAAAGCACACCTAACTACTTTATAATCAGTTGCTGAAAAACTGCTAGAAAGGAAATCTTAAAAGCAGTCAGAGGAAAATCAGATACATTATAGAATAACAAAAATAATGGCACACTTCTAGTCAGAAACAATGCAAACCAGATGACAGCAGAGTAACATTTTTATTGATTTTTTTTTAAGTTTATTTATTTTGAGAGAAAGAAAGAGCAGGGGAAGGGCAGAGAGAGAGAGCGAGAGAAGGAGAGAGAGAATCCCAAGCAAGCTCCATGCTGTCAGTGCAGAGCACTACCTGGGGCTCGATCCCACAAACTGTGAGATCATGACGTGAGCGGAAATCTTTGGACTCAGGTCCCGGTCTTTGACTAGATCAAATCAAGAAGACAAGCTCTCTAAGTTCCATTGTCAAGGATGGAGAAGATTGCTCCAAGATTTTCTAAATTTCTAATCAAAAAAAATGTTCATGGCCTCTGATCCTGGGGTTCATCCTGATTTTTTTCTTTTTTTTTTTTGGAGAGAGCAAGAGAGCATAAGCAGAGGAGGTGGGGGGAGAGAGAGAATCTTAAGCAGGCCCCACACCCAGAGCAGAGCTTGATGTGGGCTAGATGTCACAAGTATGAGATCATGACCTGAGCCTAAATCAAGAGTCAGACGCTTAACTGACTGAGCCAGCCAGGTCCCTTCATCCTGATTTTTTAGTGACTTAGTTAATATTTTCCAAACCATTCTTTTGCATTTTGTAAAAGAGTTACAGTTTCATAATAGTAGCACAATTTCATTTCTAGGCCTGTCTCTAAGCTTGGAAATTAGTTTATACGAAATTGTAACAGATTTCACTTTAAGGATAAGCAATTTATTTTATTTATTTTGGGGGGGAAGAGAGAGCACATGCGTGGGCATGCAGGCATGCATGAATGAGCAAGAGGGGGAGGGGCAGAGAGAGAATCTTAAGCAGGCTCCACACGGAGTGGAGCTCACATAGGGCTCAATCCCAGAAAGCATAAGATCATGACCTGAGCCAAAATCAAGGGTCAGATGTTTAATGGAATGAACCACCCAGGAGCCCCAAGGATAGGTAAGTTAGCATAACGGGAATAATGGATTGGAGTTCAGAGTGCTGGGTCTTCCTCAAAGCTCTGTAAGTAACCAACATTGTGATGGAGGCCAATGGTTTTTCAATGTGCACAGAATGGTCTGTGATTGTTGAAATGCAGATTATGGAACTCAACTTCTACAGCTTTATTGTTAGTAGCTCTAGAGTGGGGACCATAAATCTGCATATTAAGGAAGTTCCCCAGGAACTGTTCTGACTACACTTTGAGAATTACTGCCTCAGGCAAGCGAACTCCTCTGGGCTTCAATTGCCACATCTGTAAAATGAGGGAGCTGGATTAGATAACAGCTGGGGATACTGTTAGCCCTTAATGTTTTATGACTCAATTAAAATGTTTCCTATTTCTAGGAATAAAGTCTCGATGAGCCAACATAGATGGCACTCAAGTGACTCAAAATCTCTTCTTTCATTAGTGTACTGCCTAAAGGAATATTTTTCTATCGCTATACCTACCATTACCTTTTTTGTATCCTTATTACTCAAAGGTAGCCTTACAGGTCTACTCCTAATAGCTTCCAATCACAGAGCTTGGCAACAGGAAGAGGTAAGAGAAACCATCAAATACAGTTACCACCCCCGACTAATATCCCAAAGAGATGGTCATCCACTCTGTGTGTGTTTACTTCTATTATTGGGAAAGTACTATCTTGAAATATGGAAATGTCTTCCTTCTCTTAAATAAAAATATTTCTCATTGGAGGATTAACCCTATATCCTGGCTCTGATCTATGATTCCATATAGAATAAGTATATTCTTCACCCATGTGACAAACCACATGAATACACCCTTTTTTCCACACTCAGCTTCATGTCTTGTGACACACTGTTTATGTTTAGTTTGCCTTCACAGGATGTCTCCTGAAATGAGGGTCTGGCTGTGGTCTGGGTAGTTCCATGTATAGTAAGACTATGTAAAACCAACGGAAGGGGGACACATTTGAAACTCATACAATGGAATATTACTTGGCAATGAGAAAGAATGAAATCTGGCCATTTGCAGCACTGTGGATGGAACTGGAGGGGATTATGCTAAGTGAAATAAGTCAGTCAGAGAAAGACAGATACCATATGTTTTCACTCATATGTGGATCTTGGGAAACTTAACAGAAGACATGGGGGAGGGGGAGGGGGAAAAAGTTACAGAGAGGGAGGGAGGCAAACCATAAGAGACTCTTAAATACTGAGAATAAACTGAGGGTTGATGGGAGGTGGGAGAAAGGGGAAAGTGGGTGATGGGCATGGAGGAGGGCACCTGTTGGGATGAGCACTGGGTGTTGAATGGAAACCAATTTGACAATAAGTTATATTTAAAACAAAAGAAACTCATATCACAGAAAAGGGGAGTATCTTCCTAATATATTGTTCCAGAATAAGGTTATGTGCCTACTCAAATCCATATACTGACCTGCTTCCCTTATGGAACAGGCCTAGAAAAAGCTTATATTATTCCTAAGGTCATATAGGTAGGTCACTACTGCCTTCACCATCTCTGCAGACCAAAGGGACCTATGAATCTGCTCCTCTCGATTTTTCTTACTACTCGTGGGAATTCCCCAAAACAACCTTATCCCATGCCCAGTAGTCCATAACTCTTATTTCCTTCCCAGATGCTTCCCTATTGACAACGAGACAACACCAGCTACTGGCCCTAGTCAGTGGTACTTTTTTCTCTTCTACCAAGAGGAAACAGTGATTGCTCAATAAATTTTCTTCTTCCCTCCAACACCATAGCCACTACCCCCAGAAGATAGCTGAAGACAAATATTATCTTTAGGGGAACAACAAGAAAAATTAGACCTCATGTTTTAACATAAACAGTGGAAGAGATAAGTCAATGAAACAGCAGTTTCAAGGTGGTAAAAGAGAAAAAAAAACCTGTCAGATACTATTTTCTAGAAAAAAATTCTTTAAAAATAAGAGCTAAAGATATTTTCAGACAAGATGAGCATATTTGTTGCCAGCAGACCCATACCACAAGACCTACTAAGTGACTTTCTTCAGACTGAAAGGAAATTATTGCACATGGAAGCACAGAATTGCAGACAGAGACGCACAGAACTGAAGAGAGCAAATGTATAAGTAAATATGAAATAAAATATTTTACTTTGGGAAAAGACTGTTTAGGGACACCCGGGTGGCTCAGTCAGTTAATCATCTGTCTCTTGATTTTGGCTTGGGTCATGATCTCACAGTCTGTGGGATCAAGCCCCACACAGGGCTCTGCACTGACAATGCTAAACGTACTTGGGAGTCTCTCTCTCTCTGCCTTTCTTTTCCCCTCTCCCTGCTTGTGCTCTTTGTCTCTAAATAAATAAATAAACTTAAAAAAAAAGAAAAAGACTGTTTAAAGCAAAAGTAGCAATGTTTTAAGGGATTTATAGCACACATAAAAATAAACCACTTGAGAACAGTGGCAATAATAGCAGGCAGAGCTGAAAGCTTCTTATATTATTTGTGAAATGGTAAAATTGTAATTCAAGGTTTATTAATGCCTACTTTATATACAACGCCTACTTTAATATAGAGCATAAACACTAATGGGAAATACAAAACCATACTAATAAAAAGACAACAAAACATAAAATACAGTAAACGTTCTTGAATAATCCAAAGGAAACCATGACAGAAGTAACAAAGCAACCAAAAATGATGGGGAAAACAGAAAATAAAACAGTAGGCTTAAACTTAACCATACTGGCAATTACATTGGAAAACTGGCAAAGAAACCTAAATACTCCAATTAAAAGATAGAGTTTACAAGAATAGATTTTTTTAAACAACCATGATTCAGTATGCACTATCTTCAAAGGACACCTTCAGTATAAGGACACAGATAGAAAAAAAGGAGACGGGTGGGAAAAGTTATGCCACACAGGCAGTGACATTCAAGAGAGATAGTTCACAATGATTAAAGGATTAATTTACCAGGAAGATGTGGCAAACCTAAATGTATATGCAACTCATGTCCTAGCTTAAAATATATGATGCAAGACTAACGGAACTAAAAGGGTGAAGAGATTGATCCACAATCATAATTAGAGATTTTCACATACACCTCCCAGTCAGAGATGAAGCAAGTTATATAAAATAGTTCATTGTAGAAGATTTGAAAAACTCTATTAGAAGACTCGACCCAATGCATATTTCTATAACAAATGGAGAATACGTACCATTTTCAATATACACGAAATAACAATGTAAACCAGATGTGTGTCCTTGAGCTAATCCTTAGTAGGATGCAAATCCAGAGTGTTTTCTCTAACCCCAATGAAAATTAGCTAGAATTCAGTAACAAAAAGTTACCTAGGAAGTCCCCAAGGTTTGGAGATTAAGTACATAATGTTAAATATAGCCCCTGGGTCATAGAAGAAATACAAATGGGTATCAGAAAATATTTTGAAGAAGAAATAATGAAAACACAATGTATCAGATCTGTGAGATGATGATGATAATGATGATGATGATGATGATGATGATGATGAAGTGGTACCTGGAAGAAAATGTACTGACTTTAAATGCTTATATCAGAAAATAATAAGGGCTAAAAAAATAATAATCTAAGTGAGCAACTCAAGTGTCTAATAAAAGAAAAAGGTAATCTCAAAGAAAAAAAGAAACTGTGGTGAACCTAGGAGTGTGGCACTCGGATCACCCATCAGTATCAATTAAGATATACTGCCCCAGCTATCAGCAGATAGCCTCAGGCTGTCCAGCTACTTCAATTACAGGGAAGCTCCTCACACAAGGGCATACCCTTCTTGGGCAGTAGAAGTCCAGTGACTGATTGAGGTAGAGATAGGAAGTCCCAGACATCAGAGACCAATCAATGCAGGATGCTCCTGACAGCCAATATACCCATCAAGCTCCCTATAGGGTTGCCTGAGCTTTTTCAGGCTAGCTCACAGTTCTTCCTCCCTGCCATAGGAATTAACCTCTAATAAGTCCCTTTGGGTTCCTGGGTGGTTCAGTTGGTTACGTGTCTGAAGCTTGGTTTTGACTCAGGTCGTGATCTTGTGGTTTCATGAGTTTGAACCCCGCATGGGGCTCTGTACTGGTAATGTGGAGCCTGCTTGGGATTATCCGTCTCCCCCTATCTCTGCCCCTCCCTCACTCATGCTGTCTCTGTCTCTCTCAGGATAAATACACTTAAAAAAATTTTTTTTAATCTAATAAATCCCCTGCATGGCAAACTCTATCACAGGGTCTACTGTAAGAGACAGCTTTTCAAAAGAATAATAACAATAGAAGCAGAAATCAATGGAAAACAAAATAGACCCAAAATTACAGAAAATCAACAAAGCTAAACTAAAAATTGGTTCTTTGAAAGATCAATAACATTAATAAACACATAGCAAGACTGATTAAGAACAAAGAAAGGGGTGCCTGGGAGGCTCAGTCAGTTGAGCAGCCAACTTCTGATTTCACCTCAGGTCATATCTCATGGTTCATGGGACTGAGTCCAGCATCAGGTTCCATGCTGGGCAAGGAGCCTGCTTGGGATTCTCTCTCTCTCTCTCTCTCTCTCTCTCTCTCTTTCTCTCTCCCTCTCCCCCTCCCCCTCCCCCGCTCACACACATTCTCTTTCTCCCTCTGCAATTAAAAAACAAACAAAAAAGCAAACAAAAATACTCAACAAAAATTGCTCATTTGACACTGATACAGTTAAGGTAGAGAACATTCCCATCACCACATGAATCCCTCATGTTGTTGTTCTTCTATAGACCCAACCACCTCCCTTTCCTTATTGCCCAATCCCTAATCTTTGGAAATCACTATTCTCCATCCTATAATTTTATCTTTTCAAGGATATATATATATATATATACACACACACACACCCACCCATGAAATGATATAGTATGATTTTTGTTATTGAATTTTGTCTGGCTAACAGACACATAAAAATATACTCAATATCACTCATCATCAGGGAAATACATTCAAAACTATGATGAAGTATCACTTCACACGTCAGACGTCAAAATGGCTAAAATTAACAACATAAGAAACAACAGGTGTTGGTGAGGATGTGAAAGAAGTGGAATGAAAATTGGTGCAACTACTCTGGAGAACAGTATGGAGGTTCCTCAAAAAAAACTGAAAATAGAACTACCCCACAATCCAGCAATTGCAGTATTAGGTATTTACCCAAAGGATGTAAAAGCACTAATTCAAACAAATACATGCACTCCGATATTTACAGCAGCATTATTTACAACAGCCAAACTATAGAAAGAGCCTAAATGTCTATCAATTGATGAACGGATAAAGAAGATGTGATACATATCAGCCATCAAAAAGAATGAAATCTTGCCATTTGCAATGATGTAGATAGAGCTAGAGTGTATTATGCTCAGTGAAATAAGTCACTTAGAGAAAGACAAATACCACTTGATTTCACCCGTAAGTGGAATTTAAGAAACAAAACAGGGAAGGGAGGAAAAAAGAGGTGAGAGGGAAATAAACCACAAGAGACTCTATGATAGAGAACAAACGGAGGGTTGATGGAGGGAAGTGAGTGGGGGATGGGTATTAATGAGGGCCCTTGTTGGGATGAGCACAGGGTGTTCAATCACTGAATTCTACTCCTGAAACCAATATTGCACTGTATGTTGACTACAATTTAAATAAAATAAAATAAAATAAAATAAAATAATAATAATAATAATAATAATTCATTCCTTTTTATTGCTGAGTAGTGTTTACGGTATGGATATATCATATTTAACCATTTACCCATTGAAGGCCATCTGACTCATAATAGAAAACAGTTGATATGACCATTTGCGTACCAATTTTTAAAAACAAATCTTACTTTTTCTGAGATAAATGCTCGAGTGCAATTGCTAGGTTAGAGGGTACTTGCAGGATACTTTGGGTGGTACCATATCTCCTTAAAATTCATATATGGAGCCTTAACTTCCAGTACCTCAGAATATGACTGTAGTTGGAAATAGGGTTTTAAAGAGGTAAGTAAGGTAAAATGAGGTCACACCGGTGGGCCTTAACCCAATACGACAGGTGTCCTTCTAAGAAGAGGGGACTAAGATACAGATAACAAAGAGACCAAGGTACAACAATGTGAGCCCACAACGAAAACACAGCCATTTGCAAGCCAAGGACAGAGGCCTCAAAAGGTGACAACTTTATCTTGGATTTCTGGTCTCCAGCACTATGAGAAGATACATTTCTGCTGTTTGAGCCACTTGACCTGCGCTATTTTGTTATGGAGGCCCAAGATGACTAACACACATGGCTAGTGTTTATAAGAAAATGCCAAACTGTGTATCAGAGCTGCTGCCCTGTGCCCACCATCCGTGTGTGGGGATCAGGGTCTCTGAACCCACTCCAGCATCTTATTTTTTATTTTAGCCATTCTGACTGATACGTGGTATCTCATTGTTGTTTTAATTTGCATTTCTCAAGCGACTATGTTGAACATCTTTTCATGAGCTTCTTTTCCACCCTCTTCATAAAATATGTCTTCATATCTTCTGCCCATGTGCTAATTGGATTTTTTGCTTGTTTTCACTGTTAAATTTTGAGAATTTGTTAGTCTAGATATTGATCCTTTTTTGGATATGTGGTTTGCAAAAATATTTTATCTTTGTCTGTAGCTTGTCTTTTCATTCTCGTAATTGAGTCTTTTGCAGAGTAAAATATTTTAATTTTGATGAGCTCCAAGTTTTCAACTTTTCCTTTTATGGATCGTGCTTTTGATGTCAAGTTTAAGAACTCTTCGCTTAATCCTAGATCCTAAAGACTTATCTTTTTTCCTACAAGTTTTATAGCTTTACTCTACTCATAACTACGTGAACCACTTTGAGTTAATTTTTGTATAAAGTATGAAGTTTAGGTCAAGGAAGGCTGTCCTTCCTGCATTAAATTGCATTATCAGATTCTAAATGGGACATTTGAGTCACAAAAGGTTAAGAATAATTATTTTACATAAAAAGAGCCTCCGTGAAGATTCTTAGATTTTATTGAGGCAAAACAAGCACACTGTGAGCCTGTTCTATGTTCTGCCTTCAAACAATGTACGTGAACCCTCTTCTATCCTCCTTAGCTGAGGATAAAAAAGAACAAATGAGTGGGGTACCTGAACAGCTCAATCGGTTAAGAATCTGACTCTTGGTTTTGGTGCAGGTCATGATCCCACAATTCGTGAGATGGAGCCCTGAGTTGGGCTCTGCACTAACAGTGTGGAGCCTGCTTGGGATTCTTTATTTCCCTCTCTCTCTCTGCCCCTCCCCTGCTCGTGCTCACTCACTCGCTCTCTCTCTCCTTCTCTCAAAATAAATAAATAAACATTTGAATAAAAGCAAATGAGCATCTTTTCAGATCTGAAATTTTCCTTGGTCATGTTTATAGGTGTGTGACACTCCTTCTGTTCCGATTTATGGTAATGGTTATGATGGATTGATGCTTATGTGACTTGTATCCCTGGCTTAAACCTCTAGTCTATCTGAACCCAAGGAACCAGCCCAGTGATTTAAGACCTACCAATTCCAAGTGCGTCTTTGGAATTCAGTCCCTTGTCTGCTCTATTAGCAGATGCTCCTAATCTAGAATCCCAGCCTTCGCCAGCCAGCCTGCACTTGCCTCATCCACACCCTTTTGTGAAATTATGACACTTCCATGGTTGGTCTTCCTTTCCCTGGAAATGGTATTATTAGGTCACTTGGCAGAGGGAGGGAAAGTGAGCTGAATATCTAATACTAGAATACAAACTGAGGGAGTCATTAGTTCTGAATACCAAATATTTCTTCTCTTTCTGGGCACATGAATTATGCTACCCCACACCTTTGGAGTTGAGAAAACCATGTGACTTGCTTTGACTACCAACCAAAAAGCTGAAATAACGTGTTTCTTTTTCTGGAAGTCTTTAGGACCTCTAGTGCCTTACCACTGCTTCCCTGTATGAATTGGTGTTGGTCCAGATGGTAGAGCCTTCATCAGCCTACAAACTTAAGTGAAAACAATACAAAACAGAGTCCTGGCAAGCCAAATGGACACGTAACATGAATGAGAAATAAATGCTGCTGTTTTAAACCACTAGATTTGTTTGTGTGTTTGTTTGTTATCATTGCATAACTGCATCCATCCTTATGGACACAATTCCCATGGCATTAGATGCATTTACTCAATCGTAACAATACGATAAATGGAAATCCAAATTAGAATTGATCCTTTATCTTTGTAAGTCTATTTACAGAAATTAAATTTCCTAATTGAAAAAAAAAAAAAAACATTACGGCCCCATCATGTTGCTAAATTAGTTCTGAAAACACAGTTTCTACATGCAAATCAGGGACAGCATTCCGTGGGCTGAGACAAGCACACCGAAACTCATTCTGGGCAATGAGTCAAGACTTCATATTGTTTGAATAAATGTAATCTACAAAAGGGAGGTGAGTTGATTAAATAGCAAAATGCTGACCAGAAATAACTAAGTAGATATTTCAACTGTTTCACAACATCTTAACAACAAATACTTTAACAAAATCTTACACCCACTGAGCAAGATACTGGATGGATAAAAGAAAAACACAACATTTTGCAATTTAATCTGTGGATGAGGCAGATATTCAAGCGAATATGACAGTAGAAATGTGCCCTGGGTTCTGCGGGACCACAGAGGAGGGGTAAATATCAGGGTATCCAAGTTTATACATCATGGCAAAACCCATTTTCAGCTCAAACTCTCATCAGAAAGTTATGCTCTTGATTAACCAAAGCAAAATTTGCTCCAGAACACACACAGGCAGAACCCAGGAGAAGCAAGCCAGAGAACACAGTGTACTCAGATTAAAGAACCAGAGAAGCGCAGAGCCCCGCCGCAAAGACAAGAAGTCACATCTCACTAGGAAGTAATTAGAGACAGGAATTTTCACAGAGTTCACAGAAAACAGTAAAAGCTCCCGAGCAATGGAATTGATGATGCCCAAACCTGGTTAAAGTGAACTTTGAGCAAATATGCATGCAGAGATGGATTCTCCATAACTTCAGGGACCTGAAGGGAGAAAACTGTGTTGGGTTCACACAGGACAATCAGCAAATTGTGGAGTGTGCAAAGCAAGAGCCACTCAGGCTGGGAATACAATCGAGACTACTTTTTTTTAGAAACATAGAACTAGGGTTTTTCAGCGAGGTCTTTAGTGAGAATGGAATGTATATTAATAGCAGTGTATGCTATTAATTAATAGCTGTGTGTCTGTGTATATAGATGTAAATTGTGAATTATTCTGAATAGCTATGCTTAAGTTTGCAGTTCTCATGAGATTGTGGGTTTATTCATCATCAACTAATCCTACTTCTGTCTTCCTGAAATCCTGAATTGAAGAACCATTCTAGAAAATGTTAAAGGCAGTTTGGGTTGAACTGACCTGAATATTAATGTGAAAGATCAACAAGAGTTATAAAGTATCCCATTCAAAATGGCATCCTGACAGGGCTGGTCCAGTATACTACATGCTCATCCTTTTATGGTGGATGGCGAAGGAAACCGACCCAATGAGGAAATTAAGTTCAAAAAAGGAAGAGAAAGGAGTCGGGGGGTGGAGGGGCTAAAAATCAAGCCATAATGTTCCTCTTCCTCAGCATCACATGCCAAATCATAATTTTCTTTACTTTTTCCAAAACATGCACTCTAAGCAGGTCTGTGTGCTCTGACCCAGAAATTCTGCCTCTAGCAGTCTAACCCTAGAGAAATGACTAAAGATGTGCATGGAAATATATAAGCAAAGCATATTCACTACATAGTTAATAACATTGATGTGATGGCTTTTTAAAAGCTTATAAGTATTAGTAAGAAATGCAACTAACTTTTTTCTAAATGGGGAGGAAAAATAATAATATGTAAAATTCGAGTAGTGATTCCAAGAAATGCAACACTATGATCAACTCACCTCAACTGCCAAAGTAAACCTCTACCCACTGGCTGGTTCTTCATAGAACTCTGTGTTGAAAGAGTGGATCTCAGAGTGCAAGCCTAGGGGAGTATCTTACAGCTCATCTTTTACCTTTTTCTTTAAGAATATAAACTTTTCCAAGTTGAGAATTTTAGAAGTTGAGCCACGCTCATATTCTTTCTCTTTGCTTGCCTCTGAGGACAAGATACAAAATGTACTTTGTAAACTAAGACTCTGAACCAGAACTTGGGTATCCTAGTGGCAATTAATTTTGGTGGGTGATTTTCCTGTTATCAACTACATCATCAAGTATACTTTGCTAAGTGAAGATTACATGTTTTAACAAAACACTGAGGCTCAAAGGTACAGAAGCTGTATATGTGGGAGATGGACCTTGGTTTCAATGTGCTTGCTCCCCAGCGAACTAGTTAACACCCACATCAATGAGCCAGGAACAACTGGAACAGGATGAATGGAAAGAGAGCAAAGTCAGTGTGTGCAGTCTAGATGTCATTAACACTGATAGAAACTCAATAAGGACCACAGTGACAGGGATAACTCGATAGGAGAAGGAAGTCTAAACTAGTCCTTGAAAGATACATAGGATTTGTACACAGAAGTCGTAGGAAATCCTCAGAGTATAGCACAGTATGAATCAAAGAACGGCACCAGGAGCAAACTGTTTTAGGTTTAAAGGACTTAAAATACAGAGAAGCAATGAAAAATAAATGTGGGAGAGTACTCAGGAAAAAAAAAGAGAAGCAACACTTTAACAACAAATCAGGTGTACTTTGGTTTGTGTGTGTGTGTGTGTGCGTGTGTGTGTGTGTGTGTATTTTTCCTGAAATCTCAAAGGTAAAGCTACTTTAAATGTTAACCAATAGCCTTGGTAAATCTACACTTGAATATGTGCTATGGGAATAATTTTATACTTGACTCAATGTAACCACAAGTAACAACAAACAGGGTTTTCTCCATCAAAAGAGAGTGACAGCTAAAGCCAAAGTGACCAAGGAACAACTTTGAGAAACTTTCTGAACACACCTTGACCATTCCCAAATAATAGTGGTGACTAAGCTGGCTGCCCCAACCCCCCACCGGCCTCAGCACCCCTAATGTCAAGCCCAGGTCCCATTAACAAAAGGTTTTACCTCTGCTTATACGGTACGTTTCCCAGCCACTGCTCAAATCCTCGCTGCCTTCCCTTCCCTTGGCACTAGTGAAGACCTGTTCCGTACGGGCTACGTTTCAGTTACCGGCCATACTTTTAAATGACCTGAAGTATGCCTGAAAAAGATGAAGAGGAAGGATGGAGAAACAGATGAGGCAGATGAATATGGATAGGTGGAAGCAAGCTGATTGCATATACACAAAAATTTCAATTTCTTCCCTTAAAGAGTATATAGTCCAGCAAGAACCTGATATGCAAATCAGTATAATACACAGCCACTTCAATACAGAGATTCATAATGTCTACTGACGTACGGGTAAAGGGGCACCCACGCTGGCCACGGGAAGATGGAGAAAGCTTCCCAGAAGCATTTGAGATAAAACTGAAAGAAGAGGTAGGATTCTTGGAGGAGGTCGAGAGGAGGCATTTCAGACACAATGACTGCATGTGGAAAGACAACCATGAGCGTGTGTGAGAATCTGAAATTGCAGAGAGGAGGGGTGGGGGAAGAGAGGTGGGAGATGAAGCCTGATGGCCAAGCAGTGGCCACTTCATGGGGGACCAAAAAGAAGAAGTCATAATGGCAGAGAATACTATAGACACACACACACACACACACACACACACACACACACACACACAAACTAAAAAATATTCAGTGCGGTCATAAAGGTAAGGCATGCTTCATTTCTTTTGTTTTTAATGAGCCTGTTCTATTTATTATTCATATTTATCCATTTTTAATTTGGTTTTAATGTGTTCCAAGTAGTGGCTAGATAAAAAAGAGCCTATAAGGTAAGTCATGTATAAATAACAATGCAAGTGATGCCCATTTATGTGGTTTTAGGAAAGGAATGTTACTATCATCTCTCCCAGGACCCAGCCCTTACCTTCCTGCTCAGAAGTAACCATTAAGGAGCTGAGCCCACACTAAACCCATGTTCTTCCCACTCCCTGCTTCCCTGTGTGTCTTTCATAGACTCTTTCCTTCCCCTCCTAATCTCATTCCCAGGACACAAAAAGAAAGGTTTCTTGTTGTTGTTGTTGTTTGTTCTTAACAGGAAGAGATGTCCCAGATTTTCTACGCTAATACCTTTATTTTACACCAGGAAGCCAAGGCACAGGCAAGTTATATCCTCCTGTTAATTAGCAGTTAATCCAGAAGTAGCACCCAGAACGTTAAATTCCAATTCTAGTTTGAGTCACAAAACCAACCCTGAATTCACCTCTAGTTTGGTCATTGTCCTATGAAGGGGATGAGGCAGTCCTCCTTTAAGACGCCCTCAGTCCTTGGAATTTTGTAGTTTGAAGCATAGGGAGATGCGGGATAAAGAGCAGGAATGAAAGGATACAGAGAAAAGCACTGCAAATCGTTATCCCTGTACTTGGGTAACTGTAGGAGAGCTATTATAATAAATTACATCTTCCCCACCACTGCTGGAACATTTATTTGGGGAACTTGAGGGTATATAGTTCCCTAATATTTAATGGACTAATTATCAATAGTCTGAGCCAAGAGGTGTGTCCAATTAAGTCTGAGTCACTCGGAGCTTCGATTTAAAATTCAAGAATCCTGTTGGCTCTAGACCAAGGATGCTATTTCAAGTAACACAGAAATGAGAAAAATTAAAACTTCTTTTTTGTCCTCACTAAAGAACCAAAAAATTACTACAAAAATTAAAACATCATAAACAAGTACCGTGGAGCTCTGCTTTCATATGCTGGGCCCTAAGCCAGAGGTGTTTGAATTTTGTCTGCAGATGTCTATTTACAGACTCATTAGGGAAGGTGGCTTTTTAACAGTTTCGCGTCCTAGGTATGAAAATCATTATTCGGCCAGTAACTTCCAAGCTTCAAATCATTAGCTCTTCTTCCCTCATCTGGGTCTTATCTATCTGTCCTTTAGAATAAAACAGCGCTAAGGGCTGGAACAGACATCCAAAAGCCATTTAAATACTGAGTGCTGGTGGAGAAAGGGACTTCAAAGATCTCTTAACTAACTCTTTCTGTTTACAAGAAGGAAACTGAGACCCAGAAAAGTATCAATACCTCTTGAAGGTCACAGAAAGGTGGGGCTTGCAACATGGCTAATTATTCTTTTTACTACATCAGCCATTTTATCAGGCAACAGTAAAGACTGTATTTCTTACACAAAATGTCTGCTCTTGCGTGGAGTCTGTCAGCAAATGGAGCGACAGCCCTTGACTTTTCTGACTCTGTCTTCGCCCAGAAAGAGCCAGCAATCTGTATTTAATTCTGGAAAAGCCATCTAGGAGCACTCCCTGACGGCCCACAGAGATACTCCAAGGCTTCCCAAGTGAGGCTGTTGGATCACCAGTCCTGTGGGATCCCGGGGCTAGAGGGCCATGAAATACACTTGGGAAAAGTAGCACACTGGCCTCGCAATGCCTTACCATAGGCCACCTGGCCTTGTTGAATCTGGGTCTCTCCAACTAGTTGGACCACACTTTCCCCTCTCCTTTATGTTTCCTTTTATTTACCCATTATTTATCCCACAGGGTCACATTCTGAGGATCACATCTAGTGCATCTTACGCTAAGGAATGTCTGCTGCCCGCCTCACTGCTTCAGGGGAGCCTTCCCAGAAGGGTCCGGGCTCTGCCTCGGCACACAGGTATGCCGACTTCATGTCTGATGAGTGGATTCATTTCAACACTTTATTGCAGATAATCCGGAATATCAACTACCATGACCCATGACAAGTCAATGATACTTGTTAGAAGACCTGCTGCTAAACTTCATCCGTAGGCTGTGGCAGGAGAAAAAAACACCAGCCTGACGCCCCCTCTCCCCCACATAAAATGTCACCTCAAACTCTATGCCAATGTTTGTGTTTCTTTAGGCGACATTTTTCACTTTGTACCGTACATAATTCAACTGATCTTTACAACTATCAATGTTTATAGGTGACCTGAAATCCTTTTTCACTAACTCCTTTCTGAAGGCCAGTTCTTTCATTCATTCATATTCATTAAACAAATATTTATTTACCAACTACTATATGCCAGATACTGTCCCAGCAGCTGCAGATATGGCTGTAAACAAAAGAGGCCAATGATACATATACTCTAGGCTTATGTTCTAGTGGTGGAGACAATCAATTAATCAACGAAAAACCAAAGAGAAACAAATGTAAACTTATTATTAGGTACCATGGGTAGTAACAAACAATGATGCTAAGTGGTCGTAAGAGCGACATTGTCAAATAAAGCAAGAAAAGGTGATAGGGAATATGATGGCGGTGGGGAGGGGGGATTTATTTTAAAACAAAGAAGTCAGGGAAGGTGTCAGACATGTTACATAAAAGAATCAGCAGTTTTCTTCATCTTCTGACCATCTCATCCTAACCAAGCTTCCCTAAACTCCGTGGGAGAGGAAGTTTGCAAAAGTAGGAAAACATGGCAGCCTCATGCCAGTGGCCACCCTTTTCCATTCTGCTGTGGTGACCTCCGTGGCAGGTTCCGGTTGGGTGGCCGATGCAGGGCTACCCATCTCGCTTTAGCAGGGACTCATGTGATCCTGTAAACTTGGATCACAGTGATGAGCCCACTCCCTTCCATCCAGAGTCACAAAGAGACGGAAGACCTGCCCAGGGGGGTCAGGACAAGACAAGAGTTGGGCGTCCTACAAATCTTAGAAGAGATTCAGGATTTTCACCTTAAATAACACTGTTGGTGCCTTGTAATTCTCCCTTAGTCCTTCAGACTCCCTCCAAGAGGAAGATCTCAGTTCAGAGAAAGTGGCAAGCACTTTCTAACACTGCTAGTTTTCTTTTTTGTAACAGGAAGAGAACACAACTGAGGTGAGGGTCTCAGACAAGAGCAGTACATAGCCAGAGTTTAATGACATTGATTTATTTTCCTTGTTTTTAATTTTGCTTAAAATCAGTTTATTTAAGCACAACTGAGTCCATTTAAAGCAAATATTTAGTAAATAGTAAATACAAGTGATTTTAGAGGTTGCAAAAATGGCGAAGTTGGAGCACGAGCGACTGAAGCGAGAGAAACACTGTCCCTGCCTCACCAAAGCTGAAAGCAAATTTGTGGTGTTTCCTCTTACTCTTAGATTCACAAACCGTTAGACAGTATGTTGCTCAGAAAGGCATAGTCACTGGTGATTTTTACGACCGTGTAACACACGGAACTCTCCGTGTCGAAACACTTTCTTGATGAATAATAGTATCCTATCAATAACCAGTATGTGATTTCAGTTCTCTTTGAACCTGCAAGCTGCCCTTGATCCCTTGAAAATCTTCTTGATGTGGGTTTGGAGAGAAATAGTCCACAATCATGAACACCCTTCTCTCTGTGATGCACGGACAACTCTTGCAAGGAGTTCTTATGACATCTCTTAGTACAAAGAGCCTCCTTGGTGATGTGAGGATGTAAATGAAATTTTTTGCTTAATTAAATGAATAGAATTATTTTTAAAATCTTGGTATTTGTCATTAGTACTCTGGAAGGAGTTGAAAATTCACCCTAAACCAGGTGTATTTCAACTGGGTCAACCTTGCCAATGGAACAAGTTTTTTTAAGTATCCATCCATCCTTCATGTCTCTTGTCCACATATTGGCTACAAGACACACTGATGTTGCAATGGTGTTAAAAATAAAACACCTCCCCATAAGTTTAGGCACAGTCAAAATAACACTCATGTAACACCTAGACCTTTCTAACCACCCCTTCTCCTTCCAGAACCACCCCACATGTTCTTCCTGCCAAGCTGTCTGCAGATAGAGGGGCTGGAGAGCCTAGAAAACATATTTTTAGCACAAATCATCTTGTTATAAATCAGTCAACACATCAAGAGAACAGACATTTTATTCTTCTTCTCTTTTCCCTTTCCCTCTCTTTCCCTCTTTCAAACACACACACACACACACACACACACACACACACACACACACACACACCTTACCCAGAATGTAAATCCACATGTGAATTTTATCCTTCAGAGTTCTCATGTTTTGGTATTACCTTAAAACTTTGGATTATTTTTTCCCAAGAAACCAGTACATCTAAACAATCCTTACACTGCTTTTTCAATGCTTCATCACTTAATTCCTTGAAAAACAGAATTTAAAATTCAGCTTTCTGCACTCTTCCCATCTTCTAAACATACCTGCTTACACTTGTTGGTTGTTATTAAAGTCATTTCAACACAGCTCATTCTTGAGATTGGCTTTCTATACAACAGTCCTGGAAAAAACTAGGCAAAATTGGTTGAGTGTATGAATCTAATATATTCCCAGTGAAGCCATCGTGGGTTAAAGTTCCTATGCAAGCACAGTAAATCCACTAAAGGAGTGGGTGATACACTGATATCTAAGAAGTAGGGAATGAGTTATTCCACTGGTCACTAGGTCCTCTGCCTTCTGCTCACAACAAGACCAGGTAGAGTACAGAGCTATACACAAAGCCAATGGGACCACAGCATAGCCAAAATCAATGGGACTATAAGAACTCATGTTGTCTTTTTGTTGCTGAGTGCACATGGGCTGGGGCTGGCTTATTTTTAATTCTTAACTTTTTTGTGTGTGTTCTGGCAACTTCAGCTCAGCCCCAAAACATAATCCAAACAGAAAAACTATAGGGTTTTCAGACTGGCTCCACATGGAGTGTCTACAAAGGCCTACAGTGCACCTTGGATGACTTTCAAGTATTTTCAAAACCATCTGGAGTCTTTTAAAGTTGTCATTGTTTAAAGAACCTGCAGAGAAGGGAGAGAGCAATTTGAGTCTCAGGAGAAAAGGAAGAAATAAGATTTAAGGTAGCCAACAGATGTGAAAGATCCAGGTACTGTCTCCTCCAAGTGCTTTGGCCATTACCTGCCTTTCGCCTAATGACTCAGCTACCCTCTCCCAGATGGTTCTTCCTCTATGAATACCACCTGCCTTGATGTAGAGAGAAGTGGCGGTCTGCTTTGCTTTTTCTTTGAAAGACCTGGGGTCCTCTCATCCCCCCTAATTCTGTCTTGTCATTTAAATCTATACAACAGCTGTTTCTCCTTTAGTTTTTCTCCTACTGTCATGGGTCTCCACTGCCAAATCTAGTTCTGAATTTGCAACAAGGTAATTTTTACTCTTCAAAGTCTCTGTTACCAAATTCTGGCACATCACTATTTTACTAATGGTAACAACTTCTCTGCTTCTCATTTCTGATACATTTATACTTCTGATCCCTTCCCTAAAAGAAGATCTCCCTCTGTTTCTGTCCTCTCCTCCCCACTTCTACAAGGCTCTTGACTGAAATTTCACCATTACTTTCCTTCTGTCGCCCTCTTCAGCACCCACCTACAACATTTATTATTTCTCACTCTCTGCAGCTCATCTGCTTTGGTCATGATGCCGATATCTTCATTACAAGCATCGGTTATGATTTCCTGTTTTTCTCTTTTTAGTCTTAACTAACTTTCTTCTCTATCCCCATCTTACTACTTGAATAAATTTGAAAGATCCACATTAGCAAAACAAAGACACAAGACTTGATTTTAACTGAATTTCCCTTGAAAAGCACAAAATAGAAGCACCAGAGTTGACCCAACTGAATCCAACAGCATTCCTCAGTGAACTCAAATAAGAGCGATTTACTGCCCATGTATCTATTCAAGAACATACCCTGTTAGTATCATGAAAACCCCGTAAGTATTGTTCGGGAGTAAAAAGGTACATTCAGTTCGCATTCTTCCTATTAGATAACATGGTCTTAATCAGCAGAGGCTAAAAATAGAGATGCCTCGTTCCTGGAAATGATTGACTCCAATTTCTCTTTCCAATGAATTTGAAATGAGAAGCTGAAGGGTCTTTGCCTCCTGGGAACATCCAAAAAAAAATTAAAAACACATTTCTTTTACCAGTATTTTACAAACATAAAGCTGATGAGTACATTTAGGCTTTGAAAACCTTTTCTATGCAATGTATAACCTAGAGAAATACATCATTCCTGCCACAGAATTGAATATATTTATGAGCCTTGAACTCTGACAAAAGAAACTGAGTCCTAAGTCTATGAAATGCAATCTTCCAATATATAAAGTTTTACTATTAAAGACTAATTTTCTTATCTTTTTTTGTCTTGAGAGTTACTAGAAGTATTTAAGCACATACATCCCGCTCTCTCTCTCTCTGTCTCTCTCTCTGTGTATTTTCTTTTTTTTTCAATTATGGCCAATCTGGCCACTAGATTATAAATTAATGATCCCAAATATAGTCATCCACAAGAGGAGATCAATAGCAAGTAACTTATAATGTTACGCTGCTCAGTCCTCAATTGATTAAATCATTATGTGTAATCCCTCTCTAGACATTAAAGTTAAGAAAATTGAAGTTTTTGGTTTGTTTTGTGGGGTTTTTTTATGTTTATTTATTTTGAGAGAGGGAGAAAGAGAGAGCAGGGGAGGGATAGTGAGAGAAGGAGAGAAAGAGAGAGAGAGAGGAGAGAGGAGAGAGACGGAGGGAGGGTGGGAGGGAGAGAGAGAGAGAGAGAGAGAGAGAGACAGAGAGAGAGAGAATCCCAAGCAGGCTCCACACACTCAACAAAAGACTCGATCCCATGAACTGTGAGATCATGACCTGAGCCAAAATCCAGAGTCAGATACTTAACTGACTGAAGCCCCCAGATGCCCCAAGAAAACTGAAGTTTTGAATATGCATGAGTTACACAGAAACATGAGTTCAGGGTAGTGTTAAAAGTCCTTTCAGCTAATCTGGCACAGTGACACCTGAAGATGAAGAAAACTCAGTAAACGCTGATTGTGTTTACTACCTCTCACCTTAGGCCTGAATGAATCATCCAGAATGAACACCCACCAAGTCCTGTTTTTACTTCGGGATTATTTCATGTTATTGTGGCTATGCAGAATTTGATTATAGTATATTCCAGAATACTCAGAGTTCTAACTGAGCACAACAAACCTGAATATATGTTGCAGTTTACTTTTCTACTTCCTATAAGATGTCCTTGTGGAAAAAAAAATGCATCATCACGACTATCAAAGTTTAAAAACAATGAATACCTCTGATCACAAGGTTCAAGAAACTTCCCTGAGAATGGGGGGACATATTTCATATTTTGTTATACTCCTATTTCATTGAGTCATTTTTCTCCTGATTAATTTACTCACTGGAAGGTAATTTACTTCTTGGAAGGTAGTCCAGATCAACGAAAAAACTGATGTAAATCTTCTGGGCTACTTAGGGCTAGATTACTATCCAATTTTAAGTCTCCTTTAGGAAAAACCAACAGCAACAGCAACAACAAAAACAGAGGAATAAAGAGATACATTATCCAATATACTATTGAGAAAAAAATCAAGAGTAAAGCAGAACACTGTTGACAGGAAGAATTGAACGTTACCTGTCTTCTCACTGTGCTAAGTGACAGAAAACCACATGATCTGAACAGTGAAAAGTAAGATGATGCCTTTGGCTGGTTTTTCAAGGACACGAGAGGTAATACTGGGTTGTTAAATATTCAGGCACCTTTCTCACAATACTGCTGTGCAAATGTCAACATCCTCAAATAAATGGCAGGTCACTAAAGAGCTAATAATTAAGTCCCAGTTTTCTGGCTAGAAATCAAAAAGGTGACACGTATCTAACACATAAAAATCCTTGCGACTTAATTATAGGAAAGAAATGTGGCAACTTGTAGAAGCACTTCAGTTGCAAATTTCTGGGAAATGAGAACTTCTTTTATTTTGGAATCGTCTTTTAAGAGATGAAACATGAACTGAGAAAATAGAATTTAGAATCCCAAAATTCAGGTAATGATTTTTCCCTCTTTGGTAAATTAGTCTGCTGTCAAAGAATGAGACAGTAATCGACATGTAAATGTTTAAAGGGCTGTCCAATTCAACCTTTGAAATAATGTGTTTATGTGAACAATGCCATGGAAAACACTAACATTCTCTTCGTCCGCAAAGAATGTAGGGTGGGATATATACAATATGTTCTGAGTCAAATGAAACAAAATGTATAGAAAAGAGCACCAAAAAAATATGTAAAAAGTAAAAAAAAACAAAAACAAAGTTTGCTTTTCAGTGGGAGGATGACCAGTGAAATTTTTCTACATTTCTATTTTTTTAATATCTCTTGATTTTCTAGATTGAGCATTTTTAACTTTTATAATCACGAAAGAAAAAGAGGAAGGGAACCTATACTAATTCATTCATTTATATACCAAATATTTGGGGAGCACCATGCTTGACAATAAACATACAGAGGGTTTCTCAATTAAATCTCAGAACCACTTACATCAGAGTCTTCTGGAAAGACTATATGTGAAAATCATGAATTTCTACACCGCTGTAGACCAAGCTGCTTCTTATCCTTTGGAATGGGGGTCAGGAAGCTGCATATCTGGTAATCCCCTCAGGGAATTCTTTTACACACTTGTTTGAGGAACTCTGCTCCTGAGACTCATTGGAGGAATCTCTACAGCTGACCAATGTGTATGACTCCCCTACACTGAGACTTGGAGAAAAAGTGGTTTGTCAGGTGGAAAAGACAGACAAGAGAGGAAGGACAGGATGACCTTAACAGCCAACAATTGTAGTTCAACGTTTCTAATTCTGACAGTCTATATAATCACCTGGGACTTTGCTCCTCAAGGAT
The DNA here is from genome assembly GCF_028018385.1 of Neofelis nebulosa. Taxonomy (NCBI): domain Eukaryota; kingdom Metazoa; phylum Chordata; class Mammalia; order Carnivora; family Felidae; genus Neofelis; species Neofelis nebulosa. The sequence goes on from NC_080782.1 coordinate 105,670,024, forward strand.
GCCAAGCATTGCCATGAGTTGAGACTCTGCTCAAAATGCAGAACTTCAAGCCAAGGCCTGGACCTATTAGACTTGAATCTGGATTTTAATATGATTTGAGGATAATATGCAGCCCTGTCAAATGTAAAGAAGCACCTTTGAGAGGCACCTTTGGTCAGGCCTTCTAAAATGGATACCTCTCATGAAATGACATTCGAGTACCATTTTCCACCTGTCTTCACTCCTAAATTTGTGTATGTGTTGAGAGGACTTTGAATCTCTTTACTTTGAATAATACTTGAATTCATCACAATCCTACCACTTAATTATATGGTATAGTAAATGAAAGAACCCTTTTCCCAAAGTAATTAGTGTTGACAGTTTGGTAAAAAGCATTCTTGATCTTCCCCTGAATTTATAGAAATACACCTCAATCCTTTCTGTACTGGGTCATTTGCACACACTATTCCCCCTTTCTGAAAGAATTTTCTCTCGCTCTTCACTTGAACTCCAACTCATCCTTCAGACCTCATATTAAAAACTCATTTCCTCAGAAAAAAATTTTGATCTTTTCCAGAGTAGGTCAGTTTTCCTGGTATTTGATTTTTTTATAATAATGTGTTACTTTTGTGTCCCACCAATAATTTTATTATAATTTTCTACAATAATTTTGACCAAAGGCAGGGCAGGTTTTTATTTTTTTACTTATCTTTTATAATTTTTTTTACTGTTTTGTTTATTTTTGAGACAGAGAGACACAGAGCATGAGCTGCGGAGGGGCAGAGAGGGAGACACAGAATCTGAAGCAGGCTCCAGGTTCCCAGCTGTCAGCACAGAGCCTGACGTGGGGCTCAAACCCATGAGCTGTAAGATCATGACCTGAGCCAAAGTCAGATGCTTAACCGAATGAACCACCCAGGCGCCCTCGCAGGTAGCTTTTTAAAGACCCTTAGATACACAATGCAGGAAAGCAGTAATCAATATTTCATATAGTACTGAAACTTAGCCCAAGCACTGCTATACATAGAGCTTTGTTGCATAACTGAAAAAAAAAAATTCATCTCAAATTGGGGATTGAGGTATCATATCATAAGGTTATGAACTCACCGTCTATCAGATGAGAAATCATTTCTAACTCAATTTTTTTTGATAATTAAAAAAAAGTCCTTGCAAAATTCTCTTTTCTTCTATGTGTAAAGTTATTTCTTTGGGTCATGAATCTTTTCTCTGCATAATTTCAGAAATCCTTTTGTGAACAATATTTATTGTACTTATCATCCAACAAATGTGTTGGTGCTTAATATTGCCAATGAATATGATAATCTGTGGTTCAAAGATCTTTGGTTATTATCATAATACTGTTTACCTTGAATCACAGGATCCACACCAAATGTCTACTGCTACCTTTATGTTTGCCTTATCTCTTTTCTAGGTATTTTCTTCTTACTAAACTGAATTGAATTAATCAAATTAATTTTTTAAATGCAAGCAGAGTTTATTGAAGCTATATCTATATCTATATCTATATCTATATCTATATCTATATCTATATATCTAATCTATCTCATCTAGAGAGAGATACAGACAGAGCATCTGGAAGATTCAGGAAAGAAAAGAGCATGAGTCTCATCTTTGTTTGGGGCTTGGGGTTTTACTGGTGACTGTAGTTCTGGTACACATTTCCTCTTATGCATCCAGGAACTGGTCAGAACAGGGACTGGATCCGAGTGATTTCTCATCAAATAGAAAGTGAGCTCATAATTTTATGATTTGATAGCCTGCTCCCCAATCTGAGATGAAATTTTGTTTTCAGTTATGCAACAAAACTCTAGGCAATCAAATTAATTTTTAATCATCTTACACCCATTTAAAAAGAACATGCAAGGAAAGCACGCCAAATATTTCCTCCTGGGCACAGTTTTAAATATCTAAGTGTAAACTATGTCAAATTTTAAAATTTCTATTAAAAAAATGGGTTGTTCACAGAATCAGCCAAGTGTTGAGGTGATGACTGATGTCATCCCCTCATGAATACTTTATCATTTTTATACTGGTTTCTCATGTTCCCCTAACCTTTAAATGTTTGATTTTAACATGTTCCTTTTCTCTCCCTCATTTTTCAAGTTTTTGTAGAGTCTCAGACCAGTGTGTTTCACATGTTTTCTGTATCCAGACACTAAACTTTAAGGCTTATCCACTTTATCAGTCTTTGCATATGAAGCAAATAATCAGTTAATAATATGGTCAGAACTCACATCTGGCAGTGAATGATTATGACTGGATGCAGGAGACATTTTGTCCTCAGATGCTCAGTCTCTTCTTCAAAAGCCTGCGCAGGAGGGGACAGTTATCAGAAAGGGAAATGCTTCTAGAGAATTATAGTAGACAAACCACAAATTGTGATATTAAGAACCACATGCACTAGCAGGTACTTAATAAGTACTTGTTAAACAAGTTAGCTAATTCTTTGCCGCAAGAGACAAGCTTCAAGATACATCTGGTAAACCAACTTTATTATTTTTATCATTCTATCTCTTTAGTTAGTTTTTTTTGTTTTTTGTTTTTGTTTTCTGTTTTTTGGGTTTTTTGGCTTCATAATCAAAGACTGGTTAAGTTCCATTGGGCTTGGCAACTTCTCATGAACCTCTTCCAGTGTCTCTGCCCCTGTAAAGCTTGCATTATAATCAGGCAGGTCTGCATATACAATAAGCAAGTAAATACACAAAGATATATTTGTCAGCGCTAAGTGCTGTGTTTCAACCTATGTTTTATCCTCAATCAATATAAAAGTATATCCCTCTTCATGTTTTGTAATAATGTCTATTTAAACCTGTGTTTATTCTAGCATGCCAATTCTAATTCTAATTGTTAGCATGTGCCTAATACAACTCTGTCCTTCGTTTTTACAATGCTTGTTTTTGTTTTTGTTTTTTTAAGAGACAGAGGGAGAGCAGGGGAGGGGCAGAGGGAGACAGGGAGCCAGAGAGAGAGGGAAAGAGAGGGAGAGGGAGGGAGAGGGAGAGGGAGAGGGAGAGGGAGAGGGAGAGAGAGAGAGAGAGAGAGAGAGAGAGAGAGAGTCTTAAGCAGACTCTACGCTCAGCACGGAGCCTGACATGGGATTAAATCTCACTACCCTAGGATCATGACCTAAGCCTAAATCAACAAACTGAGCCACCCAGGTGCCCCTGTCCTCCCTTTTTTTCCTAAATGTTTTTGTTGCATTGTATTATGAGATCCTGTGTCATTTAACAGCAGAGTTAATTCCATTCACAATTTCATTACAAATGATATTTGGACTTATTTAAGTCATAGGTATACAGAGATTTTTTATGCTGCTGATTAATTTGGGGAAACTAGAACATTTAAGGAACACACAGATTAAAGTAGCCTGGAGAAACAGGATATAAGACAACCAGGAAAAAAGCATTTGATCAAAAGATGAAAGATCATCAACAAACTCAAAAAGCTACAGAGAAATCAAGTAAAGTGATGGCTTTAACAGTTCCTAGGTCAATCATGGCCTTATATTTTCAGCAAGCTGAGGAAAAAATGGGAGGTACAATCACCTGAAAATAAGGCATATTATCTTCTTTAAGAGATCCTGCTCTCTTCTCTCTCACTTAATAGTGGCACTCTATTCATTTCCTCCCTTCTTCCCTCTAGATGTCCTTACCCCCATACACAGACACAATTACCAACAGTGGTATTCAGAGAAAAATAGGCATTCAACAAACAGTGATTATCACTATACATCTATGGCTATACTGATCATCTGAACTAAGTCTCTAGAACGGAATTCACTGCCACACCACTGTCATTCAACCAAAAATTACGAATCTCTGCAGTTACACACCTGTGTAGTTGTGTCGCCTACTCTAAGGAGGTGATTTTCCAAATTCAGATGTGTCAAGTCCAGGTTTTATTGTATGCTGCATCCCAGGACTTCTCAATTTTTTCAGAGCCATGAACTCCTCTTCGTTCTTGTTTGCTTTTTTGCTAATTCATTGCTGCGGCAATATAGCCTCTGAGGAAAGACTTCTCTTAAATGGACATCAGATGTGATTTTTGACCAGAGTCAAGAACTAAATTCCACTGACTACAAAGTGAATAAACAGGTCAGTAGTACTTATTTACTAAGTGGTTCCTCCTTTTTAATTGTTTTGAGTACTTCTGAAAAAAGAGCAACTTTTACCACCTGGAAATTGCATTAATATCTCATGGAGCCCACCAATCTGCAGCCCTGTGGCCAAGCTCAGTTTGCACAGTAGAAGCAACATGGATGAAGATCCAGTTGATTTAAGTTCAGTCTGAATTGTGCCTCTATCTAGATGAGTAGACTCTATTTTCTGAACTTCTGTTTCTCAACTCCTCAACTATAAAACAAAAATACATCTACAGGATTGTTATTCAGGCAACTGAGATAGTGTGACATACCTGTTCTCTGTAAATACATAAAAGGATATTACATATTATTAGGAGAGGGAGTACAGCATTATAGAATTAGAACGAGTCAGATCTGTATTCAAATCTCCACCTTACCACTGATGAGCTGTGAGAACTTGAGCGAGACCATTAATGTCCCTGAACCTCAGTTCTCTCAAATGTGTAAGACAGAAAAAATACCAGTTAGCCTAATATTTGTTATGAGGTTTCATAATCATGTATGTAAAACATGTAGTATCTAGTATACAGAAGATTCTCGATAAATATTATACAGTATTAACTTCATTATTAATGCTACAATTGAGAATAGCCAAAAATTTTTGAGTGAGAAAAACCATTTGTATAAAGACATATTTTCATCTACAAGCTAGATGAAAAATGAGAGGAATAAAAACAAAGATGAGATATTTTAGGGACAGAAAGCATCCACATCCAGTCTAATGTCCTGGCTCATTTTCTAGAACATTTCATTTAATTCAGCCTTCTTGAATTTTTCACCAGACTCCTCATAGCTCTTTGGAAGGAGCAAGGTTATTATATAACCAGGAACTGTCACACATCTTCTTAATTCTAAGGATCCCAAACGTCTTTTCTCCTCTCGGTTTTGCTTTGGTTATATGCAAATCATGGAAGGCGTGGACTTAAAATTTATATTTAGGTCAGTTGTTGTTTTTCTTTGACATTCTTCTTATTATAAACATGGAAACAATAAAATCCCCAAGTAAAGCTATTTTACAATCATATTCCCAGAAATGACTCTTCTTTACTGATAGGTCGTTTGGTGTGTTCCTCCTACCTAAAGGGTCTCAGAAGAGCAAAGTATAAAGAGTAGATGTTCAAAGTACTTGGAACGAATGGCACAAATCAATACAACAGCTATGGAAAATGCACTTTTATTCGGCATGCTTGCAACCCACTCTTAATCTGAGTCCATACCATCTGCTCCTATCAGACCATCTCAAGTCAAGCCACTCCTTTAGGTCCTTTCAAACACCTTATCTCTAACATCCATAAAACAGATTGTATCATCTCTCTTCATAATTCTAAAATTATAATCATATGTTTGATTCTAAATATTGGCCTTGATCTCTCCTTCCAAATTAAATTAACTTTCATAAGCAAATCTAAATCAGAGATAACCATATGCTCTCATCTCAGCAACAGGCACATAAAGCTATTTCTAGGATGTTATTCTATTATGTAATTATCGGTGGTTCCATTTTTAGGGGTTCTCTTGTGCTATAGTGACCGCGGGAAAATGTAGGTTAGTACGCATGACATCATATACAACCCCTGGACAAATTATATCAGTAACACCTGCATATCATACATAAAAACACCAGGACAGAAGCCAGAAAGAGGCCCTGGAGCACAGCCAAACTCCAATCTCAGAGGCCACATCAAGCACAAGTGAAGCAGCACTTAACTGACTTCCCACGTGATGGATGGGGCCCCGAAGCACTGTGAGATCAGTCATTATCATTGTTATTTAGAGGTGCCTCCTGGCATGACTATGGAGGTTAGATGGAAGAAGAAATTCCCAAGTTACTGGAAAACTATTACTAACTCTGTTTATTAAACTGGTTTACTTTTTTCATCTGTAATGTCAAACCATGCATCCCAAATACCACAGCTGCTTCTGTAGAGACGTGAAAAAAGCCTCTCTCAAGTAGAGGGAATAAGCATATAGGAGCCCTTTGTGAAAAGGCAAAATATGAATAGACATGCAAGACTAAAAAGCCAAAAAATGCAGCCAGGACAGGCAGTGCTCAGAAAGAGATGTATTCATTTGGAGAAAAATACGACAGCCTTGGAGGTGATTACCTGGCTAGATTTTAATAAGAAATACCATTCTCAGATAGCCCAAAGATTTATCCAGCTCAGTATCTCGTCTTACCCAGTGGCCCTACGCAATTTTTTTTTCTGGAAGGATTTGACTTCTGTCACTGCCAGCAAGCTTAAAAAAAAAAAAAAAAGACTGAAAGAAAAGCTAAATGCATAGTTAGACCTCCCTATTCCTTCATAACATGTGAAGAGTTAATCTAGAATATTCTAATGGATCTCACAGGGAATTGTAGCCAGAGGGATGGTTCTTTACTGCATGCATTACATCCCCAGCTTGGAAGGAAGGTCTGTCCTAGAAAGGAAGGATTCTCAGTATTTTAGCTGACGGTGGGTCAGAAAACAGAATATGGAACATACATCATTTAAAGAAATAAAAACAAAGCAGAAACGCAAAGTGTCTTCCATTTATTATTATCAGAGAATAACATGAGCCTAATTCTTATTAAAATATTCATAGGTTTTGTCATCTTCCCCATGTGTTACCTTGACTTGACTCTGACTCTTTCCCAATACAAATCTTAAAGGACATAGAGGAACTTCTTGGTTGATTTTTGGTTGAAAGTCTATAGTCAGAAAGATAAGAATGTTGAAGTTTCATGGCTGCTTTTGTCTGAAAATAAAGCATTTAACCCTGCTTTCTGGTGCTCCACAGAGACAGAGTTCAGAGGCCGAGGCTCTGTCCAGAGTGGCAAGACTTTTTAAGAGAAGTTTCTCCCCTGATATGGAGCCCCCAGGACCTACTGCCTCAGGTTTAGAGTAAAGACCTAGACTTGACCCACCTCTTCTCAATCATGGTGGACTGTGGAGAGGGCTCTCTCAGGGTCACATGCAATTGAAGAGGAAAAGGAAAGGAAGCTGTTTCTGAGTGGCTGTTTCTTCAGAACAACCCTAGCGTGAGTCTGGACCTAGGGTATGCCAATGAAGCTATTCAGAAACCCTGCACTTGTTTTGAGGCCACCCAAATAATAGAACCTCAGGTGTCTCACAAATGCAAAGACAAATTCTCTTTAACTAAATTCACTCAAAAAAAAAAATAGAAATTTTTCTCAGTCCATAATAATAACTTAAAAAATGAATAACTACTCATAAATATTTCCTCAAAGAAAACCCTAGGCATACATGTTTTCATGAAAGAATTCTATCATTGCTATTCAAGGGAGAAACAATTCCAGTTTTACCCAACCTCTTCCAAAGAGTGACATAATAATAATAACAAAACCAGATAAGCACAGTATGATACAGAAAGTTGGCAAGCTAATCTTTTTCATAAACATAAATGCAAAAAGTAAATAGATACACAGACAGATAGATAAAGCAAGTGAAATCCAGCAGATTCTAAAAGGAATAATACCTTAGTACTAAGCTGGGTTTTTTTTAAATCCAGGAATGCAAAATCTGTCTAACATGCACAAAATCGAACAAGCTAAATTACCACATAAATAGAATAAGGGGAAATTATTATCATCTCAATACATGCAGATAAAGTATCTGATAAAGTTCAAAGTCCATTTATAATAAACTAGGGATTGTTCCAGTAAACTAGCTGAGAAGAATCACCAGGAGGTTTTTACTATTGTAATCCTGTATAATACACAACTGCAAAGCCTGGTAGATCACAACAATAATTACTAGTCAGTGAGTACATTGTGGTTCCGACGGGCTCAGCAATGTTTGACGAACTTAACCAAGGCTGAGTGTTGTGCTTAGGAGCACTCTGTGTGTTCTCCTTGAAGCTACCCAGGGTATGTGTTTCTTATAGTAGATACAGAAGGCTCTAAAGATAAGTGAACCATGCAAACACACTTAAAATATTTGTCGATATCACATTCACTGACATCCCATTGGTCAAAGAAAGGTCACATGGCCAAGTCCAACATTAAGAGATAGGGAAATATACTTCACCAATACTGGAAAGCAGTAAGCATGTATATGGCAGTGTATCTAACTGTATGTTTCTCACATAGAGAGGGAGTAAAGAATTAGAAACAATGATCCAGTATGCTATAGGGGAAAACTTTCTTAATCTGATAAAGAACAACTATAGAAACTCTAGCCAATGCCATACATAATGGTGAAAACTGGGAATTTTCCTTTTGCTATTAGGAACATGACAAGGTTTTCCGCTTATCGTCACTTCTATGAAACTTTGATCCTGTCCAGTGATTTAAGAAATTTTAAAAGGATAAAAGAATTTGAGGAAAAACGGTGGCTGTTGGCAGATAATAGGATTAAGCACACAGAAAATCCAAAGCATGTATATGTCAACCTTAACATTAATAGATTTATCAAGGTCACTGGATAAAAATTCAATATACAAAAGTCAATTGTTTTTCTGTATGAGAAAACACAACTTTAAAAAAGAATTCATTTATCATAGTATAAAAAAATAGCAAGAATCCAGAAATAAATCTTATTCAAGGTCTATAAGACATCTATAGACAAGAAATTATGAAACTTTACTGGGAAATACTAAGACATAAAGAAACAAGAGACTCACCACATTCATAATTTGGAAGATTTTGAAAAGATGTCAATTCTCCCCAAATTGATTTAAAAGTGCAATGCACTTTTAAAAATACCAGAGAGCTCAGATGTGTGTGTTTCCTTTTTTAATTTGATCAGTTACTTTTAAAATTTATTTAGAAATGCATACAATATAGAAATACCAAGACTAAAAATGATACTCCTGAATACAAAAGAACAATACAGGAGGACCTATTGTAGGGTATTTTAAAATATTTAAAAATATTTTAAAGCTATAGTAATAAGGACATTGTGGTATCAGCAGAGAAAATGGCAGCTCGATAAAAGAACAAGGTAGAGAGCCCAGAAAAAGACTCATGAAAGATAAATGTTTGGTTCATGAGAGACTTGGCACCAAAGATCAGTGAGAAAAGATGAACTTCACAATAAATGTTTCCAGAACAACTATCTGTATGAAAAATTATTTAAATTGAGCACCTACCTCATACCATATACAAAGATCAATTTCAGCTGGATAAAAGAGCTATGAAGAGCAAATCCATAAAACTGTTAAATGTTGGTTTATTTTTGAGAAAGAGAGAGTGCAAGCTGGGGAGGGGCAGAGAGAGAAAGGGGGGGAACAGAGGATCCAAAGCAGGCTCTGCGCTGATAGCAGTGAGTCTGAGATGGGGCTCAAACTCATAAACCACAAGATCATGACCTGGGCCAAAGTCAGACACTCAACTGACTGAGCCACCCAGGTGCCCCAAATCTATAAAACTTTGAGAAGAAACTGTAAGAGAATTGTCTTTCAACCTTGGGGTATAAAAATAATTCTCTTTCCCTATAACATCTTTATTAAGATATAAACAATACACCATAAAAAACATTCTTTTAAAGTAGACAAATCAGCTACTTTTAGTATATTCAGAGTTGTACAATCATCCCACTATTCAGTTTTAAAATATTTTAAATTCCACCCCCCAAGATCCCCTTTACCCATTAGTCATCACCCCATTCTCTCTTCCTTCCAGCTCCTGGCAGCCACTAATTTACTTTATGTCTTTGTAATTTTATTTCTCTGGACATCTCATTTAAAAGGAATCGGGGGGGGGGGGGCACTCATGGCTTAGTCAGTTAAGGAAATGACTCTTGATTTTGGCTCAGGTCAAGCCCCGCATGGGGTTCTGGGCTGACAGCACAGAGCCTACTTGGGATTCATTCTCTCTCTCTCTCTCTCTCTCTCTCTCTCTCTGTCTCTCTCTCTCTCTCCCTCTCTCTCTCTCTCTCTCTCTCCCTCTGCCCCTCCCCTGCTTATGCCCTCACTCTCTCTCTTTTTCTCTTAAAATAAATAAATGTTTTCTAAAAATAAAAATAAAAAATTTAAAACTTAAAAAAATAAAAGGAATCATACAAGATTTGGTCTTTGGACTGTCTTCTTTAACACAGCATAATGTTTTCAAGATTCATCCATATTGTAACAATCATGTATCAGTAATCTATTCTTTGTTACAAGAGAATAACATTTCACTATATGGATATACCACATTTTGTTTATTCACTCATTAGTTGATGGAGATTTTGGTGGTTTCCACTTTTGGCTTATGAAAATTCCTGTATAACTTTTTGTATGTGCATGTCTTCATTTCTCTTGTGTCTTCATTACCTACGAGTGGAATGGGTATGTTACTTGATAACACCATGTTTAACACTGGGAAGAACCACCAACTTCTTTTCCATTGTGGCTACATCATTTTAAGTTCCAACTAGCAATATATGAGCATTTCACTTTTTCCATAAACCTGCAACATTTGTTATTGTCTTTCAAAAAATTTTAGCCATCTTAGTGATTGTGAAGTGCTATGTCATTGTGGTTGTGATTTGCATTTTTCTAATAACTAATAATGTTGAGCATTTTCACGTTTTTATTGGCCAGTTGTATATCTTCTCTGAACAAATGTTTTCTTCAAATCCTTTGGTCATATTTTTAATTTTTTTTTATTGTTGACTTATAAAAGTCTTTTATGTATTCTGGATATAAGCTTCTTATCAAATATATAATTTGCAAATGTTTTCTCCCATTCTGTGGGTTGTCTTTCTATTTTCATGCTGGTGTCCTTTGAAGCACAGATTTTTTTTAAATTTTGATGAAACACAATATCTTTTTTTTTCCTTTGGTCACTTGTGTTTTTGGTGTTATATCTAAGAAACCATGGTGTAACCAAAGTTCAGAAAGATTTGTTCTCTTGCTTTCTTCTGAAAGCTTTATAGTTTAGCGCTTACAGTTAGAATCCTGCTCTATTTTGAGCTCATTTTTATGTATAGTGTGAGGTAGGAATTCAAATTCATTCTTTTGAATGTGAATATCCAGTTTTCCAGCACCATTTGTTGAAAACACTGTTCTTTCCCCATTAATTGGTCTTAGCACATCTGTTAAAAACCAACTGACCATACATATTAGGATTTATTTCTGCACTCTCAATTCCATCCCAGTGATCTGTATGTCTATTCTTATGGCTGTGCAGTACCGGCTCAATTACTACAACTCTGTAATAAGTTTTAAAAATAGGAAGTGTGAGGGGCGCCTGGGTGGCTCAGTGGGTTAAGCGTCTGACTTCAGCACAGGTCATGACCTCATGGTTTGTGAGTTCGAGCCCCACATCAGCTCAGAGCCTGGTGTCTGCTTCGGATTCCGTGCCTCCCTCTCGCTCTGCCCCAACCATGCTCACGCTCTCTCTCTCTCTCTCTCTCTCTCTCTCAAAACTGAATAAACGGTAAACAAAAATTTTTATTAAAATAAAAAAATAAAAATAAAAATAGGAAGTGTGAGGGGCGCCTGGGTGGCGCAGTCGGTTGAGCGTCCGACTTCAGCCAGGTCACGATCTCGCGGTCCGTGAGTTCGAGCCCCGCGTCAGGCTCTGGGCTGATGGCTCGGAGCCTGGAGCCTGTTTCCGATTCTGTGCGTCCCTCTCTCTCTGCCCCTCCCCCGTTCATGCTCTGTCTCTCTCTGTCCCAAAAAAAATAAAAAAATAAAAAATAAAAAAAAAATAGGAAGTGTGAGGCTGCCAACTATGTTCTTCTGTTTCAAGATTGCTTGGCTCTTCTGGGTTCCTTGAAATTTCACATCAGTTTTAAGACAAGCTTGTCAATTATTGCTAAAAGTGCAGCTTGGATTTTGATGGGGATTGCACTACATACGTAGATCATTTTACAAAGTCCTATCGTCTTAACAATGTTAAATCTTTCAATCCATGCACATGGAACATCCTTCCATTTATTTATGTCTTAATCAATTTCTTCTAATAAGGTTTTGAAATTATACAACTTGTTTTTCTTTTGTTAAATTTATTCTTAAGAATTTTATGTATGTATTTATTTTGGTGCTCTTGTGGGTGGAATTGTTTTCTTTTTTTTTTTTTAATCATTTTTTTTTTTTAATTTTTTTTTCAACGTTTTTTATTTATTTTTGGGACAGAGAGAGACAGAGCATGAACGGGGGAGGGGCAGAGAGAGAGGGAGACACAGAATCGGAAACAGGCTCCAGGCTCCGAGCCATCAGCCCAGAGCCTGACGCGGGGTTCGAACTCACGGACCGCGAGATCGTGACCTGGCTGAAGTCGGACGCTTAACCGACTGCGCCACCCAGGCGCCCCTGGAATTGTTTTCTTAATGTCATCTTCTTTGGTAGTGTTAGGGGGAAAAAAATGTTTCACTTCTTTTTCTTGCCTAATTTCCCTGACTAGAATCGCCAATACAATGTTGAATAGAAGTGGCAAAAAAAGACATCCTTGTTTTGTTCCGGGCCTTAGGGAGAAAGCATTCAGTCTTTCACCATTAAATGTGAGGCTAGCTATGGGTTTTTGTACATGCACTGCATTTCTACTTTGTGAAAGATCCACAGAAGGATTCGTGAAGTAGAAACAAATTTTAGTACAGTAGGAGATTCATCAATTTGACCACATTAAAATGAAAACTTCTGTTCACTGACAGACATCAGATATAAAGAACAAAAATAAGAATCATGGGGTTTAAAATATTTGAAACATTTGTTAACCGAAACATAGCTAATTTCTATAATATACAAGAAGTTTATATAATGCAATTAGAAAAGGGTAGACAATTCAATAGAAAAATGAGCAAATGATTTCAGCAGGCACTTCTCAAAGGAAGAAACCCAAATAGCCAGTAACCCAATGAAAAGATGGTGAATAAAAAAGAAAAAACTTAGAGGCATGAGAAGATTACCACTACTCACCTGTCAAGTTGGAAAAGAATAAAAGTCTGACAGTACTTAACATAGGCAAAGACAAATGCATCAGTAGCTATTTTACTGACAGGAGTGTAAATTGTTACAGCAACTTTAGAAAAGTGTTTATGATTTCCTGGCAAAACTGAAGTGTGCAAACACTGTAATCCAGTAATCCCACTTTTATACATATATACCTTAAAGATATGTTGCTTCTATATACAAAGATTCATGTTTAAAAATGCTCATGGCAATAATCCTCACAGTTACCAAATGCTTGGAAGAACCATATATTTACCCTTAGTAGAACGCACATATAAAATTTTTTATGTTCTTACAATGGGACGCTACATTGAAACAGATTTGAATTTGTCACAGATATGTAGATAAACTTACAAATGTGCGTGCAGGAAAAGGCAAGTCATAAATGGCAATTATATTATTCAATTTACATATAGTTCAAGAGGAGGCAGTACTAATGTAATTTTGAAGAATGCGTATACAGGTAGTAAAAAAATACAAACAAAGAAAAAAGTATGGGAAAAGTCAGTCAAGGTCAGAGTTACCGTAAGATGCCAAAAGTCATTTTATGATGACAGTGAAGAGAAAGAGTTAAAGGATGTAAGTGAAATTCTGTGGTTCCAGTAAATGTTCTAGCTCACAAACCGACAGGGTTATATGGGTGTTTGCTTCACAGACAAATGTTTCCATGCGCCTACAACCTTACACAATTTTCTGCATGCCACATTTTATAATAAAAAGGTTTAAGTCGATAAACAAACACATTGATTTCCCCTGAATACCTTACACCTGCCTCTGACTTACCTAATCTTGCTTCTTATCAGAGATCGATGTTTACAAAATTTGAAGCTTAGAAAAAAATGTGAAGTTTTCAAATGGGAATTTGGCACTGAAATTTCACCGAGAAAACAGGTCAGACCGAGCTGTTCTATTTGAAATGAAGGATGAGAGACAGGGGTCATAGTTTACTGAAGTATCTCCCTTGCACATCCCATTACCCAAACCAGTAACACCTTCATGAAGCCCTACAACTCCAGGGCATGAAGAGTTTGGAAACCACTATTGAAGACTGTTGGTGCAGGAAAAAACCCTGGGTTTCATCTAACTTCATCTCTTCAGTTTACAGAGGGCTTTACACATGCCCCAGGCCATCCATCCAGTTTATGGCAGAGCTGGGTTTAAAGCCATTTGATCACTGGCAGTACATTTATTTTCACAGCTTAGTGTTTCAGTGAAGTAGCACTGAGAGTCACTCATCTGCTATTTCTAATGTCTTCCAGAATTTTTCTCTTCTTTTTTACAGAGAGAGAGAGAGGGAGAGAGAATGCGCATGAGTGGTGGAGAGGGGCAGAGGGAGAGAGAGAGGGAGACAATCTTAAGCAGGCTCCACGCTCAGCTTGGAGCCCAATGCAGGGCTGGATTGCACAACCCTGATATCGTGACCTGAACCGAAGTCGAGAGTCAGATGCTTACCTGAACCAGGCGCCTCTTCCAGAAATGCTCTTATAACGGCTAGTTCTATCAGCAATGCTTCAGCAATAAACCAACTTTACACAGATGTACACAGATGTATGTGTATGTGTGGATTAATAAATATACATATATACTATATATCACACATATAAAATACATATTATAATGCGTATTTATGTATATATGTATCCAAAAAAATAAGGCCACTGTATAAAATTAAAATCAGTTGGCCACTTTAACCTTAATGAGAAAAGCAAACAAAGGGAAGCATTCACAGGGTGGGTGAAAATCAGATTTGTTTCTTCTCTACCAAGGCAAACCAAGATGAAATAGGTTGAACAGAGCAAGGTGAAAGATTTAAAACACTACCTATCAGAAGAATCTCCCCATATAATGAGTGTCAAATGTAGAAGTAAAACATATCACCTCTTTTAGGGAAAAGATTCCAAAATTCTTTTATCTGATGGTTTGTAAAATAGATAGATTCCTTTGGGACTTTCATAGTAACTGGAAGCACAGAACACTTTCTTCAGGGGCATTTTATGTGGATCTGTAAGATTCAGGTTGCCACGGGGGTACGGCCACAGGGCCAGCCTCGCCTACTCCCAGTCCCATGTGGCAGCCAAGGAGGTGCACCACCCACACTGGCTTTCAAGAAAGAACTTGCCAGTTAGCTGTGAACAGGAGTGCTTGAGCCAAGGTCATGCTCTTCCTTGGCAGGGTGTAGCCAAATCTCAGCACCACAGGATCAGGTCACCCTTTCTGACGATGTGGGATGCCTCCATGGGGAATTTTTGTGCCATGGCACCTGTGGGCCTGGCTAACACTCTCTAGAGCCACAGTGAAGTCTGAAGTCCTTCCTGCCTAAACCTCCTTCCCTCCCTTTCTCCTTTTATAGGTAACAGACCCACATCATGGCCTAAAGGTTTTCACTGCTTATTCTTGTTGCTTCTTCCTTTCATCTTTCATTACCATTATCCCCAATAAATCTAGGCACTGTGAATTCCTTGTTATTATCCCAGAAGACACATCTGACAAAGAAGGGCAGAGAAGCTCTGATCACTGCAGTCTGTGTTCTTTCCTTTCCTAAGGAAAAGGACACTGCATATTATGCAGTTGCAGAAAAGAAGAAAGTTAATGTCCTTCATCATGATATATGCAAGTTAGATTGAAGGGAAAAAACAGACTGGTGTAGGAAAACTTAACAGCCCCACAAAATGGTTCTTGCGCAGAAATAATCTGGAAAGGGTCCTGTTCACTCCACCCCATTTATAACTTCTCCGTTCTTTATAAGATTTAGAGAAAAGGGGAATAAGAAGTACAGGAGACCTTAAAAATCTCCCTCTCTCTTTTTTCTTAATGTTTATTTATTTTTGAGAGAGAGAGAGAGCCAACCCACATACGCACGCAGGAGTGGGGCAGGGACAGAGAGAGAGGGAGACACAGAATCAAAGCAGGTTCCAAACTCTAAGCTGTCAACACAGAGCCCAATGCGGGGCTTGAACTTACGGACTGTGAGATCACGACCTGAGCCGAAGTCAGACGCTTCACCGACTGAGCCACCCAGACGTCCCTCTCTCACTCTTTATCAGAGGTTCGGAAAAAGAAGCAGTAGGGCGAGTGGAAGCACTCCTAGAGAGGGCTGTCGAAGAATATCTCATCATTTGTTCCTGCTGCCCTACTGACCCTGGTAGTCTTGCTGCATGCACCCAGTCACTACCTGTCTCATTCCATCAGCTTCTTTTATCTTCCTGAGATATCCTTTTTCCAGAGAAGTATCAGAAAAGTCCCACTCTGGGGTAATCAAGACTCATTGATGCTTACTCTTCTGAGAGATAGTATTCTCTTTCATCTTACGTGCTGTCGTTGCTAGCCGTTAGCTGGGAGTGGAAATCACCTTGTGCAGGCTTCCTCTGAATAAGCATGTTTCTGGCTCCTGGTCGTTCAGTGTTATTTGTCTGTCTTCTTGGCCTCCCTGCTCTCCCTGGAACTGTGCTAGTCCCTCTGGTCCACTGTGTTGGTAGCTTTAGTATGTGTCACACCCCACTGCCTGGGATGGTGTTGGCAGATAGCTTCTGATTTTAGAATCTGATAAATGACAGTGTGTTTACCTAGACAGTCATCAAGTTTGGAGGAGCAATGACAAATCATCTCAATTGACACGGTCCAGTTCAAACTCCACCTCTTCCAACTCTGGCTTCATTGAACATTGAAATGTGGATGGTTTATTTCCTGCCCTATTCATTTGCCTGCCTCTACTTTCTGACTCTTATTTTTCACTGCTATGCATTAATAATAATAATAATAATAATAATAATAATAATAATACCTTGAGATTTAAGGTTAATCACCCCAGGAGCTGAAATTTTGCATTCCGATTGCCTACTCACCCATGGCTACTCTTAGATCTACTTGTAGAAATCTTGAAGTCGGAATTAGCCTCAATTGTGGCTTTTTCTCTGGTGCCATTGGAATTGATGAAAGGGAGCCCATTGAGCAAAACAATGCAGCAAGTACATCTCCTTTTGCCTGTTAAAAATACTTAAAACATTCTCTAACCCTCTGGATTTTGGAACTCCCTAGATCCCTTTCCCCCAACACACCACACAGGCACACACATACACATATCTTGGGCCCCCTTCTCTCTTCTAAAAGTTCCCCATACCCACACCTGTGTGACTCTTATATTGTCTTGTCTCTACCCAGGCAAACCCTAACCACTTTTAGATTGATTACTGTGGTCTTTGGTCTTACACATTTTTGTACCCTAGGTACCTATCTCAACAGCAGAATCATGGTAGGCATAAAATATTCTAGGAGAAAGGAAGAGAGGGAGGAACTAAATCAATCTAGGGTATGTTTAAGATCTAATTATGCAAGTAAATGTGCACAAGTAATTTAATGTTTCTAAACCTCAGTTTTCTCATCTGTAAAAGGGAAATATAATAATGCCTTTAGAATATTTATTTTCTATTGTATAAAACTCTGTATAAAATCTAAAATGAGAATTATTCTTAAATCAGAAAACAATGGGTTTTCAGCCCAAACCGGCTAACCTTCCTAGAAGTAAGTATTAAATATCTGTTTGTGTTAAAAGCAATCCGTTTTGCTTTAAAGGCTCATACTGTGGGATGCATGATGCACAATGAAATTCCATTTCATTCTCACCCTTACCCCTCAAGCACTTTATTTTAGCTGTAGATTTTTATTTATATAATAAATGTTTGCATCTATGTTCACCATGACAGCCTGAGTTTTCTCAACTATTCGTTCAGGTTGACTTCAAATACATCTAGATATTTTGTGGGTGAAGTAATTGCACTGACATTATAAAGTAAAATCTCCCAGAAAGAGACTGTTTAGACTTGTGTATGTGACCTATTTGTTGAATTCTCCTGGAAGGCTTTATGCCAGGAAGAAGAATTTTTTTCTCCCTACAGATTAAATCAAATATATGTTGCCAACACATAGACACAGAGCCACCATCCAGTAGGTTGACTCACTTGAATTTATAGTTATCATAAAGTCATTTGGAAAAACAAACTCAAGCTGTTAACCAGTGAGAACTAATCCCAAATTCAAAATCCAGTTCGTGAATGGGGCTACACCACTGTGGCCGTGAACATTTGATCATGTACATGTTCCCCTGAAGGCTCCGAATGACAAGCCTGATGGAAAAGAAGGGGGAACACTGGGCCTACAACACTACTCACCAAATGTGCTGACTAAAGAGAATGAGCGATTCCGTCTGGGACCCAGAGTCTTTGGCAGCTCTCAGGGTAGTTTCTGCCTTTGGTGGCAAAACAAAGTTTGGGCTTTTTTTTTCTTTCATTGTTTTTTGAAAGGAGAGGAGTATAATCATTTTTTAACATTGGCTCCTTTGTGTTAAAGACAGTCTGTTAGCACACATTTTCAGATTTACTTCAGAAAAGAAACGAAATAGAAGTGTGGATGCATGTTAATTACCCAAAAACATGGTGCACCAGATGGCCACTGAGGTCTGCTTCAGTCTAGTAGGTAAATAATGCTTCGCAATCCCTTTGTCCCTCTGAAAACCAAATTTTCAATTATTTTCCTTCCTATTTCTGCTAATGTAGGAAGTAACCAAGGGCAACAGAAAGCTCCATTTACGAGTGGACCAGAGGGGGTGAACACCAACATTTTTCTTCCTTTTGCTAAATTATGCAGAATTATTGGGTCCAGAAGAAGTCAAGGAAAATGCCCCAAAGCACAGAATCAGGCCTTCAGTCAAAGCATAAACACCAGAAAAAACAAGCTTGTTTTTTCAAAGCATATGTAATGTTTCAGACCTTGTCTACCTTATTGATATAGGTGTAACGATTTTGACATCAAGATTCCCCTCACTAGGCTGTGTAATGAGCCTTCTTCTCTGACTTACAGGAGATTTTTAAATCAATTAGGTCACTATATACTGTCATGGTCCATTCTAAAAAAACAAAACTTACACTTGTAAAATGTCTTTCTGCTGAGTTGGGTATACACAATAAATTCTGCATGACATTTCAAATACTACATTTCACCTCAGTATAGTTTGAAATACTACATTTCACCTCAGTGTGTTCCATGGTTGGAAGCATTAACTTCCATAACATGTCTGTAACTTAAGGGGCAGAGTAGTATGTTTGAGATAGTGGACTTTGGTCCTTCCCTCTCTTGTGGTCCCCTTCCTTTTCCCTCACTAAGAAGGTAACCGGCTATGCATCTGGCGCTCCAAATGATAGATGTGACCAGTGGGAGAGCAGAAATAATCTGCAAGAAAACCTAGTGGCTCAGTGTATAGACCAAATATCTGGTAGAAGCTGGGAAGAAAGATCTAGGGAAAGAGTCCCATATCCTGGCACACATGCAATTAGGGAGACATCAGACAAGATGGCACCATGTACGTAAGAACCACGACCTGCCAGTGGGACTAATGATGATGGATGACTCAGGGAGGGCCAGGCCAGAGCATGGACAATACAGCCACTTCCTGCACAGTGAAGGACAAGTTCCCTTCCAGAACCAGCTTTGACATCACTTATGATTCCTACATTTACATAAAACTCTGGAGAAAGAATCAGGTAGAGGTAGAAGAGAGACCTTCAAATTGATGGAGGTTATTTCTACCCTACTTGGCAGAATTGGTCTCAAAATAAAAATCAGACTGAGCTTGAAGGAAATAAAAACTTCATTTTGTGTAAATGAGTTTGCTGATTGAGGGTCATGCCTTTAACTTTTACAAAGCCAATCATGAAGTGGGGGGAAGGCGAATAAGGAAAACAGAAAGACATATCCTAAATGAACTCAGGACAAATGAAGATAAGCAAACCAACAACCCCACTGAGAGAATTCTCATGATTCAGAGAACTGGCCATGCTACACATGAAAGTTTCCCATATGCCAAGAGCTTTGCCTACCTTAACCGATCCACTCCTCCTAAAGCTCTGTGAGGATGGCAGGACTATTAATCTCCAAGCCACAGATTAGAAAAGTCATGGTCATAGAAGTCAATAACTTGCCTGGAATTCAGAACTGGGCTAGTAGGAAGTTAAGAGTGCCAAACACTGCATCAAACTCTGTGCTATATTGCACCCTTGATGCAACAAACAGATGCAAAGTAGGAGGGGTGATTTAAAGTACCCTCCTCTTCCTTCCTCATCTGCCTTGGCTCAGAATCCAAGCTCAATCAAGAGCTAGGACCCAACCCCTTCAGAATGCCATCTGAAACTACAGATTCATCACAACCCATTTACTTCTTTCATTTCCACTCTCTCCAGGGTGTGATTAGGGCTAATTACTTTACTCCCCAGTAAAACTAGCATGTTTCAGGGTCTTACAGTAAAACACTATGCAAGTAAAAAACAGGGCATAGAATTAAACACATCTCTCCCTTTGGAAATTTTCCACTTATCTGAAATGAAGTGATCAGACAATCCTCATTTTTTCCAAATATAAAAGTGTCAGTTTTTATAAAAAAGAAAATGGGAGTGAGGGATGGGTATCTATGGGATTGTAATTCAAGAAAATAAAAGAATTTTTCTTAAAAAAAATTAAAGGTTATTCGTTGGCCAGAACCATGAATGAACAGAACAAATGAGTGAAATTTCCTTTCTTTGTACTTTTTTTGCTTTCCTCTCTGACATAGTGATTTTTTTTTGTATTTTATAGAAATTGACCAAGTTTGAAGTAGCACCTACCTGAAGATGGAGAATCTCATAAGACATAATGGATTCAACTTCCAAGTGACCGACTGGCTCCATTTCCAGAATAGAAGCCAAGTTTTGCTTTAATATAAAGAACCGGATAGTTTCTCAACAAAGGTTTCTGCCTGGTAATCCAAAGAGCCTTCTCCAGTCTCTGGTTTAGTTTACCCAGAGCACACTTTGTTGTTTTCCCCCTCATTATAGCTTGCAGCAACATGCCATATCACTTGAGTCTTCCTCCAAATGCAAGCTCACCTTACCGACATGGGCAGAGTTTTCCTCCTCCTATGCTGGCTGCCCCATTCTAAAGTTCCTTCGCTGATTCATTCTCCTCTACTTGATCTTTAGCAGTTGGGATTGCTCAAAGTTCAACATTTGGCCCTCTTTTACTCAACATTTTCTCTCCAGATGATTTCCTCAACTCGTTACTTGGGTTACTGTCAGAACAGCAGGGACTACTAAAGTTATAACTCTCTAGATCAGACCTCTCTCTGATCTCTAGGTCCCTATGTCTACAGACCGCTAACATTCATGGATTGCTCACCAAGTGTTATGCCAAGTGCTGTACATGCATATTTTTAATTTAGTCTTTTATACATTTTCATATTTTACTATTTGCTTTGTTTCTAAGTATACGTGTAACATATACATTCCTATAAAACTTTAAGGGATTAAAAAAAAGATGACGAGTCATCTCAGCTCACCTACAATTCCGCTTCCTATACCACCTCATCTCATGCCCACACCATTAAGTATGAACTCTCAATCTTCACAACAACTCAGTAGAGGTAGTGTGACTGTTATGTCCATTTTACAGATGAAGAAAGTGAGGCATAAGAAGATTTAAAAACTTGTCCAAGGTCTCTTGGATAGTAAGTGGCAGAAGATGGATTACACATTCAGATTCATCTTACTCCAACACCTGCACTATTTCTTTTATTTTTAATTGTTTTTTAACGTTTATTTATTTTTTAGAGAAAGACAGAGTGTGAGTAGGGAAGGGGCAGAGAGAGAGGGAGACACAGAACTCGAAGCAGGCTCCAGGCTCTGAGTTGTCACCAAAGAGCCCAACGCGGGGCTTGAAATCACAAACCGCAAGATCATGACCTGAGCCAAAGTCGGACGCTTAACTGACTGAGCCACCCAGGTGCCCTCCACTATTTCATTTTTATTCTGTTACTTCACCTGGGCATCTCTCAGAAGGCATCCCAAATTCAATTGTCCAAACTTGAACTCACAATGTTTCTGCCTTGTACCCACTCACCAAGCCTAGTCCTTCTGGTGGGTCTTAATGCTAGCAAATGACACACCAAATACCCATGTGTTCACTGAGATAACCTGAGGTTATCCTTAACACCCCTTCCTCCTTCCTAATCCACAACTAATCGGTCACCAAACTTTGCTGAGGTGGTTCCTAAATCTCTCTCGGATGTGTGAGATTCTATCACCACCTCTTGACTAAATCTGCTTCCAGACTTGACATCTTTTAAATCAACCTGCACACAATCACCAAATGGACCTTCAAAGAATGCTCACATTGGGGCATGCCCCTCCCCTCTTTAAAGTCTTTGGTTTTCCTATTGCTTTTAGAATCAAGTGAAATATCATTAGTATGGCTTCCAAGGCCCTCTTCAGTCCAACCTCTGCCTCCTTTCCTAAAGCTGTCTCTACCCCAGTCACACTGATCTTCTCTTAGTTCCTCAAATAAGTCATCCCCCTTTCACCCACAGAATCTTCACACATGCTCTTCCCTCTATTTGGAGTTCTGTTCCCCTCCTTCTTAACCAACAGTAGTCTTTTCAGTATACAAGCCTCAAGTTGCCCGGGTGAGCCTCTCCTGCCCTCTTTATGTATTTCTTGTACTACTCTACTATATTCTCATACCATTTGGTACTTGCTTTCATCACTAAAGAGTTACTGTACTGATGTATACATGTTTTCTCTACCACACAATAAGCTACAGGAGGGTAAGGACAGTGTCTGTCTCACTTATCCCTGTGCCTGGAACATAGAAGGCTTGTAGCAACTTATGACATGAAACTTGGTATGACATTTAGGGAGTAACCTACTTCATTGGCTTTCAAGTCTCCATTCCTGGAATATTGGGACAGTGGCACAAGTTTAGAAAAACGTTACCTCTTTTAGGCAAATTGGATTCACTGCCAGCAAGGTGGCTTCTGGTAAGAGTATTCAGAAACAGTTCAAACAGTTCAAGGAGTTAGAGATGTTCTCCGATGGATGTCCCTAGGGAACAGAAA
The DNA here is from genome assembly GCF_028018385.1 of Neofelis nebulosa. Lineage (NCBI taxonomy): Eukaryota > Metazoa > Chordata > Mammalia > Carnivora > Felidae > Neofelis > Neofelis nebulosa. Next base: position 105,692,955 of record NC_080782.1, read on the forward strand.
CAGGGCACTTGAAATCTTGGCCTTCTCCTTTCCCTCTCCTCTCAACCCGAGAATCGTCAGAAGAAGTCTAAACATTACTGGAAAATCTTTTGCAAACTCGCTTCTCTGTTTATTTCCATATAGTACTGTTTTAATTGATTCAAGTTTGTGGGACAGGATTCTAATTTCAAGCCAACTCCCCAAACAATTCGCCACAGAACAGAACATTGGAATTATGGTAGGTATAATGAAAATGCCACTGCATTCTAACATTATCTCGTCCTCCATTGCTCCCACCCACAATTGGTTTTTTCGTATGAACAAAGACACAGCTGTATGAGCAGCAGGCTTCCATCTGTGGTCTCTTTTGCACTTGCACCATGCAGATCTGGAAAAGCAAAAAACGTTCTTTACTTGATTTTATGTTTTCCATCATTTTGCATGTGCAGAAAGAAAGAAAGAAAGAAAGAGCTGAAAGATCCTAGATCCTTGGGGGCTTTCCCTAAAACTGGCATTTCCAAGAAGTTCCATAATCATTAGTTATATTTCTTTGGTCTTTCTAAATAATGTCATTGTCAAGAGTACAGAAGCAAGTAGGGAGGGATGAAGGACAGAAGGAGGACCATCTTTGTCCCATCACTTGGTAATGAACCGCAAATGTTCAGGGAAACTGCATCGTTATGCGAAAAAATAAAAATGATAAGGCACCTCCTGTTTTAGAACAGTTGTCAACTTCTTTATTCCCATTATTTCCTTCACTCCCCATCATTGGACTGCTGTCAAATATTCATCAAGCAGGTTTACTTGTCACAGGTCATCTCAGCAGACTTTAAAGCCTGCAGGACAGAAAACGTCCTGGAAGTTGTAGTGTTCTCTGATCACTTAGCTACTGCTTTTATCAGCTCTCTAGATGTTTGTTCTGTGCAGTTTTTCAGGCCACTGCTGCCACCGACTCCATATTTGTTAACATGCTTTTAGTGAATCAACTCGCAGTCAATCAACTGGCAACCCCCATTCATTCTTCAATACTCAGTTCAAGTGTCACGTCTTCAGAAAGTTCCCTCATTTCTACAGTACGAGTTAAGAATTAAAATAGCCATTCTATTTTTTTCTCTTATTGTTACAGGTACATATCAATCATACCTCTGGTTACAATGCTCTAATTTACATCCAAGTCTAGATCCTTAATCCACTGATTCTACTATTTCCTACTTTTGCTTATGTCTCTAGAGTCTAAAATATGAATGAGTGAATGGAAGAATGAATGAATGCAATTCACAGTTTGATTTTTATTAATTTCTTAACGGTACAGCAAAATGCACCAAATAAGCAAAAACTCTACGAAGTACAGTATGCCATCCATTGTCCAGCATACTCCCTATAATACATGAACAGGAAGGTTTTTACTGAAGAAACCAAAGACAAAACTAAACTCAAATTCTCATTTCTGTCTTCTCTCTGATCATTTTTTTACCATTTTAAAATACAAAGAATAACGGGGTGCCTGGGTGGCTCACTCAGTTGGGCATCTGACATCGGCTCAGGTCATGACCTCACGGTTCGCGAGTTCAAGCCCCACGTCGGGCTCTGGGCTCACAGAGCCTGCTTTGGATTCTGTGTGTGTGTGTCTCTCTCTCTCTGCCCCTCGCCACTCATACCCTGTATCTCTCCCCTTCAGATATAAACATTTAAAAAAGTTTAAAAAATACAAAGAATAAGAAACCAACGCTAATTGCATAACTATCCAGCTTACTTTACCTTGCCAAACTTTAATTTGCTCAACTAAAGCTTGTAGGGATGGTGTGTGGATTCACTGGGGTCATGCACAGCACATCTAACAGCCCCTATTATAGTGCCTGACAGACAGTGAGTGGTAAATAGTACTCAACTGTCATTTTTATGAATATCAGGAACTTAGCGTCACATTTTGATTTTCCCCTATTCTCCCCATACCCCTGCTCATACAAAGCTGTTAGCCATAAAGGACTGATCAAAAGACAGGAAATGAGAGGGAAAATGTAAAATCAAAATGGCCTAAAACCCAGAAAATACATCTTTGAAGAGTAACAATATATTTTATTAATATCAGATCCACAGGCAATCTATCTAAAGGAATTTTCACTACCCATGTGTCACTTCATCTTTGATAACTAATGCTTTGACATATCTTTTGGCTCAAAAGACTTATCACCTTGTAAAGTATGATATGTGTTTACTGGGACAGCTGCCACAAAAGCAGTTCTGCAAATAAACTTTGTTTAACTTGCTGCTTTCAGACATTAGGGAATGATCTTTAATATACATATGTAAAAGACATACATATTATATATAATATATGTATATGTATATATGTATATACATATATATACATATATATATAATATGTACATGTATATATATATCAAAGGCACTAAAGCCTTGGTTTCATAACTATAGTAGTCTAGTTAAAATTAATAGACAAAAGACTATAATATATCAAAGAGTAACCATATCTATGTCAGCTTTTGTATCAATGACTCAAAATGGTTCTCTTTCTTTTTTCTTTGCCTTACAATAAAAAATAATATACCCGACATCAATTACAGGCCAAATTTTAAACTTAAAAACAAAACAAATGTATTCCTAATATTTTCATCATGTATACCAAAATCTCTCATTTGCTACCCACGTAGGCATAATCAATAAGTCAATCAACAAACATACTGAGGACCTGGAAGGCACCAGTTTGCTGTTACCTGAAGATTTGTAGGTAAATAAAACACCCTACTTTCAAGAAACTTATGTTCTGGTGGATAACACAGACTAAGAAATTAAAATTTTCATACTTTGTAACAAGTATCATTGTAAAGTTAATGATATGGTGCTTGTGGATCCCAGATGAGACAGAGAACCACGAAAGCTTCCTGAAAGAAGAGGCATAAGTTCAATTTTAAAGCATGAACAGGAAACATTAGTCACTCAAGGAGGAAAGAAGTAACCAGGGGGAGGGACTGTTTGTGCAAAGGTGTGAATGCCAACAGTATAACTTGACCAGTGAGCTACAAATAGATCATTATAGTGCCGTATGGAGTAATCCAGAGACCATGGAGAGGAGACAGGGCTTGGAAAATAGCTTAAGATCTTGAAGGGTCTTGCATGTAAGGAACTTAAGCATTCCCATTCATTGGTTGCTTGAATCATTCATTTACTGCAAGTGGAAGAGGGACAGACAGAGAGGCAGAGAGAGAGAATCCCAAGCAGGCTCCGCACTGTCAACATGGAGACTGACATAGAGCTCGAACCCATGAGCCGTGAGATCGTGACCTCAGCCGAATCAAGAGTTGGATGCTTAACCAACTGAGCCACCCAGGAGCCACTTAAACAGTTTCTTGACAGCTACTGACAGCCATTTATGAATAAACAAGAAAGTGACAAAACCAGATCTGCATCTCAGTAGATCACTCTGGCTGACTTGTACAGATTGGATCATATGCAGAGAAATATCAAACTCTGTCACCCATGGTAAATGCTCTTACATAACAACCTAGTGCCCTTGAAACACAGAAGCAGAATTAAGAATAACTTCACAAAACAAAATAGAGTTGTACAGCATGTGATACGCTGATATTTTCTATTGTTTAATTGTTTAAAATTCTGGCCTTGGCCTACCAAACTGATATCACAACCCTCGAATGGGATGTGACCCAAACTTTGAAAAACCCTTGATAAGAAGAAATAAACCAGAGTCGGGAAGATCAGACAGGAGGTTACCGTAGTAATTCAAGCAGTAAAAGACGTGGACTTAACTAAGGCAACACAATGAAAGGATGTGGTAACTTCTGCCTTATTAATAAAGCTCTATTTGTTTCTCTTGCTATAACCTAGTGAAGTAACTTGGCAGCATGAGTGCACTCCTGAGATAGTCATCATCTGAGTGTCTGCCATGTTTCACACTGTGCAAAGAGCTTTACACATATATTGACTCTGATTTTGATCGCCACACTGCAGGGTGGATACTGCTGTCTTCATTTTACAGACAACAATACCAAAAGCCCAGGGAAACTGGGTAGCTCGTTCAAAGTCACACAGACATAGATTAAATTAGTAGATAGCCAATATTTCTAGTGCCAGTTTATTCATACTCACTACCATACAACAGTCTGATGAATGAAAATATTTCAGTATCTCCTGATGACTATTTAGATTATTTCCAGCTTTTTGCTCTTCTAAATAATGCTACCGTATATATAATATCGGACCTATGTTACTGTGAAGCGAATTCCTGGATCATAAGATGGGATTGTGTTATAGAGCTATTTTATTTGTATTAGGAAGTCTCCATCAATTCCATTTTATTGAGGGTTTTGAACATGAGTAGTTGGATTTTTCCCTAGGAATTTTCTGCATCTGTGGAAATGATCATATGATTTTGCAATGCATTTCCACTAGTATGACAGGTTTTAATGTTTATTATTCTAATATTAAACCATCTTTGCAAAACCCTACCTGCTCATATTTCTTTTTTACTGTACCAATGGAATCTGGAAAACCTTTGATAAGAAGAAACAGGCAAGAATCAGGAAGATCAGACAGGAGGTTACAAGCAGGAAGCCATGTGGACTTAACCAAGGCAACATAATGAAAAGGATCTGGTAACATAATGACAAGTATTAATACACTAATATACATTTAGTTGAGACCTCTGTATCAATATTTATAAGTAAGATTAGTCTGTTGTTTCTTTTCTGGTACAATCTTGTAAGTACTTTTTAAAATATGATACCCACTTCATAAAAGTAAACTTCAATTTTTTCTTCCTTTGTAGAGCACAAAATCTCCCAAATAATTAAGGAGCCTAATAGTCATGTCATCATAAAAGTCTTAGTTGAATTCTTGCATGAGACCATTGGAAGATGGTGTCTTTTGTAGGGGTGGACTTAGGTACTTTCTATTTTGGTCATTTTCATTTAGTCTAAAATGTATCCCTTAGTTTAGGATTTCAAAGTATTTGTACAAAGTTGTGTAGTCTCTTAAAATATTTAAAAATTTTCTCTTTTTAGGCTGATTTATCTTTTTGGCTTCATGATTGTGTACAAATTATACTTTATCCTCTTTTTCTTGATCAGGTTAGCTAGTGACATCATTTTTTTTTTTAAAGACACAGCTTTTGGTTTTAAGGTATTTTTGTTTGCTCACATTTTAATTATACTGTTAGTTAATTTCTTTTGATTATTTTGGTTTATTTGTTTTAGTTTTTAACTTTTTAAATTTGATTTTTAAATTCTTTATTTCCCATTTTTTAGTCTTATGGATATAGGATTTAATGGAATGTTTCCAAGTGTGAGAATGTTTTGTGGGGTTTTTTTTTGAAATTAATTTTAGTTTAATTTTAGTTTAATTGCATTATAGAAAGAAAATGTTCCTGTACCATATCTAATACTTGGGATTAATGGATTTTTCTATGGCCTACATTAGGGTCAATTTTTGACTGTTCCTTATGCATATATAAATACATAAATATACACCAAAAAAATATATATGTATATGTGTGTGTGTATGTATATATATATATATACACACCTTATATATGTGTGTGTATATATATATTTGTTATATATTTTTTGATTAGGTAGCTATATCTGATCTATTTAATTGCACAGAAAGATATATATGCAAACATGTGTGTGTGTGTTTGTGTATAATATTATTAAGGGTTCCTACATGCAGTTCCTCACATAGGAACCCTTAATAATATTACATTTAGTTAGCAAACTATAGACTGGCCCAACCTGTTTGTGTGAATAAAGTTTTAGTGGAAAATAGCTACACCTATTCATTTAAGTATAGTCTCTGGCTGTTTTTGTACTATATCAGAATTGAGTCCTTACAACAGGGACAGTATGGTCCATAAATTCCAAAATACTTACTGTTTGGCCTCTTAAAAAAAATATTTGCTGGCTTGGTTCTATATCATCATTAATTTTCAGTCTAATTCATCTGTTTTGGATTTTAAACATTATTAAAAATTTTTTATATTATTAACCTTTTGTCTATTTCCCATTCAATCTCCTATTGTGTAAAAGATGCTTCTGTGATTGTGCAAATACAGGTAATTTTTTATTTTCATTGTGAATTTTAGCCTTAAGTTTTATAAAGTACATTTATGTCTTTTTATTTTCATGTTTGTTTTGTTTGTTTTTCTATGGTCTTCATACAGCAATTCTTTTCTTTTTCAAGTTTTTATTTAAATTCTAGTTAGTTAATAAAAAGTACAATATTAGTTTCAGGTGCAGAACCTAGTGCAGATACAACATCCAGTGCTTATCACAAGTGCCCTCCTTAAGACCCATTGCTCATTTAACCCATCCTCCCCGGCCCACCTCCCCTCCAGCAACCCTCAGTTTGTTGTATATAGTTAAAATCTGTTTTCTAGTTTGCCTTTTTATGCCCCCCCATATTAATCTGTTTTGTTTCTCAAAGTCCACATATGAGTGAAATCATATGGTATTTGTCTTTCTCTGACTTATTTCACTGAGCATAATACACTCTAGCTCCACCCACATCATTGCAAATGGTAAGATTTCACTCTTTTTGATGGCGGAGTAATATTCATATATCCATTATATATGTGTGTGTGTATATATATATATATGTCACACCTTTATCCATTCATCAGTCATTGGACATTTGGGCTCTTTTCATAATATGGATATTGTTGACAGTGCTGCTATAACCATTAGGGTGCATGTATCCCTTCAAATCAGTATTTTTTTACCCTTTGGGTAAATACCTAGCAGTTCAATTGCTGATAGGAGTTTTATTATTATTGAGAAACCTCCATAGTGTCCTCCAGAGCCGCTGCACCAGTTTGCATTCCCACCAACAGCAGTTCCCTTCTCTGCATCCTCGCCAACACCTGTTTCTTGTGTTGTTGATTTTAGCTATTCTGATAGGTGTGAGGTGATATCTCATTGTGGTTTTTATTTGTATTTCCCTAATGTTGAGCGATGTTGAGTGATGTTGAGCATGTGTCTGTTATAGCCGTCTCTGTGTCTTCTTGGGAAAAAGGTCTATTATCTTCTGCCCATTTTTGAACTGGATTGTTTTTGGAGTGTTGCGTTTTATAAGTTCTTTACATATTTTGGATACCAACCCTTTAGCAGATATGTCATTTGCAAATATCTTCTTTCATTCTCAAGGTTGCCTTTTAGTTTTGTTGATTCCTTCCTTCATTGTGCAGAAGCTTTTTATCTTGATGAGGTCCCAATAGTTCATTTTTGCATTTGTTTCCCTTCCCTCCGGAGACATATCTAGAAAAAACTTGCTACAACCTATGTCAAAAGAGGATTTTGATGGTTTCCTATCCAACAGTTAGATCTTTCATACATTTTGAATTTATTTTTGTGTATTGTGTAAGAAAGAAAGATGTCTTAGTTTTTTTCCAATTTAAATTCTACCTTATCAGATACCAATATTTTGACCACTGCTCTATTCTCTTGATAAGTCCTCGACAATTATTTTAATTTCAACCATTCTGAATCTCTTTCATTTGGGTCTGTCTCATATATAATGTAGTTTTGGATGTTGCTTTGTTCACCAATCAGAAAATGTTTAATAGGTCAATTAATCTCTTTTACTTTTTTGATATGATCCATATTTTGGCCTCAACTCTGCCATACTGTTTTATGTTATATAAAATACTTAGCACCCTCCCTACATTTGGTTATTTTCTATTTGAAAATATAACAATAGGGGCACCTGGGTGGCTCAGTCCGTTGAGCATCCGACTTTGGCTCGGGTCATGATCTCACAGTTTGTGAGTTCGAGCCCCATGTCGGGCTCTGTGCTGACAGCTCAGAGCCTGGAGTCTGCTTCGGATTCTGTGTCTCCCTCTCTCTGCCCCTCCCCTGCTCATGCTCTGTTTCTCTCTGTCTCAAAAATAAATAAAACATTTTTTAAAAAAAGAAAGAAAATAGAACAATATTACAAGATACTATTTTTTTTTCTTTTCCCTGCATCTCCTTGAACATCTAAGTTGAAACAATATTAGTGTACTCCCAATAATAACTATGAAGTAATCAGTAAGCTTCTTAAACTTTTCAAGTTTTTATTCTTCCCTAATATTTTGATAGTTATAACATGTTTTCATTTTTAGAGTGTGTAGCTATTAAGCACTATATGTTTTCTTATAAAACTACCATATGGTTTTACCATGTATGTAAATATATGTTTAATTTTCATTATCAGTATTATGTCAACTTTTTTGTTCTTTATTACTGCCTAAAGCTCATTCTCTAGTAAATTCCTCAGAAAAAAATACTCCCTGAATTACTGCACGTTCATAACTGTGTGCAATAGTTCTATCAGGAAGTCAGTTTAGCTGATTATAAAGTGATTGGCTCACATTTTCTTTTATTGAGTAAAGACTATTATTTTTTAGCATAAAGCATTACTATCAAGAAGTCTGATGACATCAAATTTTCTTTTCTTGATAAATGTCTTGGTCTTTTTTCTTAGTGCTCATTTTTCTCTTTCTTTAAAGTCCAGTAATTTCACTATAGCTGACAGTTCTGCTCATGTTTTAAGTGACATAATTCTAGGCCAAATTTCAAGATAAATGGTGATTTCTTTCGATGTATAGTTGTCTTTTTATTTCAAAACCATTTTCAAGAGTTACAGTTTTTAGTACTCGTTCTTTTCCATTGTTGCAGTTTTCTTATTCAAGGACCCCTAATTATATGTATATTGGACCTTCTTTGCCTATCTTCATCTTGCACTTTTTCTTGAATTCTTGTGTCATCCTAAATTTTGTTTTCTTTTTGCTTGCTATTTACTTTCAGGTGTTATTGGTGCTATTCATTTATTTTCATGTTTATTCTAGACTTTATTTTTCAAATAATTTTCTTCTTTAAATGTTTTAAAATTTATTTACTTAAGAGACAGAGTGAGCAGGGTGGGGCAGAGAGAGAGAGAGAGAGAGAGAGAGAGAGAGAGAGAGAGAATCCCAAGCAGACTCGACACTGCCAGCACAGAGCCTGATGTGGCACTTGAACTCATGAACTGTGAGATCATGACCTGAGCTGAAACTGAGTCAGATGCTTAACCAACTGAGCCACCCAGGCACCCCTGAAATAATTTTATTCTTTATGTTTATTCTTGTTTTAGTCTCATTTATGCTGTTCTTTCATATCACCTACAACTTTTAATTTTTAGCTCATTTTGAAATGTTATGTTATCAGGTTATACTTTTTATTTTATGGGCATGTCTTCCTGGCTTCAACTTTCAGTAGAAACATTATTATGCTCCTTATTCTTGCTTTCCCATAATTACTAGACATGGAATTCAATTTAGTTTTCCTTAACTTGCAGGAAGGATGGATGGGTTGTAATAGCTTTTCTAGCATCACTTAGCATCTACTAGTAGTAGAGTTCTAATGAAGTGTTAGAAGCTATACTGTCTTACTTTCTGACAATCCCTTGGCTCTGTGCCCCTCCTCCAGTTTTATATAAATTTATTTCTGCTCCTACTGACACGGTTCTGCCTAATTTACATTACATTCGTGTCAGTTTCTCATAGGTTTGTGTTTCATTTTGAGAGTTGATAGTGTTGCTCTGGACTTTCTGGACCTTACCATATACCTTGCACTCATTCTCAAGCTGGTATATAAAAACTTTTCCCTATTTTAGCTGCTGTTTTCAAATTGGCCTCTAATATTTTCCAGTAAGTACCTGTTTATTATTTTTTTTAATTTTTTTTTCAACGTTTTTTATTTTTATTTTTGGGACAGAGAGAGACAGAGCATGAATCGGGGAGGGGCAGAGAGAGAGGGAGACACAGAATCGGAAACAGGCTCCAGGCTCCGAGCCATCAGCCCAGAGCCTGACGCGGGGCTCAAACTCACGGACCGCGAGATCGTGACCTGGCTGAAGTCGGACGCTTAACCGACTGCGCCACCCAGGCGCCCCAGTACCTGTTTATTTTTAAATACTCCTGTTTTTTTGCTTCTTATTATTTGCCTACCCCCAGTTTATACAATGTCCTGATTTGTCTTTACCTCCTGTGAATTGTAGTGTTAGGAATACCTTATCTGCTAGTTCTATTTTAGATAGTGCCCCCTTTTTTTTCCCCAAAGTGACAGCCTGATTGTTTGTCTGCATTTGTAGAGAGGTTCAAAAATATTCAAAAATTATACCACTTCCATAATTTTCTCAAAATCCTTATCTAACTTTTTCAAGTGATATTTAAAAGGCTTATATATGATGACAACCAACATTTGCAATTGTGACCTTTTATACTCATTTTCCCCCAGAAATTATTACTAAATCTGCATTACATTTTTTCTCCTTAAAAAAAAATATGTCAGATGACTTCTATAGGTAAAGGTTTCAAGAGTAAAATTCCTTTTTCTAAGTGTTTTTAAATTGTTATTCTCGACTGTTTGGTCCTAGATCTTGGAATGAAATCCTCCCAAGGCCACCATGTCATCACTTTATACTTAACCATTTTGGCTTTTTTGAAATTTATTTTTGGCTCCTACATATTTTTTTCTGGATATATGTTGAAATCATTTTAAAATACATATTTTATTCTGAATGTTTTCTATTTGCAAGAGCAGGGACCCTCAGAAATTCAATCTTTAATGTTGCTAGACCCAAAGGACCAATTTCTTGGTTATTGTTTTTTAACATATATGTAGTATATACTTAATAAAATAAAACATCTTACTAAGTGAGAATTTAGATTGTTTTCAAACTGTATCTATGACTTACAATGTTTTACCAACATCCTTGAGTACTTTTGTGAATATTTCCATAGAATGTATTCTTCATTCTTCATTGTAGAATTGCTTGGTGCATATTTCAAATTTTGGCCTCAATTTTCAAACTGCTCTTGAAAGAAGCTATAAGAAAGATGTACATTTTTATTCTCAGCCTAGCACTGCTACTCTTTTCTGAGAACTGGGAAGTGCAACAAACATATATATAGGGCTCTGTGTTGTAGAATGGAAGTGAGTCAAAGGTCAACCCATGAACAGGTCCAAGTTTTTCCTCAAAAGAACTTTGAGGGTTTCCCCAACTCATGGACAGATAGACAACTGATTACTTTAAAAATCATAAGTGACAAGCGAAGGCTACAATAATTTTAACTTGACAAAATGTCCTATCAACATTAGCAAGCCTGTACTTGGCCAGATGATATCACCCTCCATTCAACTTAACCCTTCTAGTCTTCTCTGTTCAGTGTGTGGGTCCACTCCACTGCTACCATGCTTTGAACTTTGCTTCTTGTTTGCTATTTAGAAAATAAGTCACACTCCCTCAAGATAAAGGAAGTAAAAACAAAGCAACAGAATATAGAAAAGGTACAAGAGTAAGAGGATTATGTCTTAAAACCCAGAAAAAGCAGACACATCAGCAAGATAAAATATTTGGGGAGGAAAAATAATATATAAATAACAGCAAAAGAAAATTTAAGATAAATGAAAAAACTACCAATATATTCAAAACACAAAACCAGAAAGATGTTATTGAAATTAATAACATCAGGTAAAGTGAAAAGAAATCTGAAAGAACACAGGAAAAAGAAAAATGTCATTGACAAGAAAACCGCAAGGCAAAGAGAAACGTTGAAGAATACAAAGAGGGGCACCTGCGTAACTCAGTCCAATAAGCCTCCAGCTCTTGATTTCAGCTCAGCTCATAATCTCATGGTTTGTGAGTTTGAGCCCCGCATAGGGCTGCATGCTGACAGTGTGGGACCCTGCTTGGGATTCTTTCTCTCTCCCTCTCTCTGCCCCTCCCCTGCTCTCTCTCTCTCTCTCTCTCTCTCTCTGAAAATAAACTTAAATTTTTTTTAAATAAGAAAACAAAGAAATTTAAAATAGGATAAGTAAACTAAAGCAAACATTTTCAAGTATTACATAGATCATATCATAGCAAAGATACATATTAAAATACTACTATTTTCCGAGCAGTAAAATAGCAGACACTTTTAAATACATAAGAAAAGAGAGCAAAGAAAATGAAATAGAAGTAAAAAGATTGACACCTCACTGAAGGCAGACTTCTAGCTGCAGGCTATCTCATAGCAGAACACGGAGAAGCCCTTAGGACATCTTTTTAATACTCGCCATTCCACTTCGTATCTCTACCAACTCTTGAGTGAGACTTTATCACTTCACTGTCTGTAAATTAACTGAATTTCCATTTTGAACCCCCATGTCAGATGACAGAAGCTAATTCCCAACAGTATGCCTGGGCCCTCTCTCCCTTTTATTTTCTGCATGGAGTCTAAGTTCTCAGGGGCTGACCAAGTATGACAGTGTAGTAGAGTATGAAACATTCTTTTGATTCTTGAAGCCTGATGTCCACATAGGTATGTATGTATCTATTATCTTCTTGGACACTCACTGTGATCCTTGAAGCACGTTAGACAGCCCTCTTTTCTGTTTGGCTTTTTTAACATGGGTCTTCTCTACTACTTCCAAAGAATCTGTACTCTAAGACATGGGGACCATTCTGGTGGTTCTGTGCAGAGGTAGCCATTTAGAATCCTACTGGAATGTCACCGTAATGGATTTCAAACTCTTCTCCAGTGTCTCCCAGTCCGACTGGTGTTTGACTACCTTCATGGGTCTATCCTGGAAGAAGGATCCAGGACCTGTCTTCCAGGAGGCAGAGCCTCTCTCATTCTTAGCCCAAGGAAATCTTTTCTGTTTTCCAAAGAAAGCTCCACTCTCCTCAAATCCATGCCACCTGTTTAGCTTAAATCTTGGGCCTTTGGCATTATCAGTTCAAAAACTGTTTAGAAAACAATGAGCCCTGACCAACTAGCAAACAGAAAGAAAGGAGAGAAAATGGGAAATATTTGGAGAAAAAAATATTGGATACTAATTTCAAAAATATGTTCCTACTATGTAGTCCCTTTTCTCACTATGTCTTACTCATTTCAGAAATTTTTGAACTAAATTCAAAAGGTTGCTTTTAATTTTGATTTTTTTATTTTTAAGAGTTTTAGAAACATTTTCTTCTTTTGGTTTACAGTAATATTCTTTTTGTGTTAAAATACTAACAAGGTCAGGTTCACACTTCATTATTAATACCCTTGGCTAACTAAACATTGGCCCTACCCTTGGTGAGCTTCTATGCTAAAATTTGGGAGTTGGCTTTTTAAGGCGTAATTTAAAAAGAAAACATGAGCCTGTAATTCTGATGAAAATGCGGTTTTCATGGCCTTCCTTTGATATTAAAATAATCTTAAATTTTAGAACTTGCTTTTTATCTTGAATTGAGACCAGCTTTAGAAGAATGATGAGAGGAAGGGAGGGGAATCTTCTCCTTTACTGTCAGGTCTACAGATGTGGAATCAAAGCTTGTGTCCATGAGACAATTTCCAACGATATTCCATTGTGCAGTTTATGCCTTCTTTCTTCCACATCATCTGGATGCAAAAGAATGAGGTGTTACTCACTGACAGCCAATTAAGAGGTCTTTGTCTGAAAATTCCACAGAAGAGCTGGCAAGGGGGGTTGAAATCTATCTTGTGATGTAGTTGCAGAGGCAATGGCAGCTTTTCTTCAAAACAAAATGTATTTAATTTGAAACCTTCATGCCATATACCATTCTTAACATATTTTTTCCTATTAACAATCCAGAGCTCTGGTTCATACAGATCTTTCTGATGATTCTAATTTAAACATTCAAAAAAGATCATTATAAAGAAATATAATCTGTAATATCTACCTTTGTTCAAGGGAAATTATACATAAATCACTCAAGTAGGAGAAATATAAAAACCCTATATCGATAGGTAATACAAAGCAGAAAAAGAGAAAGTGGGCATTTCGATTTTTCTATGCCCTCTTAATTCTACAAATAACTCATTTGCCCCAATTAACGATCACAAATGAAATGACTGCTAATTGCTTTACTAAAATGACTTTGTTAAATTTTCCCACACCATTCCTTTAACACAAAACCTAAACACTAAATAAGGATTCTAATAATACTTTCTCATTGACGAGAACATGAAGGGTCTGTCTATAACAGTTTCATAAAGAATATAATCAGGGTTAAGTAAATAAGGGGGAAAAATCATACAGACTGAAGAAGCAACAAAAATTAAAAAAAAAAAAAAGAATGTGAAAGAAAAGAAATAAACAATGAGGCTTCCAAAAATCTACAGTGTGGGTTTTTTACTATCTACTTCCCAAAATGGGTTAAAATACATCCCTTCCAATAAGGAATAGCCAATTATGTAAATCTGTACTCTTCACACAGAACACTAACTGAGGCCGGGAGGAAGAATGAGCAGATGGAGAGACCCTTGGGAGAGCTGGTGTAAATAAAACCTCCTGAGGCAGAAAGAATCCGTTCACTCAAGGGAAAAATCCAAGCTTTTTCAAACTGAAACAATTTTCTCTTTGTGCACTTAGCTATTTAAAGAGTGCAATACAAATGTGCAATAATGAGTTGGATCCATCATGATATTCAACCTTCCAAGGTAACGTCCAGGTCTGCTGTTAATAAGTTGTTATGGTTGATCATTTTGTAGAAAAGAAGATTCGCCTTTCAGAGGGCCATTTTTTATCAACTGTGTTCATCTCTGAATTCACTGTTCAAACTCACTTCAAAGCTCATCATAGGCAAGAGATCTCAGGCATTTTCTCACGGGCCTCACCAAGCACAGCAGTTGGCAGAAACACAGTGATGCTCATTTGGACGTGATCACGATGGTGGTCATGTATCTCACTGCTAATATTCACAACATCATTACGGAATGGGAGGAAGAAAAAGGTGGGTGGAATTTTATCTAACATACTATTTTTTCATGGACAGCTTTTATTCTGTAGTCTTTTTTTTTTCCTTTGCCTTGTCTCTGCCCTTTGTCTCTTTATCCTGTACAAACTCTCCATTACCTCTTCATCTCACCTCTCATGAACCAATTAAGCAACCTGGTGGATATTCTTCCCTACATTTCTTCTTGTTCGCTGAGACTAATGAAGGGAGAACTTGCCTTGTCAGAAATAACTGTGGCACAGGAATAGACAAGTAAGTTAGTGGAATAAAAGAGAGGGAAGAGGGGCTCCTGGGTGGCTCAGTTGGTTGAGCATCCGACTCTTGGTTTTGGCTCAGGTGATGATCCCAGGGTTGTGGGAACAAGCCCACAATAGGCTCCATGCTGAGCATGGAGGCTGCTTGGGAATCTCTCCCGCCCTCCCCCACTCTCTCTGTCTGTCTCTCTCTCTCTCTCAAAATAAATGAAAAACCATTTTTTTAAAAAAGGGGTGAAGTGACATAAAACCTAATATAAATTGGAGCTTAATATAGGACAAAGGTGATATTTCATTCAGTGGGAAGAGGTCATTTATTTCATGAATGGAGCTTGAACAACTGGTTGTCCATCCGTAAAAAAAATTAAGTTGGACCCTTAGTTCACACCAAATGCAGAAACAAATTCCAGATGGATTAAAGACTTAGGTATAAACATTAAAACAATCAAAGCCTTTCAAAATGCTTCATGTACAATCCTAGAGGCAGGAGAGAATGCTCTACCAATTCTGGGAGCCCAGACACACTAAGAAATTACGGAGCTATCTAAATATTCAAAATTAAAAATTTTGTTGGGAAAAAAGACCACATTGGCAAAAAAATATTTACAACAAACCCAACAGGTAAATGATTCATATTTTCATTACACAAATAGGTCTTATAAATTAACAACAACAACAACGACAAAAGCAAACAACCCAACAGATGCTGGGGTAAAATACATAAAGATTCCTCTGAAAGCAGAATACCAAAAAGCATTCAACCCTGTTAAGGCCACAATGAGGTAATTTACAGCCATCAGATTGTCAAAAAGAAAGAGTGAGAATGCCTATTTTTGGCAGAGATCCAGGAAAAATTCTACTATATTGCTTTTAGAAATGTGAATTGTTAGAGTTTTCTTTTTTTTGTTGTTGTTGGAAAGCAATCTGCAATATTCATCAATTTAAAAATACATGTACTGTAATCCACACAATCCCACTGCTACGAATTTATTCTACAGAAAGAATGGCACTAAGATATAAAAGGATATATTTACAAAGTATTTGAATGAAGGATTATGCCAGTGAGAAAAAACAGAAATAAAGGGAATGTTTATCAAAAGAGGAATTCTTGAAAGTATCGTTACATTCATAAAATATATTTCACAGCATTTAAAGGAACACATTAGAGATATGCTCGTTAATTTGAAGGTGTTTCTCCAGTGTGGTTCAGTAAGGAAATCAAGATTCAGAGAAGCTTATGCGATATGACCTTTTCATTTTTAATGAGAAAAAATAATATTGTGTATGGTTATGTTTTTTTTTTCTTTTTAAAAATAACACCTCTAACTGACATAATTCACTGTCTCATCGGGTACAATTTAGCATGTCATTTATTTTTATATTCATTTTAAACTGCCTTAGAAACCTGCCAAAGGAAGCCTAGAGCACAGACTGTCTACGCAAGCTGAGGACAGACACACAGAAGGATCAGGAGCTTCTTGAAGCATAGGCATAGTTGAAAGATTAAACACTAAACATCCCTGGTTTCTGGTGCCAAGTAGAAGCATTCTTGGTAAAGAAAGTCAAGGAAAAGTAGAGTCAAAATATATTTCACATAGAGTTTCTTGGTGCTTAATAACTTAAATGAAACTCTTTCCTGATTATTATCCCGTTACCAGAGCACACATTATTACAAAACCATGGCTAAGAATATGATTGACAACTCACTCTAGAAAGATTTTCTACCTCCTGGCATCCTCTTCTTCCCCTCACAGCTCCACTACAGATGGACACATGCATTTAAAGGTAAGAACAGATGACAGTGACACACAGCTCCGTTCCAGGGAACATGGATCTCACCCTGCAGGAGATGTGCACTGTGGCAGTCCTGGCCACTTAAGGTTTAAATACTGAAAATACCTCAGAAAATATTAAACTGATGATTTTTACTTTCTCTTTGAATGCATACTCTGTGGCATTTTCTTATCTCGGAGGTCAAGGGCGGGAATTTCATTTTTTGGGGAGATTTTAGGCTTCATGGAAAGAGAGGCTTTGCTAAATTCCTCTATGCACTCTTTAGCACATTAAAAGCAATCCTGGAAGGCCCAGTTAATTGACTTCTGTGGGATTCTGGAGATGATACCCCAAGTGCTCTTGTTGAAGGCTTACCTAGAGTACAGAGGAAGAAGGAGGTGAAGGAAAATCCCATCCCTTCATCGTTTTCCTGAAGAAAATCAAGGGACACCAAGGCGGGAAGGCACATCAAGTGGACATGTGTTTCCTGACTGTCCCTCTCTGGGTTTTTGTCCCAAGGGTGGGAGACCTGAGAAGGACCCTAGAAGTCAAGGTGCTGCCTCTCAGGCTGCCAGACACCCATCTGGGCTGGACCCCAACAAGATAGGGCATCACAGGCAATGAAGAATCCTTGAGCGTTGTGCTCAAGCTGATCTCACTCCCTAGGTGGCCCACAGGCTAAGTGGGAGAGAGTGGGCCCAGCACTTCACGGAGCAAGGCTAGGCGACCCTGAAAAGACAGGGAAGGCTGACACAGGAGGGCGATGGTCTGCAGCCACTGAGTGCTACCAAGAGGCCAAATCCACAAGGAGGAGGTGGCCGAGGCCCCGTCCTAAGCCACACACTTACTGGCTGCACATATGGAGCCGGTACAGACACCACCACTCAGGGGGTCAGGGGACAGTGCCTGGGAGAGAGGTGCTAGCAGCCAGCCCCGGGCTGGCTCTGTGCTGGGCTCTTTGCTGACGGCTCTGTGCCTAAAGCCTGCATTGGATTCTGTGTCTCTCTCTTTCTCTCTCTCTGCCCCTCCCGCAACTCGTGCTCTTTCTCTCAATAATAAATAAATAAATAAATAAATAAGTAAACAAAAACAAACATTAAAAAAAAAAAAATTCCTAAAGAGACTTATGCTCCTGCAAAGAGGACTGAAACAACTGGGATCAAAGTAAACCATTAAACTGCAGCGGGCATGTAGTTCATTTCGGTTTCCCTGCTAAACAGCCAGTGACAGCACATAGAAACGCTCCTAAATCACACACAAAAGGAGCTCATTTCCTCTGTGAAACCAGGCAGTGGTACAAGGGAAAAGCTCTTGGCTGGCACACTGTTGGTGCATTCACTCTCACTCTCTCCTGTGCTGCTAGCCGACACGACATCACCCCCGTGGGCCTCGGGGACCTCCGCCCCCAAGGCTCTGCTCCCTGGCCTGCTTCCCTCAAGCACAGGACTGTCAAGCACACGGCAGAGAAGCGGCTCCAGGGCTCCCAACACATCTGAAAATGTGAAAAATACAATGCGAACTATTGCCGACAGGCACATTCTTCTTCTCAGCCCCCTCCCCAGAGAAATGCAGGTATGGAAAAAGACACTTGTAAAAAAGTATACCAGCAGCTAGTTATGAGCCTCCATCTGAAAACAGCATGTGAGTAAACCTCCTCTCCCTGCCCTTTCACTTTGCCTTTTCTAGCCTGTTTTCACTTCTCCTTGGTTAGGGGTTGGATCTTGGCTAAACCAAGATGTTCCGATTCTTTTCTTCTTCTTTTCAAACCACAGTAACTCACACAGGAGCCAAACCCCTTAAGTAAAGGATAATTTATGACAGAGCAGCTAGCGTTTTAAAGAAAATTGGTTTGGGGATGCAAAGGGGGGTGTGTGTAGAAAAGCCAGGAGGTCAGAAGTTGATTCCTGAGTAAGGTACACCGTGGCCTCCTCCCCAGGGCTGGAGGGCTGGGATTATCACATTACACCGGGGGCCTATGCCAAGGCCAGTAACAATGCCACCCGGATTCTATTCATTCCCTCTATGGTCTCCACTGAGCCCGCAGAGCAGTGAAGCTCCCTGCTCTAAGGACACAGGCCCTGCAGAAGGGCTTGTTTTTCACTGGGAGAGTTACTGAAATGTAAGAGGCTCGGTGGCCTCAGCGAAGAGAGGCCATGTTGCTTGGATATGTGATCCTTAAGCACATCACATGCTTCAAGCGAAGGCAACACGACCCACCAACAGAAGCTCTAAGTGGTGCTTAGCAAGACAAGGTCCAACCAGCACAATACAAAAGGATGACTCATGAAAGACTGTACACGCATGCCGGGCATGTCCCCTCCACTCAGAAATCATACACAGAAGCCGCAGATTGTGACGCCAAATTCCAGCCCAAGGTTACCCTGTTTGAGGCCCACGTGGCTGACCCAAACGTGAATAACTCAGAGCAGGTCTGCAACTTCTATTAGTGGGACAAAAATGATACTAGTTGGCAAGAGCTTCTGCGGTGGGGTCTTCCAGATCCATGTGATGGGCATCACTGGAAGCAAAGGATGAGCCAAGACTGGCAAAAAGTGTTTCTGTTTTTTCTATCACAGGGGAAATTTCAGCTTCTGTATAGAAACCAAGACGGTTAAGTAAAAGCCCTCTGGGAGACTGGCAGGGAATATAGGAACACCTAGTGTCTGGGCAATCGCTTGAGCAAAAATGGATGGTTTGGACATCAGGTGGAGAGAGATTCTGCTGTGTTGGAAAAGCCACGTTCTAGGGATGGCCCTGGTTCCTCCTGCCTTTCTGGGGTCACTGAAGAGAGAGAACCACCCATGTCGGTATGCACAGACACCCGGCTGGTGCTGCCTCGCAGATAATCATGTCACACTGCTTCCAGAGTCCTGTGTGCCTGTGGTGAGCCTGTGATCTGGGAGCAGAGAGGGCTACTATAGTCTACACATGGGCCTCCTCCAGGATTAAGTGGGCTGGCAAAAAAAGTGCTCAGGCTCGTGAAGACTTCTGTGGGTTGGTAAAATGCGGTTTCCTTGGCCAGGCGACCCTGTGTATGAATCAACTGCCTAACTGTCACACCAGTCAGCTTAACAAATACCTTCCAGCAGAATTTCCCAAATGGCTTATTAAAGATACATATTTTGCATTTCGAGAGCCAGGTTGCTCTTGGAAGATGATGAACTATGCCAGTAATCAGGTAAAATTCCCCACATTACATATGCTATTTATTATGGCTAAAAGTATATAATGCCTAATAACTTTTCTCTCAGATAAAGAAAATTAATTTATTCCACTCATTTTCCATTTACTCTCTTTTCAGTTTCAATAGGGAAAGAAAAGCAAAAGTGGAAAACAAATGATTTTTAAGAAAATTAGGATAGCCAACAAAGTATGCCCTGCTAGACCAGTAATGATAGGCCCCTGGCTGGCTGTGATGGTGGATACTGTTTCAAACATTATAGCATTTTGCTGATGAACATGCCCCCACTGCATTTCTAACCATTCATTTTCTAAATTGTACTTTTTAAAACTTGACAAGACTTGTTTGGTTACATTACTATGTCCTCTTCTGAATTTCTTTCCTCTGAAAGGTTGCTTTGTTGTTGTTGTTGTTGTTGTTGTTGTTGTTGTTGTTGTTGTTTTGTCCTCCTTAAAGAGCTATTACCTTGCTTGGCACAACTTTCTTAATAGCTAGATGTTCTCAAAGAACTTCACAGCTCCTTCCTTTCCTGCTCGTTAATTTTCACATCTGAATGGTGGATAGAAAAAGGCCAATTTCACAAGGAGAAGGTGCTTCCTTAGTAACAATTTACTAGAGAAGGAAAGGGAGTATGATGTCAGAGCAGGTCTGACCTAAGCCCTGCATTTTCGTCTGAGGCCTCCAATCCCTTGATTTTTCTTAAAAAGGCCCAGATCAGCTACAAACCCAAGGGCCACACATCCATCTTCCTGAGAGTTGACTATTTATGCTCAGCGGAGAGGACCTCACATTCCAGGGCTTGTCACATCCAACTCCCTATTGGTCTAGACTGAAATCCAAATATAGAAGCCATCTTCCAGGACTAGTAAGGGAAAGAATTTTTTTAATATAGAACTACATAGCCAACATTTACTAGGATATATGTCATTTTTATTGCCATATTCCGGATATCCACAAATCACAAAGTATGTTCCATATCGAGATTTTGGCTGGTATTAAGACCACAGCTTTGGCAGGACGCCTGGGTGGCTTAGTCAGTTGAGCGTTGGACATCAGCTCAGGTCATGATCTCAGTTTGTGGGTTCGATCCCCACGCTGACAGAACAGAGCCTGCTTCGGATTCTGTGTCTCACTCTCTCTGCCTCGCTCTTAAAAATAATTTTTTAAAGAAAAAAAAAAGACTACAACTTTAGAAAGATCTGTCTCCTTTCAAAAACCAAGAAAAAGAACGATAAAAGGCAACAGAGGCCTAAAATATATTATGAATATGGGTGCTTGGGTGGCTTAGTTGGTTGAGCATCTGACTCTTGATTTTGGCTCAGGTCATGATCCCAGAGTCCTGGGATCTAGCCCTGGGGCATCAGGCTGTGGTAGGGTCCCCTCCCTAAGAAGAGGAGAAAAAAAATCCTCATGGCAACCTGGCTATGCGCTTACGTCACAACATCCCTCATGAACTTGTAACATGAGACCACTTAATCAGATTACATGTTTGTGTGCTACCACATATGGAGATAAAGAAATAGAAAATGTATAAAAAAAATATGCCACGTGGCATTCAGGCCTCAGTTCTTTGGGTAGGAACCCAATTGACCAGTGCTGGCACAAATGAAATTGCTTCCCAGAAAGAAAAGCCTCAGGGTCATGACTTTCTGTGCGAGAATCCTGCTACAAGGCTGGTGCTGAGCATGGAGGCTGCTTGGGATTCTCTCTCTCCCTCTGCCCCTCTCCAGCTTATGCCTGCGCTCTCTCTCCTAAATAAAAAAGAAATAATAAAATACATTATGAATGCTAATTTTACTAATAGTTTTTACTAACCTTTAATATTGAGCTTCAGAGTTTTTCCCTATTTCTTATTATGAGAAATTCTTATGCCATAAGGAAAACAATCACTGAATTCTCTTTCATTATATCTGGTCTAAAAATTTCTTTTGCTAAAAATCAGGAGGTTCCAAATTTCATGATCCCTCACACCCAGGATGCTTAACTTAGGGTTCACTTGGATGGGAAAAAAAATTAGTAGTGCCATCTGTGACTCTGTCAACAGTACAAATTACAGAAATGTTTATATCATGTTCTAACTGGACATAATACAGATGAATTATTTATACTCATTGCTGTGTTCAAATCAGGTAATTTTTATAAAACCCACTGGCACATGGTGTTTTTAGTGTGCTTATTAAAAAGCAAATCTATTACTGTATTTTAAATAAAAAATATTTTGGTCTCTGCATGTCACAATATTCCTAAGTATTTTGTTTCATGCACGAATTTTTTTTTGACAAATGAAATAGATTATTAGTTTTATTATAATAAGAATCCACAGGCATTCCATACTGCTAAAGGAGACTGTGGCATGCACACACACACACACACACACACACGCACACTAAGAAATCACGTGCCAACTCTATATATGATTGAGGGTGTAGCCCAGAAGATACACAGAGAAGGATTCAAAGAAACCAGGGAAAAGAGTGTCATGTTTAGTTATCAAGGCTGGCTGTGTGTGGAGGGGAAAATACAGGAATGGGTACCATGTATTTGCTATTCCTGACTCCAACACCTTTGGGTAATATTTACATATTTGTGGGGGAAAAACAGTAAGCTGCAGCAGGGTTGAGTCATAAGAAAATGCTGATTCCTTTTGAGTTCACTAGTGCTGATTACCCTACAGGCAAAATTCATGCAGATAATTCCATTGTAAGGAGAGTTTTAAAATGCCTCTCTGTTTTGAGGGCAATCTAAGAATAACAATTTGAAACAAACAATTTCTCTTCTTCCATAGAAATGTTAATTATTTAAAAAAAAAAAAAAAGCTCACCTAAGGCCCTACTGAGACCCCACTGTCCTGGAAAGAGCTGCTTCCAATCTTGCCACGTATTTTTGCAGTTTTGGGCTGCCAGTGTTCACAGTTCCATAGTCCTTTCAAATATAAAGTCTTCTCATAAAATTTGTCTCAAAATCCCTCTAGTGGAGAAGTCACCTATTAAATCACTCCCTCAGAGGACAGAGTGTTGGCTATGAGGTCTGGAATGGAGTACTTAGCATTCCCAAGCAGTGGCTAAGGAGAATGCAGGTGATTGAAGTCATTAGTGGCACTTGTACACTGAAAGTATTTTGCTCTATTTCCTTACCCATCAGAGGCCCCTTTCGTGATATTAAAAAAAAAAAAAAAGTTAGGCATTTAAAAATGTAACATATAGAAAAGTGAAAAGAAACAGGTTAAGGAGTGGTTCATACTAGAAGGGACTGTCAAGAATTGGGAACTGCGTTTGCCAGAAATTTGGGGCCCAAGGAGAAATTCCTTACAAAATTGATGGTAGCAATTTTTTCCATCTGATTTGTCCTACCTCCTTATTCCTTCCCTTCTCCTCCCTCCACTATTTTTTCTCCTCTAGATTTCCCTCTCCCTCTCCTCTAGATTTTCCTCTCCCTCTCTCCCTTCTTCCTCTTCTCCATTTTTTCCCCTCTCTCTCATTTCCTATGTCTCTCTCCCATCTTTTCTTTTGTTATTTTCTCCTTTAATTTCTGTTTTTCCTTCCCCTTCCTGAAGCCCAGTGAGGCAATCACACCTTTGTAAAGAAAGAATGGTCACAGCATCCTTCAAGTGTTATGTGTGATGTATTATGTGAAGTATGCCTCTTGTAAATAGCATATATAAATATATGCATGTGTGCCTGCATGCACGTGTGTGTGAACATTCTATAGGCAAAATTCCACTGTAAGGATAGTTTCAAACCCCTACAAAGTGTCTCACTATTTTGAGGCCAATCCGGAGAGAGTGCGTTTGAATGTGCCTTCCTCCATTCTAATCATTTCTTTCAACTAGAATGTTTAGCCCATTTATTGTCAAATGTAATTACTGACATAGTTGAAATTGTCTTCCATTTGTTATCTGTTTTCTAATTGTCTCATCTGTTCTTTGATCTTTCGTTCTTCTCTTCCTTACTTCTAGTCAAACAAAGGTTTTTTGTTATTCATTGTATTTCTTTGGCTGGATTTTTAGCTATATCTTTTTGTACTATTTTTAATAGTTAGATTGGAAGTTAATATATGTACCAAAATTATAGTTTACCTTGAATATTTTAAGATATCACAAATGTTATTTTTACCACTCACTCTGCGTTTTGTTATTGTTGTCATATATTTTACTTCTACACATGTTATAAACCTCATCATGCACCGCTACTTTTTTGTTTGCCTTTTTTTTTTTACTTACTTTTATATTCACCCACATGTATATCATTTTTAGTACTCTTCCTTTCTCCCTGAAAATCTGTGCTTCCATATGTGATCATTTCCCTTTGAAGAAATTCTTTTGAGTTCTTGTAGGGTAGGCCTATTGCAAAGAATCCTCTTAGTTTTTGATTGCCCAAAAAAGGATTGATTTATACTTTAGTTTTCAAAGACATAATTTACTTGGAATAGAATATGAGATTGGCAAATGTGTGTGTGAAGCCTGAGAAGATGACTGAGGTAGAGATTAGTTTCCAGGAACTTTATCTCCCAGATCAACACCTTTGGGAGGATGAAGGGATATCGATGGTGTAGAAGGAGAAACTGAGCTGTAATTCAGTTACAATATCACAACAGAGGCTTCAGATGATCACTATGAGAACTCAGAAGCTGACAATGCCCCGCAAAGTTGTCTTCAATTGGGAAAAGGGGACTGGCCTTTAAACCCCAGTATCATCACCAAATTTTGAAGAAAGTTTTTCCACTGGCTGCATCTTTTTCTTCCCTTCCCTGCATTCCTAGAATCTGGCTTCTGACTATGTATCTGCAAAAATACTCTAGCCAAGGTCAAAGATAAAATCCACAGCTAAATTCTCTCAACACAGAAAATAAACTTGGCAATATCTGCACAAATTTAAAATATTTATACCATTGACCCAGCAATTCCACTTTTAGGAATAGGTTTAATGGAAAAAGTTGCACATACAACCTAAGATTATATAAGCACAGACACATGCACATGTCTTTTGTATTTGTTTGCAATCATAAAAAATTGGAAACAACTTAAAACCCCATCCATAAAAGATTAGCCATATAAAAATGTTATTTAATGAAAGTATAGAAAATATCTGTTAACGGAGTGGCTGAATGAATCAACAGCTACTGTGACATATACCTTACTTTTTATTTTATTTTTTTAAGCTTTATTTATTTTTTTTATTTTTAATTTTTTTTTTAACGTTTATTTTTGAGACAGAGAGAGACAAAGCATGAACGGGGGAGGGTCAGAGAGAGGGAGACACAGAATCTGAAACAGGCTCCAGGCTCTGAGCTGTCAGCATAGAGCCCAACGCAGGGCTCGAACTCACGGACTGCGAGATCATGACCTGAGCCGAAGTCGGCCGCTTAACCGACTGAGCCACCCAGGCGCCCCAAGCTTTATTTATTTTTGAGAGACAGAGAGACAGAGAGACAGAGACAGAGACAGAGACAGAGCATGAGTGGAGGAGGGGCAGAGAGAGGGAAACACAGAATCCAAAGCAGGCTCCAAGCTCCGAGCTATCAGCACAGAGACGATGTGGGGCTTGAACTCACGAACCCCGAGATCATGACCTGAGCCAAAGTTGGATGCCGAACTGACTGAGCCACCCAGGCGTCCACCCCCTTTTTTTAAGCTTTATTTATTTTTGACAGAGAGAGAGAGAGAGAGAGAGAGAGAGACAGGCAGGCATATACCTTCTAATCTTGAGGCTTTGCTGATCTCCCTGAATATTTCTGCTAAACTTGAAAGTAAAATCTCACTTTAGCTATTTTCTATTTAAGTAAGTTTGGTATTTACTAAAGGAAATTTCTTAAAATCAGGGGGGAAGCAGAGTCAATTGGAAATGGGAAAGTTTAAGAAATAAAGTACATATTTCTTACAGTAAAGTACTTTCAATTTGCCCACAAATTTGCTAATCTGGCATAGTTGGCTGGGTACAAAAGCCTCTCCTCCCCTCTATCGCTGACAGGATTGTGCTCAAAGAGCTCTAGATGCGCATATCAATTAACATTATTTATATATCTATCCCTGAGCTAACTAGAAAGACAGAAACTAGTTTCTGTGTGTTTCTGTCATATGTACATTAGAGGGACATAAAAGATAGCAAATATACATCACAGGTAGCAAGTAAATGTGAACCAAGGCTTGGAGGATACCCCAAAAGCTGTCTTTCTCGGTTTTTGTCCCAACGTCAGTTATTATGTCCTGCCTCCTATGTGGGGAAACAGGATGCGGGAGTAGAGAAATCATAGTCTAAATAAACACTGCCTGCTAGGATGTCAAATACAGGTGGGGGGTGGGAGGTGGTGTGGGAATGAAATCTTACTTCTCCAAGAATCCCGAAACATAAAAGAGCTACTACTGTCATTTGACAAAAGTCAGTTCTGCCACCTGAATCCTATTCTCTCTTCTCCACTGATGCTGTGTTATAAGCTTACATAAAATTATTTCATCCTCATATAATGCCATTCCTCAGTTGTTACACTACTGAAATAGCAACCGTCATGCATGTAGTGTGGACCCATATCCCAAAATTGAGGCCAAAAATATGCCCGTTTCCTTTTTTGAAAAAAAAAAATTGCAGCTTCCTTAAGGTGTAATTGATGCACAACACATTGCAAATACTTAAAATGCACAACTTGGTAAGTTTTGACATTATCACATATCATAATATATATCAGTCAAGACAATGAATATAGACATGCCCCAAAGTGCTGCTGGGCTCTTTTATAGTCAATCCCTGCTACTTCTCCCTGCTTTTTACGTTCTGAGTCAACAACTGATTTGCTTTCTTGTCACTAAAGACAGCTTGCTTTCTAGAATTTTATCTATGATGAAACATACAACATATAATCTTTCTGTGTCTGGATTCTTTTACTCTGCATTATTATTTTGGGATTCATTCATGTTGTTACATGATCGACAGTTCCTGTGTTTTATTGCTGGATAGCTTTCCAGGGTATAGATACACTACATTTGTTTACCCATTCACCTGTTGTTGAACATGTGATTGCTTCCACTTTTGAAGCTATTACAAATAAAGCTGGTATGAACACTTGTGTACAAGTCTTTGCATGGACATATGTGTTCTCCTCTCTTGTGTAAATATCTAGCTGTGAAATGGATGGATCATATATACCAACCATATGGTAAGTGTATATTTAACTTTTTAAGAAACTGCCAAACTGTTATTCTAATTGGCTATTCTCATGAGGCGTATATGAGAATCCTAGCCCTTCCTATTCCTATTCCTTGTCAACATTTGCTATAATCAGACTTTTGACTTTTAGCCATTCTAATAAACATGTAAAGGTATCTCACTGTGGTCTTAATTTGCATTTTCCTAGTGACTAATGATGATGAACATCTTTCAATGTATTCATTTGCCACCTCTGTATCTTCTTTGGTAAAGTTTCTGTAAATATCTTTTGCTTATTTTTTTTAATTGAGCTGCTGGCTTTCATATATATATATATATATATATATATATATATATATATATATATATGTATATATATGTATGTATATATATGTATGTATATATATGTATGTATATACATATATATATATATATATATATATGTATATATATCTCGACAATTCTTTATATATTCCTTCGTAAGTTCCTTCATGCTTGTCTGGTTACTTTTAATTCCTTTAAAACAGATCTCCTCTCCCTGGTAGGATGTAGAAGGTAGTGATAGACCATTCCTCCTGCCATAACAACTGGGAAAAAAATAATGCATTAAAGTTGTGTATTTTATTTAAAAAATATGTATTTTATTAAAAACACTAGAGAACTATGGGCACAAAGCAAGCCAAAGAAACTATGTTCCAGAGAGGAACAAGACATTTCCACATGAGCAGAAACAAGTGATGAACTGTCCCTTCCTAGAAATGAATGGGCATGGGAAAGAAGAGACCTGGCAGAGGCAGAGAAGCTCTATTTAAGCAAAGAAATGAGGGGCACTTTTATTGACCTCCATGGCTTGCATTAGATTAGAATCTATAGGAGCCCCAAATACAGGTTAGTTCTACCTATCCATTAAGTGTGTCTCATAGAACTTTTGCAGAGAATGCAGCAGCATTGGAACTTATGGATATATGTTGAATTTTGCCAGATACTTTTCCGCAAATAATCATGTGGTTTTGGGTTTTTGTTAATGTAGTGAGTCACACTGATTTTTTCCATATTTACTTATTTATGTTTTCCTTTTTAGCTTTTGACCCCCTTCACCCAATTCTCCCAATCCCCAACTCGCCTCTGGCAACCATCAATCTGTTCTTTGTATCTCTGAACTTCTTTTTGTTTTTTTGATTTTTCAATGTGAACTAACCTTGCATTCCTGGAATCAACCATTCCTGGTCACTATGTAGCATCCTTTTTATATGTAGTTACATTCATTTAGCTAAATTTCTGTTTAGAATTTTTACAACTATGTTTCTTTGGAATATTGGTCTATGGTTTTCTTTTCTTGTAATGTCTGTCTTGTTTTGCTATCAAGGAAATGCTGGCCTCATAGCATGAGTTTGTAATTATTTCCTCCTCTTCAATTGTTTGGAAGAGTTTTTGAAAAACTGGTGTTATTTATCCCTTAGGTGTTTGGTAGAATTCACCAGTGAAGCCATGTTGCCTGGAATTTTCTTTGTGAGAAGATTCCTAACTAAAAATTCAGTTTCTTTTTCTGTTATATATAGCTATTGATGCTCTCTATTTCTTTTGAGTGTGCCTGGGTATTTAGTGCCTTTACGGAATTTGACCATTTCATGCCTTTGTCAAATCTATTGGAATAAAGTTTTTTAATAGTAGTCCCTTATTTTTTGACTATCTGTGGAATCTGTAATGATGTTCCTTTTCTTCATTTCTGATACTGGCAGTTTGAATCCTTTCTCATTTTTTTTTTCTTGTTTAGTTGTCTAGAGTTTTAGCAATTTTATATTCTTGAAAAATCAGCTTTTGGGTTTGGTAGTCTTCATTGTATTTCTTTTCTATTTTATTGATTTCTTCTCTGATATACATTATTTCCTTCCACTGTTTACTTTGTGTTTAATATACCCACCCCCCACCACTGCTTTTTTCAGTTCCAAATACTTTCTAGTTGCCTTTCTGATTTCTTATTCAATCCATAGGTTATTTAGAAACATGTTATTTAGGGGAACCTGGGTGGCTCAGTTGGTTAAGTGCTCTACTCTTGATTTCAGCTCATGTCATTATCTCATGGTTTGTGAGTTCTAACCCTGCATGGGGATTCTCTCTCCCTCTCTTTCTGCCCTTCCCCTGCTTATGTGCATGTTCCCCTCTCTCTCAAAAGTTGGGGCGCCTGGGTGGTGCAGTCGGTTAAGCGTCCGACTTCAGCCAGGTCACGATCTCGCGGTCCGTGAGTTCGAGCCCCGCGTCAGGCTCTGGGCTGATGGCTCGGAGCCTGGAGCCTGTTTCCGATTCTGTGTCTCCCTCTCTCTCTGCCCCTCCCCCGTTCATGCTCTGTCTCTCTCTGTCCCAAAAATAAATAAAAAACGTTGAAAAAAAAAATTAAAAAAAAAAAAAGTAAAGAAATTAACATTAAAAAAAAGTGTTAAAAAAAAGTGTTACTTAGTCGATACATATTGGGACTTGGGTAGCTGTCTGTTATTGATTTCTAATTTAATTCCTTTGTACATATAATATACATCTTGAATTCTTTTAAATGTATTTAGAGTTGTTCTGTGGCATAAAATAATATATATCTTAGGGGCACCTGGGTGGTGCAATTAGTTGAGCATCTGACTTTGGTTCAGGTCATGATGTCATAGCTTGTGGGTTCGCACCCCCTCCCCCCCCGGGCTCTGTGCTGACAGCTCAAAGCCTGGAGCCTGCATCAGATCCTGTCTCCCTCTCTCTCTGACCCTCCCCCACTTGTCTCTGTCTCTCTCTGTCTCAAAATAAACATTAAAAAAATTTAATAGATATATATATAGATATATATAGATATATATATATATATATCTTATTACATGTATTGTGTATACTTGAAGGGACTGCATTTTGCTAATGTTGAATGCAATGTACTATGAGAATGTATTAGATTTATAGTGTTGTTTGAGTTTTCTCTATTAGTTATTTCCTGTCTGTTCTATCATGTACTAAGGGGGTATTGAAATATCTAATTCCCATTGTGTGGAGTTGGCTCTTTATCCTTATAATTCTATCAGGTTTTGCTTTGTGTATTTTGAAACTATGTTCACAAGTAAATAAATGTTTTTGATTTCTATGTCCTCTTAATGAATTAACCTTTCAATCATTCTAAAATGACTTTTATCCCCACTAATAGTCTTTGCTCTGAAATATACTTTGTCTAATATTAACAGAGCCAATCTAGTTTCCTTTTGATTAGTGTTAGCAGGGTATAACTTTGTTCAAGCGCCTCTCTTTAAATCAATTTTATCTTTACATTTAAAGTGGGTTTCTTTATTTAAAAAAAATTTTTTTTAAAAATGGGGGGACACCTGGGTGGCTCAGTAGGTTGAGCGTCCGACTTCAGCTCAGGTCATGATCTAGCAGTTTGTAAGTTCAAGCCCTGCGTTGGGCTCTGTGCTGACAGCTCAGAGCCTGGAGCCTACTTCGGATTCTGTGACTCCCTGTCTCTCTGTCCCTCCCATGCTCATGGTCTGTCTCTGTCTCCCAATAATAAATAAACCTTATAAAAATTTTTTTAAAGTGGGTTTCTTTAAAGTAGACAGCTTATTGTTGGGTCTTTTATTTATTTTTTTCATTTAATCTGCCAATCTCTGCCTTCTAAATGTAGTATCTAGGTTATATAAATTTAAAAAGATTATTTATATGGTTGTATTTAAATATACCATCATGATATTTGTTTTACATTTATCTCATCTCTTCTTTGTTCCCTTATATTTTCCTGTTTACTTTTGGATTTTTTTTAGACTCCAGTTTTCTTTGTTGTATTATTAGCAAGAACTTTTTGTTTTTTATTTTAAAACTTGATTTAAGTTTATACTATACATCTTTAGCTTGTCATAGT
This sequence comes from Neofelis nebulosa, assembly GCF_028018385.1. Lineage (NCBI taxonomy): Eukaryota > Metazoa > Chordata > Mammalia > Carnivora > Felidae > Neofelis > Neofelis nebulosa. Next base: position 105,723,933 of record NC_080782.1, read on the forward strand.
CTGCTTTCATGTGATATTAGACCATTTACGTACACAGTCCAAAAACTTTATCATTCTCTACTTTCATTTCTCCCCTTCCAATATTTGTGCTGCTTTCTTCATACATATTACTAATACTTATCTCATAGGCCCCATACATTATAATTATTATTGTCTGAACTGTCAATTACCTTGTACATTTATTTAAGTAATAATAAAAATGCCTAAATATTTACTCACATACCCTTTGGAATTCTTCAATCCAACAAAAGCACATACATATGTGCATCAAAAAACAAGTCCAAGAATGTCACTATTTGCAATAGCCCTGAACTGTAAATTACCAAATGTTCAATCACAGCAGGAGGAATCACAAATTTTGGTATATTTAAGCAATTATGTATTTTATGTCAATGAAAAATAAAAGAATAAGCTACTCTCATTAGTTACAAAAAGGATGACTCTCATGAACTTAATGTTGATTGAAGTATTCCATACACAAAAAAAGCATATATAGTTTTACTCCAATTCTATGAATCTAAAATCAAGAAAACTAGTTTATTTTGATGGAAAAGCAGAGTCTGGTTACCTTTAGGAGTTAGGAAATACCTGAGTGAGAGCACAAAAGATTATTCTAAGAGCCCTAGTAATGTGTATATCTTGATTGGGGTGATGATTATAAAAACGCATGAACAAAAGGAACAAAGAATAAAATCACTAATATTAGCAACAATAAAAAAATAAATGGGTATTTTTCATAAGTGAAAAAAAAACAAAAATCTCAGACCTTTTCAGGCACCATAAATTTTAAAACAACAACAGCTAACTTTTGTATCAGGCACCACAAAAACTGTAACTTCTATATGTAAAAAAAATACTCTGAAAACTTGAAAAGGCAAATGACACACTAGTTTTAAAAATTACAACATATCCTTAAGATCTAACAAAATGTCCTACAAATAAAGAAAAAAAATGAAAATAGAAAAATACATATCAGCTATGGCCAGATAATTCAGAATATAAGAAATACAAATAGTCAACCAACCTATGAAAATTTTGTTTATAAAAAAAGGAATGCATTACAAAACATAATGGGTACCATTTTTGACCCATCGAAATGCTGAAGATATTTTCAAGATAATAGTATCTTTAAGAATGAGGGCATAGAAAAAATAAATAAATAAAAATAAAAAAAAAATAAAAAAAAAATAAAAAGAATGAGGGCATAGACGCACCTGGGTGACTCTGTTGAGCACCCGATTCTTGGTTTTGGTTCAGGTCATGACCCCAAGATCATGGGACTGAGCCCCACCCTGGGCTCCCTGCTGAGCGTCAAGTCTGCTTAAGATTCTCTCTCTCCCTCTCCACCCTTCTTTCCCGCTTGTGTGCCCACTCTCTCTAAAATGAAAAATAATTGAAAAATTAAAAAAAGAGAGTCAGGGAATAAAGTACTCTTAGTGTTTATCAGAGAATAAACTGGTAGAACTTTCTGAAAATTAATTTAACAAAGCCTTAAAAAAATCTACTCATTTTAATATGTGAATCCTTTTTATGGGAATTTATCTAAGAAAAAAAATACATCGGGGCGCCTGGGTGGCTCAGTCCATTGAACGTCAGACTTTGGCTCAGGTCATGACCTCACAGTTCATGAGTTCGAGCCCCGTGTCGGGCTCTGTACTGACAGCTCAGGGCCTGGAGCGTGCTTCTGATTCTGTGTCTTTCTCCCCTCAGCTCCTCCCCTGCTCACACTCTGTCTCTCTCTCAAAATAAAGATTAAAAAAAAATTAAGAAAAAACAAACAAAAAAAATACATCAATATTTACTATAATGATCTTATAAGTAAAAAAAGAGACAAAGCAGAAAATTCCACTTTCAGACAAATGCATTTATATACATATAAAAATATCTGAAGAGATCAAACTGAAATGTAAATAAAGGTAATACCTGGGGTGGGAAGGGTATATGTAAGTTATAATTGTCTTCCTTTTTTTTCCTATTTATATGCTTTAATTTTTAAAAACCATTTGACTTCTTTAAAATTCTATAATATGATGCTCAATTTATATTTTTGAAAATCATAAACCTATTTAAATGAGCACATATAGAGAAAAAAGGAGTTAGAAGAAAATTTTCACAGTAACTACTGTAATAATGATGCAATGATTCCAGGGCTGGCCTAGAGCACACTGGCTAGGCCATCTCTTTGAATAATGTGACTAGGTCCAGTTCGTTGAAAATATTTAGAAGACTGAAAAAAAGTCTTTAGGGTTGCAGATGTTCCTCTCTCACAAGTCTGGAAAAGAAACCCTATCATTCTTTCCGTGAGGACTCTGCCCCTTTCTCGAGACTCAGATACCCACGGCACCTGGACCAGAACTGGTTCCATCTTTGAGCTCACAGGAACAATCCGAAGTGTCTTCTGCATCTTTTATTACTGATATTTTTGAGGCAGACTTCTGGCTATTTTAAAACCAAATCATCAAAACTAACTAAATCATCCAGTTGTGCATCTGTGAGAAATGCCGGCATTAACTTTCTCATGACACATCCTCAATTTTGGAATCCATTTAGAACTCGATGACATTCAGACTGAAAGAACCAATTTGTTTCCTCTCTTAACTTTACCCCAATGTGTGATGAAATGTGGCACAGAGAAATGGCTTATCTAACCTCTGGATGAATGAAAATTATTTTGTCAGGTGGTGACTTGAGAGCTGTTTTACATTTAGAGTTTATTCCAGAGAGTGGCTTTTAGAAAAAGCTCTACACACACAATAGGCCTTTATCTTGTTTTTCTAGATCAATAGTTTTCAAAGCATGATCCCTGGAGCAGCCGTACTGTTACAAATCAAATTCTTGGGCTCCACTCTACTACTGAATACCAGATTCTGGGACCCGGGCACAGCAATCAGTTATTTAACAAGCCACCTAGGTGATTCCTATGCATATAAAGTTTGAGTATTTCTGCACTAGATGGTCTCTGATGCAGATTCTCAAAGAACAGAACGACAGCATGGCTCACATCTGAAGGAAAAAACTTGCATGATAAATTTGTGTAAATTTTAAAGCACTGTTTATCATTTATTATCTCTGAAAAGTAAAAATGCTGGCATTTATCAGAATTCTTACGATAAATAAACAGCATAGTGACATTTCAGAAGCAAAACCATACGTCAATGTGTTCCTATTTAATATGGAACAAGGTGAAGACAGAAAAATCCTATTAAAAGAAACTTGGCCTTATTTATCTTCCATTACACACTGTCACATAATGTCCCTATGTACATTCATTAAGTTGGACTCACCCTAACACCAAAGCTCTGAAACCTTGGCATTCACCAACATTGATATAATAAGAATTTTCTATCATTACCATGCAGCTCAAAAATTAGACTTTAAGATGATCACATTAAGCAACTCGGAAATAAGAGGATACAGGTGAAGAATATGGGGGCACACGTTGCCAAAGATAATAGAAATCTGCAAATTATCAATTTAGCTGTACTGACTCTACATTCTACAGCAAGGATACTTTCTGGAAAAGAGAATCAGAGTACACACTGTAGTGGAAAGATGTGAAATTTGACAAGAGATTCATGTCAATTTAATCATACAGAAAAAAAATATATCAGCAGGAAAGATGAATAGAGCTATTCTTGTTCCAGAGTGATCTCTGGGCTCTTTAAAATTTTTTTGAATACATCATCTTTTTAATCTTTAAAGCAAAGTGCTTCAGTTATCTGTCATGACCACCTATTTATTTTACTCACAAATCTACAATTTGGACAAGACATTGTGGGGCCAGCTCATCTCTGTTCTGCATGGTATCAGCTAGCATGGCTTGAAACCTGGGAACTGGGGTGAGGGGAGACTCATTTACTCACAGATCTAATAAGACTGATCCTCACTGTTGATTCAAGATTTAACTGCAATTACATGTATGCCCAGCCTCTAAAGTTAAGTTCTGCCATATTCTAATACTCAGAGAATTCACCATCCTCCCCAGGATCAAGGGAAATGAACACAAACTCCACTTCTTGATGTGTGGGTGAGTGCCAAGGTTCTGCAGAGAACAGAAGACCAGATACATAGCTAACTGTGGCCACTTCTGCAAAATCCAATGTGCCATAGTCCTAGGCCACAACAATTCACCTTCCTTCCCTAGACAACAGAGTAAGCAACTCCTTGGATGATTCTAGTCTCTAGTCTTGGAGCTGACCCAGCTGATTCTGAGTGGGACAAAAGAAAGCTATCCCTAATGAGTCCTGCCCAAACTGCAAATGTATGACCAAAGTAAATGTTGTTTTTGTTTTAAGCCATTATAGTTTGGATTGGTTTCTTACCTAGTTAAGTATAGATGACACAGATTCTCAACATTTTCCCCTGGCTAAACACAGGTGAGAAAACTATTGCCATAAGAGACACTGTTCAAGCAGGTATTCAAAATAAGAGGCTGGTTCTCCATCTCTGTCTAATTCATTTGGGACTTTTTTTTCCAGAAAGTGTTTTAGAATACAGGTTAAGTGGGAGTTATATCATTGTTGTGGTAACCCTGATTTCATCTAAGTTTATATAAAAATAATGTTACAAATTTTGACACCTTACCTATCATTTGTAACATACCTCATGACTGATGACACTCTGACATGTTACAACAAGAAGCAGGTTGGAAGCCAACGTCCTAGACACTCTTAGGGGTGAAGTTGCTTCAAAAAAAGCTTAACAAGTGGCTACAAAATTAATAAATTAGCTGAAAACATGAATTTAGTTATTTCTATCTTTCAAAAATAGTTAACCTATGGTAACACTGCTGGTCAATCATGGAAGCATTATCAACAAGCAAGTTTTCCTGTTCATGCTGCAAGAAGGTGGAGAAACCACCAGTCATTCTCTCTCTCTCTCTCATCAGACACTTGGCCCAATGGGCAAGTTCTTCATAAATACAGTGGCTACACTTCTCACTGTGCCCGGCAGAATCTCACCATTCCATCTGAATTCACATTCTTCCCCAAAAGAATTTTGAATGATAACTCATGTGGTCATTATATTACAAGTAACGTGTTCAGAAAATAACTTGTGGGTTTGTGGGATGTTCTGATGTCTCTAGACAGATCTCTGGAACAATTTCTAAGGGAATGAACTGGGTAACGTACTTTACATCCTAACAGAGAGTCCCAATCTGGAATCAAGACATGTGAATCATGGTTGCCCTGGATTCATCATGTTACACTCTGTTAGCTGTCTCTTAACAGTCTGATTTCCTGCCAGTTATAACACCACATCTGTCGGTTAGAGCTGGGCAGTAAGCAGAATTTTCACTGAAAGCACTCAGCATAGTTTTCCAATGGTCTCCACTGGCACATTAAATTCAGCTTCTCAGGGCTTTGTAAAATTAATTTGCTTGCTCAGGATTTCATACTTCCTTTATCTGAGTATGCAGGGAAGCTGTGGCAAGAAAGTCTACCCCAGGGGTGCCTAGGTGGCTCAGTCGGTTAAGTGTCTGACTTTGGCTCAGGTCATGATCTCGCGGTCCATGAGTTTGAGCCCCACGTTGGGCTCTGTGCTGACACCTCAGGGCCTGGAGCCTGTTTCAGATTCTGTGTCTCCCTCTCTCTCTGACCCTCCCCCGTTCATGCTCTGTCTCTCTCTGTCTCAAAAATAAATAAACGTTAAAAAACATTTAAAAAAAAGTCTATCCCAAATTTCTGTTGATTGAGAAACTTTGCCTTCTATCTAGCCCAGTTGCCTGGCAAATAAAGGAGCCCTAACAATGCCACTTCCATTAAAACACCTTACCCAACTGTCTATTAACTTATCTCCATAATCAAAACATTTGTGAGTTTTCTATCAGGAACATGGATTCGGATCATTAAGTCATCAGAAGTAAAGCTTTCATACCATTCATAAAACTTTTCTTAGTCTGAAAACAAAGCCCCAAACAGGTTATGATAAAATGGAAAATCTGAAACATTAAAATAAGGAAACTAGTACATGCGATTTTGAAAATAAAGCCAAGGTCTTGCTTTTAACCTGCAAGGTGTATATACTTTGCACACATGGGAAGGTGCAGGATCTTCAATGCACTGGTCTAGGGCCATAAATAAAGGGTATATCACATAGATAAAAGCAAAGCCTGATTCCCTATTTATCTGGAATGCCTAAAAGATCAGAAGGTCAGTTCTTAACTCTGATGTCCAAAATCACCAATTATGAAACCTCTCACTTTAGAAAAACTTTTATTTTCATCAGTCTCCACAAACCTGTAAGCACTCAATAGCCAAGTTTATAAGATACACGTCCCTGACTTACTCACAAATATACAGACCACACTTGTACATGCATATGCATATGCACAGATATTTGACAATAATACCTAACACCATCTCTCAACATTTTGTGAAACAAAACCAAGTCATCATTTGTATTAATAAAGGAGCTCCTCTCTTTTTCTCAACAATAGGGCTTTTCAAATAAAAGGTACAGCATTCCCATGAAGCAGACCTCTGCCAAACACCAACCACATTTGTCATTTTAAGCACACTTCCAACTGAGAAAGTTGACTTTGAGCATTAGTGATGTTCTACAGGCTTTATCATCTACTTGCCCAAAAAGCTCTTAGGATCATTTATTGTTACTGGCCTCTTCCTCATTACCTAGCACAAAATGAAGCGATAAATTTGGAACATATGTCTGAGTGACCAAAAAGGAAGTTTATAAAGTAAACTGGGTAAAAAGCTTTCAGGTGTCTAAGAAGCCTGTTATGGCCGGTGTGGCCTGCCTTGTGTTCTCACAGCCCTGTACCCTGTGCTGGGTGGATTAAAATCCAATCCCTGGTAGGCAGGCTGGCCCATGGATTTAACACCAGGGTGCTTTGTTTAACACAAGACTCTTCTCCTGGCGCTGTGGTTCCTCCTAGCTCGACCAGCCAACCCTGGCTGGGGTGTCAACCAAGCCATGGACATTAGGTTAAGAAAGTTCATAGTACAGAGGTTATTTTCATTATATCTCTGCAAGAAAACTTGCTCAAGGATTTCAAGTTTAGGTAGCTTCAGGATAAAATACAAGAATCAAAAACTACAACATTTCCTTTGGCTTCATTAGTTTCTAACTGCACAATAGTGAAAGTTATCCAAAATAACTAACTACCATGTGGGCAGGCAGAAAGTAAATGAAATCATATTGAATGACACATTTATGTCTCTTATTATTTTTAATGTTTATTTACTTTTGAGGTGGGGTGGGCAGAGAGAGAGGAAGACAGAGAATCCCAAGCAGGTTCTGCACTGCCAGCGCAGAGCCTGATGTGAGGCTTGAACCCATGAACTATGAGATCATGACCTGAGCTGAGATTGAGAGTCGGATGCTCAACTGAGTCACCGAGGCACCCCACGTTTATGTCTCTGATTAATGAGGTATCAATCAACAGCCTGTGTTTCGACATCCAGGTCCTGGGTTCAAACAATGGCTATTTCCCAAAAGTTTGGAAATTCTGCAATGGGGGCAGAGACCATATGTATTTCACTGTTAGATCCCTAGAAGTTAGTACAGTATCCAGCAGAGGTATTCTGTAAATATTAAAAGAATAAAGCATTGCAGGCTCAGTTTAGTGTGTAAACATACTTTAAGGTCATCCTAACGTTATAGAGCCTGTTTCTTAAGTTTATGTATATGATTCCCTAAAGAGTTTGCAAGTGGTAATTGTTTAACCAATATTTTTATTATCATCTGTAGGATAACCATTACAGGGTCTTAGGACTCCCTTCTGCCCCTAAAGTATCCCTTTTTCTTGTCTTATCAGTCTTAGGACAATAGCAAAGAACTAGAAGCACAGAAAATGGCTTTTCTCCTGGGACAGCAGAATTCAAACAGAAGTTACAGCTCTCCGCCGGCAGCTGTGGGGATGAAGGAGGAACAGCACAAACACAGTGCTAAGGAAATCTGTTGCTCCTAAAGACAGTCTTTTCAGAAGCATCTTACCACAGTCTTTCCTTTCTCAAATCTCAGTGATAAATAAATATCAGTTCCCAGAGGGGTTATAAAAACATTTGAGTCTAGATAACTGTCTGTAGGGTGACATGCAATATTGTCTAAACAGCTCCCAACAAAGGGGGAGGAATCATAAAACTGGTCAAGAAGATCCCCTTAAAAAATGTAGCCAAGGAGGGTGTCATATCTTAGAAGAGATCTGTGACCTTTTCAGCCGAGGACCCAAGAAGCTAGAGAGAAAACATGACTTAGGGAAACAGATTCCTGGGACAACCCAAGAAGAGAGTATTGGTTAGTAACACACAGGAAGGCAAGTGAGCCCAGCACTGATTGCTGATGTAAATTCTATCTGGCAAAAGATTATCATGTCTTTTTCTAACTACCCAAGATGTTGTCTGTTGTATTTCCAACATACAAATGTATGAGATGCAAACAGGAAAAGGAATGATACAAAAAATAGAATTCAAACAGCCACAGTAGCCAAAATGGAAAGCAATAAATCAAAAAGCTCCAATCATCTTAATATAAAAGGCATCACTATAAAGGAGCCAATCTAGTGAGGACCAGTGAGGCAAAGGACACCCCAGAGCATGATCAGCACCGAAGCTGGGATCCTGCTTCTTACACCTGTGGGTCGAGGATTTTTGCCAATCCATGGGGAGAAACTCAAGTTGAAAGAGAATGCATCTGCGTAATATGCTTAAGCATGTGCCCATTCATTTATAGTCATGTTTAATTTATTGGGGAAAAAAACACAAAATAAACTGGTTCTGGGTATGTGTGTATAGATAGCTCCTAAATATAGGCTAAGTGTGGGAGTGGGGGGTGAGGGAGGGGGAATGGCTCCTAAATACTGGCTTAAGGGCTCTTCTGGATTTCTCTGAAAAGAATGAGTTTGTCAACTTGGACAAGTGTTTCCAACTTTGCATACATATTCCTCTCATCTAGCAAACCAAATGATGTCAGAGAGACCACCCATGGTCTAAACAAGTTCAAGAAGTACCCAAGGACATAGCAATTTTACAGGTTTTCCATTTTCACTTCCTTGGAAAATGCCAAGCACAGGCTCTTTTTCAAGACTGAGGGGCCTTGCTTTGGTCTCAGTGCCTCTCAGGTCCATGTACCCATTTCTATTAGGTAGGAACACAACTAGTGGGTAGATCAGGGAATGTCTAAAAACACTTTCGATGACTTCAGATCAAGTATGTTTTATGTAAATCAGGTATTTCCATCCACTCCACATGAATTCTAGGAATATTCTTTCTAGTTTTAAAAATACCACTTAATCTTCTTAGTTTTTAAAAGAACTCCCAGTGAATGGCATGAGTCAATGATTTCCAGAGCTTTAAATTTCACAATACTGTAAAATTTGAAAAAATAGTCAGGGGAGCTACTTAAATTATCAATTTGTTTTCCTAAGTAATAATAAACACATTTAAAATTTCCCAGTTACTATCCCCATTTTATTATTTTTCATTTTAAACCCAAAAAAGGACATAACCTGAACATACAAACAAGAAGATAATTTAGAATTAGAAAAACTCACTACATTTTCTTAACTTTACTGCATTTGTCATTTAAGTCCATTCAAGCCATGTTAAGACTCACTGATTCAAACTAAAGTGAGAAGAGGTCCCTCACAGATAAAGTACAAAAGCACAAAGCTAGGAAGATAATGGTGTGGATAGACTATTATACTTCTGAAGATTTTGTTGGAAAAGAGAATGAGAAACAAACATCAGACAACTGAGAATTGTCTAGACGATTGACAATCATTACAGAGATGTGCCTTTTCTTTTCTGCTGTTTTGTTTAATGACATTTACAATGGTCTTTAAGTTTATTTATTTTGAGAGAGGGACAGAGAGACAGGGAGACAGAGCAAGAGCACAAGCAGGGGAAGGGCAAAGAGAGAGGGAGAGAGAGAATCCCAAGCAGGCTCCACACTGTCAATGTACAGCCCAATATGGGACTCAAACTCATGACCCATGAGATCATGACCTGAGCTGAAGCTAAAAGTCAGATGCTTATCTGACTGAGCCACCCAGGAGGCCCTGGTCTGGCTGGTCTCTAAAAGAGCACACGCAGAACATCCATATTACCAAGCATCTACTAATTTGACCCAGAATTACTATCAGACAAGTATGTACACAAGATATTGATACTGAAAACCTAAACCCATCCTAGGTCTCCTTCCATATTTAAAATGAGACTCATATTTTTTTTTTTCAACGTTTTTTTTTTTTTATTTATTTTTGGGACAGAGAGAGACAGAGCATGAACGGGGGAGGGGCAGAGAGAGAGGGAGACACAGAATCGGAAACAGGCTCCAGGCTCCGAGCCATCAGCCCAGAGCCTGACGCGGGGCTCGAACTCACGGACCGCGAGATCGTGACCTGGCTGAAGTCGGACGCTTAACCGACTGCGCCACCCAGGCGCCCCGAGACTCATATTTAATAAATAAACTTTTCATCTCATTAACTGTTGCCCTATTTCACATACCCTGTTGCACATGCGACAGAAGAGAACACCGTGTTCTTCACAAGATAGTTTCAGTTAAGCACGTGCTGGAATTGAGTTATCATGCTGACTTGATTTACTTCTGTAACTCCCGAATCCATCAACCCAGAGGGTATAATTAGAAGGCAGATATGCTTAAGTACTAAAAGTGTAACCATCACAAAATAGGTTGAAGAGAAGTGATCACTAGGGTTGGCAGCTTCTATCAAGCAGATGTCAGGGTAAATTCCCAAGATGCCAGACCATTAGGTGGAATTTTAGAGACCACTAACATTTTATTTTCTGCACTTCCTGAGAAAAGCACTCAAGGCACAGGTACCTAAAATGATCTCAAATTGTCTTCTGAGGTAAGTTAATCCTGGTTCTAGCCAATTTGTTTTCTCTATTGGTTCTTCAGCTTACCTCAAGTAAGCTAATTCTATATTTGTTTCCAGATTGTATGATTCTTGATTTTGGAAAAAAATTACTTTTTTGTGACATGTCCAGCTAGAGTTTTTCCTTCATTTTAGGTCACTGGTTTTCCTCATCTTTATTAGAGTAGAAGATTTAGTAGCTACATTCTGTCACCCACACTTGACAAATTCAAGCCCCTGCATCTTGAGGAAAGTCCTGGCTCTACCTATAAGAGCCATCTACCAAGCCAGTGCCATGAAGAGGTAGGGTCACCTTCTGTTCAATCGTACTGTGAGATCATACGGTTACATTCACAGGGATCGGTAACACAGAACACCAGCGCTCTGACCTTTCCTTCCAGCTCCTATCCAAAGTCCAGCAGAGAACTTCTAACCAAGATGGGGAGAAAGTCAGCCCTCCGATGCAAACCTCCTGCTTCTAACACATAGCAACAATAAGGAAAGCAGACAAAGATAACCTTCCAAAAGACACGGGCAGACTGAAATGCAGCTAAATTCTGTTTATAAAAAAAATGCTGAAAGCAAAGATATACCAAAGTTCCACTGGGCAAACAGCTGCTATGGAAAAATATGGAAGATAAAGTAGTATTTAGGGAAAACTATTAATAGAGATAAGGAGGAATACTTTCTAATAAAAATGAATTATTCCACCAATAAATTCTAAAGAGTATGAAGTTATTTGCTACAAGTAAAAATAGAATCTCAACATAAATAGAATAAAAACTGACAGAATAATAAAGAGGAATTAACCAATCTACAGCATCAGAGTAGGATATTTTAATAGTCCTCTATCAAACTAAGAAACAACCCGGACTAGGCAAATTTAAATAAGAAATTTTATCTGTAGCACAATACACCCAATAAACACAGTACTCTTTTTTTTTTTCCAGTTCTTACAGAAACCTTATAAAAATTGATCCCATACGAGGCCACAAAACAAATGTGAAATAATCTATATAATAAAGATGCTAAGTGATAATGCAATTTAGATAAAAATAACAATTAAAAGGTAATTTATAAATATCTTTGAAAACTCAAAATGCACTCCTAAATAACTCCCCAATTAAAGACAAAATTAAAATGGAAGAAAGTGACAGTAAACATTCCACTCAAAGCTACAGAGAAAAAAATTACTAATTTCTTTTTAAGGACAAGGCTGTCAGGAGGTAGAGTTTAATTAAGCAACTAAGAATTATAAAAATCTATACATTCTGAGAGACTAATAATGACAACATTTGAACTCCTACACAACGCCTGATGTCCTATCAGGCACTCACACCCACTTTGTGATGTTTTATTAAGCATGTTTGTGTTATGTTTTTACAAACTAAAAAAGGTTTATAAGCTAAAAGGTTTATACTTAAAGAGTCAGATCAGGAACACAGAAGTCAGATGGCATGGGGCCGAATTTCTGGACTTCTAGTTACGTGACCACGAGCAAGTTATTGCACATCTTAAGACTCAGATTTTTCACCTACAAAGATTCAAACACGAATCGTCTCTACCATGTAAACGCTTCACGATGTTAAATGATTTGAAACACATGAACCACAGTTCATAGCAATGGTTCAACAACTGTGAGCTAGTATTTTTACGTATACAGTACTCATTTGGCTACTGGTTCTATCGCTTGTACACAACTGTACGCCTTCTTGGAGACAGAAACAGTACTCTACCTTTGGTCACTGAAGTACATATACCAGTGCCAATTACACAGTTGTTGGCAAATAAACTGTTGTACTAATGAATGAAATTTAGTTAAACTTGTCCAAGCTACTTTGGTGCTCGATATTAAAATTCTCTACCTAGCAAAACAAAGCAATAAATATGAAGGTATTGTTAGTGATGTGTAATGAAATTTAAGTCTGACTATTTAATTATCCCTTGACACTTGAAGTAGAGTCAGTTTTGTTCCATCAAATCTGACATTTTCAAGTATTCATTAAGAACTACAACTGTTTAATAAGATATTATTATAGGGTAAAGTTGGGTTTGGAGCCTGGTTTTCTAATTTTAGACATATGATGGTGATGGAAAATATCCCTTCACAAATAAAACACATAAAGACAAGGGAATAACTGTAAAGAGCACCAACTACACAAAACATGCTGTTAGATGGGAAAGAATACATTCATGTAAAGCTATAGAATTTTAATTTTTTCTGTTGGAATACAACAGCTCCTGTATTCCCTTTGTATTCCAACAGAAAAAATTAAAATTTTATAGCTTCCAGAATCAACTGTTTCTATAGAATTTGATTAAATTAAAATGCTAATTTCATCCTGATTACAACACATTTATTTCCTATGAATCCTTTAATTACATCTGGTAATGTTCTGCAGGGTTTTTTTTCCAGTAATACCTGTGTAGTTTAACTTTTATTAAACCTTACAGTATTTTATTTTTAAAAATTTTTTTTAACGTTTATTTATTTTTGAGACAGAGAGAGACAGAGCATGAATGGGGGAGGGCCAGAGAGAGAGGGAGACACAGAATCTGAAACAGGCTCCAGGCTCTGAGCTGTCAGCACAGAGCCCGACGCAGGGCTCGAACTCATGGGCCATGAGACCGTGACCTGAGCCGAAGTCAGACACTTAACCGACTGAGCCACCCAGGCGCCCCATAAACCTTACAGTATTTTAATGTGAAATGTGCTTGATGGAGTCCAATACAAGCCACAATACACACTTGAGAGTTAACTGTGGTGGTGGTACAAACACCTATAACAATCTATCTTCTCATAAAGCTAATATTTTGGCAGAATGAGCATCTTTTCTTCTTTTACTGAGTGGGTCTTTAGACATTGGAACACATCAATCAGGAATGAATTTTACTGGAGATTGTTAAGAGAAGAAAGAGAGAGAATGAAGGAAGGGAAGGAGGAAGGGAGAGAAGAAGAAAGGAGGACAGGCTACTTCAATGTAATGGTGATGTTTCCCTGACCCAATGGGAGTTGGGGCAAGAAGCTAAATGGTATGGTGATGATCTTTCTAATCCTTGGATTTAACTTTTCAAATTGTTGAGGCTTTAACTGACAATAAAAATCATGCGAACATACACATACACCCAAACACAAAGTGGACATAAAATGAAAAACTTTAAATATAGAATTTGTTTCCATGACAGCACATCCCAAGAATGGAAATTCATTGTAGCTCACCATAAAATACAAACAGTATCCCAGAATTTCAAATATATCAGCTTCAATCCTGCCAAATCTTTTTATCTACCTGAATCCTAAATTTTTAAGTGCATTGATGTCAATGTCAATTCTTAGTATTTAAAAAAAAATTTTTTTAATGTTTATTTATTTTGAGAGGGGGGAGGGGCAGAGAGAGCGAGGGAGACACAGAATCTGAAGCAGGTTTCAGGCTCTGAACTTTCAGCACAGAGCCCGACGCGGGGCACAAACCCACGAACTGTGTGATTATGACCTGAGCCAAATTGGACGCTTAACCAACTGAGCCACCCAGGCACCCATCTTGGTCAGTATTTTTAATTTAATTCTCAATGACCACTTTTTGGGGATCCATTTTCTCCCTTACAAATAACATTTATTGCTTTTGCTTTCTCCTACATCAGAGTAAAGTAACTCAATAGTTCTTTTTGGAGCACAAGACCTATCAATGTTCTATGGGAACATCTTTGAAAGAAGTGACTTAACTAGTGAATATTTTGGAGCAGACTGACAGGATACATCTTAGCTTAGGAGCTATACATATGATGATTGGATTTTTAACTGTCCTTAACAATATGACACCTCTCAGAAATGCATTTCTTTCATTTATATAATTGCCTCAAGATTTTAATAGTGTGTGCATGTGTGGAAGGGAGAGATTGAAATGTACCTCTTTTCAGGAAAATTTTCAAAGACATAAATGATTCTTTTCTGAAATATCACTGCATCCAGATGCCTCTATTCACCCTATCTTTAGCAAAGCTTTCTGTCTCCCAAGTGAACAACATCTGCACCTGCTACATATAAGGAGTGTCACTCTGCGCCCCTAAGTGACTGAGTCTGCCTTAATTATCTACTGCCCTTCCAAGATCATTTTTTGGTTCTTTATAACTCCTTTCTCACGCAAACTAAATGCTGTACTACAAGATACTAAAACCAGTGTGATATTATTAAACGAAATCCCTTATAGACAAAAGGGAGAATAGGACCATTAACATATAATAAAAACCCAGGAAAAGAAGCTGTGGAGATCTGGATGGTAGAGGTTGGGCTACTTGTACTCTCCTTCACCCACACTCTGTTTGTTAATTGAATGGTGAATCTATTCTAAGAATCAAGTCTAATCTTAAATCACTATAAGCCAATATTCTTAGAAAAAGAAAAAGGAAAAACATTTTTATATAATTCCAATGTATGCTATAGAAATGACCATTTATATAACTACAGCCACTTAACAGCAAAGAAATGGAGAGAATTCATGGAAATAGGAAAACAGGCATTCGCTGCTTAGATAATCCTGTCCCTCTGGAGATCTCCAATCTTTTGTTTCTAAAGAATACTCAGTGAGATTTTGCTACTAAGAGTTTCAATTCCACTGAACAAATACCTCTCTTATTTCTTTTCTGGGAACGTCTTTCTATGCTAACTCATGAAATTCCTTTAAAAAGTCCTGATGTACACTAATAAGTTTAGTAAGGTTGTTAGATATGAGGTAGAGACAAAAATCTATGGTATTTCCATATACAAGCAGTGAAAAGTCAGAAACCAAAATTACATTACCATTTGCAATAGAACCAAAATAAGCAATACTTAAATATAAAACTTAAAAAACATGTATAGGGCCTGTATATTCAAAACCGCAAAATACTGAGGGAAGAAATCATCAAGGAAAACCTATATAAATGGAAAGTCATACCAGGTTCATAGACTAGAAATCTTAACAAAGTAAAGATGTAAGTTTTCCCCAACGTGATCTGTAAATTAATGAGATGCCTACCAAAATCCCAGCAGGATTTTAAGTAGATACAGATAAGCTGATTCTAAAATTTATATAAAAGGGCAAAGGAACTACAATATCTGAAACCATTCTGAGAAATAAGAACAAAGTTGTAGGAATCCCACTATCCGATATTAAGGCTTGTTAGAAAGCTATAATAATCAAGGAAATATGGTATTGGTCAAATATGACCATTTGATTTTGACAAAAGTGCAAAGCAATTCAGTGGATAAGAATAGTTGTTTTTCCAGCAACTATTGGACCAATACCCATAAGAAAAAAACTGAACCTATATCTAAACTTCATAACTTATACACAGATTAACTTAAAATTCACATAAATCTAAATGTAAAACTATAACACTTCTAGAATAAAACACAGGAAAAATTGTCCTGACCTGTAGCTAAACAGACCGTTATCAGAAGAGACACCAATAGCACAGTCCATAAAAACGGGAATTGATAATTCAGTTAGGTACATGATATATTGCAAGGGAAGAGGCTTTTAGAGCAACGCATATAGATAAAATACATAAAGATACTTATCGTAAAAATACGTTAAGATACTTAAATACGTAATGATTTGTTTGGGGATGGTTATTAGGCCCATTGGAAAGAGAAATATTTTACCTATTCTTTTAGCTCAAGAAGGCTGTGTCATGGACTGAAAGGGAGATAGACAGATGAACCATAATGGGGGAGAGAAGGATATCCATTTGTACTTCTTTGTACTTTTTTGTTAATAAACTGTTTTTTCTTGAAATTAATGACTTAATTTGTGATATCATGTTCTACAGAAATACTTGGAATATAATAGTCTGATTAGTAGTCTATTGAAACTTGCACTCATAATGTGTATACTTTCCTGGCAAGGCTAGGATTAGTATTAAAAACTTGCTCTGCCAAAGACACTGTTAAGAGAATAAAGAGACAAGCTGAAGACCAGGAGAAAATATTTACAAACCACATACCTAACAAAGGACTTGCACCTGGAATATGAAGAATTTTCAAAATCCAACAATAAGAAAACAACCCAATTTAAAAATAAGCCGAGGACCAAGGAAGATGGAAAGCTGGCAGTTAAGCACATGGGAAGAGGTGTACCACCACTGGCCATAGGAAAATGCAAACAAATTACAATCACAATGAGATACCACTACACATTTATTAGAATGACTAAAACAAAGGATGCAGATAATACCAACTGCTATTAAGGATTTGTGACAACTGCAACTCTCATACACTGTTCATACATATTGGCATACCCACTCTGGAAAAGAGGTTGGCAGTTAAACGTACAATGTTTACAAACTATGTAAACTATGAACATACTACGTTCACCTAAAAACATGTACATGATTGTTCATACCAGTTTTATATGTGACAGCAAAAACTGGAAACTCAAATGTCCTTCAACAAGAGAATGGATATAAAATATAGTACATCTATAGAATGGCATAATATCACAATAAAAAGCAATGGACTATTGATACATACAATAAAATGGATAATAATAAAATGACTAAAATAAGCCAGTGGTTGCCACAAGTCTTGGTTGGGGCACTGGGGAGGGTGTGATAAGACACAGATGGTATTGGGGGCATTTTTGTTGGGTTGATCAAACCGTTCTGTACACTCATTACAATAGTGACCATACAAATCTATACAGGTGTTAAAATTCACAACAGTATACCAAAAAGGTCAGTTTTACTATATGATAAATTTAAAAATACATAAAACTACATTTGGAGAGTGCCTGGTGGTTCAGTCAGTTAAGCTTCTGACTCTTGATTTTGGCTTAGGTCATAATCTCACAGTCTGTGAGTTCAAGCCCCATGTCGAGCTCTGTGTTGACAGCTCAGAGTCTGCTTGGGATTCTCTCCGCCACCCCCCCCCCCCTCAAAATAAATAAATAAACTTAAAAAAAAAAAACCTCTACATTTGTCATTGCAATTTGAGAAATTGTTTCAGCCATCCCTGGAATTTACACTGTGCCCCTATTATTTAAAATCTAAGTTTAAAAATTTTTTTTCAACGTTTCTTATTTATTTTTGGGACAGAGAGAGACAGAGCATGAACGGGGGAGGGGCAGAGAGAGAGGGAGACACAGAATCGGAAACAGGCTCCAGGCTCTGAGCCATCAGCCCGGAGCCTGAAGCGGGGCTCGAACTCTCGGACCGCGAGATCGTGACCTGGCTGAATTCGGACGCTCAACCGACTGCGCCACCCAGGCGCCCCTTAAAATCTAAGTTTTAAATCTACAATTAAAGATGGAGGCAACAGCTCCAACTCACAGAGTGGGTGAATTCTCCAAGCACCATTCCCTCGCAGTTAGCAGCTGCCACAGGTGCAACTACTATGCAAAAGATTGGTTTCGGGTATTGCTTCAGTCTCTTCTTGGGCAGTCCTTGGCCCAAGTGCCATATTGGCTATACCATAGATAACACAAGACAGGACTGTTACTATCACCATTATCAAGAAGACTGAAAGAAGAGAGAAGATGCCATTTTACAGACCATGATAATATTTTTGAAGGCAAGAGTTAGGGGGAAGGTTGCCATGGTAGCAAAGCAGTTTGTCTAAACAAAAGAAAGAAACAGGAAGTTCCCTTGTTCTCAAGTCTTCATAAAAGCTTATGTATACACAATCCCAGCTCAGTTTTTCTAGATGTTTCTAACATCTCAACATCACCATTATCTTTCATCTGATTTTTGCCTCTTATATCCCTTTCTTTTGTATATATTCTACTTCTATGGAAAAGAGATGTAAGTGATAGGCCACTATCAGAGATTTATATCAAAAGAATTCCTATGAATATGCCCTAGGCTTCCTATGGGCTCAACTCTCCATCCCATATCTTCCATATATATGGTCCTGCACAATAATTTCTGGATTTATCTTAGTGGTTTTTGTTTTGTGTTTCAATTTAGAAATTCCTGAAATATCTACAGATTCAAATAAGATTAAATCATTTCTGGGATGCTGTTATTGCTAAGTGCACTGTATTAAATTCAAATGCATATATCAAATATTCAATCAGAAAATTCACTCAACTACAAGTCAGTCCCACTGGATATAAAAAAAAAAAAAAAAAAACTTGCAAAATGAGAAAAGTCCACTAGTGCTAAACTATAAAGAATATGCAGTGATGTCATTTCTTGGTCAGCCACATAATTGAAAAAAAAAATTAATGGGTATTTATGAACCACAAAAAAGGAAGGTTGAAGGCTGGAATTCTTTTTTTTTTTTTAATGTTTATTTATTTTTGGCAGAGAGAGAGAGACAGAGCATGAGCAGGGGAGGGGCAGAGAGCGAGGGAGACACAGAATCCAAAGCAGGCTCCAGCCTCTGAGCTGTCAGCACAGAGCCCGACGCAGGGCTCAAACTCACAGGCCACAAGATCATGACCTGAGCCGAAATCGGACGCTCAGCTGACTGAGCCACCCAGGTGCCCCCTGAAGGCTGCAATTCTTATTCTTAAGGTCCTATACTTTGTTTAATTCCTCAAAGGACATTTTACAATCTCGTAGGAAAAAGATTCAAATAACTCGTACTCCCCCAAAACTACTATTTATCATCCCAATTTCTTTGAAGGGTGTACATAACAAATGCTCTTTATATTTTATCCTCCCAAATTCAATGGCTTTACACTTTATACAGTAACTATGACTTTTAAAAAATGTGATCTATTTTCCAGTATTATGTGTGTAGAAATCAACTACTGAATAATTGTTGAGTGAATGAAGGAAGGAAAGAATGCAAGAACAAACCACCATGAACAAAAGCAGTATAACAATTCTACCCAGTGATGCCAGGGAGGATGTTCATCATGAGCGGCATTCCACAGGGCTAAGGGTATGTACACAGACCCCACCTTCTTCAGCACCTTTCCTCTGGGATTAAAAAGATGAAGCTGTGGTCTCTGAGCCCTCTCATCACAAACTGTACCCCATCTTGCACTGTACCCCATTTCTCTGCCTGATTAAAGCATTCCTTCTAGAAACCAACATTAAGTTAAAGATGCTTCAAATCACATGTGTGTGGCACACAGAAACATTCTGGCCCAGCAAACTACAGCCTCTTCATTCGGGTGATGTGTGCACTAGCCTTGGCTGTACCCAGTTTAGACACGAGAAACTTGTCCATTTGTACTATGCTATTTACCCATTATACTCATTCAATTTTCCCGCATACCTTGCCCAATTATCTACCAATTTAATCCATTTAAGCTATCTCAGCTACAGTAAATATGTTCCCCTTTAGCATTTACTAGCACTTGGGCTGGCTTTTTTTTTTTTTTTTTTTTTTTTTTTTTTTTTTTTTTTTTTTTTTTTTTTTTTTTTTTTTTTTTTCAACATTTTTTATTTTATTTTTGAGACAGAGAGAGACAGAGCATGAACGGGGGAGGGGCAGAGAGAGGGAGACACAGAATCGGAAACAGGCTCCAGGCTCCGAGCCATCAGCCCAGAGCCTGACGCGGGGCTCGAACTCACGGACCGCGAGATCGTGACCTGGCTGAAGTCGGACGCTTAACCGACTGCGCCACCCAGGCGCCCCTGGGCTGGCTTTTCAAGGACTTCTAACAGGCTTTATGATTCATTTATTTTTCCTCTTCCTGTTCAATTTTGTACTTATGACTCATCACAAAATGGATGCTGCTTCTATAGACAAATGCACTGGCAAGAACCTAACTATACAATTGGCCATTTAGTCCTGAAACTATATGAAACAGAATAATGACTACAAAATTGATCTGGACCACAGGGCAGAAACCATACTTAAACTTCATCCAGCATACAGCACCTGCCACAGAGCTGATGTCTGGATGCCATTTACTGTCCTTTCCTTTATTGTTGATAATAGCAGTGCTTTCAAATGGAACATTCCTCCTGCTGCAGATCAAAAGGATTTAGAAAAATATCCCATCATCTTATTTGAGAGATGAATAAAGTAATAATTCAATTTCCTCAGTTTTGCTGAGACCTTGGCAGCTAATATTAATTATTATCTCTAGCCAGTGGGAACTAGTGAAATGACTTCTAAATTAAAACAAACAGCATTTGTCTATTTTTATTTGTAGGGGAATAAGCCTGTTCCGACTTCTGGGAAGAGGCCCAGTGTGGCTCATGTGACTCACAGACACTTGTGTCAGGTACTTTAAAGAACCCTAACTTTCTCCTTCAACATTAACCAATTGGCATAAAGATCCTGAAGGATGATTTGTAATCAGTTTACCTTTGCCTCACCCATAATATCCCACATGCCACCTTTTTATTACAGAGGCTACTCTGCCTCCCTATGTTTCTTTCACTTCATGAAAGCTATTTCTGCTGTGTGCCAAACATAGATCTCAACACTACAGAAGAGAAGCACAAATGGAAGCTTAATAACTAGCACAGGCAGCTATGAATATTTTGTGGTGGAATGGGGATCAGTTGCTATAACCAAGAAAATGATCAAAGGATTACCAAATTTGTAAGAATTTTATAAAAATACAAATTCTTGGAGTGTCTGGGTGGCTCAGTCAGTTGAGTGCCCAACTCTTAAGTTTTGTCTCCGGTCATGATCTCATGGTTTGTGGGTTCAAGCCCAGTGTCGGGCTCTGTGCTGACAGTGTGGAGCCTGCCTGGGCTTCTCTCTCTCCCTCTCCCTCCCCTTCCCTGCCTGTGTGTGCTCTCTGTCTCAAAAAACAAATAAACTTAAAAAACAAAGACAAATTCTTAGGAAACATATTTATTCATCAGCCTTACTGAACAGGGTCTTTCTTTGATACGGCCAGTTTAGGGGTTCAAGGGATTTTTGTGCCTAATGGATGAATTGACAGTTTCCCTCACATGGACTAGAGGAAAAAAAAAAAAAGGAAAAACATAATCACCTAGTTGGCAAGAGCCATATCAGCCTTCACAAGCCTGAGATCACCAAGAAATGGATCATGGCTGTTTAATCACCCAATTTGCATTTCCCCCTCTTCCTTACTTACAGAATCTGACTGCTTTCAGGGAGGCAGTATGCCCATCTAGAAGTTTGTCTCCTACTCTTCCTGCAACTAGTAATGACTAGTGTCTAGTGAGATTTAAGTGGAATTAATTGGGTGGGGCTTCTGGGAAAGCTCTTTAAAGGTATCTGATTCTCCAGGAGGGGCTCATGTGCAGTCCTCTCCACCACTACACATCGCTGTCCTTCTGACTAGAATATGAACAGGATGAACAGCAGTACTCTAGCCATCATTCTTGACCATTCTGTAGGTGAATGAGAGGTGTGAAGGAAGCAGAAAGAAGAGGATCCTGGGTCCCTGATAAGTCTGACCCTGATTTGGCAGCCCTGGAGATCTTCCCGCTCATAGGAGAAAGAAGAAAAGGAAACCTGTATCTTTTTAATGTCAATTATTTGGATTTTCTGTTCCAGGATTCTGCCAAGTCTAATACTGACAAACTCATGAAGCAATCATCTACGTTTATGGAGCACTACCTGTGATCTCAACATTGGTGGAGGGGGGTGGAGGGCATGCTTACATTAATACAGTAGACATTCAGGATGTTGTCCTTGCCTTCTCAAGTAAAACTTGGGGAATTAAGGCTGACAGTGAACATGATCAAGTTTCAAAATTTATGTCAGAAATACATATGAACTCACATAACACTCGGTACTTCTGTTATAATGTTACTTTCCACAGGACTTTTCCCTCTTATAAAGGCTGAATAATCCTTGAAAGAAAAGCGTGTCTAATTCATAACCTGAGTCATCGACACAAACATGGCAACTATGACACAGTGATAAGGAGGAATGTGAGTTTTCATGGCATACTGCTTACCTCTGACAGCTAGACACGATTCACGCTTGGTCTACTCTGTGTCTTCTCCACCCCTTGAATCTAAGAAGCTCCTGTTTAATCACCTAAGTGCATGGGCTTGTTAAATTAATTGAACAAGAGGCCAATAGGCTGAGGTGGCTTTAATGCCCAGACAGCCTACAGGAGCAACACAAAATCCAAGCCTGTAATGCCTCAAGTTTATGAATTCAAAACCTGAGGACAACCAATCACAGGCAGCCATCTAGGCTTTAAGCTACAGCCAATCACCAGCTCCCTTACTCATTTCTGCCTCTTTCCCTAATGAAACTCCCTCCCAGCTCCCACCCTCGGTGCTTCTAACAATTTGCAGCTTGGCGCTACCCAGTTTGAAGAAATTTATTTAAATAAACTCTTAAAATTTTTAATATGCTTCAGTTTGTCTTTTATCAGACTTTTGCAAGAGCATGAAAAATAAATGAAAGAGTAAGCGTTCAATAAGGTGAGGGACACACAGTGGCAAAGGCTGGAGGAATATTCTCTTCTCAATGTTCCAACAGCTGTTTCCAAAGGTTTAAAATCCATTTCTCTCAATCACCTTGTAAGGTGATTTAGCTTTTTCAGAAACTGCCAGACTGTTTTCCAAAGTGGTGGTTCTACATTTTAGTACCAGCAGCAATGAATGAGGGACACACTTGGTATTGTCAGTTTGGTTTCTAGCCACTATGGTAATAAACAGTGGTATCTCATGGTGGTTTGATTTATATTTTTCTGATGACTAAAAACAGTATCTTTTCATGTCTAATTGGCCATTTATAGATCTTCTTTTGTAAAATTTCTTTTCAAATTTTTGCCCATTTTTAATATATTTGCTTAACTTACTATTGCATTATTGGAGTTATTTATACTCTATAAATATTCTTTTCTATAGAGTTATCTATATTCTAGATACAAGTACTTCATTCTGGATGGTATTTGTCATTTTTCCTTAAATTTCATTGATCTTTTTTTTTTTTTCTTTAGTGTCTGATATAGTAAGCCTATCCTGTGAGTTTTTCAATTCATGTATTTAATTTTTCACCTCTGGAAGCTCCACATAGTTCTTTTTTATATATTTTCCATTTTTCTCCATATCATATTTACTTTAAATTATCAAATATTTAAAAGAGACTTTAAAAATCTCTTAAAGATTTCATCTGCTAATTCTGTCCTGTCATTTCTGGGTATATTTATTATGCCTGAATTTTCTCTGGGTTTCTGGTTACATGTTTGTGCATCTTCCAATCTCTAATGATTTTGGATTAGATGCTGCATTATGAATTCTATGTTGCTGAGCTTATGAATTATGCTGTCTTCCTTTAAAGAATGCTGCCTTTCAGTTTGTCAGGCATTTAAAAGGATCAACTTGATCTTTTAAAGGTTTGTTTCTAAGCTTTGTTAGGGAAGATCTAATTTGGCCATCCTTATAAAGTTTTAACCTTTTAGGACTCTCTACTAAATGATATGTGTCAAGTCTCTCCATTCTGCCTGGTTAAAACCAGGGGATCACCTAGCCCAATATGACCTCTTAGAATTGTTTGGCTTATAACTCTTTGGTCATCCCTGTCCTCCTGGAGTCTTAGCCTGTACACAGACAGTTTAGTTTTCACTTTAAAACTCAAAAGATAGCCCCTTCCCACCCTTCATACCCTCCAGCCCCAAGAAGGAATTTGGAGCCCTTTTTCTGACAAGTTTCAGACACTCTGCCCCATCAAGTCCAGCTGCCTCCATTTCCATGAACTCTGATCTCTGTCACCTCAATTCGGTGAAACCACTGGATTCTCTACTTGAATTTTCTGCCTTTGGGCCAGGGCCCATTGAAGACCTACAGGCAGAAAGCTGGGTAGGTCATACGGCCATCTTGTATGGTTCTCTTCTCTCATGAGACACAATCCTATCTGCCTACTGTCTGATGTCTGAAACCACTTGCTTTGTATTTTTTATCCAGGTTCCTACTTATAGAAGAAAAAGCCCTTTACTAGTTGCTCTGCCAGGCCCAGAAGCACATTTACCCTAGATGATTATTTCTGTGTGTGGATATGTAATGGAAAGGCCACTGAGGAGAGAGACATTGGAACAATTATGTGTGAGGGTGCAAGAAAACAGAGAACGTGAAGATGAGCTGGTAACTATATGCTCCCTTCAAATAAAAGGCTTTTTATAGACTGTGTACATTTGCCTACGACATCCTCTGGATCCAACCATGTGCATGATGACTTTATAAACATTACATAACAAGGAAGTATACATTCAAGTATAAAAAGAGTGAGATACTGACTACGAATGCTTTAGGAGACCAGAATGAGAAGGAGAAATGGACTGGAAAAAAAAAAAACAAACAAAAACAAAAACAGGGGCATTTGTTTAGAGGAGAGGCTTGAACTGAACACTGAAAAAGTGATAGGATTGATAGAGGCTGGAAACAGGATAGACAGGAAGGAAACTTCCAAGTCTTCCAGCTGCCTCCAAAATGAAAAAAGTATCAAGACCTAGTGCAAAAGCTGCTCAAGGTGAGGAATTATGGATGCTTGGTAGCCGCCACTTCACTAATTTGTCTTACATATCCACCTGCTTTATGAGACATCAATAATGCAAACAGTTAATCATATCATTATTAATTTGTATGGGGTAGAGGTCAAGGGGCATTCCTCCCCAAATACTCAATAGCTATTATCAGAACAACTCTGTTACTGAAATGAGCAGAATCCAACCCCTAAAGGCAGTGAGTATTACATGTTTCACACATAACCTTTTCCCATATTAAACATGTCTGATGAACCCAAGCGTGATATCCAATGATATCATTTTAAACTTAGATCTGCTATTTTAATAAGCCATCAACAGGCTTAGCAGATGTTGCAAAGAACAAGTAAATACGTTCCAGGCAACAAATCTGCAAATAGACATTCAGGATAGCAGTAAAAGAATGTGCTCCATTCTTTCCAATGTAATCACAAAAAGTAATATTTTATGACTAATTACAGATGCATACAAATACTCATGGTCTACTGGAAGTATTGTCTCCATGTGGTATGACTAGCAAAGGCCTTACAAAGATTGTGCACCAGTATATAATTAAGAGAACATTTAGGCATTGTGAATATTCTGTATTTTACCTATCAGATGGTTATGTGAGTTGGTGGAAAAATCACCACCTATTCTGGTCACATCTGGGTCGCAAACTGGATGTACTAGCTTGAGGATGTCATTCAATATGTCTCTAAGCCTGCGTTTCTCCATTTCCAAATTGAATTATTATCTAAACTACCAAACAACTTGGTGGGATTAAGAAAGAACAGGAAGTTGTTCTCACGAAGCAAATACTCTACATACATTTTTAAATTGTACTTTTTATAATATGAAATTACTGCTGCACAAATTTCCCCCTGGGACACTACAATGAAAAATTAAAGCTGGAAACAGAAGGAAATCTGGCATTAATTCTTTCCATTTTTAAGATAAATAGGAGTCATAAATCATTCTTCCTTTTATTCTTTCCTTTAGCAAAATAAAAATCCTTATGGCTTATGAGAAAGCAATAAAATTATGCAGAGAAGTTGCACTTAGTAAGATAATTGAGTCCAATATTAAATACCAGGACTATAAAAACACATGGCTAAATAATATGTTTATTGTAAAATATAAAAGATCCATTTCTTAGAGCAAGAAAATATTTGGACAAATTTTGTTCACTTTCTTATTAGTTCACCAAACAATCACTATTTGGCTTTAATTCTTCACAGTGGTTAAGCCAATCCTTCCAATGAGACCATGTCCTTAACAGTTATAAAACAAAGCAATAATTAATAGCCTGTAACTGGAAAAGGTTAACATACGATATAATACTTTGTGTAAGACATGGAAACAGGCTTCACTTTGAGTAATATCACCACTGTTTGGGTGGCATATAACAGGTTCTCAACACAGAATAAATAAATGCATAGTTCTGGGAATTTATTTTAAGATTATAGAAAAGTAAGCAAATCCACGAAATGTATAACTCACATTGGCAAAGCGTGCAACTTATTTAAAAAGTTATTTTCAGGTACTCCAATGTACTGACTGTGTCAGCCCTATACAGTAATTTTCTTTGTTCTCAGCTACCAAAAACAAAAGCAGAAAGGAAGCCTCACACTGTGGTGCCCAATTTAAACCTAAGAATTAACCCACAAAATAAGGAACCATTTTCTATACTGAGACCAAGGGTCCCAATCATTTTTCTGTGGTCCTACAGGTAGTTATTTTAAGCACCATCCTGAACTTCAAACACGGGCAGCGCTGGGCAGAGTTAATAAGTATATGAAACTTCTTCTCCTTCTTGATTCTACTTTCACAAACCCCAGCCTTGAGCACTGTTTTTCTAAGGCAGAGCCAATCTGCTTAGGTATTCAGTTTCACAGCTGTCCTTAAAACGGTACTGTAAGCAATGCCTTAAAACATTATACCTAAATAATGCTTAAAACATTATGCTCAAGACTATATTGGCAAGGTGTATCCTCAAATCATGTTGAAAAGGTATTCTCTGATGCCAAATGGAGCCACAAAGCAGCATTGGGCTCATCTAATTATGGGCTGGCATCCATCTGAAGAGAGGTTAGGGCAGTTACCATCTACTTAGCTTTATGCACTGTCATCCTCATTACCATGAACCAGTCACTTCTCTTTGGGTTTTAGTCTCCATGGCGGCAAGAGAGAATCAATAATAATGAGTTCAGTGCTAGAATTATTCACAATAAAGAAAAAAAAATAGTCTACCAAGTGGTCTGAGCTCCTGGGAAACTGTGTAAACATAGTTTATCATTTGTGTGCTGAGACCTTGTCCTTGGATCTCTGTGGTTCCCAGTGCCATGTTGCCTGCGCATTCTTTCCACATGGGAAGCTTTTCCTGTTTGATGTGTGGACATGCCAGTCCAAGGTTTCACAATTTCCAGCCAATTTGTTTTTTTTGGTTTAAGAGAAAATTTTCCTATGCCCATAATCATGCATTTTTCCTTTTCTTTAAAAAACCAAGGTTCTTGGTTGTCGTTTCAATACTAGCTTCTAATTTGGAAGTCAGAAGATAAATTCTAGACACTGGGGTTGTTTCCCATCTAAGAACTAACCAGGTCCAACCCTGCTTAGCCTCCGAGATCGGACGAGATCGGGCGCGTTCAGGGTGGTATGACCGTAGACTGGGATTTTTTAGATGGCATTTATCACCGCTCCGGGTTCAGTTTCCATTACCGCCAAAATGAAGATGGCAGGGCACACAATCTTTCGGCACATTTCTCCAAATGCAGACTGTGGAAAAGAACATCTGCCCCAGAATTCCTGAGGCAACTTAGTGAGAATGGAGTAGGTACCATCCCAGGCCTCACAAAACAGAAATTTCCTTTGAGACATTTTTAATATACACCCCCGCCATCACTGTCCATGCTTAAGTTTGAAAGCCAGTGTTCCAAGATCAGCAACTGATGACCTCCTGGTTTCCTTGGCTTCAAAGAAGAGATGCAAACTTTGTCATTCTTCTTAACTAATGGTTCCACAGAAGACTCCCTGAGGGGAGCCAACTCAGCCTTACCTAACACTTTCCCTCAGCACATGTTGAGAAGAGCCATGGAGAGCTTCTCTCTGCAGTCCAGGGTGGCACAGTGAAAAAAGGCATCTACGGTGGGGTCATCCCATCTACCAAACAGTGATCTTGGAAAAGAGAGGCCTGGGCATTTTCCTGTATAAACTGGAACAGCTTTTCCCAGGTGCCAACTATAAGAAATATGATGAGAATGTGTGGCCTCAGAGGTATTGAAACCTTATCAAGTAGAATTTAATTAATTATTAGGATAGACTGGCATATTCTTTTACTTCATGGAAGTTTACAGAAACATTTCTGATCCAACTCAACACAGAGGTTTTTATTAAAGCCCTGCTCTAAAGACCATCTGCTTTTTTTTTTAAATATGAAATTTATTGTCAAATTAGTTTCCATACAACACCCAGTGCTCATTCCAACAGGTGCCCTCCTCAATACCCATCACCCACCCTCCCCTCCCTCCCACCCCCTCATCAACCCTCAGTTTGTTCTCAGTTTTTAAGAGTCTCTTATGCTTTGGCTCCCTCCCTCCATAACGTTTTTTGTTTTTTTTCCTTCCCCTCCCCCATGGTCTTCTGTTAAGATTCTCAGGATCCACATAAGAGTGAAAACATATGGTATCTGTCTTTCTCTCTATGACTTATTTCACTTAGCATAACACTCTCCAGTTCCATCCACATTGCTACAAAAGGCCATATTTCATTCTTTCTCATTGCCACATAGTAGTCCACTGTGTATATATAAACCACAATTTCTTTATCCATTCATTAGTTGATGGGCATTTAGGCTCTTTCCATAATTTGGCTATTGTTGAGAGTGCTGCTATAAACATTGGGGTACAAGTGCCCCTATGTATCAGCACTCCTGTATCCCTTGGGTAAATTCCTAGCAGTGCTATTGCTGGGTCATAGGGTAGACCTGTTTTTAATTTTTTGAGGAACCTCCACACTGTTTTCCACAGTGGCTGCACCAGTTTGCATTCCCACCAACAGTGCAAGAGGGTTCCCGTTTCTCCATATCCTCTCCAGTCTATAGTCTCCTGATTTGTTCATTTTAGCCACTCTGACTGGCATGACGTGGTATCTGAGGGTGGTTTGGGTTTGTATTTCCCTGATGAGGAGCAACGTTGAGCATCTTTTCATGTGCCTGTTGGCCATCTGGATGTCTATTCATGTCTTCTTCCCATTTCTTCACTGGATTATTTGTTTTTCGGGTGTGGAGTTTGTTGAGCTCTTTATAGATTTTGGATACTAGCCCTTTGTCCGATATGTCATTTGCAAATATCTTTTCCCATTCCATCGGTTGCCTTTTAGTTTTGTTGATTGTTTCCTTTGCTGTGCAGAAGCTTTTTATCTTCATGAGGTCCTAATAGTTCATTTTTGCTTTTAATTCCCTTGCCTTTGGAGATGTGTCAAGTAAGAAATGGCTGTGGCTGAGGTCAGAGAGGTTTTTTCCTGCTTTCTCCTCTAGGGTTTTGATGGTTTCCCATCTCACATTCAGGTCCTTTATCTATTTTGAGTTTATTTTTTGAATGGTGTGAGAAAGTGGTCTAGTTTCAACCTTCTGCATGTTGCTGTCCAGTTCCCCCAGCACCATTTGTTAAAGAGACTGTCTTTTTTCCATTGGATGTTCTTTCCTGCTTTGTCAAAGAATAGTTGGCCATGCTTTTGTGGGTCTAATTCTGGGGTTTCTATTCTATTCCATTAAGACCATCTGCTTTTTAACTTAAGGTAAAACATTTCTGAAAACGTCTTTTCTTTTCATCCTGAAAGAAGAATGCACCTTTAAAAGACTCTTCAGTTTATCCATGATATATAATAAGAAGGATGAAATGTTGGAACATCAATTTCAGCTCTATAAACAAGAAAAATAGCACATGGTTTGGGCAAAAGCCTCGTTCAGTAAGACCAAGGAGAGCAGCCTTCATTGTATTTGACACAGTATCTTCTTAGTCCTTACCAACCTATCACTCACACCTGTAAACAATGGGAGGGAGTACAGTAGTATAAAGGTGTCCCCTTATAGTCACAGAACAGTTTTGTATCTTGGTTGTGTTGGTGGGTACATGTCTAGACATATGATAAAATTCCTGGGAGGCACAGACACACCAAATGGGTCCTTCTAGAAACTGGTGAAATATGAACAAGATTTGTAGTCTAGGGAATTGTCTTATGTCAGCATCAATTTCCTGGCTTTGATAATAAATTAGCTATGTTGAGATGTTACTTGAAGGGGGCAGTTAGCTGAGCGAAGAGCATGTAGAACCTCTCTCTCTTATATTTTGCTATGTCTTGAAAGTCTATGCGTAGTTTAAAATAAAGAGTTAAAGGAATGGTTAAGAGTTCAGCCTATAGTTTATTCCTCTTCAGATACACTGACAGCTGATGCTTTACCCACACACACGTCTCCGCAAGATACGATTCATTTAATGTGAGACATTCAAAAGGGGTCAGGGTCAGCTTCACTAATCACTCGTCACCTTTTAAAACTAAAGCTAAATTCTGCAGGACATAAGCAACCCAAAAGTGAAATCTGAGCAGGTGTTTCAGCTGACTTATAAACACAGATTTCTCAGACTTTGAACAACTGTCCAGAGATTTATTGCACAGATCTAGACCAACTGGTCACCTGAGGGGGTTGCCTGTCTTTTAACCCTTCTCTGTACAGACATGCTTGTTCTCCTCCACATCTTCATAGCTCCTCTCACCTCTTTCCTTGCTAAAAACAATCCAAACTTCTCAGGAGTTCCTGTGTTTTTGTCCAGAAATTTGATATTGGACAGCCTTCACGGAGTATCACAGATGGTCTCAAGGATTTGAGATGTTATTTCCTATAAATTGCTCCTTCTCCAAAGAGCTTGAGAAACACATGCCTGCTCTCTTTCTTCTCTTCTGAAATAAGCGCCGAGTAAGTGATTGAGTTGTAATTTCCCATTTTCGATTTGATGGCGCTTTCAGGAACTGCAGCTTTACACTCAGCCTACCGCTGCCAGTGAACCCTGAATGCAACCAGGATTGCTAACATGCACATGTGTTTGTGGAACTGGGGCCAGACAAAGGAGGCGAGTATGTACTGAGAAGAAATAGACATGAGCAGGGACAGAGGGAATCCTGTACCTTAAGAAAAGAAGATCTAGTGGCATCTGGGTGGCTCAGTCAGTTAGGCGTCCGAGTTTGGTTCAGGTCATAATCTCACAGCTTGTGGGTTCAAGCATTGGGCTCTATGCTGACAGGTTGGAGCCTGGAACCTGGAGCCTGCTTTGGATTCTCTCTCTCTCTCTCTCTCTCTGCCCTCCCCCACTTATGCTGTCCCAAAAAGAAAGAAATAAAAGAAAACAAGATCTATCATCTTTCTTGACTTCAGTTTTTTCAACTATAAAATTGGAGTTTTGACTGGAAAGCCCAATACAATAATATCCTATTATTTGAACCACTCTAATAAATTAAGCAAATAACCCAGAAGCAGAGAGAATCACATCTCCAAATGGAGCTCATTCTGTAGATCAAACATGAACATTTTCTTGTATTTTGTCTTGGAGAATCTAAAGATAGGAAGCAAAGAGAGAGTTCAGAAATCAGTTAGTTTCTCCCTGATTCTATTCATAATTAAATTGTAGTCATCAGATCAAATATGATTCTACTCTTGTCCACTATCTCTGTTTCCTAGAGCTTTTTCTGAGTGAGAATCGGAATAGAGACAAATAGTATGCTGCTCTTGGTTCTTCCTTGTGCACAACCCACACTGGGAATTGAAAAAAAAAAAAACAAAACCATAAAAGCCATACGGCAGCTCCAGAGCTGCCTTGTCCATTGTGCCGAGGGAAAGAATGTTTTCCTATCTCGGTCTGCCTTTGCCCTGCAGGATTTATTGTCTGTTGAGGTCTCCATATCACCCCAGTTCATATAAACAGGAAACACAATTCCAAGTAAAGAAGAAAAGGAAAGAGAAAGCTGGAGCAAACTAAACACTACAGGTACAATGTACAATGAAAAATCAGCATAATGCTAAATTTCCTTCCCCCAAGATCATGTGATTCTGGACTGCCAAAGAGCTTGAGATTGTATATAAGTTGATGCAAACCAGGGGCCTCGAAGTCCCAGATGGGAAGTTCATAAGTCCAAAGTTAAACGGGTGCAGTGCCCTATTACAGACATGAGAAACAAGATTTCCATCTGCCTGGATCACATCCTCTCCTGATAGGTACGCCCTGCAAACACTAAAGGGCTAGGGAAGTGGAAGTATCATCTGACACAAGCCAAATACATTTAGGAAGTGAGAAATTGAACAGAATTTAATGACACAGCAAATTGTGCTATTGCTAGAGGTTGTACAGTGGCAGTGTGGAAAGTTAAGCTGAACCTTCCATAAAGAACAATTTCCAAAATCTTGTGGGTAAATATGACATCACAGCTCTTTCTATAAAATTACATTTTATCTTTCTATATATAATGCATAATTGAAAAGGGAATTTACACACTTTTTTTTAGTATTCCCAAACTTTAATTATCTTAGCTGCTGCTACAAATAGATACATCAAAATCACACAGATATTCTAACATTGCTTTGGTGCAAAAGCTACACAGGTGTGGCCCTCTGGGCTTTCCTGTATACCTTTATGCATAGTAGTAATGACAAACTATTGCCTTAAGACTGTGCTTTTATTGGATAAAATTTAAGCTGGTTTCTAGAATCTACTTAGAGTAGAAAATGTCATTTGTGAAAACTGGTAAGTGAGGGTAAGAGGTGGGGTGGTATAAGTACTAAAAGTAAGAGAGAAATAATTCCTACTTGAGGTCCCCACAGTTTTGTAGGACACAGAAAAATAGCACAACCTGAAGATACAGGCTTAAGGTGCATGCTCTAGAAGTTTAGAAGAGGCTTTCCAGAAAGAGGGATCTGAGCCAGGAGGGAGAAACAGAAACAAAGTACGCTGGACAGAGGAACAGCTTGTACCAAGGTGTGAGGCAAAGACCATAAGGCAGGGAAACCTGGGTGGCTCAGTCGGTTAAGCATCCAACTCTTGATTTCGGCTCTGGTCATGATCTCAGGGTTTGTCAGTCCAAGCCCCACATCAGGCTCTGCATTAACAGTGCAGATTCTCTCCCTTGGGATTCTCTCCCTTGTCTTCTCTCTCTGCCCCTCCCCACCCATGTTCGCTCTCTCTCAAAATAAATAAACTTTTAAAAAAAAGAGCATAAGGCACACTAAGGGAAGTGGCATGTGCATAATATTGCTATGGTTGAGTGATGATGCTATAAAACAGATGGTGATCACATCAACATGAACTTCAGGCACCCTAATAGGAATTTTGAACTTGATCCTAAAAAGGAGAGGAGACATGGAAGGATTTTAAGCATGGGTGTAATGTGTTAAGATTTCCCTTTCAGAAAAATCACACTGCCAGTCATACGATAGATGAATTTACCTTACTATGAGACCAGTTAAGAATCTGTTACATGATATACCAAGAACTTATATAACTCAACACTAAAACCACAAATAATCCTATTAAAAATGGGCAGAAGACATGAACAGACATTTCTCCAAAGAAGACATCGAGGTGGCCAAAAGACACATGAAAATATGCTCACCATCACTCATCATCAGGGAAATGCAAATCAAAACTACAATAAGGTATCACCTCAAACCTGTCAGAATGACTAAAATCAAAAAGAGGAAACAAGTGTTGGTGAGGATATCGAGAAAAAGAAACCCTTGTGGTCTCTTAGTGGGAACACAAACTGATGCAGCCATTGTGGAAGACATTACGGAAATTCCTCCAGAAGTTAAAAAAGGAACTACCCTACAACCCAGAAATCACACCAAAAATACAAAAATGCCAATTCAAAGGGATACATGCACCCCTTTGTTTATTGCAGCATTATTTACAGTAGCTAAATTATGGAAGTAGCTCAAAAGTCCATCTATAGATGAATGGATAAAGAAAATGTGGTAGATATAGATACAGATACAGATATACACACATACACACACAATGGAATATCATTCATTAAAAAAGGAAATAAATCTTGCAATTTGCAATGACATGGATGGAACTAAACAGTATAATGCTAAGCAAAAGAAGGCAGTCAGAGAAAAACAAATACCATAAGATTTTACTGATATGTGGAATTTAAGAAACAAATGGCCAAAGTAAAAGAAATAGAAAGAGAGAGAGAGAGAGAGAGAGAGAGAGAGAGAGAGAGAGAAACCAAGAAACAGGCTCTTAACTATAGTGAACAAATTGTTGGTTACCAAAGGGGAGGTAGATAGAGGAATGGGATGAGATAGGTGAAGGGGATTAAAAGTACACTTATCACGATGAGCACTGAGTAATGTATAGAATTGTTGAATCACTATATTGTACACCTGAAACCAATATAACACTGTATGTTAGCTATACTGGAATTAAAATTAAAAATTTAATTTAAAAAAAGAATCTGTTGCAGGGATTCAGATAAGAAATGATGAGGGACCGAACTAAAACAATGACAATAGAAACGGAAGGAAGAGCATGAAAATGGAAAATAATGAGAAGGCAGAATTGAAAGGTCTTGAAGATGGACCAGATACAGCAGGGAGCGAGAAAAGAGGACTTGGCTGTTTCCAGGATTAATGAGAAGACGGACAGCAGCATCAATCCCAAATATTGAATGTCGGAAGGCTTTGAAAGGTGATGAGTTTGTTTTTAGCCATGTTTAGTTGTGAAGTGTCCATGGATCATCCAAAAGTGAATAATCTACAGTAATCAGGAACTCCAAGGGAGAGTTCTTGATTGGAAATGCAGCCTTGGGATCATCACAGTTTCCATGATAAAAACTGAACATGACTGATGTCACCAAAGGAGATGGTATAGTTTGAAGCAAGAGAGTAAGGAGAATTTAACTCTGGGAGACACATCCATCAGAAGTGTGGATAAATAGGAAGGTATCCATGAAGGCTTCTGAGAAGCAACAACAAGACACAGGAGCAAAGTGTCAAACAAACCAAGGCAGGACAGTGGCAAGAAGGAAGGAATAAGCGACAAAGAAGATTGAGGAAACAATATGGAAGATTTTCCACCAGATTTGACAACTTTGGTATATTGGCAAGAGTAGCTTCAAAGGGGTTCCCAGAGTGAGTGTGTTTGGAGCTAGTTGGGAATTACAATCAGCAAAAGGATTCAGAGAACAGTTGAAGGGATGAGCCCTGGACATATGAGTGAATACCTCTTTCAATGAGTTTGAAATAAAGGAGAGGGGAGGTACAGGAAGTTGAGAGAGATCTCTCCGGGATGGATTCTCTGTTCTCCATGAAAAAGAGGCAAGATTATTGGTTGCCAGTGAATGGGGAGGAAGTAAGATAAGAAAAATGAGACTAGTATGAAGGTTTCATTCATTCAACAAACATTTACTCATATTTACAGTGTGCCAGCCAGGGCCAGAAACTGAATTCAAGTTGCTCACAGATGCATGGCAGGAAAAAGTTCTAGATCAGCCACCATCAAGAGCTGACTGGTTACAGACTTAAAGGATAACCCCAACCAGGCTAGAGACTGGACACTGCTAATGGCATCAACATGAAAACTTGGATGGAATGAGATTTTCTCTGGCTGTGCCTGAAGCTAGTGTAAAAGTAAAATGCAAATAATTACATGGGTCCCAAGGTGGATACTGTGAGGAGCATACAGCAGAAAGTCAAGAGGGAAAGAGAACATTGGTGACAGAATAGGAGAGTAAGGCAACAGTGAAGCAGGGAGGTATTTAAATAGAGGAGGAAACACAGCCTCTAGAATGGTAACACACCCAGACATAACAGAGCATTCAAAACACTCAAGGTTTCAGTGAACTTCAAGGGAATGTTGAGGGAGCCAAAAAGGTAAGATTGACAAGGCAGATACGAGGTTTTTTTCAAAACAGGAGGGTGCAGCTAAGAATTCAGAAAGTAAAATGGAAGTAGCCGAAGCAGAGGCAGAAGTGATGAGAAGATTAAGAAATGTGGAGGCAAAGGTACTAAGAGTGTGAGCCACCTAAATTTTGGAGTGATGAGCTTCAGTGTGACTCATGTGCAAGGGTGGGTCAAGAAATAGATGATCACAATGGCACAGACCACAAAAGAGAAGCACTTTCACACGGGAATGTATGTAGTGACCTGGAGATAGAAACAGGCATTTAGAGAAATCCAATTCAATCTTGATTTGATGGCTTGTGGCATGTAAGAGAGTGAAACACCGGAGGAACAAATAGGATGAAGTAAAGAGTGGTATTTTCAAAGAGCAGTCAGGTTTCCATTATGGCAATACACAGAAGGAAAATTCAGGGAAGAGGATATTGGGGAGACCAGTGAAGGGAAGGTTGGTGGGAAGGACAAGAAGGCAATGCAGTAGAAAAAAGGATGAGAAGAAGAAAACACAAAGCAATAAGAGACACAAAGGATAGATTCCTGGTGTTTGGGGAAGTGGCCAAGATTAAAATTTTTTGTGAGAAATTTTGTAATTTTTTTTTTTTTAGAAAGAGCGAGAGTGCACGTGTGTGAGCAGGGAAGGGACAGACAGAGAGAGAGAGAATCTTAAGTAGGCTCCAATCTCAGTGCAGAGACCAATGCAGGGCTTGATCCCACCCTGGGATCATAATCTCAGCCAAAATCAAGAGTTGAGCACTCAACTGATTGAGTCACCCAGGTGCCCCTGAACCATAAAGATTTTATTTAAATTCCAGTTAGTTAACCTATTAGTTTCAGGTGTACAACAGAAGTAGCCAAGATTCATTTAGATGCAAATGGAACACTGGTTGGTCAGTTATTTCAGTGACTGTTGAGGCTTACCTAAGGAAACTGTCTATTGCCCTCTGGCTTAGTTAGTGGCCAGGTGGATAAAAAGTTCAAGGAAATATTTGAGAGTTGAGTTTTGGGGGGAAACAGTTGAGGGGAATTCCCATGGCAGAGTTGCCAAAGGAAAGAAAAGGACAAAAAGGAGTTTGAGGTGAGTGTGGGGGATAGAGTTTTCTAAACACCTTGAAGTTTCTGTTGTAATCATTATTGGAATTGAGCAGCATTAATGTCTCTCATATACCTACCATTCTTTTTTCTTTTGTATGCATAATGTAAATCACGTAACTGATCGTTTTTCTTTTCATTGGCTGCCAGGAAGCTCAAAACAGAAGTTTGATTTGCCACTACAAGACTTGAAAGCATACATTTGGAGTATTAATGATGTCCCTGGTTTCATTTTACTTTTACTAACCTTATTTCTTACTTTCACCAATTTTTGCCACTTATTTTTTTTTTCTTTTAGGTTTGATTTTGCAAGACATCTCTACCTTCTTTAAAAAGGAGAATGTTCAGGGGCACCTGGATGGCTCAGTAGGTTGAGCATCCAACTTCAGCTCATGTCATGATCTTATAGCTCGTGAGTTTGAGCCCCACATGAGGCTCTGTGCTGACAGCTCAGAGCCTGGAGCATGCTTTGGATTCTGTGTCTCCCTCTATTTCTGTCCCTAACCCACTTGTGCTCTGTCTCTCTCAAAAATAAATAAACATTTTTAAAAATTTTTTTAAAAAGGAGAATGTGTATAAAGAATAAACATAATAGTCTGTGATTATTTCAAACCTTGCACAAGGGACATAATTAAATATTAAGATCATACACATCTATGAAAGAGCATTTATTACCATAGAACTTTTAAGAACATCAATGATTCTGCAAGCCAAATTTGCTGCCAAGTGACAGCTTGTCGGTACTCTAATTTTGATATTAAGATTACATAGGCAGTACTCAGGCTCCAAATTCCCATGTGCCTCATTATTCCAGTGACCGTAACATTAAGGGTCCAACCAAGCCCAGGCAGTTTTGAGAGTAATAAGAAGTACCCCTAATAATTACACTAGGACAATAAGTATATACTGAGACATATGATCACCTTTCACACAGTTTGATTTTAAAATATGGGCTTAAGTTCTAAATTGCCCTCATTCTTTAAGGGAAATCTTTAGTTCTATTACACTGCTCTTGCCATTTTCTACAGGAAAACAGCTTTGTGTAAGAATTTGTTCAGTTCCAATGTTATTTGGAATGTCCACAGGGCTCTGCTGACTTTTGACAAGGGATTATAAAGCTATTAGTGGTGATGGCTAGGGGCTCTTCTGCCAGTCCATCAAGCAACTGGTTAGCCACTATGCTCATGGCAAAACCACTAGAAGGATGCAAATAGTGGAAAGTGATTGAATGTTCCACTAGGTACATAGAACACGGCTGTTCTATTACCTTTACTATACCACTGAAATTTAGTTCACTTGATTATACCTATTCAATATAAAAATAAGTCTTGTGCGTTTATAATTTTTTTAATGTTTATTTATTATTAAGAGAGAGAGAGAGCATGAGCAGAGGAGGGGCAGAGAGAGAGAGAGAGAGACACGGAATCTGAAGCAGGCTCCAGACTCTGTGCTGATGGCACAGAGACTGAGGCGGGGCTCAAACTCAAGCACTTTGAGATCATGACCTGAGCCAAAGTCAGACACTCACCCGACTAAGACACCCAGCTGCCCCTAGTCTTGTGCATTTGAAATGCAGTGTAAATTATCACATATAACCTGTGGACCAAATATAAATTGCAATCATTTGTGTTGAATTATGGCTCCATGTGAACTATCATAGAATGTTATTTATGACCATTTGGTAGATGGGTTTAAAAAAAAAAAAAAAGTTCGTAAAAGGAGCTTTATCCTGGGGCCTGGGTAGCTCAGTCAATTAAGTGTCTGACTTTTGATTTCAGCTCAGGTCACGATCTCATGGTTTATGAGTTTGAGCCCCACATCAGGCTCCAAGCTGACAGTGCAGAGGCTGCTTGGGCAGGCTACTCGTGCGCTCTCTCTCTTCCTCTCAAAACAAATAAACTTACAAATAAAAAGGAATTTTATCCTTTCTACTACTTTATCCTTTT
The DNA here is from genome assembly GCF_028018385.1 of Neofelis nebulosa. Classification (NCBI taxonomy): domain Eukaryota; kingdom Metazoa; phylum Chordata; class Mammalia; order Carnivora; family Felidae; genus Neofelis; species Neofelis nebulosa. The sequence continues at coordinate 105,763,098 of NC_080782.1, forward strand.
TACTATCCAGACAGTAGTAAACCCATGTCCACATGTTCGATCACCCTTTAATCCCATGCCTGGCTACCACGGAAATGTCAGGGAGGAAAATGCAGGGTGCAGTTCCAACCAAAAGAGAGTGAGGAACAACAACAACAAAAACTCACAGAAATGCAGACTGACAGGTTTCCCATCCTCAACTGGAACCCCCAAGACCACCTACATGGCAGGGCTTTCTGACTCTGAAAGCAGGGCCCACCCCTGAATCAGAGTATATACTAAGTGCCTAAAAATAGCATGTGGGGGCCAAGTTATTTAAGCTTGCTATTCTGAAAGATCTGTTTTCCGGATCATTATGAAGCCACGCACCCTTCCGAAGGAGATGGTTCCAGACTCTGTGTGAACCCTTGGACTGCTACTGACCAAAACTCTGATCTGTCCTCTATTGCCAAGGGATACCTCAGGGTCACAGTGGTACAGGCATCGGAGACCTCTTACTACAAGTTTGTAAAACTGAAGAGCATTTGGTCCAAGAGAGGTTAGAAGAGTGAGTCAGGGGTTAGGTCTCCAAGGGTGAAATAAAAACGGCAGCTAACCTTTGGAGCTGAAGAAGAGACGGTGCATTGAGAAGCACCACAGCGAAACAACACACAGGGGGGCCAGCCTGGAGGAATTCTGAGAGGCTGACAGATGCCTTTGGTCCACTTGCAGCCCTTCTCCTCTCGGGACATCCGTTCACTCTGGTATCTAGCCAAAACCAAGAACTGTTTGCAAGACACTACACCATATGCCATGTGGTCTAGATTGCATCAGTGTGGGGTTCACTCCCTCCATACACCTTGAGATTAAAATCAAAGACCCCCGGGGCGCCTGGGTGGCGCAGTCGGTTAAGCGTCCGACTTCAGCCAGGTCACGATCTCGCGGTCCGTGAGTTCGAGCCCCGCGTCAGGCTCTGGGCTGATGGCTCCGAGCCTGGAGCCTGTTTCCGATTCTGTGTCTCCCTCTCTCTCTGCCCCTCCCCCATTCATGCTCTGTCTCTCTCTGTCCCAAAAATAAATAAAAAACGTTGAAAAAAAAAATTAAAAAAAAAAAAAAAAAAGACCCCAGAGAGTGGTCTAATCCTCAGCGCACATCCGAAAATATAACACATCTTAGGTCATTATTTATATAACGCAAATTATACCTCTAACAGAATTTATTAATGTTGATGATGATGATGATGACGATGATGATGAAAGATGTTCTATTTTGTTTAAAGTAAGAGTTCCTACTATTTAAAAGACACAACAAGCCCACAGGGGAGTCACTTGTGCTAAACTTCGTGTCAGTAAACCAATAGTTACTACCTAACCTATCTGAAGTTTCAGCCCCTCCCAGAAATGTAATCTAAACTGATCAGTCTGGAATGTCCTGGTCAGCACTAGTGAGGCAATCTACCTGATACACTCTTTTCATTCCCTAAATGAAAAGGATAGTGACTTTGTCTAAAATAATCCATACTTTTCTCGTCCTGCCTTAAAAAAAAAAAAAAAAACGCAGCTCTTCCTTTCTATTTGCTAGATGAGATACTGCCTGATTCAGGAATCACTGAATAAAAACCAGTTCAAATTTACTCAGCTGAATTTTGTTTTTGAACACTACATACAACCCATTTGTTAAGAAACTCGTATGCATTAGCTAGGCAATGGGAGCTTCCACAATCACCCTGCAAGGGGAATTCTGCTTTTAAGTCCATTATACAGATGAGAAAAACTGAAAAGAGATAAGTGAAAAGATAAATAAGTTACACAATTCCCTTCGAGAGAAAAGACTGTTACCTAGGATGCAGTGGCAAGTTACTCAAATAAGAGGGCTGAAAGTTATCAGCAAAAGAGACAAGGGAAGGGCACAAAAGCAGGGAAAGAATGTGTTTGGCTTTGCAGAAACAGCAATTCCAGCCAAGGAGACACCCAACCAGTGTTGCACGTGAAAGCCCCTTGCTAGGTTAGGTTTGTCCCACCTGACGGCCCCTTACATGAGCGTTGGAGCTGGGTTGGAGCTGAAGACATGCACAGAAGCCCCCCTGAATTGTCCTGAAGTTACAGTTAGATCAGTATAATACTAAGGTCTACTCCTAGGGGCAGAGTTTTCTAGCAGTTTTTGAACAGACGATGTGTGCCCTAGCAAGGATGTTGACATACTAGGCATGCGCAGTTGAACTGAAGTGCCTATGGGAGCTTCTGGTCCCTGCCCCCTGATACACTGAATAAAACCTCCCTGTATTAAACCCACTGGAAGAGAGTGCCTTGAGAGATAGCCCCCTGTCTCTTTACTTGTAGCAAGTAATAGAAAGTTCGTAGCCTTTAACACTTGGTTAGGTTGTATTCAATTTTATGTACTCCAAGTGGTGAACCCCTGGAGTTTGGGTACATGACTAATTAGTGACAAAGCTATAGTTTAAACTAGGTCCTTTTAACTTCAAAACCTTAAACTTTTTCACTTATTAATGAGGTTTCCAAAAGGAATCTGTAAAAAAAACTTTTAATCTTGTAGCATGTGTAGGATAAGTTAGTAATACAGAGGCTCCAACCAATTACACTTCTTTCCACCTTTCCAAAGATGGTCTAATCAACATGTAGTTAATTTTATGGACCCAAAGGTTTTGGCATGACATTTACTAGCATGAAACTTTCTTCAACACTTTCAGCTTATGGCTTGTGGGTGTGTGAATCAGCTCCATTCTAGGAGTGTTTTTCAAAGAAACAAAATAGGTTTTGACTATTTCTATATTTAAAAAGATCATATGGTATACTGAATGAAGGCAAAGTAATACAATGTTCCTTAATTTTTACACGCGGGAGATAATGTAACAAAGCATCAGTTTATTCTACTGTTTTCCAAATCATTTACTGGACCTGTTCAGAAAATGAGTAAATTACCAGAATTTTGTCAAGTTAAAACTCTTTTCTTTGTCAGTGTGTAAGTAATCTCTGACTTTATTTCCCTGAGACAGACTGAAACATTAGATAATTAACCAAGAAAAACCTACTTAAGCTGGCTCTCTTTTTTTGCTAAAATTAATCAAATGGATAACTGTTGCCCTCAACTGAATCAATCTTAAATTGTTAGTTGACTTTGGTGCAATAATTCTCTCTGTTTCTTTCCCATTTAAAGATCCCACTCCTCTCCTCTATCCTTGTGGTCCTGTAAAACTCCATACAAGACACAATTTTCAAAGTTTTACGGAACAAAAATCTGGTGTTTTAGATTTTTACATTATAGACTGCAGCCACTCCACTAACAACTTAAGTAGGGTGCTCAACCAAAATCTTGGCTTTCCTTCAGCCCCAAGTATTGACATAACCAGACTGTAGAAGAACAGCACTGTTGTTTCACCGTTCTACGTTGGTCTCCTCTCTTTTATGACTCTGACCTATCTCAGACTAACTGCTGCCCCAAACTGGAGACTTCTGCCTATCTTTTTCTTTCACCCACAGCTAGAGGGGAAATTTGATTGGGCCTCACTGGGATATAAAAGAAAAGAACATGATCATTAAAGACTTTATAACAAAAGGGGAAGTGGTAAATTCCAGTTTACCTTCCCTGAAAATCATCCTTCCCTGAAAGAGCCAGGTTAACATCTTTGACAAGAACAGAAAGAAGGAAGAGAAATCCACCTGCCACAGGGTAACATGGCACTGGCTACAAGAGGGTATTAGCTTCCCTGAAGGTGAGTTTTCCTCCAGGTTGGCAAAGTGCTTTTGAGGGCTGGGAGGCCTACGAGAATGTACTCAAATTCTTACTTCATCCCCTATGTAACTTAAGCGAGTTATCTAATCTCTCTAACCAGAGGCACAAAGATATAAAATAAGGATGAAACTAATATCGACTGCGATGAGTTTTTCTGAGAATTAAATGAGGTAACACATGTAGGGATTTAATACAACACTTGACATATAGTAAGCATTTTAAAAAGCATGATTAATTTGTTATTATTTTCCACACGAAGCCCTAGGACTAAGAAATGTTTGTAAAGCCTAGTAAATTTGGAACAGTTATTGGCAACTAAGAGTAAGGCTGTACCTAGGTGCTCAAACAAATGTATTTACATTTTATGTGAAGATAGGGTTTTATTGTTCTCTACCTGTCACATTTTCTGTAGTTATGTCAACTTGCTCTTATTACTTTTCTTCAATTGAAGTTAATTATAGACCCATCATACTAGATCTGAACAAACTGTGATGTTCTGGGAAACCTATATGTCAAGGTCTTCATTTAAATGAGAAATTTACAAGGCTATCATTTAACCAAAATATTTTCAGTGGAAGTGCCTTTTCCATTTGTTAAAAAGTAAGCAGAGAAGAAATTCATGAATTTGAATAACAGATTCCACGCATCGATCGTCATTGTCAGGTCCTACAGCAAATGTGATGGAAGTACCAAAACATTTGGGAGTACCAAAACATTTAGGGGATGTCTGATAGTTTAGGCTATAGCACTAGTGGGTCAAGAATCATTTAAATTTATCAGAGCAAACAGTCATGTCAAAAACACAGTTTCATTCATCAAAGTCATACACTGTATTGACTCTGTTAATGATTTGTACGTGCAAAGTTCAAATACCCAGCTGTTTTTCATTTATGATGTGCAAGATTTTGAAGGTTGTAAACACCTGAGAGGGAGAAATATTTCTGGGTGGTCTTGGTAAGGGGAAAGGGGACTTAATTAGGAATGACACAGCAAAGCAAAGAAAGGCAGACTTTAATCTGAGAAAACAACTTTTCTAACCACACCAAGAGCCAACACGATATTAAGTATCCAAAGGAAAGTGAAAAAGACCAATGACAGAAAATAATTTGATAAGGCCAAATGAAGAATATGAATTTCTCAAACACCATTAATGCAAATTTTAGCTGAAAGCAACAATATCTTAAAATAAATAATAGCACACATTTGCTTTATTTTGAATGCAAAATGAACAGAATAACCAAAAGAGAACATTTTTATTTCAGACCATGACTTTCACATCAGGCTGGGAAACCTCAGGAAACATGACAACTGATGAGTGAAGCAGGCTAAGAGCCAGCAACAATCTCAACTTTGCTTCTGCCCCACTCTCTGGCTTAGCATGGTGAATACCTCAGCCAAATGAGACCAGGAAACCAGGGAGATCTTTTTCTAGAACTAATATTTTGGATGCAGAGATCATGAATCGTTCCAAAACTGGCAGCAGAAGTGTGAAGAATTTGGAAAGGCACAGGGAGAGCAGTGCAGCCAGCACCGATGCCTCAAAGAGAAGGGAGCAGAAAGGACTGAAGGACTGCCAGGGCACAGCCGCAAAGGGTGGAAGAAGGAAAGCCACAATTGCTCTGGGAGAAAAGGGCAAGGCATGATGGGAAAGGGCTCTTCCAAAGGGGCCCAGAGCAGGAAGCTGCCCTTGTTTAAAAGAGAAAGTTGTTTGTTCTAGACAAAAGGGCTGGTCTCTGATCACAGGCTCATCCCTCCCTTCCCCAACTCTCCCACTAACCCAGGTACAGTTTGGTACTGAAAGGAAAAATGGTCAAAGTGTTGCCTTTAATTTTCAATGTGTTTGGATACACATAATTAAAAGCCAGCAAAAGACACAGAGGAGGGAATACTGGGAGATGAGGGCAGGGAGAATGTAAGAAAGGAGAACAAATAAGAGAAGGAGAAAGGTTGAGACACTAGAGGTAAAGAGAAGAGTAAGAGCATGCTTCAAGGGTATAAGTGGGAGGGGTCAGGATGATCTGGTGGGCTTGAGGAACTCAAGACATTTCCAGACACAGACATATGGATGAGGAAATAAAGAGTTCCAGTTCCTACGGCTAAAATGAAAACGATTTCCTGTGGAAAAAGCGGAGCCTGCTCAAAACACTGGGATTGATCACATTGGGTTTCCTCTGCAAATACTCTATCATAAAATGCTAATACTAAATCACCTCAAAGTTCTCACTTTCAAGCTCAGTTAAGCTACAGAAGAGCTTTTCCTGTTTTAGGTTTCTAAATTCTCAGAGTTGGGAACCGTGGAAGGCAACCAGGCCAGCTCTTATCTGATTCAGAGAGACCATCTCCTCGATGAGTCAACACCTCCCTTGGGACTCACTTAAGCAATGTGGTCTCAGCCCCATGTATTGCCAATGAGGTGATATCTCAGATGACTGGCCAAGGTTTCAGAGTGAGAAGTGCAGATTTCACATCCTAGCTCTCCAGGCACTTGAGTGAGCAATCACATGAAATCCTGGAACTCTCCTGATACCAATCACAATCCTTGCATTTAGATCACACTTGAGAGCTCGCCAAGGCTATTTACATCAGTGTTCTCATCTGATTCTCACAGCAAACACAAGAGGGATTATTTTTAATACTTTTCAGGTTAGAAGCGTAGCAAAATGCAGAAAATTTATGGGAGTTGCCGAAAGTCACACAACCAAATTCCTCTAATACCAATCTATTTTTGCAACTGTACAAAAACACTTATTAACTTTTATTTCAAATCATTAAATAATATAGTACTTAAGAAATTTACAAGAAAATAGGTAATTAAGAATATGCTAATATAGGCACAGTATTGGCAAGTAATGCAAATACATTTTGCTTCTCTCGGTTTGTATATGTAAAAAACAAAATATAAGTATTTGAAAATATAGGGGCGCCTGGGTGGCGCAGTCGGTTAAGCGTCCGACTTCAGCCAGGTCACGATCTCGCGGTCCGTGAGTTCGAGCCCCGCGTCAGGCTCTGGGCTGATGGCTCGGAGCCTGGAGCCTGTTTCCGATTCTGTGTCTCCCTCTCTCTCTGCCCCTCCCCCGTTCATGCTCTGTCTCTCTCTGTCCCAAAAATAAATAAAAAACGTTGAAAAAAAAAAAAAAAGAAAATATGCATACACTGAATCCATTGAATCTTATTACTACCCCAAAATTATACCATTCATAAGAAACTATTTGAGGAAAAAAGCTTCTCAAAGAAGTTTCTGTAGAATTCAAGTTATCCTGTATGCAAGGAAGTCGCAAGTAATCCACAAATTCAAATCAAAGACTTGGATTCCTTAATAGAAAAGACCTTTCCTGTTGAGAGATAGGGCAGTGTGATGTTTGAGCACACAGACACAGCCAGCCTTCCCTGAATTTAAAACTCAATTCTGACACTTACTATATATCTGATGCTCACTAACTTACTTAAACTTTACCTCTGTTTTCTCACCTATAAAAAGGAGATCAAATATTATTATACCATTGGGATACTGTGAGGATTTAATGAGTTAACATCCTTAATGTGTTCAGCCACCATCCTGATACGTAGTAAGACCTACATGTATAAGTTATCAATATGTCCCTCTGCCAAGCATTATACACTTAGATGCATTGGGGTCCTTTCCAATTCACAAAACAACCCTGAGAGACACGGATCATTACACCTACTGGAAAGGAATAAAACCTCAGAGAAGTAATTAGCCTCAGATAGCACAGATAATAAGTGGCACAGTCAAGCTACAGCCTCATCTCGTGGATGGAAGTGTCTTTGGTACTTCCATCTGGAGAGAGAGTGGGGTAGTCAACATGGCTGCTGTAGGTTATCCTTACAAACATGGTCCCACATTTCAGGCTTCAATTCCACAAACCTATAATTATTCACATAAAAGTTTATTTTTTCCACACAGTTTCTTACAGATATTGGTATTGACCAAAGTTGAAAAAGTCATAGAATAAAATTTGTAAGTATGTATGGTGATGGATATTAATCAGACTTATTGTAGTAGCATTTCATACTTCATACAAATATCAAATCACTATGTTATGCATTTGAAACTAATATGTTATATACCAATTATATCTCAATAAAAAGATAAAAAAAGAAGTCATGACATTACAAGGCATGCTGAAATTATACAGGATGTTATAGTCTGCCAAACACTTTTATAGACTATCTCATTTAATTTTCACAGTAAATAGTCATCTGCATGTTATAGCTGAAACAAGAGGTTCAGAGATGTTGGATCATTCTGGTATTTCTAGGAACCATACTGAATCTTAGTATACAGCCCTTCCTCTGTACCCTTCCATCTCTGCTAATTTACACTCAGCTTGTGTTATTTCTACTTTTCTTTGAAAAAGAAAAGCCACCTGCCAAAACACAACCTATTGTTCCTGTATCTGGATGTACCGTATGTGAGCAGGACATACATCCAATCCACCAGAACCTCTGTAACTCTATGATGAAGGTCCCCCCACATAGCACAAAGTATTTTTTAAGTGACTTCTCAGTGAATACTAAATGGAACATTTAGTGGAAAGCAGTGAAGTATGATTAAATAATTATTATTGGAGAGATTTTTAAAGATAAACTTTCTCTTATGAGTGACTAAAGTTTTTTTAAATGCTTTTAATGTTTATTTTTGAGAAGTGGGGGGGATGGGCAGAGAGAGAGAGGGAGACAAAGAATCTGAAGCAGGCTCCAGGCTCTGAGCTGCCAGCACTGAGCCCTATATAGGGCACAAACTCTTGAACCACAAGATCATGACCTGAGCTGAAGTCAGACACTTAACCGACAGTCACCCAGGCACCCCTCGGTGACTAAACTTTTATTTCTATACCTACTCACTAGGATGGTTGCAAGTAGAAAAGGAAAGAGAAAAACTGTCTTCATTAATCTTACTTTCACTAGTAAAATATACTTTACTACTACTGAGGATTAAAAATCTTCAGTCCTGTCTTGACCAAAAAAAGGAGGTGGGGTAGGAAATGTGTGCATGTGTAGTATTTTTCTAGATTCTTGCATTAAAAACTTTCAGGAACATCAGTGTGGAATTAGGGTGTTTGAATACTTCTCCAACAAAAGGACTTTGAACCTAGTCGCTTTTTTCCCAGCTCTATCCCAGGAAAAAGATTGAAGGCAATTTTCTGAAATTTTACTTTGACAAAATTTCACAAGGAGCCTTTGTAAACTGTTACTCAGTTGAAAGAAATCACCAGTTTCAGTTCCCATGGGACCTACAAATTCAGAAATCAGGAGGAAGAGCTTTGCATCCACTGATTGGAGGTGGGTGATGCAACTGGAGAATTTCATTGGAAGATTTCAGAGCTACAGTTCTAAGTAGAAAGGGAGAAACAGATAGGATCCCGTGGTATTTATAACTTCTCCAAGACCTTTAGACAAGTCATATTTTAGACCCTCTAAGGAATGATGTCCCTGTTAGAGCTCATTCCAGCATCTTCTAAGAACAAATCGTTTCCAGGACTAATTTCAAAGGGAATCACATAAGCAGGACTTATAAAGCTTTATACGACAAACACCTAAAATCAGTAAGTATCTTAAATCGAGTATTATGATATCACTAGCTAGGTAATGCAAGCGAAAATAATCTGATTTTTCAAGTCTATTATTTCTCCTTTCACAAATAGGAGAAAAGTTATATTATTATTTCGGATTTTAACTATTAAGATTGGCACCCTGAGAAATTTTCAGCAAGATTTAAATCATGTTTATTTTATTTTTTTGTAAATTTTTTTTCAATGTTTTTTATTTATTTTTGGGACAGAGAGAGACAGCATGAACAGGGGAGGGGCAGAGAGAGAGGGAGACACAGAATCGGAAACAGGCTCCAGGCTCCGAGCCATCAGCCCAGATGACTAAACTTTTATTTCTGAAGCGGGGCTCGAACTCACGGACCGCAAGATCGTGACCTGGCTGAAGTCGGACGCTTAACCGACTGCGCCACCCAGGCGCCCCTATCATGTTTATTTTATATGGGAGTAGTCAGGGGAGAAGAGTTCTCTTTGAACCGATTCAGTTTAAGGCACTTACTTTAGTGTTTAATTAATGACATGGTGACATGTTTTGAAAAGAGCCATATTTCCCAGTCCCTTAGCAATGTCCAATCCAGGACTTCCTTCTCACTAAAGCCAAGGTTGAGCTGAAACTTCAACTCTACGGATAATAAGGAGACAAGCTTTCTGATGTGGTGGCTAAAACACATGTGTCAATCCCTGTGACTAATGGTGTCATGAAACAAAGAAACAAGATATAGGAAAACAGAAGAGGAACAGTGCTGAGCGTAAATAACTCAGCGAGCTTGACTCGCCACAACAAAAGCAGATTATTTGAAGCCACTCTTGCAACGCTCCTTACATCCTTCATAATGAGAAATCAGGAACAACTAGACTTAGAAGAGGGCCTGCAGGTACCACTGGCAGTGCCACCAAACACAGAGAAAAGAGGAGGGAAAATAGTCCTCGTAGAAAACAACAACGATAATCACACAATGCATTTGTTTTTGTGTTCTATGCAACAGTTCTACTGCCATTTTCTCAAAATCATGGCTAATCCATTTAAAAAAAATTTTTTTTAACATTTTTATTCATTTCTGAGAGACAGAGACAGAGTGTGAGTGGTGGAGGGTCAGAGAGAGAGGGAGACACAGAATCTGAAGCAGGCTCCAGGCGCTGAGCTCTCAGCACAGAGCCCGACACGCGGCTCAAACCAACCAACCATGAGATCATGACCTGAGCCGAAGTCCGAGGCTTAACCAACTGAGCCATGCAGGGGCCCGTGCCTAATCCATCAGAGAAATACAAAGAACATGTTAAATTACAAATTCCCTCAGGGCACACCAGGTTTCAGCAGCGGGTTGCACAGTTTATTCCTCCTTTCATCTGCCATATTGATTTGAGTCAATGGTGCCACTATTGGTGGCAGAAGGGACTGTGTCACACAGAATCTTTTCCTCACAATCATCTTCTCACTTGGAAGGCATGTACACTACCTACTCCTATTTTTTAAGCTAATTACAGCTCAAATGGTCCCTCTTCACCAAACAAGCACGTATATTCTCTATAAGTCCTTTCCTCTTCTCCTTTTCTTTCTAACTCTTGCCTGATTACTTCAGCAAAATCTCTCATTTTCTCTTTAGATGCAAACAACAACAAAAAGTTCTTGTTGTTTCAGAGTCCTAGATACAACAAAACATTACTAGCACAACTGCATCAAACGAAAGGAAAACCTTTAAGTTTTAAGTGCAATTAGATACAATGAGCATCTACCTCCAAAACCCCTGAAAGAATTCATAAATCTAACATCTTCTCCAAGTTTCTATTTCTTCTTCCTTCTTTCCCTTAAAACAATCATCTAAACATAAAATCGAACATTTGGCTTTCTCATTTCACTAATATTGTGAGAGCATTGTTGTTTTTCTTTAATTTTTATGGCAAACGGGCATATTTAAGCTATCTCGTGGCTTAAATATACTGTGTATTTGTCTGACAACTCAGCTACTCTTGGTTACCTTGTTCCGAGAGAAAAAGCATATTGGTGTTCCAGATACTTCGACTTCAAAATAACTGCCAAACAGAACTCCTTCAAGAGAAGCAAAACACTAACTTCTGAAAAATCTGACAAACTGCAGTAGCCATTAAGGACTGAAAAAACTAGGGGCGCCTGGGTGGCGCAGTCGGTTAAGCATCCGACTTCAGCCAGGTCACGATCTCGCGGTCCGTGAGTTCGAGCCCCGCGTCAGGCTCTGGGCTGATGGCTCGGAGCCTGGAGCCTGTTTCCGATTCTGTGTCTCCCTCTCTCTCTGCCCCTCCCCCGTTCATGCTCTGTCTCTCTCTGTCCCAAAAATAAATAAAAAAACGTTGAAAAAAAAAATTAAAAAAAAAAAAAAAAACTATTAAACCTCCCAAATGGACTTGCTCTTCCACTCACTGCCATCAAGAGCTACACTGAAAGGCCAGGGGACGAAGGTGGTGAAGAACGCAGGCTTTGGAGTCAGATGGCTTACATACAGATTTGAGCATTGCCACATGTTAACTAGAAAAACTGGAGGAAGCCACTTACTCTTTTAGTCCCTAAGCCTCTTTGCGCCTAAAACGGGGGTAATCACAGAACTGGTGTCAGCGAGATGCTATGAGAACTTGAAGAATTCATTCATGTAAAGTTTATAAACTAATTCTTAGCAGACAGAAAAACCTTTAATAAATGTTTCAGATGATGTTGATGATGCTCTCAGACTCTAGAATCTCTTTGCCATCTGAGACTCCTTACCACAACTTGCATGGAGATGGGTACACCAATGACCTCGAAAAAGATTTAATATTATATGTCAATGATATCTCAGGAAAAAAAAAAAAAGGCTTGAGGACACCCAGATGTTTGATAAGAAGTGAGTAACTTTGCAGGGAAGCCTGCAAAGTGACTACTGCTATTATCCAGAGTTAACAGGGCCTGAATTAACCCAAGTGCAGTGGGAATAGAGTTGGGTAGACACGTTCAGGAGACATGACAAACTCTGAAAGTCCAAATGGGAATTATGTTACCCTCTGTGTCTCCCTCCTTCTGCACCTCCCCTGCCTGTGCTCTCTCTCTCTCTCTCCCAAAAATAAATACATAAATATTTTTTTAAAAGATACATAGAAATATACTGACATGTAAAATTTCTACTTTAGTTTCTAGTCATATGCTCTCAACTGAAGGGATTGGATCTACACAGAAAGAGGGAAACACAAAGAGGCCAGGTTAGGGTGGGGCAGTGAGGTGAAGGAAGTAGTTTCACTGTCTACGGGTAGAATCCTGATCAGATAGAATAAAATGAGCTGTTTACTGAATGGTTTTAATTTTTTCCCAAATAAATTTCTTTATGTTCCGGCTCTAAAATCCTCAAAGATTTGGGGGTGAATAGGAACCCAATGTGTAAAGGCCTTCTATCTAAAATCACCTCCTTGGCACCTGTTGGGATGAGCACTGTGTGTTGTATGGAAACCAATTTGACAAATTATATTTAATATGAAAAAATAAAAAAATAAAAATAAATAAAATCACCTCCTCTGAGAAATCTTTCTTGGATCCTCAGGCCTCCTCTCCAAGTTCATCAGACTACAACAGCAACCCATGGGAGGGTATTAGGGGAGGATATAATCACGTGATATTGAGGAGCTATTCACCCTATCTTTAAGTACAGGAGTTAAAGAGTAAATCAGCTCTAGATCCTGATTTTTCCCTCTTGCCCCCCAGGATTTGGCTGTCAATGTACTCTATCGCCTTATCTAATCGAGACAGTGACGATTCATACTCTTTGTTATCTTAGAATTTTCTACATTCTCCAAGCTCTAGTTTAGGAATTCTCAAACCCAGGATGAATGCCAAAATTATCTGGGGAAACCTTTTTAAATATGCAGTTATAAGGCTCAATCCCTCAAACTCTGACCAGAGTCTTGTCACAGTCTCCTCCCTTGGAGGGTATCTGAAATTAGACCCAAGTTCCCCTACTCTTAGGTAGGCATTCTATATATATATGTAGATGTATATACACATATATATATATACACACATACACACACACACATATATATATGTGTGTGTGTGTGTGTGTGTGTGTGTGTGTGTGTGTGTATATATATATATATATATATATAGTGGCCTTAATGTTTATCCTCAAAGTTTGGACCCCATACATGTGCCTCAAGTTAGATTTTTTTCTAAACCTCTACCTACAGACCCAGCCAATATATGATTAGGAGGGTGATGACGCCATGTGGCCTATAAGCAGAGACACAGCAAGCCAATGCCTCAGAAACAGAGAATGGAAAGTGAGGAGCATACATAATCCATGAAGCTTGGCAGGCTCCTGACTCAAATCTGGATTCTGCAGAGATTTCCAAATACTGACTAGTAGAGAGGAAATAGGTGACTAAGAGCACAGCTTCTAGAGTCAGATGTGAATGAGTTAAAACCTTAATAAATTTTTTTTTTAAATGCCAGGAAGATGGTAAGTGATAAGTGTTAGCTGCTACTATTACCATCATCTGTAACATTATTATTTATTTGTTCTGCTATCCCTGGCCTGACCGAGTCTTCCCTGGAGGGAACTCTTTTTCTTACAGATAATGCAAACCAACTCACTCTACATTTCCAGTCATTCTTCCATTACACAGTTTGTAACTTCTGTACTTTTTTTTTTTCAACGTTTTTTATTTATTTTTGGGACAGGGAGAGACAGAGCATGAACAGGGGAGGGGCAGAGAGAGAGGGAGACACAGAATCGGAAACAGGCTCCAGGCTCCGAGCCATCGGCCCAGAGCCCGACGCAGGGCTCGAACTCACGGACCGCGAGATCGTGACCTGGCTGAAGTCGGACACTTAACCGACTGCGCCACCCAGGCGCCCCTTCTGTACTTTTAATAAGTGTATATCCACATATGTCAGCGGTGGCCAAATGGACTAATCAGATAAGGCCAAGTGAACATCAAAAATCCAAAAGGACCTCATCAAGGTTGTACCAGGATGTTCTTTCAACCATGCTGACTAGTGGCTTGTATTAGGAGTTGAGAAAATATGCCCACCACCAAGACTGTGTAATCCCATCCAGTGTCTCCCTGGAAGCAGCAGTGAATGTATAACACTACTGTTTCCATTCATGGTTAATTATTTTATAGCTGGGCTATAAAAAGAATTTCTTTAAGAACATATTGCTAAACTTTAAAATATCTTTGGTTCTTGAGTTGGAAAACAGAAGTAGAATGGTGCTATATGCATGAGCAAAAAATACAGTCACACCACAGACGCATAAATGTCACAAAAACTGAGTCTCATATGTAATGTTGCTTATGTTAAAAAAGAAAATTCTCATATGCTGCCAAAATTTCCAAGGCTACACCACCTTGGACCACTGTCACCATATCCTCTTAGAGAAGAGAGTGGCGGGAGAGACACCAAGGAAATTATAAAGCCAGGGAAGATACTGCAAGGGTATTCTAGAGGCAGAAGGGACCAGAAGCCATCAGCTGGCCCAATCTCCTCAGGATCAACTGTGGGCAGGGAGAGGAACCTGCCTCCCAGGGTCACCTAGATGACTGGGGGCACATGTGGAACTGAGGTTTGAATTGCCCAATTCTGGTCTAATACTGGTTTTACACTGCTCCACAATGCTTTTATATAAGAAAACAAGGAGTAAAATTACAACTTATATACAATATTTTAATTAAATACATATATATTTTTGTAACTCTTGTCATTAATTAAAATGAAAAGAACGGAAATTTTAGTGAAATATGCTTTGTATTTTATATTCTAAAAGTAAAACACATGCATTTGAGCAAAATCAGATGATATGAGACCAAAATGAGAATAAAAATATCCGATCAATAACAAAATCAAAATAAGCATTAGACCCACCATCCAAGCACAGCTGCTCTTAATGGGTTCATATATTTCTTTCTAGCTTTATTTCTCTGCCAGAGTTTTTTAATGTATTTGTAGCTAAATTATATACATAATGCAGAATCCTCACTTTCACGTAACAGTATAACATAAGGCTATTTTTTCTGTTTTAAAAATATTCTCTGAGGCAAAACTGGAAAATGAAAATAAACTTAATTGAATGAATTTAACTTAACTAAAATCAATGAGTTAAAAAGTTTAAATAAGATCTAAATCACTGTTAATATTGCACCAGTTGTATACAATCTCTCCTACCATTGTTCAATGCAGTTTCCTACCTCCTCCGTTTTCCTGCAAAGACACCCACTCTACTCTGTAAAGACTTAATTGACTTTGGAGCCTCAGATACGTCAAGGGAACAGAGGACAGAAGAGGAATTAGCAAAGGAGTTCAACCCATGACCTTCCCCTTACCTCCTGCTTAAGTCCCACCCAGGCCCAAATTTTCTTCATTCAGAACTGTATAACTTCCTGAGTTCAGCTGGAGGAAGAGATTCCAAGAGTATAAAAAAGGGTGAGAATGACTCAGAGAAGGGGAAACAGTTAATGGCAAGGCTCTGACCACAGGTGGATAATAAATTTCAAAGAGAGAGCCTCCCAAGGAAGCCAGGGCCAAGTGGGTGAAATCCAAGGTGGGGAAATGGAAGAAAGAGTAATGGTAAAAAGAGAGAAAAACTAAGAAAAAGCAAGAAAAAGAAAAGAGATTGACAGAGAAAGAAACTACTATACTAACAGACCTATTCTCTTCTTTTCTACCTCTTCTCCTGTGACTTTAATAACATTACTGCCCAGAGGATAATGGTGAAGTTTGTGATGAATTTTCTCCCTACAACTAATGTTTGGCTTGGCTCCACCATGGTATTTGCATTTTGACTTAGGACCTTACCTCTGTCCACCACCTGCCCTGACCCCAAATGGTGGAGTAATAACGTGGTTTGTCCCACCCACTTCTGCTGCTGGCTGGAACAAAACCTGTAGAGAGCCAACGGCTGAAACAATGGCAGAACAGTTTTATAATGTTTACAGATATACTTGAGACAAGGTTCTGAGGTTTCATAGCCCTCAGTTTTTACAATGATGTCTTTACCTTCTTCTTCTTACCATAAAACAGTTTTCAACTTTAGGGATGATTAGCCATCATTTCAACTGATTGGCTATAGTAGAATTTAGTCAGTTGAAATTGCATTGCTGTCCTTGACATCTTTTCTACAGTGGAATAAACAATTAGTTTTCTAAAGAGTGTATGTGGATATACATACTGAGTTTAGAGTTCTTTATTTAAGTATCTCTTTATGCAAGAAAAGATACCAGAGGGAAGGGGTTATTAATCTATAACTATTAAAATAACAGACTGTATATTCCTTGGTTATACTTCTAGGGAAAATTTAATAGACTTATGAAAACTTTTATAATTAGATCATTTTATAAAATTATCTATAAAATTAGAGATCTATAATGTTTCTTCATTTCTAAGAACTTAACCGTTCTTGACTTTTGCCCTCAATTCTCCTATTTCCAAAAGACACATTAAATGACCCACCATATTCCCCTTTTCCTATACAGAAACAGCTTAACTAGCAGATCAGCCATAGCAAAGAGGGTGTCTACTAAATGCTCACATCAAATCTTCTTTCCAAAGTTGAATGAAAGAAACTTTAAAAAGTTCCACTGAGCCAGGGCCAGAATGCCACAAAAGCATATTTTATATTAAAGTGAGCTTGGCCAACAATCTATTCTTTCAGAGTTCCTAGGAAGATGCCAGCACATGGCCTAATCACAGGACCAGCAGCATAGCTGTCCCCTGGCGCCAAGACAACACCCAGCAGACCCTGCCAGTGCGTCTGAGATTCCATCAAAAACACATTTCCTCAGGTTAAGACATTGCCTGTTCCTAAGTAACCTCTTTATAAATTAATCCAAATGTTAGGAAAGATAATGCAATAACATATTATTTATCTGCAAGACCATTTTGGAAATATCGGCCTCTTTTCTATTCTGACTAGAAAAGGTTCCTGGGGTATTTGTTTCCACCTCCTAGTAGCTGTGTGAGTGTTCACGACTTACTTTATTTTTCTGAGCACTGTTGGCTTCATTCAGAAAAATAAGGTAAAGTATTTATCTTCCCAGACCACTGTGTAGATTCATTCATTGATTCATTCCAAAACATTTATTGACAACTTTGTGTCAGACCCTCTTCCAGGAGTTGGGGACACAGCAGTGTACAATATGGTAATAGCCATTGCTCTCTTGGTGCAGACAACAGCCTGAGAGGAAGCAAGTTTCAAGGAGACAGACAGTAAGTAAGTAAGTAAGTAAGCAAGTAAGTAAGTAAGTAAATAAATGCCCATAAGTGTTATCGAGCATTCCATTTCTATATAAAGTGATTAGCAATGTCCTCCAGTTGGTCACACAGGTATTTGATGGAACAGCCTTTCTGGCAGAGGGAACAGCAGGTGGAAACGTTCTGAGGCAGGAATGTGTTTGCTTTTTCACACGACGGTGAAGATACCAAAGGGCTGGAGCAGACTGAGGAAGGGAGTGGGTGGTGGGGGATAAGGTCAGACTGTCCAGACAGCTGAGAATCATGTAGGGCCTTGTAAGCCAGTGGAAAGAAGGGTTTCAGGCTGAATGAGATGGACCTTCTGCACATCCTAAGCAAAGGCAAGACATGGTCTGAGTTCTGTTGTAAAAGAATCACACTAGCTCTCATGCTGTGATTAAACTGCAAAGGCAAGGACAGAATCAGGGAGTCCATTAAGGAGGCTAAGGCACTAATCCAGGAGGGAGGTGGTAGTGGCTTGGCCTGGAGGTGGTGGGAGTTGGGCAGCAGCAACTAGATTCTGGGGATGCTGTCAAGGTTGAGAGGGCAGGACCAGGTGATGTGTTGAAGGCATAAATGAGAGAACAAAATCTAATATCAGCATATGTTCTATACATGTTAGCTTCCTTCCGTTACTTCCTTCCTAATAGATCCTTGAAATAAAGTGCTGCTGAAAAGGAGGAAGAAGGATGACTGATAGGGAGAGATCAGAGCATGGGCATGGGCACAAAGACCTGCCAGGTTGGTTGTCTCTTCCAGGCATCCTGAGGTTTCCGAAAGCAAGCTAGAAGGGTCTCCTCCTTCCCATAACTCACCGCCAGCCCCCATTGCCTCCAGGCATGGAAACAGAGCAGAAGGCAGTCTTGCTAGAAGTGTATGTGGCTTCTAAGGGACCTTCGAATTAATGTCAGTCTTGATAACCCTACAAGAGGAGGGAAAACATTTCTTAAATTATCAGGTCTTAAGGTCTTAAGTCTTATCAATGCTTACCCCATCCTCTCCCCTAATTTCCTGTACTGATGCACCCATGGTACCAGGTAAAACCTAGGACTTGAATACAACTTGAGAGAAAATAGGAAATTGAAAGATCCAGCAATAATTGGGATTGATTTTCACTTCCCAGACAAATGAGGGCTCAAATGATGTCATTAGAAAAAATAAGCTGTATTCCATCCATGGCCCAGTTGCTACCCACTATAATAGCAATACCCTAATGAAAATACCCACTCTATTTTTCTATTTTTCTCCTACAAAATATCTATTTTTCTCCTATAAGATATATTTGAATTGCATTTTACAAGTATTTCTTATGAATTTATTGAAGCTTGACTATATTTCAGAGCTCCAACTCCAGCAAAGGTAAAATAGTTTATCAAGTCAGAACAATCATACCGAAGTAAACCTCTAGAGCCTTGAAAAAGGTGGACATCAAAGGCAGGGAGCCCTTTCCCTGGGCCTGTTCCATCATAGGACTTGTGGAGCCCAAGGGATACCAGAATTCTGGACATGGTGGCAGACTAGCAAATTTGGGAAATCTTTATGGCCCTGGTGTTTCTTGCCTTGATACAGAATAGCAAAGAAAAAGGAGTCTCTTCTTCCCTTCAAGTTTCTGACAATTTTGCTGTGTTGTTACTGAGTCTAAGGCAGAACTCTGGATTTCTGCTATAGTTTTCTCTGGGCACATATAATGGAAAGAAACTATGACAGTCGTGAAATACTGCTCTGGGGGTTTCTCACTCTCAAAATTTAAGATAAGGTTTCATTTCATTTCCTTCTCAACATTGGCCTCAGCCATTCCATGCTCTTACTATACTTCAAAACCTATTTCTAACAGCCAGGAATCACTTGAGATGAGAATGAAGAGTCTTTGAAAAGTAGAGGGTCTCTAGACGCCAAAAACTTTGGAAGAGAAAAGCCAAGCCAAGGGAGGCTGGGTAATTGCTCTTGGCTACGAGAGGAAAAAAAAGAAAACATGGGGATGGGACATCCACGTTTTCTTCAACTTTACAAAGTGTTCGTGTTACATACTGTACGATTCTATTTTTATAACATCTTTGAAAGGATAGTGTTTAGGAATGAAGGGCAGAAGTGGGGCTGCAAAGGTCTGTGGGGGAAGCACTGGAAGGAGGTGGTTGCCATTATAAAAGAGAGGCATGAGGGATCCTTGTGGTGCCTGTGGGAATTGTCCAGAATCTTGACTGAGGAGGGCAACATGTGAATTTACACAGGTGACAAAGCTGTGTCAGATTTAACACACACACACACACACACACACACACACACACACACACAACGCAAGTAAAACTGAGGAAATCTTGGGATTTCTGAACTCTATCAATATGACACCCTGGTTGAGGGAACTGGGCGAAGTGTACAAGGGATTGATTACTCTGTATTATTTCTTACAATTGTGTATGAATCTACAATTGTCTCGATAAAAATTTCAATTGAAGAAAAAGTGCTTAATGGAAAGACAGTCTTCAAAATTGCATGCATGATGCAGATAGTAACAAGACAAATGCTGAAAAATTGGTAAAGAGCATATTTCCCAGCAAGGAATGATTAATAAAAAATATCCAATCTAGCCAATAGTGAGAGAGACATAAATTAACAGATTAAAACATTATTTTCACCTATCAAGAGTTAACAATAAAATAAAAAAGATGTGGTAGAAAATATAATAAGACTTATACTCCCATACAAGGATGCCAGAAGTGTAAATTGATACGGAACTTTTAAAAATCACTTAATAGTTTTGTAAAAATGATACACGCTTGGTATTTAAAATTTAAATCCAGTAAGTCTCATTACGGCAAACGATATTATTTCTCAAGAGATTTTAGCAAATTTAAAATATTAGGTAAAATATTCTGAATATTATGGGATTGTTATGTGTCTAAATGTGTATCTCAATATTTGTTTATTAAAAAGAATAAACTTCAATTTTCAAGGAATAAAATTCAGTCAACTCTATGATAAAAGACATCAGTCTGAACAAACTCATAACCGACCACAAGTGTCCCATCCTATTTTTTATACACACAAAACACTGTAAAACATAAGCCTACTGGCAAGATGAGTTTTCAAGAAAAAAATAATAATGGAATGCTAAGCTACAAGCAATATACAAGATGAAAGAAAAAACTATACGGGGCTAAAGCGAGTGGTGATTATAGCAATTTTAAATACAAATAAGTTACTCATGTATTCAGATTATCAGTCTTTCTCCTTCCTGAATTATCTGTCCAGTGAATATTTGGCTTTGTAGTTTAAGCAACCACTGTCCTACACATAATAAATTACTCAGAGTACTACATTTTAGCCTGCCCCTTGGTTTTCTTCTATAACTTTTCCCCCAGACTTCCAATTACTTCTTTTTTTTTTTCTTGTCCATTAGACATATGGGTATATTCACTCTGCACCAAAAAAGCTCCAGGTTTGTAATAATGAAAAGTATATACTAGTGCATACTATCTTCTTAAGATAATATCCACGGGAGCATATGCTCAAACCCAGTAATTCTATAAATTTATTCCAAAGAAATGATCACAGAAGCATTCAACTTTTATGTGCAAAGCTATGAGTTACTTTTTACAACAAAAATCAGACCCTATCTAAATAATTAATAGTGAAAGATTTGTTAAATAAATTATAAAGAAGCACCAGCCATAAAGAACTATTTTCTAAATGTTCACATACATAAATGCAAATGCATAGAAAAAGTCTGGAAAGATACATACAAAATAGTAACAGTTACATCTGAGGTTGGGATATATTGGAGAACTTTATGTAATTGAGACTTTTAACATGAAAATACACTGGTGTATTACTTTATTTAATTTCAAAAATACATGAAACTATTATTAATCTTCTACAAATCCAGCATAAACAAAAACAAGATCAAAGAAAAAGTAGCAATGAACAAAACTATATCCATAAGATGAAGTATCCTATACCTATTAATGCTTTGATAAATTTTAGTGCTATGGGAAACTGTGCTATGGGAAACTGTTCATTATATATTACTAAGTAAAGAAAAAAAGGTAGCTAAAATGTGCTAGCTGTTGTAAATATCTATGCACATCCATAAATAGGAAAAGAGAAGAAAACACATCACAATATTAATAGTTGTTACATCTGGGTTGTAAAACATTGGTGATTGCTGTTTTCTTTCTACATTTATTCACTTTCTAAGTTTTCCGGAGTTTTTATAATACAGGTCAAAATAGTTTAAAGCCAAACCACACTTTGAGGTCTTTCATCAACTGCACAGTATTCTGCCATCAAGTCTCTAGCAAACAGTCTTTCCATTATGCATCTTCATCGTAAAGCTTGTGCATGCTAGATGATACACATGATTCCAGTAACTAAAAACTGCCAATGGTGTGACCTAAGTTGGAAGGTTCTGTCTATTTCACTGAAGACAAACACAATGGGGAAGCAGACTACAGAGGTTTAAAGAAGGAGTCTGAGATACCTCTAGTAATCTGTTTAAATGACCATATGTTGATAAAATCTGTAGATGTTGTTGTGATTTTTCTACTTAAAAAATGGCCCAATGTTGTGTATGCTTTTGATCTCACTGACATGTATCTACTGCTGAGAAGCTTTAATAAGGCCATTGTTTGGCTGGAGGGAGAGGAACTGAAAAGAGAGAATGATATAAACATTTTCTGAGTACTAACTATATGCTAATTCCAATGAAAGGCATTTTATACAAACTAAAGCTTCCACAGAATCCGAGAGCTTTGATTTCTTGCTTTGTAGCTCATACTCTCACATTCTGGTTGTAATGAATTATGGAGCCCACAAAGGAGGCTGGGTCTCAGTTACCTCCCCCATAGGAGTGTGGGTAATGGGAATAAGAAGAAATATTTAGCCCTGACTCAATTCTTTACTGTCTTCTATTTATCTTCTTTCCTTGCTTAGTCATACTGCATTTTATTTGTAATACAACTTTTTGGTTTTAAATTCCTTTTTAACGCATTTCTTCTGGCCCTACAAATACCCTGGGAGATAGGCGATTAGTAAAGCCATTTTACAGGCAAGAAAGCTAAGATTCGAGATGCTGGGTAGAGATGTTTGGTGAAAGGCAAAGGTGTGTGTGTGTATTAGGCAAACACCAGACAGAACAGGCACCAGAACTCAGGCTTTCTTTCCTTTAGGCGACCCAGTAGGTGTCCCCCCTTCCCTCATTCCTTAGAGCAGTAAGTGGCAAGTGGTAAACAGACCTTACTTCAACAACATAACACTAGTTACGTCTATAAAAACGTCCCAGGCTAAGCCAGAGCCACACCCAGGCACAGGAACTCAGAAGGAGCAAAACCACTAGGGATCTTTTCTCTTGAGTTTCATTATGAGAACACCAACAAAGCCCATCCGTCTAACCCGAGGTCAACACCAAGCACTGAGCCCCTGAATCTCTGCCTCTGTGATAAATGTGTTGCCCTCAGCCTCCACCACCACTTCCCCCCAAATCTTAGTGTTCTCAACCATCTTCCACAGCTTCCTCTTTTCTACCCCCTTCCCACTGTCATTTCTGTATTCCAATAAATGTAACCTCTTGGTAACTCAGATCTCATTTCACAGCATGTGGAAACCGTGAAAACAGTTCTAATGTCACAACAGAACCACTCATCATCATCACCCAATGTTATTAAAATAGAGAAAGAAACTGAATGTGAAGATGGCCAACGGGATTACCTTGCCAACTCTGCCCAAATTCCCCAGCTACAGGAAATTCTTTTCCTGCTCTGACTCAAATGAAAAGTTTTTATAACTCAAGCTAAGCCAACAGAAAGGAAAAGTAAAGGTAACAGACATGAAAAGTGACTTCCAGAGAACCTGGCTACCTTGCTAGAATAAGTGGATTAAAGTCATTGCTTCCATTTCTTCACTGCTTATTTCCATGTGACCTGTCCTAAAATGGCACAATTTAAAGTCTCCAATAGCCTTCCTGACAAATGAAATTACTTCTTTTCTCACTTCTTGTTTTCTGCATTCTCTAGGTAATCAACTCTGTTCACTTCCCCTTCTTCAAACTTCCCATACCACTGGACTTTGGAACATATCAAGATCCTGGATCTTCCCCATTTTTCCGCTTGCTATTTTCTCTTTGATTCTCTGGTTCTGCTTATAGAACATCCTGCTAATCTCTGTCCGTCATTCCATTTTGCTGTTTTCCCCATTCTTATTGCCACAACAAAAAGGATTCAAAGCCTATGGGTCAACCTCAATGCATATGAGAGATAGGTTGCTTATTCCTACTTGCAAATATAAAGTGTTTCAAGACTTTAGCTCAGAAAAGAGGCTGGAGGGAAGCATGAGACACCACTAAATTTTCCTTGGGTTGGGAAATACATACCTCAGCTCAGGGTGAATAAGTATGTCTAAGGAGTTGGTGAAAGCTCACAGACCTCTCTGCCAAAGGGTTGCCCAAGGTAGGAGCAAAGAGTGAACCTTTTTACCTTCATCATTATAGGCCAGATATCAAGGATACAAGGTCCACAGCACAAGGGCTACAAAGTTAATTTGATTCTCTGATAACTAGAATCTTGTTGCTGGTCATACCTAAACTGATATGTAGTTAAAAGCATCTTTTACCTGTCTGCACTCTGTGAGAACCAGCACATTTGTCTAATAGAAGCTTGATATAACTAAAGAAATTCTGAATAAAAGAATTAGGAACTCACAGAAGGATGTGCTCCCACAGTATATTCTACTCAAACAAGGCATCCTCAAGAGCCTCCACATGTCACATGCCCAGGAAGACGAGTATTTGTCACTGACTCCATGCTTGATTGATTTGATACAAATGGAGATAAAATCCCTTGCTTTCCAACAAAATATTTATTGAGTGTTAATAAGTAAGTAGCAATAAACATCACTTTAAGTTTTACAGGGTTCCTTATGATTCATTCATTCAACAAATGACCTAATTGAATGCTGAACAGTGTAGGCACTGTAGAAAGTGTAAAGGTAAGTTAGAAATATTTCCTCCAGACAAGAAAGTGAGAAGCTAGTAGTAAGATTAAGTATGCACTTAAATAACTACGATATAAGTGGAAAGTAAGTGATGCAAGAACTGCCCAGATAAATTACTACACATCTAGCTTTCTAAATATCAGAATGGAGAGATTGCTTTTAAGGAGCATTTGATCTGCAATGCATATCCCAATTCATTCATTTGACAATTACTTATTACCTGCTCAGAAAGTACAAATTGGGAAAAAAAAAACTTTTAACCTGCAAATCCCTTTTCTTTGGGAGTTACAACATTTTTACCTTCTCACCAGCAATGTACAGTTGTTCCACATCCTCAGCAAAAGGTGTGGAGGATACAGAGTGAAAAAACAAAGTGACCCAGCCACTGTGTAGCTCAGAGTCTCATCAGGAAAGCACAGTAATTGTAAGAATACAGACAGTCACCAAAACAATGTGCTAGACTTTTTAACTCGACAATATCCAAGCAATCTTGTCTCTTCCACACCATGCCCCATAAGTTATCATGGTGCTCCCCTTTCTCAGCCAGGAAGCCCTCAAGATGTCTGTGGGGTTTAAAATGTCTACCTAGCAAAAATCCATTTATGAATCACAGACGGCATTTGTATTCAATCTCCCAAGAATCCCATCTCTACTCAGAAAAACAATTAGGGCAGTCATTTGGGGGGCAAATAATTAGGGCAAACATATGTTGGCCACTCAGCTGACCATGAATGTAACTGAAGATGAAATACGAGGTAATGTTCCTCAATTAGACAGGATAATCCTCATCACAAAAGCCTGATTAGTGTGTTTATACCAAGCCCCTTACCCTGTTGGTGAAAACAGCCTTGTGTTGGGTCACTGAGACAACTCAGCTAGGACATAGCCACAAGATTACAGGTAAAGAAGGTACTTCTTTCATTTCAGATATGCAAGAGTATTCATATATCCATCCTTGGTGATTTATTCCAAATATAAAAACAAGCTCACTTACAGCTTTAAATATATTATAGCTCTGTATAAAATAAAATGGAGATTCCTTTATAAAATCTGTATGGTACATTTTCTTTATATAAAAAAAAAAAAAACCTTACCTTTTTCTGAAAGCCTAAATGAACTTTAAGAAATTAAGAAGGCTACTTCATTTATTCACTATCATTCATATCTCATTTGTTCATGTATTCATATACATTTGTCCATATATTCAGCACAAATTTGGCATGGTACGCTAGACACTACACTTGGAGTTTAAGAGGAATAAAGCACAGCCCCTGCCCTCAGGGTGCTCACAGCCTAGCTTTCAAAGCATAGAAGATGGAGTGATCAACACCCAAAGTTTAAGCATCACCTCAATGGAGGTGGGCCTTAAAGGAACACAACAGCCATTACTGGGCCCAGAAGGTGGCCATGGGCACACCAGGCCAAGGTAACAGCTGAAGGAAAAAACCCAGAGGCTAATGGGAGAGCAATGAAGGAACTTTCCTGTTTAGAGCTTGGTTTAATCAAATATTAATTAATGAGATTTTTTACCCTAAGTGAATTTTAGAACAGTCTAAAAGTAAAAACACACTGAAAGGACTTTGTTTCTCTCTAAATAAAATCCTACTAACAGTCCCATCTTCAGTCTGAGCTGCAAGATTTCTAAAAGTGCTGTTTATTTTAATGTTTATTTATTTTTGAGAGAGAGAGAGAGAGAGAGAGAGAGAGAGAGAGAGAGAGAGAGAGAGAAAGGGAGAGAGAAAGGGAGAGAGCACAGGCAGGAGAGGGGCAGAGAGAGAGAGGGAGACACAGAATCTGAAGTAGGCTCCAGGCTCTCAACTGTCAGCACAGAGCCCAACGTGAGGCTCAAACCCATGAACCATGAGATCATGACCTGAGCTGAAGTCAGATGCTTAATCAACTGAGCCACCCAGGCGCCCCTAAAAGTGCTGTTTATTAAAAGCATGTCTTTTTCAGAATGAAGGACCAGAGTATAAAGAGAGCTTTAATAGTTCACACAATTACCTGAGCAAACACTTGCAGAATTACCAACAAAACAGGCATTTACATAAGGGCAAACAACAGGAATCAGTTACTGAAACAGCCCAGTTTCATTGACATACAGAGAGAGAGAGAGAGAGAGAGAGAGAGAAAGCACTTTTATAGTCATAAAATAATGACCAGTATTTTCCTCCTCACTTTTTCATTCCTACATCCCAACATCCTTGACAAGTATCATCTGATAAAATTCGTATTATTCCACAGCAGAAGTCTACAGGGGTTAAGAATTCCACACAAAGACATTAACTCAGAGTGCAGAGACGGTGCTGAATTTAAGGCTCAGTGCTCAATCTACCATTCTACTTCCAAACTAGCTCTGGACAACACTCTAAAAAATGAGCTACAAATCAGAAAGGAAATGAACTCTGAGTCACCTCGTAACTGATCCAAAACACCTCAATTCAGTGCCACCACACCCTCCAACTTAGAGTGACTGAGGGCCAAGAAATCTCATAGATCTTGTATCTTTCATGCTGAAACTGTGTATTTCTGCTTGGAAGTGCTGAGAATTCCCCCTTCCCTCTCTTCCCACCCTTCACAATGCCAACTGCCCTTTCCTTCTGCTGCATTCTCTGGGGAAGAGTAGACTTTTCTTTTGGGGCCATTAACTTTTTTCTATTATTAGTTCAAATGAATTCATTTTTTTGATTCTTAATTTTACAGGCTGGTGAATTCTGACAAATGTATAAGTTGTATAACCATTGCCATATGAGAACATTTCCATCCCCTGAGGGCTTTCCCTGAATGCCCCTTTCCAGTCAGCTCCTGCCCATCCCCCAAAGAGGCAACAACAGCACTGCTCTCTTCCTCCATAGAAGTTTTGGCTGTACTAGAACTTCATAAAAATGGAGTCATCCCATCTGTTCTTTTGGTGTGTGTTTGGCTTCTTTTACTCAACACCTATATGAGATTCAGCCATGTCATTGTGCATATTGGTACTTTGTTCCTTTTTATTGCTGAGTAGCATTACATTACATGAATGCAGCACAACTGTCTGTCCATTATCCCGTTGATGGACATTTAGATTGTTTTCAGTTACAGGCTGTTAAGAATACATCTGTAATAAACATACCTTAAGAAATCTTTTGTGGGGGGACAAATGCTTTCGTTCATCTTGGGTAAATACTGAAGAGGTTTATAGAACAGGTACAGGTTTAACTCTGTAAAAAAATTTTTTTTCTAATCTGCAAAACCTTTTTCTTTGGGTAGTACAACATTCTACCCTCCTCACTAGCAATTTATTATTATTCCACATCCTCAGCACAAGTAGCTGTGATCAGTCTTTTTAATTTTAGCCAACCAGGTCAGTATGTAGTCGTATCTCATTGTGGTTTTATTCTGCATTTCCCTGATGACTAATTGCACTGATGACTTTTTCGGATTTATACAGGCCATTCATACATTTCCCTTTGTGAAATGTCTGTTTCAAGTCTTTTGCCCAATTTTTAATAGGGCAATTTGTCTTCTTTCTATTGAACCATAGGAATTCTTTATATACTCTTGATGTAAGAACTTGTCAGATTTATGTTTTGTAAATATTTTCTGCCAGACTATGTATTTTTTTTATTGATATTGTATAGCCATTACCTAGGTCACAGTATGAGAATATTTCCATCTCCTGAGAACTTTCCCTGAATGCCCCTTCCCAGTCAGTTCCTACACATCCCCCAAAGAAGCAACAACAGCACTGATCTCTTCCTCCATAGAATAGTTTGGGCTGCACTAGAATTTCAGAAAAATGGAGTCATCCCATATGACTAGTTGTTGATTTCTAGTATGATTCTACCCTAGTCACCAAGGTTTCAATTTTTTGGAACTTATTGGTAATAATTTTACGGCTCATCCTATGATCTAGCTTGATGAATGTTCTATGTACCATGAAAAAGGACCTGTGTTGTGAGTCTTTAGCTGAAGTGATCTATAAATACCAATTTGGCTAAGTGGGTTGGTAGTTTCATTCAAAACATGCAAATACACATATACCATTTGTATTCTGTGTGCTACTATCATATACTTTAGGAATCTTGTAAAGAAGTAATTCCTTAGAATTACTCATACCAAGTAGTTCCTGTTATCCAAGTATTTACTTTTTTGGCATCCTATGTATCTTCATGTGCATCTGTGACTCCACCCGATATCATTTCCCTTGGGTCTGAATAACTACCTTTAACATTGCTGGTTAACTCTGCTTTTGCTTGTTTTTAAAGTTGGTATTTCACCTTACGTTCTGAAGGATATTTTCATTGAGGTGAGAATTCCAGGTTGACCTTTTTCTTTCAGTACTTTAAAGATGTCACTAACTGTCTTCTGGCATGCACTGTTTTCCATGAAGTCAACAGTATTTCTGAACATAGTTCTCCTTTATATGTCTTTTCTCCTGTAGATATTTTCTTTATGTTTGACTTTCAGAAACTTGACTATGCTGTACCCACATGTTATTTTCTTTATGTTTATTTTACTTGGGGTTTGCAGATATTCTTAGATCCGTTGATTGGTATTTTTCATGATATTTGAAAGAGTTTTGATATTATATCTTCAAATATCTTCCTTTCCCAATCTCTCCATACTCTTTTACCAAAGGTCCAACTATACATTGTTATATTGTTTGATATTGCCCTAAATGTGGTTAAGTCCATTTTTAAAGTTTTTTCTTTGTTATGCTTCCATTTATATCATTTCTAGTGTCCAAACATAAAATTCAGTGATTTTTCTCCTGCTGTTTCCAAACAGATAATAAGCTGACTCAGTGAATTTTTCCTTGTAAATGATGTATTTTTTAGCACAAGTGCTTTCATTGGTTATTTTTATAATTTCTGTTTCTCTGCTGAGATTTTCCCTGGGTTGGCTCATTAAGCTCTTTTAAATCATCTAACATCTATAAGAGTTTTTCAAAATGTTGTCTCACAATTCAACTATCTATGTCATCTCTGGGTCTGTTTTATTGACTGTTTTTCTCCTTATTATGGTTTACATTTTCCTGTTTCTTCATTTGTCTAATAATATTTTGTTATCACTTGCATGCTGTTGAGTGCTACATCGCTGCAAGTCTAGAACTTGTTCTTTTCTCTTAAAGGTAGTTAACTTTTCTTTTCCTGGGAGGCATTAAGTTGATTAGTATAAGGCTTTGCTGAAGGCTTTGTTAGGGCAGGGATACAGTAACCCTGCCTATAGGGTTGAAGTAGCTTATTCCTAATGCATGGCCTTTATGGCATCTCAACTAAACACCTAATATGTTCACTGAGGTATCTTCCTTCTGAATATTGGGATTTCCAACTTTTTCCAACCCTATGCTATCTTCAGAATATCCATTCAGCTAAAAGCCATCAGTAACTATTTTCTGCCAGAACTGACAGAGTTTCACTATATATGCATAGTCCGCTAAAGACTCAAAGAAACACAAAATCAGATTTCTGATATTTCTTCTCTACATAGCATCCTACACTCTAGTATCCTACCTTGCAAGTTTCAACACCCTATAAATTTTGCAGTCTACTTCCTTTGTCCAGCAAGAGAGCTATTTTCCATGCAGGTTCTTCTTCTACGTGTCATCACTTGGGAAGTGCCCTCACATGAAAAAGCCGGAATGCATATGGAGCTCATCTTGTTTATTTCCCTTCTTTTAAGGATCACAGATCTGTGCCTTAAAAAAGGTTGCTTCAAGTCTTTCATCTAGTTTTATATTTGCTAATGGAGGGAAGGTAAGTCTGATAATTTTTTTCTCTAATGGATGGAACAATAAGACCATTACTAGAGGTTATAAACTCCTCTTATGCCAAGTAGAGGGTGTGTGCACACACACTTGAACAGTTACAGCTCAAAAGAAACTCTTAAATACCTGAAACTTTCCAACCTCTGAAATTTGGGAACAGTGCACTTTAATGATTAAACTCTACCCCTTTTAGGAAGATGGGAAAGAAAAGCCAAAACATACCTGAAAAGTTAGCCACATATGACAAAGGACTACAGGAGTTTACTTCCTGAAGCTGAACCAGTCTAAATGTGTTCCTATGCGTGATTATCAGCTCTACACACGTGAATCTCTCATAACCTTGAAAGAGACATTCAGCCCATTCATTTAGTCAAAGAGAAGCTTCTCTGGAAATCAGAACCTCTTATGGCTCAGATGATCATATAATTAAGTATTCAACCTGAGAAGAATTGACAATTTTAATAAATATACAAGGACAAGAGTCATACACCATGACTGGAACATATGGTCACTCTGATGATTATATTCAAACGGTGTCTTGCCTTTGCTGTGGAGATAAGAAAGGAAGGTGGTTATCGGAGTTCTTTTAACTACTTATACTCTGCAACTTACAGGAAAGTCTGTTACTCACTTTTCTTTTTGAAGAAACAGAGGACTGAGGAGGGTTACACATCCGCTAGTTTCAAGTGGCCGGTCCCAACCTTTCCTTCATTACATTTCCTGTCAGGTTTTGAAAGACCACTTCACTCTAACTGAAATAATTACCACTGTGCACATCCTGCTTGTGTGTACAAGGGGATAAGAAGGATAGAGGCACAAGTGAGAATGAGAAAATATGTTTTGCTATTTTTCTTGACGGGTGAATTAAGTTGCTTTTATCCTTCCTGTCGAAAGTTGGAGAAACGGTATTCAGGTCCTATTCAGACCACTTATATCATCATTTGTTGTATTGTCTTCATTAAGAACCCTTGTGTGACGCATCAAAGTAAAAATCTTTCTTTGTTAAAGACTGTTTACCTCATTGTGATTAGTGGGAATACTAATCAGCCAAAGAAGAAAAGGAAAGATCATGCAAGGACTAAAATAAATAGTTTGGTAAAGGGAACAGCTTTATTCTAGTCCTTGAAAACTATTCTATCCATATCCTTTTTTTAAAAGGCTTGCAGCATAAAACATCCCCAGTCCTTCTCTTTAGTCCCTTGATTCTATTTAACACTTGTTCCAGAACATTTTATAGCCATTCAGCTTGGTTTCCATTGATTTCTTTAACTGTGCTCAGAAAATATAATCACAAAATGTTCTCATGCCATTTGGGGTTCAAGGAGAATGTATAATAGTGTTCTTGCAAAAATGAAAACCTTATTTGCCCTATAGTCTAGGCTAGATACGAAACATTTTTAAAGGAGAAATGAACAAATGTCTTCTCTATTATTTCGTCTTTATTAGATGGATGGATAAGAAACAGGTAACATTCTTGGTATGGGTAATATAAGTAAATTATAACGTACAATTGGCAGATTTCTCAGTGGCTTTATTGGTCTGATGTCATCCATACATAAGTGGGCAAGAGATACTTAAACAGAAGGAAAATTTCTGGGGTGGCTCAGTCAGTTAAGCATCTGACTCTGTTTCAGCTCAGGTAATGATCTCCCGGTTCAGGAGTTTGAACCCTGTATCAGTCTCTGTGCTGACAGTGTGGAGCCTGCTTGGGATTCATTCATTCATTCATTCATTCATTCTCTCTCTCTCTCTCTCTCTCCTTTCTCTCTCTGCCCTTACCCTGCTAGTGCTTTCTCTCTCCCTTTCTAAGTAAATAAACATTAAAAGAGAAAGAAAGAAAGTTTCTAATGCAGTTTGGGCTGAGAGTAGCATTTAACCCAGTAACACTGGAGCATTGCAGTGATGAGAACAGGCCCTCCTCAAATATTGCCACAGTCCTGCAGCACATATTTATTTCCAGGGCAGTTAACAAGAGGTGCATGTTCTTAAATTCTAGTACTCTACAGATGCATTAATACTAATCAGAACATAAATCATCATAGTTCTATTAGGACAGTTTATGAAGATTCTGAACCTAAAAATTGATCTTTCAGCAAGTGAAGAAAGAGATAAAGAATTCTCTTCGGTTAGTGTACTCATCCTAACACAAAAATGTTGCTCATTTTACCTAAGTCAGATACAAATTAAAAACAGCTGGAGAACTCAGACACAGGAGATGAACACAGAGAGACCATCAAGATGAGGACCAATACTTCCCCTTAGCCCCTCCTAGAAAACTTTCACCTGAACCTTGTGAGGAGAATCAGCGTGAAATCCCACTCACCATCAAACTTGATGGCAACTTCACCCTTCCAACTGTGGGGGCCAAAGTCCTTGGGAGTCACCATTGATTCTTGCATCTTATAGCCAGTCCATCAGGAAATCTTAATGGCTCTATCTTCAAGTGTATCCAGCATCTGACAAATTCTTACTAGAATCACTTCCCCTACCCTACCCAAGCTACCATACTTTCTCAACTAAATTATTGCAGTAGTCTCCTAAGGGGTCTGTTTCCAGTTCTGGCTTGCCTAAGGCCTACTTTCAATCAAATAGCTGAAGGAATCATTTTCTTTTCCTTTCTTTTTTATTTTATTTTATCTTAGGAGCAATCATTTTAAATTTTTTTTAATGATTATTTATTTTTGGGAGAGAGAGACAGAGAACGAGCAGGGTAGGGGCAGAGGGAGAGGGAGACACAGAATCCCAAGCAGGCTCCAGGCTCTGAGCTGTCATCAGAACCCAATGCAGGGCTTGAACCCATGAAATGTGTGATCATGACCTGAGCTGAAGTCAGATGCCTAACCGACTGAGTCACCCAGGTGCCCCAGGAGGAGCAATCTTTTTTTTTTAATTTTTTTTTTAACGTTTATTCATTTTTGAGACAGAGAGAGAGCATGAATGAGGGAAGGTCAGAGAGAGAGGGAGACACAGAACCTGAAACAGACTCCAGGCTCTGAGCTGTCAGCACAGAGCCCGACAAAGGGCTTGAACTCACGGACTGCGAGATCATGACCTGAGCTGAAGTCGGATGCCTAACCGACTGAGCCACCCAGGCGCCCCAGGAGCAATCATTTTAATATTAAGGTAGATACTGTTATTCATTTGCTCTAAATTCTTGAAGAGCTCTTCACTAGAACAACAACAACATTATATTTCTTATAATCATGTACATGATCTACACATACTGGTGCGGTATCACCAAGCATCAGTCAATAATCCTACAAGGCAGAATAGACTGCATCCAACGTATTAATGATATGACTATATGGATCCAGAAAGTCGTCACTTTAAAAACCCTCTCTTGGGATGCCTGGGTAGCTCAGTCAGTTAAGCATCTGACTTCATATCTCACAGTTTGGTTGATGAGTTTGAGCCCCCCGTTGGGCTCTCTGCTGTCAGCTCAGAGACTGCTTCAGATCCTCTGTCTCCCTCTCTCTGCCCCTCCTCTACTTTGCAATGCTCTTTCTTTCTCCCTCTCTCTCTCTCAAAAATAAATAAACATTTGAAAATGTAAAAAAAAAAAAAAAAACCTCTCTCTTGCTGATAGATAATAGAAATTCAAGTAGAGGGGTTTACATGTCTGACCTATGACTTTGATCCTCATTAAACAACAAATATATTTCAGAAGGACAAAACATGTGTGCTCTTAGAAATTATTTATGTTAAAGAATGTATATATTTCTGATGTCATTTTTGGCAGTAAACTATGATAGAAAAATAATATGGATGTTTCAGTATGGAGAGAAGGAAATGGAATGAAACCGTAGAGAATAAAGAGGCAGAAAACCCAGACCACAAATTTCAGCTGTGGCATTATTCTACCCTGGGTCAAAAGTAAACATGACTTGCATTTACAACATAATGGCATTTTAGGGGCGCCTGGGTGGCTCAGTGGGTTTAGTGTCTGACTTCAGCTCAGGTCATGATCTCGCAGTCTGTGAGTTCGAGCCCTGTGCTGACAGCTCAGAGCCTGGAGCCTGCTTGGGATTCTGTGCCTCCTCCTCTCTCTCTCTGCCCCTCCCCCACTTGTGCGTGCTCTCTCTCTCTCTCTCTCTCTCAAAAAGAAATAAAAACATTTAAAAAATTAAAATGTAATGGCATTTTAAAAATTCACTATCAAAAAATAATAGTCCATGTTTATTGCAAAAATTCAAGTAATACAAAAATATAGATTAAAAAAGGAATCTTCACCTCTGGCTCTTGTTCTGTCCCACTCAAGACACATTCCTTTAACAGTTTAGTACATCCTTCCACTGAAATACATTTCAGTTGAAAGTATACTCCTAATGCTAACTGAGCTCAGCTTTAACACTCAGCTCCATTATACCATTAAGGTTATTTTCCACAAGATCATCCTAGCTTCTGTAGACTATTTGAAAGTAATTATTTTACTAAAAGAAAGAAGAGAGAGAGAGAGAGAGAGAGAGAGAGAGAGAGAAAGGAAGGAAGGGAGGAAGGAAGGAAGGAAGGAAGGAAGGAAGGAAGGAAGAAAGAAAGAAAGAAAGAAAGAAAGAAAGAAAGAAAGAAAGAAAGAAAGAAAGAAAGAAAGAAAGAAAGAAAGAGGATCCACATGTAAAAGATCTTCCACTTGGTCTCTCAATGTCTGGCAAACTAGCTCATTAAGCAATTTTTTTTTTTTTTTTTTTTTTGCTTTTTAAAAGTTTGAGATTTTTGTCAAAGGTCATGCATTCTTTCACAAGAAGGAAATAAGATGCTATTTTTCCAGTGGAAAATTTACAGAATTACTTTCCTTGTTTTTGACACTGAAAATACACTTGGATAAATTAATGATAATTTCTGTGATTGTTTGAATCCTTTTTCAGTGACAGGCTCTGTGTTAAGAAAGCACTCTTCATGACCCATCTCTTGTAAGTCCTCATAACCAGGAGAAAGTTTTATTCTGATTCCACAGATTATAGTTAATGACTAGAAAGTACTCGACGTATTCCAAAATTCAAAACGAGTATAAGTTCAAACCAAGGTCTCTCTGATTTATAGGAATTGTCTACATAATATTACATTCAGATTCTTTCACTTCTGGTTTTTCACCCTGGTCTTCAAATTTTCAAAAAATGCGTTTTGGGCTACAATCTTTCATATTTTTTGGTAAAACAAAAGGGAAATACTTTTCTTTTGAGAGAATGGAGGAGTAACCAAACTAATAAAGTTACGACAATCAATGCAACATAGCATAACTTTATATATCCAAGCCCAGTTAAGTCATATTTTTTGTTTCTTTGAAATATTTTTAGAATATGGAAAAAGAAATAGAAACCAAGAGAGAATACGACTAGAACGTAAACTAAACCAAAGTCAGAAGGCAAACTTCTAGACTGAGATGGGGTAGAAACAAGCAGACCGATGTAGTTGAACCATATTTAGAAGTGGGAGGAAAATCATCTCTCATTTACCAGGACAGGACGACAAATAAGTTTTATCTCATGTGAATCCCATCTGATTGATAGTACCGCCTGGAGGGTAGCGCTCAAAGGGATTCTAAGGCTCTGCTTGGGGGCAACTGAAAACTACTAGGAGATATTGACATGTCTAATTTGAACAAACAGTAGGGAATGGCAACATATATTCTATAGAGACAAAGAAGAAATAGAGAATCATAGTAACTAAGTACTTGTTTTGCATCAGGTGCTTTTATGCACATTCTCTTACTAAATTCTCATAGATCCAATGAGGTTAACACTATATCTACACTAAATAGATGAGGAAATCATTCTCTAAATGACACTTCGAAAAAGAGGGAAAGAAACAAAGACTTTGTAATAGACAGAAGAGAAGGGAAGGTGTGTACAAATAACCAGACCTGCATATGAAAAGTTTTTGTGAAGTGAACTTCAGTAACAAGCCATGCACACTAATGTCTCCCTACCACATTGCTTGCAGTGTTTCCAACACTTCTTATATTTAAGTAGCACAAATATTCAGCAGTCTAAATTGTCTCATTACTCAAGATGTACCATTATGCTAATTATAACTTCTTTATAAATGGCAAATAATTTTTCCCTTTGGAAATTATTTTAGATGGAAAGAAACTTGACTCAAACTCTCTGGTTACTACTCCTAGACCACAAAAAGATTATTTTAGAACAATCGAAAGGGAAGCCAATGAGCCCAAGAGTACAGAACTCACCAGCAGTCTTAGCCACTGAGATACTCTGCTACTGATAACTGGATCTGCCATCTTGGATTAGCCACTCTCCCCTTTGGGCCTCTTTTTTCCCACAGGGGATTGGACCATTCCTTATAAGGTCTATGTAGACTCCCAAATGCTATGGCTTCTGTAAGTTCAAACGCAACTCTTACTAGAAAGAGTCAGAGAGGCTTTGCTGTGAATAATGAATAATTTTGTCATTAAAACCACAATTAGGTACCACCTCACACCTATCAGAATGGCTAAAATGAACAACTCAGGCAACAACAGATGTTGGTGAGGATGCAGAGACAGGGGAACACTTCTGCACTGTTGGTGGGAATGCAAACTGGTGCAGACACTCTGGAAAACAGTATGAAGGGTCCTCACAAAATTAAAAATAGAACTGCAGTATGATGCAGCAATTGCACTACTAGGTATTTATCCAAAGGATACAAAAATGCTGATTCGAAGGGGCACATGCACCCCAATGTTTATATAGCAGCACTATCGACAATAGCCAAATTATGGGAAGAGCCCATACGTCCATCAACTGATGTATAAAGAAGATGTGGTATATACCTATATACAATGGAATATTACTCAGTGATCAAAAAGAATGAAATCTTGCCATTTGCAACAATATGGACGGAAGTAGAGTGTATTATGCTAAGTGAAATAAGCCAGTCAGAGAAAGACAAATATCACATGATTTCACTCATGTGGAATTTAAGAAACAAAACAGACAAACATAAGAGAAGGGAAGGAACTATAAGATAAAAACAGAGAAGGGGACAAACCTTAAGAAACTCTTAAATACAGAGAACTGCGGGTTGCTGGAGGGGAGGGAGGATGGGCTAAGTGGGTGACAGACATTAAGGAGGACATTTGTTGAGATGAGCACTACATGTTATATGGAAGTTATTAACAACTGTGTTCAACCCCTGAAACCATTATTACACTACATGTTAACTGGAATTTAAATTTAAAAAATAAATTAAATAAATAAATAATTTTGCCTGGGAATAAAGAATATATATATATTTTTCTGTTCCTTTTTTAAGACATATTGGGCATCTCCTACCTGAATGCCCTTTGCTGAACACACAGACTCAGGGAGAATCACTCACTCATGCCATGTTTATGTACTGACCACTGCCTATGAGTAAGGCATTATGTACCTATGAGAGGAATTTAAAATTGCATCAAGTATAAATGTGCTCTAAACCTAGGAATAATCAAGGTACTTACATAACTAAAATATGTATCAGAAAGTAAAAAGAATCATAAGAGCTATATAAATAAGTTGCTATGGGAGATAAAATGAAGGACACATACCTTTTGTGGGGCCATGGAGATGATAAAAGAAGTTTCCATGGGTAGAGCCTTGTGAGCAGGCCTTCAGAAACAAAGAATCCTTGGCCACATAGGGAAGAGTGTGAAGAGGAAGGGGATCCAGGCTGATGATCCCCTGTGAGCAAAGGCAAGGAGGTGGGCAAGATGGGCAAGGAGGTAGGCAGAACAAAAATGGAGAAAAGTATAACATTCACCTTGGCTGGGGTGAAAGGGCCCTGCAAGGGAATACTGGTCAATGGCGGTGGAAAATCATACAGAATCTTCAAGGACAAACAAAGGAGTTAAAGACCTTATTGTCTAAGTTAAATCTTTCTGAGCAGGAGAGTAAAAATCTTGGCCATCTGCCAGATATTTCTGGCAGAAGAATGTAAGGTGAAATGGACTGACAAGATCCTGGGGATGAGGAGGTCAATCAGGAATTATTCCAGTGTCCAACCAAGAAATGACAAGTGCCTGGATCAACATCATCACAGGGAGAACTGGAGGGGGCACCCGCAACAACTAATAACAATCATAACAGCTTACATCTTTTGGGTGTTTCCTGTGCATGTCGCTGTGCTCTGAGAATAAGTAAGGAACTCATTTCATCCTCACAAGAGTGCTTTGAGGTAAGTTCTTGTATCTTAGTTTTACAGATGCAGACACTGAGGCACAGAAAGGTTAAAGATTACCTCAGGGCACCCATCAAGGAATCCAACCTCTGGTTCCTGAACACTGTTTTTAACCATTCTGGTACACCATGTCCTTGCAGAAGTGAGGGTGACACGGCAGGGTCACTGAGGGAGGATGATAGGAAGGAGGAAGGGGGATCCAGGTTGATGCTGAGACTTCATGCCTGGCTGCTGGGAAGGGAGAGGAGCAGTTGTCAAAGGAAGGAGGAGGAGAGAGGCAAGCAGGTTGGGAAGAAAGATGGCAAGTTTAGGGCATGTTGCTCTGAAATGGCTGCTGTGAATGAAGGTAAATAGCAACAATAAATGGAAGCCAGGAACTTGAACGAGAGTTGAGGTAAGGATAAACTTAGCGGGTGAAAGTTGATGGCAAGACCTTCTCCAAGCAGAGAGTGTGGTGAGGAAAATCTTAGGGCAGGTGCTAGGGGAGCCTTTAAATGGA
Organism: Neofelis nebulosa; assembly: GCF_028018385.1. Classification (NCBI taxonomy): domain Eukaryota; kingdom Metazoa; phylum Chordata; class Mammalia; order Carnivora; family Felidae; genus Neofelis; species Neofelis nebulosa. Next base: position 105,801,983 of record NC_080782.1, read on the forward strand.
AAAGAAGTGAACAGAAGGGGTTCAAATCCAACACTGTTCACAGAGAAAAGGAATAAGACCGGAGAGCAAATGCTATGGAAACTAAAGAAAAATGTCTCCAAGTGGGAACACATAAAGATGTCAATGGCATTAGAGAGCATCTAAGGAGCCTCTTTCCAGTGAGTTTGAGATTCCATAGGATCTCAAAGAAGCAATGTCATTTCCACAGAAATTTAACCCATGATCAATGACATGGAGAAAATCTATTTAGTCATTGAATGCAACTCATGCTAAAGAGGCAGAAATGGGCAAATCATTACCTAGATACTTTTTCTCTCAGGAAGCCATTTTTTGTATGTGTGAAAAATAACATAGGTAGATAAATATAATACGTGGTGAGCAAAATAAACATTCCCACTTACCTATGGCATCTGCTCAACTCTTTAGAAATGCATTACCAAGTGATCAATTTCACCAACTAAATGGTAATCCAAAGACCTCATTTGCTAGATAAAACAAGCTGTGAACCTCTCAGCCCCACTTGCCACGGCATATGCTATTGCACCCCACATAAAATATGTGTGAATTCATTTTTGAATTGAGTCAAGTACAGGAACTCCCACCCCCAACCCCATCACCTGATGGTTAATTATCCTATGGGAAGGTGTATGGCTTTATGACAAGTAAGCCAAGGGTAGGGACTCAATAACTGTCCCCTCCCAAGTTTTCCCTGATAAGCCAAGCTGACACAGCCCTAGTCTTCTCAGTTCTCAGCCTCAAACCTGACTTAAACTGGACCAGTGATTAGAAATGATGTGTCCTCAGACAAGAACACAATACAGGAATCTGCTTTACAGGCATGTCAAACTACATTTATAACTCCAATTTTCCCTAATTCTCAGAGGTCACCCTGACATTTGTGTGAACTGGCAGCGACCACCCTGTAACAACCCATCTATACTCCGTATTTATGCTGCTATTGCATCATTTTTTTATTGGTTTTTTTGCTGGGGTGTCAATAACAATTTTCAGGAATACAATGATATAACCAACATAAAATGCTGGAAGGAAGGAGAAATGTCAGTGATTAAAAGCCAAAGAGATTCATGTTTAGAAAATGAAATAAGCACCAGTTACATAATTCCCAAGAATGGTTCCCTGCCTGGGCAGGAGCCCACCTCAGGTTCAGAGCCTCTGTTCCCCCAAGACCCTCTTCTGTCTGTCTTCTGGGCGGCAGAATTCAACTCAGGAAGGAGCATAGCTGTCATCTGATAAAACACACTGAATTTCCAGTGAGGAAAATTAAATGTCTTTACAATAGTGCTCTTGACATAAATATATTGTATATTTAACGCTAAACCGCCTACTAATTTGCTTTAAATTGGCCTAATAATAATTATTATTTAAAGATATGGTAGTGAAACAGCCTTTGCTTTTTGAAAAGCTAATTGTGACAGCAGGTGCTTTTTATGCCACTGTAATCTTTCCTATAAAGATCATTACCACTTAATTATAAATGGCAGCTGCATTGAGGGTGTTTTGGTTCATGATGATGGTTTGATTGATTATTGGAGTTTCAGTTCCACAATGTTAACGAGTCTAGCCTGTTGGGATTCCCAAAAAGCATCATCAAGATTCTTAGTATCAGCACACATGAGTTCACTCTGTCACAAACTGACAGCTATGAGGTAATGTTTTATATAAAACACAAAGACAATTATCCTTTCCTTTTTGGTCAAGAAATTAAAAAAAAATAAAACATTTGTGTGTGGGCTTTCAAATAATATGTTTCTTCAGCTTCTAAATCTGATACTGCAGAAAACCAATTTAGACAAAGTGTTTTGTTTGAAGGATATTATTATATTTAAGGAGGAATAGAGTTTCTAGAATTTAAGGAGAAAATGGTGATGGTAATACATCTTAGACTTTTCATATTTTTGTATATATTTTTTAATGTTTTATTTTTATTTTTGAGAGAGAGAGAGAGAGAGAGAGACAAGAGACAAAGAGACAGTAGGGGAGGGGCAGAGAGAGAGGGAGATACAGAATCCGAAGCAGGCTCCAGGCTCTGAGCTGTCAGCACAGAGCCCAGTGGGGGCTCAAACTCATGAACCACAAGATCATGACCTAAACTGAAGTTGGGTGCTTAACTGACTAACCCACCCAGGGACACCAGACTTTTCATATTTTTAAAAAGTAATGCCTATATTCCTAGAAACCCAATTTTGATATTTTGTCCAAACTATATATGATAAACATAAAAGTGAGCAGATGTGGTTACTTATCCTTGAAACTGATGAATACTTAGGTCAAAGACTCTACAATCTACATTTGTGAATCTACATTTGTTTTCCATCAGAGAGGGAGAGACAGAGAGAGAGAGAGAGATTGAATACATCAAATTCAGCAGGGACATTTTGTCCTCTTTGGGAGCTAAGACCAATCAATATAGCAAGAACATATACAATTGTCACTGTCCCTAAACTACTCCCTTTCTAACTTCACTGCCTCTGTCCCCCTACTACTCCTTTTCTAACTTCTTAGGCAAATTCCTAAACTTCTTCATGGCAACATTGCCTAATCTATAAAATGATGCTTACAGTATGACCTGATGTTGCACAAACCAAATGGTAAAACCTATGTTCTTAGAAGAGTTACTGTCACATATGAAGTATTTAAATATCACAGGAGAGGGGTGCCTGGGTGGCCCAGTGGGTTGAGTGTCCCACTTCGGTTAGGGTCATGATCTCACAGTTCGTGGGTTCGAGCCCCGCATCGGGCTCTGTGCTGATGGCTTGGAGCCTGCAGCCTGGAGCCTGCTTCGGATTCTCTCTCTCTCTCTCTCTCTCTCTCTCTGTCTCTCTCTCTGTCTCTCTCTCTCTGTCTCTCTCTCTCTCTCTCTGTCTCTCTCTCTCTCTCTCTGCCCCTCCCCCACTCGAGCTCTGTCTCTCTATCTTGCTGTCTCAAAAATAAACATTAAAAATTTAAAATAAATATTACAGGAGATTTTACGGTCATTATTAAAGAACTATATGTTTTTATGGAGCTTCTTCTCAGGGTCAGACACTCTACTGGGTAAAAGAATGAAATATAACCTCTCTTTTTTTCCCTGTTTTTCTTTATTGTCTTAAGTTTTAGCTATGGTAAAATACATATAACAAATATTTTACCATCTTAAATGTGTTTATGTGTTCAGTTTAGAATCCATCTTCTAAAATTATTTTTTTAGTATGAAATTTATTGTCAAATTGGTTTCCATACAACACCCAGTGCTCATTCCAATAGATGCCCTCCTCAATACCCATCACCCACCCTCCCCTCCCTCCCACCCCCCCATCAACCCTCAGTTTGTTCTCAGTTTTTAAGAGACTCTTATGCTTTGGCTCCCTCCCTAACTTCTTCATTTTTTTTCTTTCCCCTCCCCCATGATCTTCTGTTAAGTTTCTGAGGATCCACATAAGAGTGAAAACATATGATATCTGTCTTTCTCTCTATGACTTATTTCACTTAGCATAACACTCTCCAGTTCCATCCACGTTGCTACAAAAGGCCATATTTCATTCTTTCTCATTGCCACGTAGTATTCCATTGTGTGTATAAACCACAATCTCTTTATCCATTCATCAGTTGATGGACATTTAGGCTCTTTCCATAATTCGGTGATTGTTGAAAGTGCTGCTGTAAACATTGGGGTAAAATGCCCCTATGTATCAGCACTCTTGTATCCCTTGGGTAAACTCCTAGCAGTGCTACTGCTGGGTCATAGGGTAGACCTGTTTAATTTTTTGAGGAACCTCCACACTGTTTTCCAGAGTGGCTCCACCAGTTTGTATTCCCACCAACAGTGCAAGAGGGTTCCCGTTTCTCTACATCCTCTCCAGCATCTATAGTCTCCTGATTTGTTCATTTTAGCCACTCTGACTGGCGTGAGGTGGTATCTGAGTGTGGTTTGGATTTGTATTTCCGTGGTGAGGAGCGATGTGGAGCATCTTTTCATGTGCCTGTTGGCCATTTGGATGTCTTCTTTAGAGAAGTGTCTATTCGTGTTTTCTGCCCATTTCTTCACTGGATTATTTGTTTTTCGGGTGTGGAGTTTGTTGAGCTCTTTATAGATTTTGGATACTAGCCCTTTGTCTGATATGTCATTCGCAAATATCTTTTCCCATTCCATCGGTTGCCTTTTAGTTTTGTTGATTGTTTCCTTTGCTGTGCAGAAGCTCTTTATCTTCATGAGGTCCCAATAGTTCATTTTTGCTTTTAATTCCCTTGCCTTTGGGGATGTGTCCAGTAAGAAATGGCTGTGGCTAAGGTCAGAGAAGTTTTTTACTGATTTCTCCTCTAGGGTTTTGACGGTTTCCTGTCTCACATTCAGGTCCTTTGTCCATTTTGAGTTTATTTTTGTGAATGATGTAAGAAAGTGGTCTAGTTTCATCCTTCTGCATGTTGTTGTCCAGTTCTCCCAGCACCATTTGTTAAAGAGACTGTCTTTTTTCCATTGGATGTTCTTTCCTGCTCTGTCAAAGATTAGTTGGCCATACTTTTGTGGGTCTACTTCTGGGGTTTCTATCCCTCAGAAATACAAGCAATTATCAGGGAATACTATGAAAATATCTATTTAAAGCAGAGATAATACCTATCCTTCTCAAGCTGTTCCAAAAAATAGAAAGGGAAGGAAAACTTCCAGACTCATTCTATGAAGCCAGCATTACTTTGATTCCTAAACCAGACAGAAACCTAGCAAAAAAAGAGAACTACAGGCCAAAATCCCTGATGAATATGGATGCAAAAATTCTCAATAAGATACTAGCAAATAGAATTCAACGGCATATAAAAAAAATTATACACCGTGATCAAGTGGAATTCATTCCTGGGTTGCAGGGCTGGTTCAACATTCGCAAATCAATCAATGTGATCCATCACACTAATAAAATATAAGAACCATACGATTCTGTCAATCAATGCAGAAATAGCATTTGACAAAATTCAGCATCGTTTCTTAATAAAAACCCTCAAGAAAGTCAGGATAGAAGGAATATACTTAAACATCATAAAAGCCATTTATGAAAAGCCCACAGCTAATATCATCCTCAGTGGGGAAAAACTGAGAGCTTTCCTCCTGAGATCAGGAACACGACAGGGATGTCCACTCTCACCACTGTTGTTTAACATAGTGTTGGAAGTTCCAGCATCAGCAATCACACAACAAAAGGAAATCAAAGGCATCAAAATTGGCAATGATGATGTCAAGCTTTCACTTTTTGCATAAGACATGATATTATACATGGAAAACCCAATAGACTCCACCAAAAGTCTGCTAGAACTGATACATGAATTCAGCAAAGTCGCAGGATACAAAATCAATGTACAGAAATCAGTTGCATTCTTACACACTAATAATGAACCAACAGAAAGACAAATAAAGAAACTGATCCCATTCACAATTGAACCAAGAAGCATAAAATACCTAGGAATAAACCTAACCAAAGATGTAAAAGATCTGTATGCTGAAAACTATAGAAAGCTTATGAAAGAAATTGAAGAAGACATAAACAAATGGAAAAACATTCCATGCTCGTGGAGTGGAAGAATAAATATTGTTAAAATGTCAATACTACCCAAAGCTATCTACACATTCAATGCAATCCCAATCAAAATTGCACCAGCATTCTTCTTGAAGCTAGAACAAGCAATCCTAATATTTGTGTGGAACCACAAAAGACCCCAAATAGCCAAAGTAATTTTGAAGAAGACCAAAGCAGGAGGTCTAAATTCCAGACTTTAGCCTCTACTACAAAGCTGTAATCATCAAGACAGCATGGTATTGGCACAGAAACAGACACATAGACCAACGGAATAACCTCTCTTTTCTAAGCAGACTACAGCCTACAGCAGAAAGTTTTTGCTTGGCTGCTAATCTATGAATGAATCTTGTATTTTCAAAGGTTTGTAAAGAAAAACAAAGAATAATATGCAGCAAAGACCTGTAGGGCCCTCAAACTTTAAAATATTTACTACCTGGGTGTACCTAGGTGGCTTTGTCAGTTGAGCATATGACTTCAGCTGAGGTCATGATCTCACGGTTCATGGGTTCAAGCCCCATGTCAGGCTTTGCACTGACAGCACAGAGACTGCTTTAGATTCTCTATCTCCCTCTCTCTCTGCCCCTCCCTCTCTCTCTCAAAAATAAATTTAAAAATTAAAATTAATTAATTAATTAATTATCATCTGGCCTTCTACAGAATAAATTTACCAAATCCTACTCAGGAAGCATTCTCAGTCTAGTGAGACAAACTAGTAAGTACTACAATAAGTGCTCCATAAGGAACAGAAAATATCTGGAGAGGGAACAACAGACTAAAAATCTTGCTGAGGACAGTCAGGAGAAAGTCATAGAAGGCCTTGCAGTAGTGGTTATATTTGAACTAGGACACATGTATTGTAGAGTAGGTAAGATCTCAACAGCCTGAGAAGATGAAGGGGTATGCACAAAGAAAAAAACAAAATAAAAAAACTAGGATGGTATATTTCAGGAATTGTGGTTAACTGAGTGTGTTTGATTATAGGGTGTCTATGTGTCTAGAAGGGAGCATGAGGAAAGGAAAAAGTAATGGCCTAAAACGAATGTGGAAAGAGACATTATATGTAGGGATTTAGATGCTCTACTACAGGTTAGAACTTTTACTTGAAAGTAAAAGATTATCACCAAAGATTTTTAAGTAGGAGAATGACACTATTAGATTAGAGATTCCAAACAATTAATTCAAGTGATAGTAGAAACCTAAATTATATAAAAGAAACACTGGGTTGGGACCAAGATGGAATAGGAGGAGCCAGCTTCAACCTTCTGCTTGAAACAGCTAAAAAGAACTAGACAAGATACATGAAACCAGGTTTTCAGACACTGGAAGAGGCAGTGTCAGACTCTGACTCCTGAAAGAAAGGGTAGAAATGAAGGGAACCTTGATTACCCAGATTCCTGCATGGAGAGAGGTTCTAAGCTTCAGAATAGGAGGGGGAGGGGAATAAAGTGTATAATAAGGATAAAGATCAATCAACAGAAACACAGTGAGAAATGGCAGAGATTACAGAATTGTTAAACAAGTATCTTGAAAGTGATAACTATAATCCAAATGCCCAAATGTCAAAGTAGAGGAATATTTGAGCATGTTAAATAGAGATATAAAATATATTTTTAGAACACCTAAATCGAACTCCTAGAAACAACAACAAAAATACAATGCCTAAAATGAAAAATAAACTGGATAGAATTACAGAATATTAGACACTACTGAAAAAAGGATCAATGAACCCAAAAACATAGTAATAGAAACTATCCAAAATGACACACAGAGAGGAAAAAAAAAAGCCCCCCCCCCAAAAAAAAACCTGAAATGAGTATTAGTGATCTGTGGGATGCATTGAGTCCCTGAAGAAAGAAACAGAAGTTGGACAAAAGACAATTTTGAATAAATAATCGAGAAAAATTTTCAAAGATGCTTATAAACAATAAACACACAGATTCAAAGAGATACATGAACCACAAGCACAAGAAACATACATGTAATGACACCAAGGTTCATCATAACCTAACTGGTTATGATAAATACATCATAAATACAAAATCATAAAAGTGAAGGGAGAGGAAACATTACATACAAGGAAACAAAGACAAGAATGGCAGCAGGATTTTCCTTGGAAAAAATGTAAGGCAGAAGGCATTGAGCACATTTTTGAAAGACTGAAAGAAAAGACAAACTGTCTATGTAGATTTTCATACCCAGGTAAAATATCTTTCCCAAACCAAGATTAAATACAAACTTATTCAGAACATACAGAAGCTGAAGAATTCAGAGCCAGCAGACCTGTACTAAAAATACATATTAAAAATATATATTAAAAGAATATTCTACTTACATCAAAGTCTCCGAAATGCTAACTGACCTATAACAACAGCAAGTAGAAGAATGACTACCCAAAAAAAGAGGTATGTGGGGGAGGAAAGCGAGGGAGATATTACAAAGGAGCATGTAGAAACTTCTGAGGACAAAGGGTATTTTCATTACCCTTATTATGGCAATGGTTTGAAAACTTCTCCAGTTACAGACTTCAGATTTATATGGTTTATTGCCAGTGAATTACACATATCAGTAAGTCCAAAAAAAAAAAAAAATGATGATGATCAGGGTTCAGATGCAATGGCAGAAATTCATCTAGGAGATGAGAACAACAGACAAGTGGACAAAGGATTAAGACCAGAGTTAGAAGGGTGACTTTGAGAATGAAGAGAATTAATAAATATGAGCTTCCCTTCTGAGGTTGAATGAACCATTGTGCAATGGGGTATACGGTGTGACTATCAACAGCATTAAGAAAGATAGAAATGTCTGAGGAGTAAGATAATAATTTGAGTTGTAAACATGTCCTTTCAGGCATCTGATAACAAGGTGAAGAAACAGTTGCAAATATAGTGCTTAATTTCAGAAGAGAGATCTTGGTTGCAGATCCTGACTTTGGAATTAGAAGCATATACAGTAGAAAACTGAGGCTATGGGAGTAAGTGAGAAAGCCCATGGAGAGTCCTTAGATTAAGAAAGAAAAAGAGAAAGTGCAGCTTTGGGGAAGATCAATATTAAGGAACGGGCAGTAGGCTTTGTTCTCTGAAAGTCTCCAACCTCTTTCTTTTTATAATTTTATACTCTACTCTCAATTTTCCAATCGGGCCAGATGAAAATAAACCAGCATCTTCAGCAACCAGAGATTCATTTCTCTCCAGGGACTGACAGGATGTGCATTTACAATGTCGACTCCATCTTGGATCCAATCAAGAACTATTTCATTAGGTTCTCAAATATATTTATACACTTTGTATTTATACAAAACACATACCTAACCCTTTTCAGGGGATACATGGTCCCTACATTTTGCTATGCTTGATAAGAAATAGTAGGCAACTGGGACAGGCAGGAATGCAAGGAGGAGTGGAGCAAGTCTTGGAAGATAGTTTCTTCACCTTGGAAAATGTATCTCTATTTCCCATCACAGTGTATTTAAATGATATTTTAAGCAATTAAAAAAATCATTATGCTTATCCTGAAAAAGAAAAACAAAGCTGAAGGCATCACAATCCTGTACTTCAAAATGTATTACAAAGCTATAATCCTCAGCACAGTATGGTACTGGCACAAAAACAGACACTCAGATCAATGAAACAGAAGAGAGAACCCAGAAATGGACCCACAAACGTATGGCCAACTAATCTTTGACAAAGCAGGAAAGAACATCCAGTGGAATAAAGACAGTCTCCTCAGCAAGCGGTGCTGGGAAAACTGGACAGCAACATGCAGAAGAATGAACCTGGACCACTACTGTCTTACATGATACGCAAAAATAAACTTAAAGTGGATCAAAGACCTAAACGTAAGACAGGAAGCCATCAAAATCCTCGAGGAGAAAGCAGGCAAAAACCTCTTTCACCTCGACCACAGCAACTTCTTACTCAACACACCTCCGGAGGCAAGGGAAACAAAAGAACCTCATCAAAATAAAAAGCTTCTACACAGCAAAGGAAACAATTAGCAAAACTGAAAGGCAACCGACAGAATGGGAGAAGATATTTGCAAATGACCTATCAAATAAAGGGTTAATATACAAAATCTGTAAAGAACTTACTAAACCCAACACCCAAAAAACAAATAATCCAGTGAAGAAATGAGCAAAAGACACGAATAGACACTTCTCCAAAGAAGATATCCAGATGGCCAACCGACACATGAAAAGATGCTCAACATCACTCATCATCAGGGAAATACAAATCAAAACCACAATGAGATACCACCTCACACCTGTCAGAATAGCTAACATTAACAACTCAGGAAACAAGGATGTTGGCAAGGATGTTGGCAAGGATGCAGAGAAAGAGGAACCCTTTTGCACCGCTGGTGGGAATGCAACTGGCGCAGGTACTCTGGGAAACAGTATGGAGGTTCCTCAAAAAATTAAAAATAGAACTACCCTACGACCCAGCAATTGCACTACTAGATATTTATCCAAGGGATAAAGGTGTGCTGTTTCAAAGGGACACATGCACCCCCATGTTTATAGCAGCACTATCAACAATAGCCAAAGTATGGAAAGAGCCCAAACGTCCATTGACGGATGAATGGATAAAGAAGATGTCATTTATATATACAATGGAGTATTACTTGGCAGTCAAAAAGAAAGAAATATTGCCATTTGCAACTACATGGATGGAACTAGAGGGTATTATGCTAGTAAAATTAAGTAAGTCAGAGAAAGACAGTTACATTCGACTTCACTCATATGAAAAATTTAAGATACAAAAGAGATGAACATAAGGGAAGAGAAGCAAAAATAATATAAAAACAGGGAGCAGGACAAAACATAAGAGACTCTTAAATATAGAGAACAAACGGAAGGTTGCTGGAGGGATTATGGAAAGGAGGATGGTCTAAATGGGTAAGGGGCATTGAGGAAGATACTTGTTGGGATGAACCACTGGAATCTACTCCTGAAATCATTCTTGCACCATATGCTAACTAACTTGGATGTAAATTAAATAAAAATTTTTAAAAAATCATTATGCTTAATTCTCCTTAAGATAACAGAAAAAGAATATTTCACTTTCAATTTCTCACTGTGCTTACCAAGAAAAAACAAGAGGAGGGGAGGTTTAACTGCAAGCTGTCCTTTATTGACAAAGCAGGCAGAGATGCTCTGACTTCAGGTAAAATACAACACCCAGGGCTACCACCATTTCCTTCCCTGTCCACCCCAGCCTCTGCTGCTCTCTGTGCTTAGAGAAAATAAAAACTGTTCATATAACCTAAGCTATGTGAACTATTCACTGCTGTGAAGCTCACAAGTGGCACTGATGGGGAACAGCAAACATATCAGAACCTGTTCACTGCCCCTAAGGGCAGAAATTCAGAAATTTCTGTTATGATTTCTAAAAAAAAAAAAAAAAAAAAAAAAAAAAAAAACTGAAGATCCAAAGCATCTTTATTATTTTCTCAGTTTAAATAATCCAAACCTCACAGCCCTGGAAACTTCAAAAAGTAGTGGAATATAAAATAAGGAGCTATGGAAGAAAGATTCTTCCCTGGATATCCTTCCAAGCCAAGGAGCATCGAGGCAGTATTTTGACTTGGCAGAAAAAAGGATGGCAGTCAGACAAGGCTGCCTCTTGCTCTCTGATGTTTCATTTGACCTTTTATTTTTTTTTCCACCTTCCATATGCAGACCACATCCACTCATGAAACTCTAACTGAAACTCATCAAACGGACTCTCCTGCGGATATGAAGATGGAACCAGGTACTGCATAAGACTGAAAGTTTTGTTTTTGTGTTTGGATTCTTGAGTCATTCCCTGGACCACAAACTATCCCTACTCTCTGGTCAACTGAGAAATCCAAGTGTTTCCAGCATGGATACAGGCAGAGATGACAACACCAAAGCTTCAAATCGATGGAAGAGATAAAGAATTCTAAATTTCACTATGCAGATATATAGATAGGGCCCTCCTAAGGACTTCCTTCTACAGAAAGATAAGCTAGTTGTTCTCCAGGAATTCCATTTGTGATTGTTGTTACTGGTCTTCCAGGGGCTGTTGACTGTAATTTTGCAGGTCACAGAACACATGGCATGGTAAAACCATCATCCTGATAAGAGGATGTGCTACTTGCTAACACACGCAGATAGTAACATCATTTACTTTGTTTTTCATCATCTGAGATATCATGTATCCAAGAAAAACAATTTAACTGAATATCTGGAGGACAAAGGTAGAACTAAAGAGCAAATTAAGGACAATTAGAATACCAAGTCCAAACCCAAACACAGATGGAGTAAGTTAGCCTTTAGTCTCTTGAAGATGTGTTGGTCAGGGACTTAATATATTCATCAAATCTATTATCTGGCAGGCTTTTGTGAGTTTTGAAAGATTTAACAGCTTCCTTTCATTGCCTCTGCCATTAAGTTTTCTTTCTCATGTGTCCTTTTGCTTACTTGTAGCTTTCATCTATTTCAAAAGAATTAACAGTATTTGGACCTCCTACACAACGATCCTCAAAGAGATTGTGCACCGAGTTTAGTTAAAAATACAATATGAGGGGCGCCTGGGTGGCGCAGTCGGTTAAGCGTCCGACTTCAGCCAGGTCACGATCTCGCGGTCCGTGAGTTCGAGCCCCGCGTCAGGCTCTGGGCTGATGGCTCGGAGCCTGGAGCCTGTTTCCGATTCTGTGTCTCCCTCTCTCTCTGCCCCTCCCCCGTTCATGCTCTGTCTCTCTCTGTCCCAAAAATAAATTAAAAACGTTGAAAAAAAAAATCTTTAAAAAAAAAAAATAATAAAAAATAAAAAAATAAAAATACAATATGAGAGGTAAAGAAATGTGTTGAGAATAACTATTTTAGGAATAGTAACATGTAATCCAAAAGAATGGAATTACTCAAATGAGGCACCCCCTGGGGAAATAAATGACAATAACCCATGAAAAGTAATTAAAACATTCCTGGTATACTCCAAAGTAGCCAGAAGAATTTAATTACAAACTTCATAGTTACATTATGAAGATTTATACCAAGGCTAGAAGCAAGAAGTGTCCAAGCCTGGAAGGACTTAATCACAGAGCATCTTCATTACGTCTCTCTCAGGAAACCACTGGTCTCTTCTCTCACAGAATTGTTTGTCACTGTTTCTGAAGAGCAGTCACACCGACTGTTTCTGTCGCCCTGTGAAGCTCACAAGTGGCACTAATGGGGAACAGCAAAGATATCAGAACCAGACCTTTGGCGAGAAAAGTTAATAGGAACATCCACGTCTAGAATGGTCAGCAGTCATCACCCCACCAATCAAAGTAAACAACAACAAAGCACGCTCTGTCCAGTGCTACTTGTAAGGTGGGCAACTTCTAACACAATGGCATTTAGGATTCTCCGTGACACCTCGGTTGTCCTAGAATAACTCACCTCCTACTAACTTGAGTTCTGTTTAAGTTCAAGCCTAAGATCTGGGTCATTAGAAACAAGAGTAAATTCAGCAACAGAGACAGGGATATTGTTTTCGAAAGGCTTCTTTTGCAATATAGGCACTACTTAGGAGCAGACAAGATGAGTCTTATCCTACTATCTCAAGATTATGAGGATGCTTATGGTTATAAGGAAAAAAAACACACACTCAATTAGAAACTAGAAAATCAATTAGAGTTTTCAATCAATTAGAAAATGCATGGTCTCGGGGCGTCTGGGTGGCTCAGTCGGTTGAGCCTCCGACTTCAGCTCAGGTCACGATCTCACGGTCCGTGAGTTTGAGCCCTGCGTCAGGCTCTGGGCTGATGGCTCAGAGCCTGGAGCCTGCTTCCGATTCTGTGTCTCCCTCTCTCTCTGCCCCTCCCCCGTTCATGCTCTGTCTCTCTCTGTCTCAAAAATAAATAAACGTTAAAAAATTTTTTAAAAAATGCATGGTCTCACATATAAAGAAGTACAAATATAGGGAAGCTCTAGACACACACTGTGGTGTATTAAGAAATATATTTGGTCTTGTGTCCCTCGTTGCTGGCAAAAAGCTCCTAAAACACTCAAGGCTTCCTGAGTGATCAGGGCATCTTTTGTTACTCATTATGAGCCCTGTTCTATCACATTTGGGGTTTATGCTAATGAGGTGACCTGGCCCTGGGGGGGGTGGTGGTGGGAAGGGGGGCAAATAGCCCTATGATGGGGCTGGTCACCAGAAAGACAAAGTGACAAGAGGATTAGAACTTTCAGCCCTACCTACGAGACTCCAGAAAAGGATAGAGGGATAGAGATCAAGCTCTAAAGAAACTCATGAATGATATAAATTCTTGAACAACCTCTCCTCCCATACCTTGGCCTATGTATCTCTTCCATTTATGTGTTCCAAAACTGACTGTTTTATAATAAACCCATAATAGTAAGTAAAGTGTTTTTCTGAGTTCTCAGTGGGGAAGGTCATCCAAAAGACATGACCTCCAAATGACCCATGAGCTGGAGCCAGACACTTGGAGACTCCTCACCCCTCCCCCTGTCCTTGGGATGTGGGTTCCATTTGCCTTCCTCCTTCCAGAGGCTACTCCAAGGACAGAGCCTTGAGATGGTGATGTGGTGTTAAAGTTACCTACATGTGACTAGACCTGGTACAGCCTCTTGATAAACTTCTAAGATTTACTAGGCAGGTGTGGGCATCCATTCATCTCGCTGCCACCCAAGACAAGCCCTGTAGGTAAGTTCCCTGTGCTTATTAGAACTACCACCTACCAATGTGGAATGGCCTGACCCTTTCTTAGGTCTCTCCTGCCCTCTGTATACAGGGGTCTGTTTCAGATTACTCCAAGAAAGTTCCTGAGAAGGTTGGGAACCAACAGTCCCATTACACAATTCAGCAAATGACTGAACTGGACGACAGGGTTGTGGGAATCCCCTGACTTATAGCCAGGTGGCGAGAAGTAATGGTGGTCTGGGATTTGTGACTGGCATCCAAAGTGGAGGCAATTTTATGGGACAGAGCCCCCAACCTGTGTGGTCTGTGCTAAGTCCCAGTGGTTAGTGTCTGAATTCAACTGAATTATAGAACACCTAGTTGTAAGTGAAGAGTTGGAGAAATGACTGCGTGAGAGAAATCCTCCACATATTTGGTGTCAGAAGCACTGTGAGTAGAAACGGACTATAATACATACCAAGGTAGGTTCTAGTTGAGGGCTTAGCAACTACAGCCCACAGACCAAATCTGGCCTATTTATTTTGCCTTTTTTTTTGTAAGTAAAGTTTTATTAGAACATAGCCTTGGCCATTCATGTATGTATTGTCCATGGCCATTTTCGTGCAGCAATAGGAGGGGTGAGTAGTTATAACACACACCATAGGCCAGAAAGCCTAAAATATTTGTTATCTGGCCCTATGGTAAACAGGTGTCTGACCTCTGCTCTATCTCTACCTTCTTATAATTCTCTAGGATCTGCTCTCTTCCAGGTATTGATTCTATGCTCAGACTCTGCCTACCTAGGTCAAAAGGTAGATATTCCAGGTATCAGACCCAAGTATGACAATGTTCCCAAGCAGAAAGAAAGCCACATTTTCCTTCTATCCTTTGTAAGGATAAGAAAGCTTTTAATCCCACAGAACACTTGTTTTCATGTAGCATTGCCCTAAACCTATCACAAGCCATGCTAGAACCAATCACTGGCAAGCAAACTGAAACCACCAATCAGAATCCAGTCTATGGGAGTGGGGATGGGTCAGCCCCTCCTGAAGGGCGTGGCCATGGGGGAGAGGGTGGATGTCTAAACCAAATCAGGACTCTCTGGGGACAGAGGATGGCAAGGAGAATGAATGTGGGCTAATACTTAAGGGATGAATTAGACGAAAGGTAGAGGAACTGAGTTTGACCCGGATATCCACAGGGGAGAATACTAACAGGAATGATACAGGAGGACATGAAGAAAATCCTAGAGAGGAATTGGTGAGGGAAGTCCTGTCACCCATATTGAGGTTTTCTACAACTAGCCTCATCACGATCCAAAACAATGAATGCCTTAGTGTTCACATGGCTCTACTATAAAAATGTGAGTTATCCGCTCCCTGGAAGAGGGCAAGAAGAGAAGAACCAACAATGCGGTTCTCCTGGGAGAAAAGTCTCTGAAGTAATTCTTTGACCATTTTTGCTTAATAACTATAAGGCACTTAAATGTGATGTAAGTCTTCGGTGCAGGCCCAAATAACTTCTAAAAACCATTGTTGGAAAAGGGTTTATACGGCATCCTTTCCAACCACCACTAATCAATAATTACTTGTTATGTGCAATGTGTTAAAAGAGAAAACTGTAGGGGCGCCTGGGTGGCGCAGTCGGTTAAGCGTCCGACTTCGGCCAGGTCACGATCTCGCGGTCCGTGAGTTCGAGCCCCGCGTCAGGCTCTGGGCTGATGGCTCGGAGCCTGGAGCCTGTTTCCAATTCTGTGTCTCCCTCTCTCTGCCCCTCCCCCGTTCATGCTCTGTCTCTCTCTGTCCCAAAAATAAATAAAAAACGTTGAAAAAAAAAAATTTAAAAAAAAAAAAAAAAAAAAAAAAAAAAAAGAGAAAACTGTAATAGCATAAACAATTTAGATATGCAGTGCATGTGTTTCCCTTCACAGGAAGACTCTTCAAAATCTCAATATGAGAAAATAGTTTTTATACATTTCCTATGTATATCTCCTTTCTGATACATGAGAGTACATGACAAATGATTTAAGTAAAGCCAGTCTGGACAGACTAAAGTATAGTCTTTCAGTTGAAAAATTTAATGGATTTAGACCCTCAGTGACATGCATATGTGATACAACCATTCAGTACTCAAACATACACTGTTGTATCTTATTAATAGTTTCACTTATATGTTCCTCGACATGTTGTATGTCCCCACCCCCACGGGGTAGGTACTTTGTTACCTCCTGATAACCCTTGCCCATAATAGGTGTTCACTATAAACTCAGTAAAGAGCTCTACCTTTTTAGCAACCCACTGTTTTAAAGTGACTTGTGGTCTAAAAATTTTACTTCTTGAGTGTCAAGTCAATGCTTCCCATTAAAACAAATGTTGGGGCACCTAGGTGTTTCAGTGGATTGGGCATCCGACTTTGGCTCAGGTCATGATATCACAGTTCATGAGTTCTAGCCCTGCATCCGGCTCTGGGCTGACAGCTCAGAGCCTGAAGCCTGTTTCAGATTCTGTGTCTCCCTCTCTCTCTGTCCCTTCTGCCCCTCATGCTCACTTGCACGCGCTCTCTCTCAAAAATAAATAAACATTTTAAAAATGTTTTTAAAATAAAACAAACGTTAAAGATAGTCGTTAGGTCTTTAGTGCGTGAAAGGTTCTTTAACAAATAAACAGCTAACGTAGTTTACCTTCACCACAAAAGGCAACAGAAAACCATACTAATAGAAGACTGCAATGATTGCTTTAGAAATCTGTGATTTCAAATCATCACGGGGGCCCTTGGAAAGTAAAAGCATGCAGAAGTCATGGCAAGGAGTTACTCCAAAAGTGAAAGCACTGCGACCAGAGAACACAGATCCTAACCCAAAATGCCATCCTATTTCAAAATCAACAGTAGCCAAAAAATTCCTTATCTGGTTTTTTGAGTGTCAGCACACACTAAAAAATGAAAACAGCACACAAGCCATTTTAATACTGTTACCAGTTCAAATAAATTAATATTTTCATTTTCATGACTCATTTGCAAAGAAAATATTCCCACGCCAGTTGCCCTGGAGAAAGGGAAATATGTCATGAGATGGAGGGGTGGGGCATGAAGCAAGATGAGGAACGCTATATGATTTACCAATGAAAGAGGACAATGTTTCTCAAGGTATTGCTATACCTGTTAAAATATATCAAATATAGGGGCATCTGGGTGGCTTGTCGGTTAAGCATCAGACTTCGGCTCAGGTCACAATCTCACAGTTCATGGGTTTGAGCCCCACTCAGGCTCTGTGCTGACAGCTCAGAGCCTGGAGCCCGCTTCAGATTCTCTCCCTCTCTCTCTGCCCCACCCCCCACTCGCACTCTGTCTCTCTCTCTTGCTCTCAAAACTAAATAAAACATTAAAAAAAAGTAAAATATGTCAAGTATAGGTACTTGAGTTCACAGTGGTTTTAGGCCTTATTTCTAAAGCTTTTTGTTAAAAGAAAGCTCTCCATTCTTCTCTTCTCCTTGCTCAGGTACTTATTACAGATACAGAAACGGTTTTAACAGTCCATCCTGGGCCTCTGTTTAGCAACTCATAACTAATCCTTAGAGTAAAATTCAAGTCATTATCCTTGCCTGCTCCCTGCAGCTTGTTCTATAATTAGCATAATTAGTCAAAGGTGGCTAAATGGGGAAATCCTATCATTTGCTTCTCAGGAACATGCCCTGGGATGCCTCAGCAGTGTTTTTCACTAATGGAGAGAGCAAAGACTGGGTAAACTTTTGACTCAATTGAACTCAAAGCAGAGAGTTCATTTCCAATATTCAAATTACTTACACTTTAAGACTACTTCAGAACTGACTCCATATTCACCAATATGTTTACTTAAATCACACAAAACAAAATTACTGCTTAGGTGATATTTTATCTAAGTCTGAATTCTTCATAATCAGATTTGGGGCAATAAATAAAGTGGTGATTATTTGAAGCCTAAAGGGTATATTGTCTTATAAAAGTGATGCCTGCTCACCAAGAATCAATAACAGAGAATTAAAAAAAATCACTTCAATGTCGCAAATTACCAGAGATGTTTGATAGACAACTTTCTACACATCTCTTTATGAATATGGATAAATAAAAGGTGAGTAGATAAACTTATGGATAGGTAGATATTTATGGGTCATTAAAATGCATCTGTATTATATACTCTACTTTGGAATAAAAGCTTGAGTTTAATTTTAGTTGAATTTAACAGATGAAATAGTGAAATTAAAGAAATAGCTAAATTTTAGACAGATTCTTCCAATGTTAAAAATATAACATATAAAACCTTTAAGAAATAAGAACAATTTTCTTAGGGGGAGCCTGGCTGACTTAGTAAAGCATGTGACTCCTGATCTCAGGGTTGTGAGATCAGTGTGAGACCCACACTGGGTGTACAGATTACTTAAAAATAAAGCCTTTGACAAAGCAGGAAAGAATATTCAGTGGAATAAAGACAGTCTCTTCAGCAAGTGGTGCTGGGAAAACTGGACAGCAACCTGCAGAAGAATGAACCTGGACCACTTTCTTACACCATACACAAAAATAAACTCAAAGTGGATGAAAGACCTCAATGTAAGACAGGAAGCCATCAAAATCCTCGAGGAGAAAGCAGGAAAAAACCTCTTTGATCTTGCCCGCAGCAACTTCTTACTCAACACGTCTCTGGAGGCAAGGGAAACAAAAGCAAAAAATGAACTACTGGGACCTCATCAAAATAAAAAGCTTCTACACAGCAAAGGAAACAATCAGCAAAACTAAAAGGCAACTGACAGAATGGGAGAAGATATTTGCAAATGACCTATCACATAAAGGGTTAGTATCCAAAATCTATAAAGAACTTATCAAACTCAACACCCAAAAAACAAATAACCCAGTGAAGAAATGGGCAAAAGACATGAATAGACACTTCTCCAAGGAAGACATCCAGATGGCCAACTGACACATGAAAAAATGCTCAACATCACTCATCATCAGGGAAATACAAATCAAAACCACAATGAGATACCACCTCACACCTGTCAGAATGGCTAACATTAACAACTCAGGCAACAACAGATGTTGGCGAGGATGTGGAGAAAGAGGATCTCTTTTACATTGTTGGTGGCAATGCAAGCTGGTGCAGCCACTCTGGAAAATAGTATGGAGGTTCCTCAAAAAACTAAAAATAGAACTACCCTATGACCCAGCAATTGCACTACTAGGCATTTATCCACAGGATACAGGTGTGCTGTTTCAAAGGGACACATGCACCCAATGTTTATAGCAGCACTATCAACAATAGCCAAAGTATGGAAAGAGCCCAGATGTTCATCGATGGATAAATGGATAAAGAAGATGTGGTATATGTATATATGTCTGTGTGTATACATATATATATATATATATATATATATATATATACACACACACACACACACACACACACACGCACGCACACACACGCACACACCACACACACTGGAGTATTACTCAGCAATCAAAAAGAATGAAATCTTGCCATTTGCAACTACGTGGATGGAACTGGAGGGTATTATGCTAAGTGAAATTAGTCAGAGAAAGACAAAAATCATATGACTTCACTCATATGAGGACTTTAAGAGACAAAACAGATGAACATAAGGGAGGGGAAACAAAAATAATATAAAAACAGGGAGGGGGACCAAACAAAAGAGACTCATAAATATGGAGAACAAACTGAGGGTTGCTGGAGGGGTTGTGGAAGGGGGAATGGGCTAAATGGGTAAGGGGCACTAAGGAATCTACTCCTGAAATCCTTGTTTTACTATATGCTAACTAATTTGGATGTAAATTTTAAAATATAAAAAATAAAATAAAAAAGTAAAAATAAAATAAAATATGATTATACATTAAAAAATCTTTTAAGGAAAGAACAATTTTCTTTAACTTTAGGCAATATCCATGGATTCCCTATAGAAAATGTATTCATTTTACATTTCTTCCCATTTAACCTTCCTGCCCATCCCTTTTGTTAGTTATATCATTTTATGTGCACAATGCCTGTAATATTTTAATAGTTTATTTATTTTGAGAGAGACAGAGACAGAGTCCATGAGTGGGGGCAGGGCAGAGAGAAAGAGAGAAAGACAGAGTCCAAAGCAGGCTCCACCCTGCTAGCACAGAGCCTGATGTGGAACTTGAACCCATGAACCCTAAGATCATGACCTGAGCCGAAATCAAGAGCCAGACACTTAACTGACTGAGTCACCCAGGTGCCCCAATGCCTATAATATTTAGATTCAGCTCTACCATCAAAGTTCTCATAGTGGTTTCAAGTTTTAAACTTAAAAGGATTCGAAGATGAATATCACTTCTTTTACAACATCTTTCCCATGTGCTCTTGATTTTGATTCACTTCTTGGTTGGCTGAATTTCATAGGAGGGTAGATTATTTAAAAGAACTCTATTTCTCTGAAGGAATTCATGTTGACAACGTCAGTCTGCTGCCTTTACACTTGAGAGACAATTTGGGCTGGTACACAACTTTTCACTCATATTTATTCCCATTAATCTGTCTACATAATATTCAGCTGTCTTATATTATTTATTGCTGCTGTGGGAAAGGTATTAGGGTTTAGGATGCTAAGAAAACATGAATATGTCCTATGATTTAAAAACATTTAAAACAGATGATTAACATTCAGATTGTTCCAAGAGGTCATCAACAGGATTTTATTTATTGAAGAGAAAAAAGGATAAGCAACATTTCCTTTGAGGACCTACCTTCCCCAAGTTATGCTTTCAATTGTATACAAATATTTGTTTTGTGCCAACTATGTTACATATGTGCTACAAGTGATGAGAGTCTGGCAATGTCTAAGTTATTTTCTTACCTGTATAACAATATCTGTGACATAATGATAGTAACTGAGATAAAGCATAAGCTAGTTAGCACAAACCTCAATTAATTCAATAGGTCAATAAACTGTGTGTGTGTGTGTGTGTGTGTGTGTGTGTGTGTGTGCGCGCGCACGCGTATAGTGGTTTGGTGGTAAAAGCTTAACAACTAACTGGGGAGAGGGGTGCCTCATCATAATAGTTAATAATTTCCATAGGGTAAATACTCTCACCATGGGTGATTGCAAGCTACCAACATGACTTCACTACTGTGGGGGCTTGTAAGACATGGGCACAACCAGGGCCCTGTGGTGTTTACATGCACTTTAAGAAAAGAGAAAACGAAAAGTAGAGTGAATGAGAGAGAACCTTTAGAGCTTGAAGTTTCCAAGGGAGTGAGATATGAGACAGCTGATTTCTCAAATATATACAGCATGAGAAAAGTCCTAGGAGTGGAAAAAAAAAAAAAAAAAGGTATTAGTAAGGGATTATAACAAGGAGACCTGGGTAAAAAAATTGTTGATGACAAGACTTTTAGGCTGATTACTAAAGAATGAAGAGGTATTGCCAGCAAAACTTGGGGGAAGGTGTTCCAGGAACTGGAATCCAAGCCCCATGGGATGGGGAAGGTATGTTTTAAGAACTAAGAAAGGGATTTTTCTCATGCATTTACTGTGGGAATCAGATCAAGAGCCTGGAGCCATGGGGGTGCGTGCGACAACCAGGACCTTCACGGCTGTTTGTGGGCCCAGACCTGGCCCTGACTCCTGTCACTGGCCTGCACTACTTGGTTTACCTGCAGCTGGTTCCTCCAGCTGCGCACCTGCACCCTGCTGGCCCAATTCTCAGCCCCAGGCTTCACTGCTGAAAACACCTGTGGGGAAACTCAGCAGGCAGAGGAGTACCCTCCAACAGCTGGAGCCCCAGCAGCTGCCAGTGCACTCAAGCCCTTGTGGCTGAGCCTGGTCCTCACCACTAACTGTATGTCTGCAGCTGGCCCCTGCCACAACACAGGCACTTGTTTTGCCTCTGAGATCAAGAACAAGAGAAGGGTGCCCACTCTCACCACCCCTCATCAACATAGTACTAGAAGTCCTGGCCAAAACAGTCAGACAAGAAAAAGAAATAAAAGGCATCCAAAGAGGAAAGGAAGATATAAAATTGTGTCTGTTTGCTGATGACATGACCTTGTATATAGAAAATTCTGGACTCCACAAAAACAACTGTTAGAATAAACGAATTCAGGGAAGTTTTAGGATACAAAATAAACATACAAAAATCTGTTTTCTGGCTATTCTCTAACAACCATCTATCTAAAAAAGATATTTAAAAACCAACACCATTTGAAGAGATTCAAAAACTATAAAATACTTCAGAATACATGTAACAAAGGAAATGAATGATTTATACAATGAAAACTGTAAGACACTGATGAAAAAAACTGAAGACAGAAGACAGAAAGATATTTTATGTTAATGAATCAGAGTTAATATGTTAAAATGTCCACATTATCCAAAGCCATCTACAGATTCAATGTAATCCCTATCAAAATCCCAATCTCATTTTTCAAAGAAAAACAATCCTAACATTCACATGATACCACAAAAAACCTCACATAGCCAAAGCAATCTTAAGAAGAACAAAGCTAGAAGCATCACATTTCCTTATTTCAGACTCTACTACAAAGCTACAATATGGTACTGGCATAAAAGTAGACACACAGACCAATGGAACAGAATTGAGAGCCCAGAAATTAACCTACACATATATGGTCAACTAATATGACAAGGGAATCAAGACTACTCAATGGGGTAAACATAAACTCTTCAATAAATGGTACTGGGAAAACTAGATATTCATGTGGTAAAGAATGAAAACAGACCCTATTTTATACCACTACAAAAATTGACTAAAAATGAATTAAGACTTGAAACCATAGAACTCCTAGAGGAAAACATAGGGAAGAAGCTCCTTGACATCAGTCTTGACAATGATTTTTTGGGTAAGAAAACAACAGCACAAGCAATAAAAGCAAACATCAACAAGAGGGGCTACCTAAAACTAGAAAGCTTCTGCACAACAAATAAAACAATCAATAAAATTAAAAGGCAACTTAGGAAAAATTATATGTAGACCAAATATATATCCAAACATAAAAGGAATTCATACAACTGAATAGCAACATATAGATAAAAATTAAAATCTAGTTTTTAAAAATGGGCAAAGGACTTAAAGAGACGTTTTCCCAACAAGACATACAAATGGCCAACAAGTGTATGAAAAGGTGTTCAATATCACTAAGCCTCAGGGAAATGCATGTCAAAACCACAATGATGTATTACCACACACCTGTTAGAATGGCTATTATCAAAAACACAAGACAAATGGCTACTGTTGTCATTTTCTATTAAATAAAATGATTTTTTAAATATTAACAAATGCTGGTGAATATATGGAGAAGAAGTAAACTGGGTACACTGCTGGTGGGAATGTGTATTGGTACAACTACTATGGAAAACAGTACAGAGATTCCTCAAAAAATTAAAAATAGAACTTCGATATGATTGGCAACCCCTCTTTGGGGTATCTACCTGAAGGAAATGAAATCACTATCTCAAAGAGATATGCACATCCCCATGTTCACTGCAGCATCATTCATAATAGCCAAGACATGGAAATAACCTATATGTCTATAGATAGAAGGATAGGTAAAGAAAATGTAATACAATCACACACGCACATATGCACACAGAGGAATATTATTCATCCAATAAGAAGAAGAAAATCTTGGGGCACCTGGATGGCTCAGTCAGTTGAGCATCTGACTTTGGTTCAGGTCATGATCTCACAGTTCATGGGTTCAAACCCTGCATTGGGCTCTGTGCTGACAGCTCAGAGCCTGGAGTCTGCTTTGGATTCTGTGTCTCCCTTTCTCTCCGCCCCTCCCCCACTGGTGCTCTGTCTCTGTTTCTGTCTCTCTCTCTCTCTCTCTAAAAAATAAATAAACATCAAAAAATTTTTAAAAAAGAAGAAAATCTTGCTATTTGTAGCAACATGAATGAACCATGAGACATTATGCTAAGTAAAATAAACCAGAGAAAGATAAATACTGTATGATCTCATTTATACAGAGAATCTTAAAATTTCAAACTCATAGAAACAGCAGATTGATAGTTACCAGGGGGTGGGGAATATGCAACATACTGGTCCTAGAGTACAAACTTGCACCTATAAAGGAAATTCCAGAGATCTAATGTACAGCTTGGTGACCACAATTAACAACACACTACTGCATACTTGAAAGCTGCTGTGAGAATAGATCTTAAATGCTCTCACCTTAACAAAAACAAAAAACAGTAGTTATGTGACGTGAAGAATGTGTGAACGGGGCGCCTGGGTGGCGCAGGCGGTTAAGCGTCCAACTTCAGCCAGGTCACGATCTCACGGTCCGTGAGTTCGAGCCCCGCGTCAGGCTCTGGGCTGATGGCTCAGAGCCTGGAGCCTGTTTCTGATTCTGTGTCTCCCTCTCTCTCTGTCCCTCCCCCGTTCATGCTCTGTCTCTCTCTGTCCCAAAAATAAATAAACGTTGAAAAAAAAAAAAAAAAAAGAATGTGTGAACTAACTTTGTTGTGATAATTATTTCCCAATATATAAGTGTATCAAATCATCCCACTGTTCATCTTGAACTTATACAATGTTATATGTCAATTTTATCTCAACAAAGTAGGGGAGGGGGCAGATTTAGCAACAACAAAAAAGAGTAACTAAGAACTTATCCTGAGCCAAGAAGACAGAAGCACCACCTACCACCAGCGAAGCAGGCAGGGGCCAGATCCCGTGGTGCCTTGCACACCAACCACATTGAAGACCTTGTGTTCCATCCTAAATGCAATGAGAAGGCACTGCAAGATGTAAATAAGGGAATAAAAGGTTATTTGAAGTGTTAAAGGTCATTGTGGATACAGAGGACAAAGGCATGAGAATTGAAGAGCTGGTAGGAAGATGAAGAACAACTAGGAAGCTCAAGGCGGGAAGCTGTAGAAGCATTTTCAGGACAAATGCGATTTGGGGGTGATCCAGGATGAGGCAGGCAAAGAGAGGGAGACAGAGATTGAAGATATGCGATGACCAAGAGCCACCAGGATGTGGGGAGTGAATGAGAGGCAGAAGTCACAGATGACTTTCAGTTTCTGGCTCATACCCATGGGCTGATTCAAGTGCCACATACTGTCAAGGAAGAAAACTGGGAAGAACACCTGTGGGGAAAAGACTGAGGTATCAATGGTACACCTAAGTGAACGTTACAACATCCGTTCATATATGTGGTTCTGGTCTTCAAGTGAGCTTGAGGCTGAATTTCTGGCCTTGTCTCTGTCTAGCTGGGACTTAAACCATGATGTAGATGAAAGTGCTTAGAGGGAAAGCATAAAGGAAGGCCAGAAAAGGGCCCAAGACTGAGCCCTGTGGTTCCAACAATTAATGGGTGCTAAGAAACGGAGATACCTTCAAAGAGCCTGAGAAAGAGCTGCCAGAGGAGAAGGAAGAATTCCAAACCACGTGATATCATGAAAATCAAGAGATAACATTTTTCAGAGAGGGAACAGTTGACCACTGAGAGGTCACAGAAGATGGGTAAAATGTCCAATGGATTTAGCAATTTGGGAAGTCATTGGTAACTTCAGTAAAAATTGTTTCTGGGAAGGGATTGGGGTACAATCCAGGCGTCAGTGGCTTGGACAGAGAATCATTCTACCACATGATTCCTCTATTTTTGAATGTAAAATCAGGCCACTAAGATGGTCTGGATTTCTTGAGGATTTGTTCAATTACATGATTCAAAGGGCCATATGTGATACCCACCATAAAGACATAGGAATTTACCTTCTCAGGGCAGACTATAGTCCTGATACAGATTTGGACATCCTGCAGAGAAGAAGCAATTATAATTTCAACAACAGTGCAGAAATGAATAATGAATCATCTCTGGAGACAAAAGTCGAGTAGTGTTCTCAGGGATCCTTTCACAATGGGTGATATGTGCAGACAAGAGTTGGATAGAGAAAAGAAGTCAGTTAAGAAATAAGACAGCATTGCCTTCCCTTTCCCAGTTGAGCAGCACTAGAAAACACTGGATCTAAGTTAGTCTAAGAAAGGTACAGGGGTTCTCATTTGTTGGTTCTGTGGTAATGATGATGGATTTTGTTGTTTTGTTATTGTTGTCATTACTTGCTATTAGATACAATGATGTTTTAAAACTAAGTCCATATGGAACTGTGGCATAGGAAAAACCTATTGTTTTCCCTCCAAAGTATTGGTGTCATACTTCTAGGCAAACATTTTAAGGTTTATTTACTTTTGAGAGAGACAGAGAGAGAAAGAGACAGAGAGAGAGAGAGAGAGAGAGACAGACAGAGGATCACAGGCAGACTCTGCATTGTCAGCACAGAGCCCAATGTGGGGCTTGAACCCACAAACCATGAAACCATGACCTGAGACAAAACCAAGAGTCAGATGCTTAACTGACTGAGCCACCCAGGTGCTTCATTGAGGCAAACATTTTAAAAGATACATGTGATATGCTCCCAAGTTCTTCACATCAAAAAGCTAAAGGTTAAATAAATTAAGACTTTCCTCAAAGTGAATGATTTGCATCCTACTATGACTAAGAACTACTGTTAGTTAACTTCAGGCATTCCTACTCTGGTTTCTTTAAAAGACCATTTGGCAGACTGGAATATTTTTTCTTGAGTTTCAATATTTGCTTAAATTGGGTATTTCATAATCTATTTTTTCTCTGTCCAGTTGAATGTACAACTTTAAATTTAAAATCTTTAAGGGCGCCTGGGTGGCGCAGTCGGTTAAGCGTCCGACTTCAGCCAGGTCACGATCTCGCGGTCCGTGAGTTCGAGCCCCGCGTCAGGCTCTGGGCTGATGGCTCGGAGCCTGGAGCCTGTTTCCGATTCTGTGTCTCCCTCTCTCTCTGCCCCTCCCCCGTTCATGCTCTGTCTCTCTCTGTCCCAAAAATAAATAAAAAACGTTGAAAAAAAAAATTTAAAATCTTTAATTTTCACTAACTAGAAAAACTAAGACAAAAAGATGTTCTTACAAAATTTAAATAAGTATTTTTTAAATAAAAATGTGTATTAGCACCCTAATTATACATTTTCCCACACTGCACTGCACATGTAATAAATTTTCTTACAGTACCATTATCATGGAAATTTAGAGCTGAGAAATTTACAAGTTGAGAAAAACCTTAGAAATCACCTTAGTCAACTAATAGTCACAGAAAATAAACCTATCTGCATAACATTACTTCCTGAAGTCTGCACAGTGTTCAGTTTCAAATTTCGAACCAGAGACATATGGCAAATATCAGAAATGACCTTTTGTCTTTTTGAAAAAAAAAAGGATTCAAATGCTGTGTTGTGAAAATTTCTCCTCTGGGGATACAAGAGCTCTAAGGTAGAGTCCCATCCTTAACATACATATTAACCAGATGGTAATAAACGAGAAAAGAGAGGTGAGTGGGGGCAAAAGGGAAGATGAGTCCAACAGTCTTTGCTATAATCCAGGCATGAAGAAAATAGGGTCAACATCTGGGGTGCTGGTGGTCAGACACAAAAATGAGATGAAGGGAAGACAGAGAATGGAGGAGTCAATGGCATGGGGCTCTGATTGATGGCTGTGCATGTTAGGGATGGGAGGGGAAGGAAAACAAAAGCAGAAAGAAGTTTTCAGCTGCAGTGAGACTGGAGGCACACTGAAGGAAACAGGAAAATCTAGAGTGGGACTTTAGAGAAAGATGAGCACAGTTTTAGATGCACTCGAGTGGAATATGCATAGGACCGCCAAGTTATCAGAGAGGGAAATGAAATTAGAGCTCAGGAGAGAAGTCGGGCCCAGAGAGGGAGATACATAAGACTCTCTGTAAATGAGATGGTCACATCAACAATGGATAAACAGGATGGGGGCAGGAATGAAGAGGAAAGAGGGCACAAGTTTCCTTCTGATGCAGCTAAGTGAAGCCATTACCTTAACAGGCAGCAAACAGAAGTCGATTAGACATAAAAGATCCCTTATCGAAGAAGTATAGGCTCATCTCTTCTTCACTACACACATACAAACACTTCAAGCCCATCACTCTATATTAAAAAGCAGCTGCAAACAAATTCTACCCGTAGAACTTAAAAATGAAGGAGACTAAATGAAAATAAGTGAGGCACAAGAACAACTAATTGCAAAATGAAATTTGCAAGTAGTATCAGGGCCATTGTAAATTTCAAAAAAAAAAACTAAAACATTTTTGAAATGAATGGGTAAAAGGGATTTTTTTTTAAAGCTTTCACTGTCTTTTATAGGTTTTCCACTATTCAGAATACAGTTTGCTGAACCCAAACATGACACTCTCCATGCTGGTCATTTTCTGTTCCTAGAAATATTAGCTTTTCCATTTGAGAAAACTTACTTAAGAGATTCTAAAATTAATTATGTATTTTAAAGGGCTTACTAAGTGGTGTGTGTGTGTGTGTGTGTGTGTGTGTGTGTGTGTGTATGTGTGTGTGTGTAAAACGCTTTCACCCCTTGAGACTGTTAGGTCAGCAACAGGAAAGACTGAGTGAGAGGCTTTCATAGGGTTAATTTCCCATGTAGACCATAGTGGGAGAAGAGGTAAGAATGGAAGCCAATGTAGAGCAAAAGGCGAGCTGAGGGTAAACTGAGCTGCCATCCCCCCAGGGCGCCCTTAAGATGGGCTACATGTAACATTCCTAGGGCACTCATGACTGTCTAAGAACAAAGTCAGGGGGAAACAAATGGTCAACTGATAAAGATCACAGTCATGCAGGATATGAAACTCCTCTCTAGTTTGTAACTGTCTTAATGATTTACAAGAAAAGCACAATTTTAATAATAGGCCTCCAGGAACCTATAGACTCAATTGCCAGGAGCCCTAACATCACCTTCACCTCCAGAGGATCGAAAACCCTATATAATCAGCCACTCCTTCCACTCGCAATGCAGCTGTCTCCCCACGGGTCCTGTCTCTGTGCTATAATAAAAACACCCTTTTGTACCGTAAAATGTCTCAAGAGGCCACAGCCCTTCCTCCCATCCCTTTCCCTATCCTAAATTAGGTTTACTCTATCGTCAGGACTTTCCTTATGTACAATTAAAAGAACTGAAATCGAGACAATAAATACATTTGCCATGAATTAGGAGTCTTTTTTTTTTTTTTTACAAAGTGAAAATGGAACATCTACAGTTGATAACAGTTCTTTTTCTGATTTCAAAAATCCTAAAATGGGATAGAGCAAAACAAAGGTAAAATGCTTACTAACTTGAGGCATCAACAAGTAGAATGAATATAAAATTTAAGTACAGCTGACAAACTTAGATTACTTCCTTAAGGAAGTAGGACATATGCTCCCAGTGCCATTTCTTAATAGGCAGAGTTAATAGGCCATTTCTCTCCCACCACCTTGCTCAATTCAAGTGCCCCATCTGGCAGACGTTCCAGGGCCTTCTGGAGCAGGCAAGTCTACGAAGCTGGGAGAAGGGTACCTAACACTGTTTGCAAGTAAGGAGGGCAGATATAAAAACGAAGAAGAAGTCTTCCCAGATGGTTGAAATGTTAAGCATGTGCTGGCTGAGCCCTAGCACCCTCAGTCTCACTCCTCAGCACTGTCCAGGGCTGGCTGCCTGCCACTGCTGCTGAGTTAGAGATCTGCAGTCCCATGAGGTACTCTGTCATCTGCCCCTGTGGGTCATTTATCCTGGCTAACTCACATTCACACGATATTAATACACTGGGAAACACATCTAATGGTAAGTATTTCAGGGCACCCAAAAATACACCGTGGGTGTCATTTATCTTGGCGGAGAGCAAAAGCTGTGTCTCTAACAATCCACATGATTGAGTTTATCAGTGTGCAAATGCACCTCCTCAGAGTGTCCCTCCCTGGGACCCCATTTAAAACGTTAATCCTGGGCCTTCCATTCTAGCTGTGCTCTCCTCTCTTTGTCTCTCTCACACTCTCACACACACACCCTACACATATATATGTACATATTTATGTACGTGTGTATGTATTTTCTGTCTGTGCAAGTGAGTGTCTACTGGAAAGTGAGTTCCAGAGTACAGTAATTTTTGTCTGTGGCATTCACTGCTATATTCCCAAAACCTACAACTGTGCCTGCCATACAGAGGCACTAGTAAACGTGTGAAATGAATGTGAAGATAATGCTCATTTTTATTTAGTACCATTAGAATAGTTTGCTTCTTTTAGGTAAGTAGACTGTATAGTGAGGTGAATGGTCATAATTGAACGCTCTACGAGCTCCAGGGAGCTATGGTCATCTTTCTTCTTACCAATGAATGCTTCTTCATTTGAAGATATGTGTTATTCATGCTAAATAACTAACTGTCAAACACATCATTACTTCAGGACTCAATATGTACAATGAACCCGTGGATATTTGGGGAAGGTTCTGGACGAAGTGGTTATACAAACAAGTTCGGGAGGCATTTAGTTCTAAATTATCTATGGAAGAATGAAAAGCATCATTGACATCTTTCAAATATATCCAGTGTATACGGTGCCTCTCAGTTGGCACTTTATAAACTACTAGCTCTGAGCAGTACCTGAGTGGCTTAGGTGGTTAAGTGTCTGACTTTGGCTCAGGTCATGATCACACAGCTCGTGAGTTCGAGCCCCGCGTCGGGCTCTGGACTGACAGCTCAGGACCTGGACCCTGCTTCTGATTCTGCGTCTCCCTCTGTCTGACCCTCTGCTGCATACACTCGTCTCTTGCAATGTCTCAAAAACAAATAAACATTAAAAAAAATTTTTTTAACTGCTAGCTCTGATAAATATAGCCAGTGATAGACTCTGCTCAATGAGAAGCAAAGTGTCACCCTCCTTTACATGTAGACTTCCTTCTAGCTAGTGGTGAAGATGATGATGATAAGGGCAGCAAAAGTCACAACCATCAGCAGCAACCACTGCATAGATGGGGTGGTTTATATGCGCTGTTTCAGTTACCCTCCTCCCCCACACCTCTGTGAAGTTGCTCCTATTGGTAATAATTAAATGAAGTAGTCCACAGCAAGTGCTTAGAGCCCTATCTCATGCCCAGTAATTGTTCTCAAAATGTTAGTTGTTCAATTATCATTTTGATGATGAAGAAATTCAGTTAAGCAACTCACCCAACATCACGGAGATGGTTAAGCTAAAGGACTACGATCAGAATCTGGAACTGAATTCTGTCTCCAGGGCTGAGTCCATAGCCTCTGGACAGTTCTGTTTCTCCTAGGGTCTGTACCTCCATCCTCAATCTCATCCCTCCCATGTTCCCAAACGCTGTACCTATATACAATCTAAGAGGTAAATCTGCATAATAGAATTACTAAATACGGTTAATCAAAATCCTTAACTCAAAGAAAATTCAAGTAGCTTTGAATTTACTGATTTTTTGTAAGGTTAGCATTAATTCTCAAATGCTCACATAGTGACACTTTCCTGTTCATACAGTCACTGGTCACAGACCTGACTGGGTCACTGAATGAAGTTGTCACCGATTCACCTCAGCTAACTGGAAATGTGGAAAATCCATTTCCTCTTTTTTGAACAACCAGCTACATTGGAATTGCATATGGTAATGTGAGTAGCCCGAACCTAACACCATGAACACAATTCTGAAAAACAGCTTTAAATCCAATTTCCATTATGGTGGTCCTTTCATCTCACCAGACTGCATACAAATTACACGTTGCCTCCCACTGGAAAAACAAGGGTCTCCCAAATGAAAAGTCATGTGCAAAAAAATGCACATTGTAAAATCACACGAGAATGATGATATTTATAAAAAGCTACCCAGGGATCCCTGGGTGGCTCAGTCAGTTGGGGGTCCGACTTCAGCTCAGGTCATGATCTCACAGTCTGTGAGTTTGAGCCCCGCACCGGGCTCTGTGCTGACAGCTCACAGAGCCTGGAGCCTGCTTTCGATTCTGTGTCTCCCTCTCTCTCTGCCCCTCCCCTGCTCCTGCTCTGTCTCTCTCTGTCTTATAAATTAATTAATTAACTAGTTAATTAATTAATTTTTTTTAAAAAGCTACCCATGTGAATGACAATGGATAAAATACTACTAACAAGTCTATACTCCAAATAAGTCACCAACTTAGCATGCCCTAAGCCATGCTTGCCATGGGAAATCTGAAGATGCAGACATTCTGGCCCACTGTCTGCCTCATCTACTTTGAGAACATTAGGTATTTGACTTGAACAGTATTTCTGTCCTTTTCCATGTCCCTTATGGAATTTTCAAATAATAGTACAAAGATATAATAAGCAATTCATTTATTTATACATTTCCTACCAAGTATTTTTCTCCTTAATCCACTTTAATGAAGAGCTCTTCTAGAGCAAAGAAAGCTGACCATCTGGCAGACACGACTCAAATACTTATTTTAGTCAGAGTAATTGAATATGAGGATGTGATGAGGAGAGTGAGATTTCGCTCAACAGAGCTGATCCTGGTCAGCAATTCCTAGCTAATCAGTGGCTAATCCCACTTGGGCTGCATGAAACCTGAAGCTAGTAAACTCTCAGCTTCTCTCAAGCACCCAAGAGTCACCTTCTAGAAACAACTACTGCATCTAGAGAGTCAACCTTTCTTTACTCTCTGCATGACCCAACCCTTTTGGGTCTGTGAATTTAGTCCAAATTCAGCCTGTGAATGCACAAGCTCTTTGCATGTGTCTTGTATTTACCTCACACTTGCCTTCGAGCTGCCCTATCTTCCACTTTCCTACAAACAGCACTACTTTCCACCAGGCACAGATGACTTTTAAGTCTTACTTCTACAACAGGAGCATAAATTCTTTGAGGAACCAGGCTGCAATGAATTCTTCTAAAGCAAATGCTTTCAGAGGAAATGCATGCCAGAGTGATTTCACTGTCATTGTTTATATGGGATACCTACTCTGTGTGAGCACTGTACTGAAGGAACCAACCTCCCGATAAGCTACTGCTCTGGTCTGAAAAAGGATTTTAATCTGGACTTGAGAAATTTCTGGAAAGTTCCCTCCTTTTGTAGGAGGAACTGATATAAAACTAAAAAACAACACTACTTCCTTCTTGTTTTTCATGTGAAGACCAAGTCCGGTTATCTATTTCCAGTTCTAAGTCCTTGCTCTTCTAACTGTGATCCATATAAGGGTACACGGCATTGGTGTCACCTGCATCTTATTAGAATGCATCAATTAGAACACAGGCTCCACCCATGACCAAGTGAATCAGAATGTAGTTGAACAAAATCCACAGGTGAACTATATGCACAATTTTAAGCACTGATTTAGTTCATTACTTTTTTCTTTATAAATCATATTTTGCCTTTTCTTGTTTTTTTTGGATTTTTTTTAAAAAGTACTATGATATACCAATTCAAACAATATACAATTTTAAGTATAAAAGGTTAACAATCACTCCCACCCTGGCCACCTGTAAAAATCAATGTTACAAGTTAACTGTGTAACCTACATTGCTGTCTAGGTTCATATATCCTTACACAAAATATAATATGCACATAAATGATAAGTTCTGGGTGATGGAACAAACAACCTTATTTTCAATCAGCTCTAGAATGTGGGCATGGAAACACAGAGGCTGTTAACCCAAATCAGCATCGGCTGCTTACATCCGCGCAAGTCATTTCTCAGATTCCCTAGGTGCTAATGGGCATTTTCACAGTAATCTGTGCACAATCACCAACCTCCAACTAATGAAACAAAGATGAATAAAGTGGACACAGAATAAATCCTCAGGTTACAAAGGTTTAAGCCTTCGTGTATGATATATTTCACATGATGGTATGTGTGTGACATGGCTAGAACCCAATGTTTATGTAATCAAATCAGTGCATTGTGTTATTTTCTTTCTTCATTTACAACTGGGTAGGATTGACAGTGATGAAAATTATATGGCTTGATTCAGAGGACAAAGGACACTGTAAGCATGATTTGCCCCTAAGGTCAAATGTAATGCTACAAAGCGAGGAAATGGTTCTGTTATATATTCGCAAGTTTTTTCTATGTGAACATCTTGTACTGCTTAGGCATCTATAGGGGAGATTATAATTATGTAAGTAAAAAGGAATAACTGCTTTGTAG
Organism: Neofelis nebulosa; assembly: GCF_028018385.1. Lineage (NCBI taxonomy): Eukaryota > Metazoa > Chordata > Mammalia > Carnivora > Felidae > Neofelis > Neofelis nebulosa. Next base: position 105,836,224 of record NC_080782.1, read on the forward strand.
GAAATAAAAGCTACAGCCTATCCTACGACAACAGGTAGCTGGAATAATCAAAAGAAGATAAAGCTGAAGGAAAGTTAAGAATAATGTTAACAGGAATGAGAGATAAAGGTGTGTGTTAAATGATGAACTCATCAACTCTGCTGATACCTGGATTCCTTAGTATGAGACAAGTCTAATTCTGGAGCCACTAATATGCACAGTTATTACATTAGATATTCAAATTAGCTCATGTGGTATTTATACATGGCCTGAAAACTGGCTGTACCTTTTTTTCCTACAGACAGGAATTTGATGGGTCCATCTAGGGCCCTTTCCAGGGGTGAGGTGAAAGGCTGAAAACCCTTCCTGATGGAGCGCTTTTCTTTGATGGCACAACCCCCAATGCAAGGCACTGGGTTATCAGAAGTGGGGTCAAGCCTTATAAGTTAACCTTGAGATCTCATCCTACATCCTACCTCGCCAAATATCCCAAACCTAACACTAACAGGGTTTTTAACTTTGGCCCAAGCCTTTTGGACACATCTGGCCAGATCTGCAGAAAAACTGGAACAAAAAGAATCCTTAAATAACTGAGCAATGATTAGGAGAGTTTAGATGGTGATAAGATACAAGGCCATTAGTCAAGTTCAAGGGCCCTATCGTTAGTGAATATCGATCAGGAAGCCACCAGCCCACAATCAACTTTATTTCTCTTTTCATATGAAACCTCACTTGTATATAGTGCAACTCCACCACAAGAGGAGATATGTTAAAACAATATGAGGAGGTTTGAAACATGCTTCAGAAAGGGTGATATTTTAAAAATTTATTCCCCATAAAGACACTCCGCTAACAATGTACAATGTCCTGGCTCAAAACAGGAAGGGCCATCGCAACAAAAAGAGCTAAGAACCAGTGCCAGGGAAGGAGAGCTAACTATGAACAGGCAACAACATGTTAATGGTTTCACCCATACTATCTCAGGACTACACATTAGTAATCACTAAAACAGCTCAGTGTGTTAAAAATTATCACCATATTAAAGATAAATAGAGACAGAGAGAGATTAAGAGGCTTCCAAGGGTCATACAACCACAGTAGCCACAGAGATGCCTATTGATCCAGGGTTTTTCTGCTATCAGAGGCATGGTCTTTTCGCCCTTTCCCATGGAGTCTCTACAGTAAACACATAAACGCAAGGGAGAAATAAAGCACTGGACTTAAAGTCACAATATGTGAATCTGAATGCTGGTTCTACCGTCTGCCACAAGCAAGTTATTTAACATCTCTGAATGGCAGAGTCCTCATTTGAACATGGGATGTTTTAAGAAGCAAAAAGGTTGGGGCGGCTGGGTGGCTCAGTCAGTTGGGGATCTGACTCTTGATTTCAGGTCATGATCTCATGGTTTGTGAGTTCAAGCCCCACATCAGGCTCTGTACTGACAGTGCAGAGCCTGCTTGGGATTCTCTCTCTCTCTCTCTCTCTCTCTCTCTCTCTCTCTCCCCCCTTCTCTCTGCCTGCCCCCCCTTGTACATGCTCACTCTCTCTCTCTACCTCAAAATAAATCAATAAATATTTTTTTAAAGAAGCAAAAAGTTTTATGTAGAAAATAAAGTGCCTGACATGTAGTAAAACATCACAAATATTACATCCCTCGAGGTGGATTCATTCTTAGCCATTTGGTACAATTATAGAGACTTGTTTTTGATACCTATTTTAAGCACCTACTGCACATAAGACAATGGACAAACAGGTGGCATCAAGTACTTAAATATTCTGTGGGAATAAAGATGGCACCATCAATAGATACAGTGAAAAATGAGGTTGGAAAAAAAATGTGGTGTTTTACCGTTCCCATTAAGACAAAGCTTGAAACAAACTGACAAAGGTTTTTATTCCCCTAATATCAGTCCAATTAATTCAAACGGAATTTGAAATTAACATATAGATTTCAATTCCAGGGCATCATTACTTTGTAACTAGTGGTGCATATCTAGGCTACTGTTTATGACCCAAATCTTATTTAGCAGAAAGTCTGCTTATAAGCTGGGCGACGTGCAGGGCTCTCTGAATCTCATCAGCACATAAGGCAAAAAAGGTTAATCCTGATTTAGCCGCCTAGACATTAAAAGCTGATCAGCTCTGTTCTGTCCTTTTGTTCTGTCCCACCTGCTCAAATCCCCCAGGCTCCATCTAACTCTGCTCCAACATGCTGGGTGTCACGAGGGCCCCAGGCTGGTGACATGAAGGGACCTCACTGAGAAGGTTCCATCCCAGTTGCTACCCTGCACACACATGCTACTGCCAGAGGGTTCACACATGGTGTCCAGAAACTCAGATGCAAAAATCATCCATCTGTCCTTGCTTTGTGTTGTGCAGGGTCTTACAAGAATTTGTATATCCTCCTTATTCTTGTTTAAAAACAAAGAATGAGAGAAAGTAATCAGATTATTACAGTATCAGGGTTATAGGAGTGGCCGGTATATCTGCAGCTAAGAATTGTCCAGAGCAATGGTGCCCTAGGTGCCAACCCTAGAAAAGCTGAGAGGAGACAAGGCAAGAGAGACTAAAAGTCACAGAGAATTCACAGCTCTGTGGGTGTTTTGCTATCACTATACAAACCAACAAGCAAGAAAGAAAACAAATGAATAAGCAAGCAGCAAATCATGTGGTGTAACACATGCATTTTCTTGATTTAAAAACAAAAACAAAAACAAACCAAAAATGTAGGTCCAGAACTGTGACTGGTAAGTTAAGGGGGACCCCAAAAAGAGGTCTTCCTTTGACCTAATCTCCTTCTCTAATTATCATCTCCTTTCTCTCTTCCACCTCCTGCCTTGGTTCAGATCCTGCCTCCATAGGATTTACTAACTGTAGGTTCAGAGGCAAGTTAGTTAAAGGATCTTCTCTTATTTCCTCCTCTGTAAAAAGAGGATACTAAGAGTCCATACCTCATGGAACTGTTGTAGGGATTAAATGTGTACCTGAAAAGAGTGCTGAACACATGAGGAACACTACAAGGCCATGGTAAGCCTAGATCTCCACGTGTCTGCAGAACAGGACTGGCCACTACCTCTGAAGATGTCCCTCAGTGATGCAGGATTCACTATGACACCAAGTAGGCACTTCAAGTAAAGAGACTGAGGGTAGCATGTAGTCCACTGAGCAGGATTTATGGGCTTTAATTCAACGTTTTGAACATAAAAATCTGAGCAGGTGATAGTAGAAAAAACAGAGCAACAAGGGGGCCTTCAGGAGATGTCCACTCCGTAAGGACAAATGAGAAATGCTGTTTGGGGGTTGGGGGCCAGAGAGGAAGACACAGGCCAGATGGTAGCCCACACCTAGGATCAGTGACAGAAGACTCAGTGAGAGGGTCAAGAGCACGTCTGTGTTAATTCAGGGCCTCTGAGAAATAGAAACCAAGAGAGGCTTAGATACACAAGAGATCTTTTGGAGGAAGCACCTGTAAAGGAAACAAGGAAGGGAGCCAGAGAAGGTAGAGAAGAACCTTAAACTGTAATGCAGGTCTGAGTCCTATGAAGGAGAGGGGGGAAGAAGTTTGGGCAGGCAGAGCCTCAGAAAATACAAGAAAGTCTTGGATGGGCCAATGGGAAGTACTCAAGCCAAAGTTGCCCATCAGAGGATTCCTGTATCTTATAGGGAAAGGGCTTGCATTAGTCACCACTGCACTGGTCACTGGCTGAAAACAGCCTGTGGAAGCAAGGGTCCAGGAGGAATATGGTGGTGGGTCAGCAGCTGGAGGCTTCAGTCATGTATGCTCCTACAGCAGGAAGTCTGAGAGTTCATTTTCATGGCCACCACACTCCACCTGTGCTGTAGAAGTTTATTCTGTACACGGGCCTGGGACATGCTCCTCCATGGCTCTTGGACAGCATCTCTTACTCAGAGTTAGTGGTCTCAGGGCCCTAGCTGGTTCTTACCCTCTCTCTCCTCCACTATCCATTAAAAACTCCCTCACCCTCCACTATCATTGTGGCAGATCTTGGTGACTTTTCTGGCAGTGCGACCCAAACTTTCATTCCTTCTGGGAAATCACACACTTCTGGCCAGTGAACGGCTGCCCCTATCTGTTCACAGCTCTAGTGGGGTAAGGGTATGCTGGCAGATGTCAAAGTGGATCAGAAGGTTGAGTGCACGTTTCTTCCTGGCCCCAGGGTGCAAACAGCTCTACTGCCCCTGCTGCCAGGGTGGTGACCTCTTCTTGCCTGCTGGCTCCTGGACACAAATCGTCTAAAGTGCTTGGCAGCAGAGGTATCTTGGACTTCAAGAGGACATGATGGTGGCCTCTGACAAAAGCTTATGATCTGTAAGCATTCAGGCCCAGAGTTACAAGGACAGAAAGCACAAAATCTCCACAGGGTCATTGGGAGTGATTTCCCACTGACCTACTCATATTTCCCAGACTCACATGTTTTTCCTATTGGAGACACAATATCATAGAGAGGGCTGTGATTTAATGTCTGAACTGCAACTTAAAGGATAGCCCTCCAGCCTTTCAAAGAGCTGCCTCCAGTGCAACGGCCATGCCTTTGAATGATTGCAGGACTTTCTGAGGTCAGCTCCTTCTGAATGATGGATGGTGTAGAATGCAGGAAGATTGGCAGGAACTATGGTCCTAATCCCACTCCCACTCCTCCTTTGCTATAAAGTTGGATCCAAAATAGGGATCCTTAACTGTCAGTCAAGCTTTTTTGTGAGTCTCTGGTTAATGGTGCTGGCTGAGATTGTGCAGACAGGAAAAGCAAATATATACCTAGAGTCGATATCTACCCTGTGAGGATGAGCCACTGGCCTTTCAAGGACAGGCCCACGTAGCCACTTTGCCACCAAGTGGCCAGATAGACTCCTCAAAAGATACCTTGTTATAGGGACTCTGATCTGGTTCTCTTGCAGACAGGGAAGGCATGTAGAGGCAGCAAGGGCTACATATAATGGCGCACAGCTCATGGTCACTACTTGGTCTACACTGCCAAACGCATTGCACTACCTTGGACAAATCACATGGCCTCTCTGCATCTCAGTCTCCTTTTGTGAGTAATAAGGGAGACTGGACTAAACGTTCCCTGAAATTCCTTCCATGCCCAACACTATAAACTACTAGGACATGCTCATCTGACATATTGCTAAACAGGGATGGGGTGGTTATCTAACCATGAGTCCATACACAGCAAGCCCTCCCCTGAATTACCTGAATTACTACTTACTGGGGAGAAGTGTATGGACAGAAATTCACAACAATCTGAGAAGTAAAATATTTGAGGCTTTGTTACTCTCAAGTAAACAAAGCTAACGACTGGTAAAGAACCTACTTTAATCAAGAGAGAAAAATGTGTTTATTTTTCATGTCACTGATTTGCACTCCAGCAACTAAAACACAAAGCAACAACTCTCTCAACCTCTGCCTCAAATACACTACTCAGTCAGGTTTGTAATCACCACCAGCGGGGCTCTTAGTCTAACTAAGACAGGGTATCGCCAGGGTGACACATGTAACCAGGAGGATAAAATCCAGATGTTTACGGGTCAAGGCTGAGGTTTGAGGGCCTCGGCTAGTTGCTTGTTTTCCTGCCTGCTCAGCCCCTGCTTCTTCTCTTCCTGAGAACTTCCTGGTTTCTCTTGTCGAGCTTGACCTTCAACAAATTACTTAACTTCTCTGTAACCTTGGTCCATGTCTTCACCTATGAAATGGACAGAATTATGTCTACCTCACAACGTGGGTGTGAAGATATAAATGAGATAAAGCACATCAAGTGGTTAGCCCAGATCCGGAGTGTGTGAGGTGTTAACTCATAATCCTTTTCATGAGTTAGATTTGCTTAGAATTGAAATGGCGCATTCTGCTTGTCCCATGCCACTAGACATCCGTGGCTCTATTTGCCTAGGCTGTGGTTACCCTTCCCCCTTTCTCAGCATTCAGGAGGAAGTAAATCTTAACTTCCACTCGTCTTCTGTTCTAAACATTGGCCGTGTCACTTGTGTCTCAACCTTTGTGGTTTCCCAGCACCTAGGACCTCGTGGCACCTTCATATTCTCCAAAGTGAGGGTACTTACTTAAAAGGAGTTTAATTTTAAGTATCCTAAAGAGTCTCCCCTTCCTTCACTCAGAAGCACAGTTACTTTTCCATGCATAACCGGCACAATCTACGAAGGAAGGCTTCATGTGCCCAACAAAGAAAAGCCATAGCTCAGACGTGGTCCAAAATACCACAGTCTAATTTGGGGATGATGTCCAATATGCGCTCAAATAATGTGATGAAGGGGGCTGTCCCTAAAATAATATCACTACAAAATAAAAGCCTGTGTCAAATTTAAAAGCAGCCCCATCAAAACCCTTATTTTTCAATGGAAAGAGGCTACATGTTTTTGATGATACCACCAACTAATGTCTATTTGCAGGTGCTGGTTTTCAGACCTTCCCCCCATTTGCTTTTATTTGTGAGACTGCCAGGTCTAAACACCCCAAAGTCACAGAGAAGAAAGCAGGCTCCCAGCAGACATGCAGTTTGCCTGGGATCACAGAGATGATGGAACCGCTCTATATCCTTCCTTACTTAGACTAGATGGGAGTCAGCAAAATTCTTCTGGAAGGAGAAAGATAGTAAATATTTTAGGCTTTGCAACCACACATGCCCTCTGTTGCATAGTCTTCTTTATC